>NC_059181.1:120170957-120770957 GCF_019923935.1 Bubalus bubalis | reverse complement strand
TTTTCTGGTAAAACATTCACCTCCTTCCCAAATATAGATAAAAATCAATTTTAAAAAATCACACAATTCTCCAAAGTAAAAACTTCTATGTAAAAAAGCAATTTAGAATGAAAGTCAAAGAGTCAAATATAAACAGCATCCTACAAACTGGCTATTATTACAGAAAAATAACTATTTAAAATCAAACCTTTTGGTGACCTCCCAAGATTGTTTTGAGCATCTGCTAAATTATACCTTATGACTTGTGACTTGGGTTACAGTCCAATAAAATTTTACCTAAGCTTCCTGAATCTGTTCTATTTTGGGTTTTCTATTTCCAACCAGTATAGGAGATTGAAAAACAATAACAGCAGAAGTAAAAAAAAAAAAAAAAAAAAATTTAAAAACTGGAACTATTGGGTCACCAGTTTCTTATAAGACTACTCTCAGTAAAAATCAATACCATAAATATATCTGAGCAGTGAGGGATGGATATTTGGAATAGCAGTTCTTAGAAAAGTAGTTTAAATAGAAATTGAGTACATCCGGCCTTTTAGAACATTAGGCAGCTCAAACTTTCTGTCACTCGTAAGAAAATATGTTATTTTAAACCATGAACTACATAATGCAAGATCTCTAAATGCTCACCATCCCTAGAACTAAACCATTTGGAAATACCTTTATTTAATTTATATACTTATGCTACCTACTAGAATCAGCCCACAACCTAACATCTAGAGTGTTTTGTTGAACAAGTTCTAAAAGTTACCTAAAAACAAGTAAAGGGCATTTAGAGCCTTAATATCTGACACATACTAAAAATTACCAATTTCTAAAAGAAATATTCTAAGGAAGAGTCATGAGATCCACGTTTTAATTGTGGGCACTTGAATATTTTAGATCTGTCCTTTTTATTTCTTCTTCTGTATTTAATTTTTCAGCAATTGTGGTTGAAAATGGAGAGTACTGAATATTTTTTTTTCACATACGGCACAAACAGAAAACATTCTCTCAGTGTCTAGACTGAGAACCTAGTCTGGGACAATTCAATCTATGGACAGGATTCAAAGAGTACACACGAGGATTATGTAGTGAGATGATAGAGAGGAGTGGTGGTGTGCCAATGGCCACATGAGTAGATCAAATACTCCCTTCCAATAACTTCAAAGTGGGCAAGGCTTTTAATTTCTGAAAAGGGCTGAGGGAGTTCATTTAATTCTTACAGTCGCCCCTAAGAAATCTTCGTTTCATCACTTTGTGGACGAATTTCTAGTCTTGATTTCATTTTTAATCAAATCAGATCCATTCTGTTGTCATTTCCTCCAAAATGAAAATTAAACTATACTTTAATTTCATAATTGAATTTATATTCTCTTTTGTGGTTGCATCATGACATTTGATGTCTCATCAACCCCTCACCTTCCTGTGTATCCAGATACTCCCCACCCCAACCCCCTGCCTCTGTTTTTCCTCCTTACTAAGAAATTTCTTATTCCAAGGAAAGATACATGTTGGTCAAGAGAAGAAGGAACCAACAAGAATACTATCAACATTTATTCATTTATTTACAGCATGTCAGGTACTCTACTAAAGAGCTTTACACTGATTTGCTTATGTAATCTTCACAAGGCCATTTCACGTAGATATTGTAATTATCCCTCTTTGAAAAAGTAGAACACTGAAACTCAGAGATGTGAACTGACTTGCCTAAAGTCACACAGCTGGTAAATGCCAAAGATACAACATTATTCCTTTTAAAGGAGGCACCATCAGCACCAATAACTTCCATTTACTGAATTGCATTATGTGTCAGATACCATCCTAAGCATCTTACTAGCATCAGTTTATGTAATCCTCACAGGGGCTGACATTATCTCCACTTTGCTGCTGCTAAGTCACTTCAGTCGTGTCCGACTCTGTGCGACCTCATAGACGGCAGCTCACCAGGCTCCCCCATCCCTGGGATTCTCCAGGCAAGAACACTGGAGTGGGTTGCCATTTCCTTCTCCAGTGCATGAAAGTGAAAAGTGAAAGTGAAGTCACTCAGTCGTGTCTGACTCTTAGCAACCCCATGGACTGCAGCCTACCAGGCTCCTCTGTCCATGGGATTTTCCAGGCAAGAGTACTGGAGTGGGGTGCCATTGCCTTCTCCACTTTATCTCCACTTTAGAGATAAGCAAATGGAGACACAAAAGTTATGTAACCTGAATAAGGGCAAATAGACTGTAACCTGGGATTCAAGCCCAGGTCTCTGACTCCAAAACTCTTAAATGTCCTGCTCGAAAATACACAGAACTGAAGGTGGGCTCCAAGGATGACTCAGTTTATGAAAAGCATACTCAGATAATTCATGGAGCTCTTCAAAGATGCAAAATTTGACTTTATACTTCTGAGTGATAGCTCCCCTTCAAAAGTAGAGCCAGGGACTCTCTCTGCACAGAAACTCACTTTTCCCCTTTACTCAGTGTAGTGTTGCGTTCTGTCCTGTAAGTAGGAGTCAATCCAGAAAGAAACCTGCTCCTGTCAACCTTCTGACTCAGAAAAATCTTAATCAACCAGTTTTATCAAGAGAGTTGAAGATCTTGCCCATATAGATACCACTTATAGATATAAGTGATTTCTTGCCAACACTTATACCATCAAAGCACCATACTAGTAATGAATCCCTTTGGATTTCACAGATTCTTTGGAGTGGTGCTGGTTGAAGAAGGGCCTGAATATTTGCATATGAGGGGACAGATCATTGAAGAGTAAGATCTAAGAGATCCAAAGAAATGAATTAGAAATGGGAGAATTTCAGACACACTTTATGGATTGTAATGCAAACCTAGGACTACAGAGCATCCTTTTTCTCAGGAAAAAAAAGCTTCTTGGCACTAATGCATCATGAAGCAGAGCTATCTACAAAAGACCACAATTAAAAAATCTTTCTTTTACTTTGTACTAAAGAAATGATTTCTATCTTAGTCTTCAAAGATTAAAAAGGCTCATGTGCAAAGATAGAGACATCTATGTCTTGAATTATTAAAGTTGTCAGTCCCTATTTTTAAAAAGTCAAATTAATGTGCAGTCCTGGATGTCTGAGCCTCATTTCCACTTGTAGGAGACAGCAGGAAGGATGCTGGCTCCCTCTCTCCATTTCTTTGTTAAGTCATGAACAATCTGAAATGATGAATTATTTGTAATCAACCTGTCCATTAAAAAAAAAAAAAGACATGTCTAAAGAGAAACACAATCATCATCAGTTGAAGTTTGGGTTCAGTAGCACGCTTGTCTTTGGAAAGCTATTAATAAGTATTAAATCTTATCTGTTGGTGTGTGCATTAGAAATTTATTGCAAGCTAGTCTGCTGGCTTTGCCCTATGCTATGCTGTATATTGCTGGTATGTATCATGAAAGAGCTTAGTGATATGGTCTTACCTCAGAGACTTTCTGTTTAAGCATTGTACCCATGAATATAGGCTATTTCAACCAGAGTAAATACCATGAAGATAAGACTTTAAGTCAAAGTCTCTCTGACCTGGGGCAAATTACTTAACCATCATGCCTTAGTTTTCTTTTGTATAAAATACAGTGTTTGATTCATTCATTCCACAGGGGTTTGGGGTAGCTATTATATGCTCAGCACTAAGGCTGTCCTGGTAAACAAGACAAAGACTTTGCCTTCATGCTGCTTGTAGTCTAAGTGGAGAGGAATC
Organism: Bubalus bubalis; assembly: GCF_019923935.1. Lineage (NCBI taxonomy): Eukaryota > Metazoa > Chordata > Mammalia > Artiodactyla > Bovidae > Bubalus > Bubalus bubalis. The sequence continues at coordinate 120,767,280 of NC_059181.1, read as the reverse complement.
CAATAAATATATAAACAAATAGTAAAATATATAATTTCACAGAGTAATATTTCTATGAAAAAATAAAGTAGAATAGAGGAATAGAGAAGGATGGGTAAAATGGATGGACTGTCTTTTTGATAGAATGTTCCACAAAGGCTTATTTGAGATAGAGACTTCTGAGCAGAAGCCCAAATAATATAAAGAATCCAGTCATGCAAAAATTTAGTAGAAGAGCTTTCCAGGCAGAAGTAGACAGCGCAAAAACTCTAAGGTGAATTGCTTAATATGTTGGAGGTACAGGCTGGAACACAGGAAAGAAAATTGGGAGCAGTAGGAGATATGGCAAGATCATAGAGGGGCTTCTAGGCCATCGTAAGACTGTGGGTTTTATTCTAAGTGTGATAGGAGGTTGCTTGGAGTTTAAGCAAGGGAATGATTTGATCTGACTTACATTTTTTGGAGACAATTCTGTCTGCTCTGCAGAGAAGAAACTATAGAGGAGCAAGGGTGGAACAGAGAGCAGTGGGGAAACTATTATAAAAATCCAGACAAGAAATGATGTTGGCTTAGACCCGGATTATTTTTAGCAGAGGTGGTAAGAAACCATCAGATTTGGGACATTATTTTAGAGGCAGAGCCAACACAATTTCCTGATGCTGGGAGGGATTGGGGGCAGGAGTAGAAGGGGACAACAGAGGATGAGATGGCTGGATGGCATCACTGACTCAATGGACATGAGTTTGAGTGAATTCCGGGAGTTTGTGATGGACAGGGAGGCCTGGCGTGCTGCGATTCATGGGGTTGCAAAGAGTCGGACACGACTGAGTGACTGAACTGAACTGAAAGAAGAAGATGTAAATGAAAAAGAGAAGAGATCCAAGGGCTGAACCTGGGTCACTTGTCCATTAAGAGATTAAGTAGGTCAGGTGGGAATCAAGAAAGGAAACGGAAGGAACAGCTAGTGAGGTAGGAGGAGAAATAAAAGAGATTAGTACTTCACAAGGCAGGAAGAAAGCAATAAATTGTGTCAAATTTTGCTAAGAGATGAAGTAAAATGAGAAATGGGAATTGACCAACAAACCTAGCCACATGGAGATTACTGAGAAATATTGAGTTGGCCAAAAATTTCATTTGGGTTTTCTTATTTGTAAGATAAGAAAAAGTTCATTTAGGTTTTCTCATCTTACAAAAAACTCAAATGAACTTTTTGGCCAACCCAATATAATACTAGAACATATTAATTATATATATTAAAGGTGGTTGCTGAAGAATGTTTCACAAAAGCCTATTGGAGTTGGCTGAGGAGACAATGGAAGGCAAAGGAGAGGCAATGAGTATAGACAACTTGTATTTTTAGAAATTTTGCTATGAATAGCAGCAGAAAAATGATGTACTGGTGATGCTGCTCTCACTTGATTATAATGAAGGTGCTTTGCAAACTTAAATTTATATACAAATAATTAGGTTTATGATAAAAGGTAATTACTTCTTAATATCTATAAACTAGCAAATTCACTTTATGTGTCACTATGTATTCACTCTTTGCTAGGGTTTATTAATGTTTTTAATTGGCCACTCTCATGTTTACTCTAAGCACACGACAGTCTTGACTGAGTCAGGCACCCCTTAATATGAAGCACAAACCTTTCGCCACATGCTCATTGGTATTGTGGATGCCTTAATTCACTGAGAGACGGAATCTAAGAGAACATCTTATCATTTTCCTATCAGCTTATATCCCCTGACATATAGAGTACCCAGAAGGACTACACTTTCTCTTCAGTCTTCCATAGGAGCATAAGATCTGTGAGGAAAATAAAACAAGATGAGTCAAAGTTCTGGAGAGTGGCTTGTGGTCAGTGTCTCCATTATGGAAAGAGATGCATCAGATTAAAGAACAAAACATATCTTGATTTAATTTTTTATGAGACAATGATGGAAAGGAAAGGGAAATAAAACTTGTATTGAAATGAAACTTTCAAAAAGACCTGAGGGATAGACATGTGATTGTAATTTTTTATTTCAAGGTGTTTAAGAAGTTCTTTAGAACCTGACTCCATTCATTTAAAAAATGGAGATAGAGGAGGAATTTATGCCAATAAGTGGCTGAAAGTATTAATTAGTTCTGGAAGTTCTGGCTATCACCAATATTCTCTGTATTCTCAAATGATACTTAGAGTGAAAGAGAAATAGAATTTGACCTAAGGCAAAGTAAATATTGACTGCCATTTCAAGGGTTTATCTGGCAGACTTGATAAAAGCGAAGGATGCCCAGTGTACCAAGGAGAGAAAGAGCTCCTGACTCCAGGTACAAAGTCTGTAGTCACCACCCACAGCCATTCAGGTCAGGAAAGGGAGCTCTCAGGTTGGAAAACAACCTACAGTGTGAATTTCAGCCTACCTACACACACACACGTGCCTATGCGCGCGCAAGGGCACACACACACACACACACACACACAACCTTTGTGCAGCCTAGTAGCTAAAGATCAACTCTGGATAATGTTCTTCATGGAGAGAGCAGTCAGCAGATGTACAAACTCTGTTTGTTGACTTACTTATTCTCAGGGCTGATTGTGTTAATTTCCAAAAACTCTTGCCTTGATGAGAGCTAGTGGGGAGAAAAAGGAAACAAACTCTGTGGCATTGTATAATTATATCCACATTTAAAATTTTCTTTTTGTTTCTCATCAAGATGCAAGGCTTACTATATATCACTGTGCACTGACAGCGCTAATAGAAGAAAAATAAAGCAAACAATTAGCCTTGGGGAAAAGAGAAACTAATGCACAATTCATGAATTTGCTACTCATTCATACCTGCTGTGATTCTAACAGAGTTGATGAAATACAGCAGTGAGTGATTTTGAACAATTTTGATTTAATCTTCTGTTTAAAAACACTAGTGTTGGGATTATTTAAACTGTGACTTCTTATGGATTATATGCAGAATAGCCTTTCTCTGACAGAGATCACGTTTTATAGTTTCATACAACCTTCCTAAGTAGGCCTTAGATGAGAGTCAGGGCAGCTTCATTACTGATCCCAAAGCACCCCTTGATGGGATTCAGTTTCATAGAGAGTTTCCCTCTGCAGTCAGAATTTAGGTAGATTCCAACTGCAGCCAGCTTATGCCAAAATGAGAATTTACTGGTCTAGGTTACCAAGTAGAGAAGAAGGAAGGCTATATATAGCTGGTTGTCAGCAATACCTGGATCCAGGAGCTTCCCTACACCCTAACTATTCTCTTCTTCTCCATTGTCAATCCATTTCTGTATCAGTTTTAGTCTCAGATTAGCTTTTTAAATGCTAGGGAAGAGATCTTATTGATCCAACTTGGGTTAGGTTCCCATTGTTATACCAGTGAATAGGCCCTCAAGAGCCAACCCTGGGAAATACAAAACTATTCATGCCCCAAGAAGCTTGCCAAAGTCCTTAGAAAAGTGGTTTCTGGGTGGATGCCAGTCACATACCATTACCTGGACTAAGACCAGAAGTAGTTACTACCTGCCTACAGGTTTGGAGCTATTTCTTTCTCAGACAAGATTAATGAAAAATCAAATGAAAGAAAGGGAAAGAATTCACAACCATATTTACCCCCTCCAATAAATCAAATGGGTTTAATTTTGCTGGGACTCCCTTCTAGGTCCATGGGCATGGGTGTGTTAGGATTGCGGGGAGTTCATTACTCAGCCTTTTTTTCTTCTCTCTGAAAGCAGTCGAGAATTAGACACAGGAACCCGGTGAAACTTATTTGTTTATAGTTGGTAAAGGATTGGAAGAAGTGGTTTAGACTAGTTACCAAAGTGGAGGTTTCATTTGACTCCCTTTCAAGTCAACTAACATGAGATTTGCATATGGGAAGAACTGGGTCTGCAGACCAGGCATTTCCCAGGTAACCACGCAGAAGGTCATACCCTGGATAAGCAGGAGGCGGGGGACAACAAAGAGGGAGACTTCTAGTCTTGCCTTTGGAAGCTAGGTCCTGAGCCCTGATCCAGCTCTCCTTATCATACATGGAAACAGAGGTAGGGAGAAGAGCAAATGCCCCCAAAGAGAACAGGCAATAAACATATGTATGCATGTACCCAGTGACCCTTTCCCTAGCTTGTTAATCAGATAAATCATTTTTCCTCCCTAGGAGAGGAAAAGTAAGAGATAAAGAGAAGGGCTAAAAGGCTTCTTTGATACTACTTCCTCCTGAGGAGTGGAGCAAAAGTTCTCTCATGGGACTATGAGGACGGGAACTGGGTCCACGCCAACAAAATATTATAACCATGACTATACTAGAGTTATATTCTTTATCCTTTATTTTTCACTTTTTATGTCTTAAGTATTTTCTGTGTTATTTACATTATCTTCCAAATCATAATTATAATGACTGCATAATGTCTCATCCTTTAGACTATTACTGCTTCACCAGATACTTTACCTTTATTAAATATTTAGATGGTTTCTTATTTTTCTACCCTAGCTAACACTTAAATGGACATTTTTATGACTATGGTTTATTTTCTCCTTTTGGATTACTTCCTGAGGTTGAATTCTCAGAAGCAAGATTACTATGCCAAAGGCTATACATATCCAAACCCAAAATGTTTATCCCAGCCTACACTGCCACCAGTGACTTAGGCATGTGCCAATTTTACCACAACATTGTGTAGTCAATAGCATTTTGGTTTGACTAGTTTAATGGCTATAAAAAGTACTTCATTAATGTTCTCTTTTTTACTTTGTTTCTTGCTAGAAGGTTTAAATATTTTCCCATATGCTTGTTTACTAATAACACTTCCTTTTATAGATTGTTCATCTACATTGCCCACTTATCTATTGAGTCTCTTAATGTTTTTCTTAGCAATTTGTATGAGCTTCTTAGATTATAGTCCTTTGTCATATTTACTGGTAATTTTTTCTCATCTGTTTTTTGCCTTATTATTTTAACCATTTTTATGTATATGTAGAGGTTTAGATGGAGAAGGCAATGGCAACCCACTCCAGTACTCTTGCCTGGAAAATCCCATGGACGGAGGAGCCTGGTAGGCTGCAGTCCATGGGGTCGCTAAGAGTCGGGCACGACTGAGCGACTTCACTTTTACTTTTTACTTTCATGCTTTGGAGAAGGAAATGGCAACCCACTCCAGTGTTCTTGCCTGGAGAATCCCAGGGACGGGGGAGCCTGGTGGGCTGCCATCTATGGGGTCGCACAGAGTCGGACACGACTGAAGCGACTTAGCAGCAGCAGCAGAGGTTTAGAATTTATGGAGTCTACATCAACCTTTTCTTCATTGTAAATTCTTCAATGGTTTCAAAGCTAATAATTTTATCAATCTCTTGTTCTGGTATCTCTTGGGGGATAGAGTTATATTAAAAAAAAAAGACATGTCACACTTCCAAAAAAGTTTCATAAGGATCAAAGCAACCTTGAACTCAACCACAGTTTCTAAAGGAATTAGTTAAGCTTCAAGTTGATTTTTCCTTATTCATGCTGAAAAAGACTTTTTCTCTTTAAGTAACCAAATATGGATCACAGCGGGAAGTATTAACTTCTAACACTTTCTGAAGAGCACAAACCTTCTGTTATTCCATTCACATAAAATACCAGTTGACAGATGGTATTTGCCAGAAAATAGGGGAGAAAAGCATTTGAGCAGAGATTTATAAATTGAAAATTCTCTCAAGAAAAGTACCTGTCTATTTAGTTGGATATTAAAGAGATAATAAGTCTGAGGTCAGTGTAGGAAAATGTAAAGATAGGAGGAAAGGAATTTTGATCCTAAGCCTACTTTAATTCTTAACTAGCTATGTGACTTTCATTGACTATTTACCCTCTCTGGGCCTAAGTTTTCTCATAGATTTAATAAGGAAACTGAACTAGAAAATTTATTAACTCCCTTTTGATGCTAGCATTCTATGATTCTTCATTCATTCTTTCATTCATTCAGTAAATGCATCTTGAACCCATAATTATGTGGCAGGCACTCTGCTCATTGCTAGGAGTATAATGTTAAATAAGAAACAGTCCTTATATTCACTGACCTCTAGTAGGGAAAAGAGAGACATAGTAGAACATTGACAAGTCGTGTGGTCAGTTCTAGAATGGTGGTGGAAAGGAAGAGTTATGCACTGGGGTATTATATCCTCATGCCTTCCTCAGCACAAGCTGGGCTGGCAAGGGAAAGACTTCTGGGGTCAGTGACACCAAACTGAACCTTCAAGATGAATGGGATTTCATTAAGGAGAGAAGAGGTGTGGGCCTAGGAGGCAGTCTATGCAGAAGAATCGGTAGGAACAAAAACTGAAAGCATAAAATAGCAGGAAGCCTGTGGAGAACTACAAGTTCTGATGTTACGGGAACTTGGAATTTTCAGCACAGAGACAAAGCTAGAAGATAAGGCTCAGCTCATAAAGGACCCCTTGCATAAAGCTAAGAAAACTGAAATTTATTCTCAAAGAAATGGAGAGCCATCCTAAGACTTTGGGCATGAGAACACCAAGGTCAGGTTTGTGTTCTGGCAGAAGCAGGCACGGTGTACAAGTGGGGGCAGGATCAGATAATTCAGTGAAAAGCTATTGTCATAATCTAGGTATGATCCCATGGCTTAAATGAGGACATAAGGGTGGCTGCATATGGTTGTTCAGGTTTTTCACTGCACAGAGTGCAGTGAAAAGGGGGCAAATGGGAGCTGGAATCTAGTCTGGGCTCCAGTCACCAAGAACTTCAGTGAGAGGCCTTACCCTATTTGAGAAAGAGACAACTGTGTCCTAATTCACACAAAGAAGTCATAAGGGCTGGTATTGACCCTGAGGGTAGTGGTCATAGATATGGAATAGATCTGAGAAATATTTAGGATGGATGTAAGCAGGACTCTTAAAAATGCTGTTATTATTAAATCTAATTATTTGGTATTTTTAGAAATATCTTATTATGCGGCATTGATCTTTCCCTTCATTAACTTTGCGAACATAAGTTCTGAACTATAAAAATTAAGTTTATTTAAGAAAAACTACCAGAGTTAACAGAAGTTGTCAGTCCAAATATTAACCCTGCCATGTGTGGTATATAAATGCTGTCACATGGGGTGGGCTACATGTATACCTGTGGCGGATTCATTTTGATATTTGGCAAAACTAATACAGTTATGTAAAGTTTAAAAATAAAATAAAATTAAAAAAAAATAAAAAATAAAATAAAATAAAATGGATAACCAACAGGGACCTATTGTATAGCACGTGGAACTTTGCTCAGTGTTATGTGGCAGTCTGGATGGAAGGGAGATTTGGGGGAGAATGGATATATGTATATGTATGGCTGAGTCCCTTCAGCTGTTTAGCAGAAATGATCAGAACTTTGTTAATTGGCTATACCCAATACAAAATTAAAAGTTAATAAACAAATAAATAAAAGTCAAAAAAAAATAAATAAATGCTGTCACATGGGGTGGGCTATGAAAGATGGAAAACAAAATCTCTTATGACCATAATGCTTCATGGTCTCTTGGTCTATTTATTTATTTTATTGAGTTTGATTTTCACACAAATCTTCTAAGGGAGGCAGAACAAATACCCTTTTTCCATTTTTGTAAATGAATAAACCTAGGATCATAAAAGCTAAGGGACTGGGCTGTGGTCACACATGTAGACTCAGATACAAAATAAGAACCCAGGTTCCCAGGCTACCATGCCAGCGCTTGTCATTCCTTCACACTGGCTAGCCTCCATGACTACCCTGCCTATTACAATCTCACTGCTAAACTAGTCTAAGAGATGCAATAGCTGAAAAACCTATATTAATTTTCAGTAATCATCTTGCAGAAATTATACTGATACTTAGAGTTCATTAGTTAAGACCATTTATTCAACTAGAAAAAAATAGTGTCATTCCCATTAGAGTAATGAAGCTGACAGAATTGGAGGAGGTACCTTTTCTCTGGCATCCATTCCAGCGTCTGGGCCTTTGGCTCCTGTGGATTGAGAATTTAGAAAGAGGACTGTGAGAATAACTTGTCTCTGTTCCACAATACCTGAGAGGGATTGAGAGAGACTGATTTATTATATGAAGTTGGTTTACACAATTAAGAAGGCTGACACGTCCCATGATAGGCAGTCAGCAAACTGCAGACCCAGAAGAGCCCATGATGCAGTTACAGTCCAAGTCTGAAAGCCTGAGAATCAGAAGAGCCAATGCTATATGTTTCAGTCCAAAAACCAGTAACTCAAGACCCAAGAAGACCTAATGTTTCAGTTCAAGTCTGAAGGCAGGAAAATACTGATGTCCCAGCTCAGTGGCCAGGAAAGAGGAATTCCCTTTTACCCACAGGAGAGTCAGCATTTTTGTTTTATTCAGGCTTTTCAACTAATTAAATGAGGCCCATTCACATCATGGAAGGCATTCTACTTCACTTGGTTCAGATTCAAGTTAATCTCATCCATAAATACCCTTGCAGAGTTGCCTAGAAGAATGTTGACCAAATATCTGGACACATCATGGCCCACTCAAGTTGACACATAGAAGTAACCATCAAAGTAGGTACATCATAATTATTTATGAAATAGGTGAATGAATTCAACAAACAGTCCTCTGCATCTACTCTGTGCCAACCTCTATAGTAGATGCTAAGGACACTATTGAGACACAGTCCCCACCCTTGCAGGTCTCACAATCTAGTGAGAAAGGCAAATAGGCAGGAAAAATAGACTATGATGAGTGCTTTGGTTGGGGTAAGCCCAAGGTGCTCTGGAAATACAAAGAATGTCCTGAAGGTAGTCAGGCCCATGGGATCACCAGTCCTTCTTTCTCCCTGAGCTCTAAAGTCTTATGTCTCTCTTCTGCACTGCAATAATATATTTTGTATATTTATAGTTCTTCTTCAGAGTAGGACATAAGCTACCCTTCAAGAGAGGGGCCTCAAATCTCCCTGAAATGATCTTGGCTCAGAAGCCATTTGAGGCTGTAATGGAAGAGGGTACCATCTTGGATCAGCTCTTATCCACAGTCTCAGGAGTCTATGTCTTATTTCCCATTTAAGCTTCTGGAGGTAAATTTTCTCATCTCAAGCCCTAAAGAATATAATTCTGTTCTCTAGTGGACATTTATGTTCCCGGCCAACAACTTGTTAGATATGCTAGGGAGAGAAAAGGGGGTGGGGTGGGGTGCTGAGGTGGGTAGGCCAAAGGGACAGGATATCCTGAAACATTTCATTTGCTTTAAGCTTTTTTCCTGTCATGTCTCCTCCTCCACTGTATCCCCAACCCCATTATGGTCCACACAGCATCAGTCTCTCAAACACACCGTTATAATTGAGGAGCATTTTACTATTGTCTGAAGGCATTAGGAGTTGGCTTAACAGCTCGGCTATTATATTCAACAGAGACTATTCAAATTATAAATAATGCTCATCACCAGCTCTTTTCATTTTAATTTCTCGCCCATGTATGGTATCTCTGCTTGCCAGAATGACAGCTCACTATCAGTGAGCCAACATGGATAGAGAAAGAAAACACCCAAAAGAGAAGAAGAGAATATGAAACTAGCTGAGAAGTTCAGCATACATCCTTCTCTGCTGAGTCTGATCTTGGAAGAGAGGAGAACACTTTCAGCGAGAGCTGGAAATCTAGGACAATGTGTCTCTAAGAAATGGAAATCCCAAATCCTGTAGCTAGTCTGCTTCTACAAACTGGGAAACTGTTTCATGCCGCTGCAGTTTTCCCAAGGGACTCAGTGTACTGAGTGTCCTCTGTGGAGTTGCCTGCCCTGCCTTGTCTACCTAGCAAGCCTCTACTTTTCTTTTAAGACTCAAACCTCACTTCCTCTTGAAAACCCCCCAGTAATATTCAAAGGTTGGCTTTATTTTCATGTGCTTATAATGGCACCCCACTCCAGTACTCTTGCCTGGAAAATCCCATGGACGGAGGAGCCTGGTAGGCTGCAGTCCATGGGGTCGCCAAGAGTTGGACACGACTGAGCGACTTCACTTTCACTTTTCACTTTCATGCATTGGAGAAGGAAATGGCAACCCACTCCAGTGTTCTTGCCTGGAGAATCCCAGGGACGGGGGAGCCTGGTGGGCTGCCGTCTATGGGGTCACACAGAGTCAGACACGACTGAAGCGACTTAGCAGCAGCAGTGTAACAGTTTTACACTTGTTCTTTTGAAATACTTTTATATTTACAAAAGAGTTGCAAATGCAGTTTCCACAAATCATTCACTTAGCTTCTCTAATGTTACCATCTCACGGATTCATTATATATTAATTAAAACTAAGAAATAAATTAGCATTGGTACAATACTACTAACTCAACTATAGAACTTACTTGGATTTCACCAGTTTTCCACTGATATCCTTTTTGTGTGCCAGGAGCCACAGCAAGATCCCACATTGCATTTAGCTGTCAGTGTCTCTTTAGTTCTCTCCCATCTGACAGTTTCTTTCTCTTTCCTTATTTTTAACCTTGACACTTCTGAAGAGTACTGGTCAGATATTTTTCAAAATGTCATGTTTTTCCACTGTAAAGTTATTATCGTTCCTTTTCCATACTCTATTCATTAGAAGTGAGTCACTAAGTCCAACCCACACACAAGAAGAGAGGAACAGAGTTATACTTCCTGGAAGAAAAAGCAGCAAATAATTTGTGGACATTTGTTAAAACTACCACAGTAACTAATAAATATTTTGGGGAATACTTTGAGGCTATACATTTATCCCATTTTGCCTTAAAGTTTCACCTATTAACTTTAGCATTCAGTATTTATCACTATAGTATTCTTTTTTTTTTATTTTATTTTTAAACTTTACATAATTGTATTAGTTTTGCCAAATATCAAAATGAATCCGTCACAGGTATACATGTGTTCCCCATCCTGAACCCTCCTCCCTCCTCCCTCCCCATTCCATCCCTCTGGGTCGTCCCAGTGCACCAGCCCCAAGCATCCAGTATCGTGCATCGAACCTGGACTGGCAACTGGTTTCATACATGATATTTTACATGTTTCAGTGCCATTCTCCCAAATCTTCCCACCCTCTCCCTTTCTCACAGAGTCCATAAGACTGTTCTATACATCAGTGTCTCTTTTGCTGTCTCGTACACAGGGTTATTGTTACCATCTTTCTAAATTCCATATATATGCGTTAGTATACTGTATTGGTGTTTTTCTTTCTGGCTTGCTTCACTCTGTATAATAGGCTCCAGTTTCATCCACCTCATTAAAACCACTATGAGGTACCATTTCACACCAGTCAGAATGGCTGCGATCCAAAAGTCTACAAGTAATAAATGCTGGAGAGGGTGTGGAGAAAAGGGAAACCTCTTACACTGTTGGTGGGAATGCAAACTAGTACAGCCACTATGGAGAACAGTGTGGAGATTCCTTAAAAAACTGGAAATAGAACTGCCTTATGATCCAGCAATCCCACTGCTGGGCATACACACTGAGGAAACCAGAAGGGAAAGAGACACGTGTACCCCAATGTTTATCACTATAGTATTCGAACAGTGATTTTATATTTCGCTCATCCTTTCACATTTTAATTAGAATTCTTCTATAAGGAAGATTTATCCCTTCTCCTCATTAATTTATTCAGTCATTCATTTTCCATTTGGAATTATGGGAGTTGATTATACTTTGGGTTATAACTCAACACTAAAACAATTTATTTTGGTGTTCAAATTTTCAAGTGTTAGATACAGGAGCAATTTTACTTTGGTTCTTGGGTCACTTCAGCATCACCTGTAACATTGTATTACAACTTGCCAATCTCATCCAATAAGACAATAAATCCTTGAAGACAGAAATGTCTTATGTATCTTTGCATTCCTAGGGGCTGAACACAGGGCCAGACACATAGTAGGTCCTTGATTAAAGCCTGTTGAATGAATGAGCAGATTTTTCTCATTTTATTAAAGAATCTATCACTTCAGTCCTTCACAGGCCCATCGGAGGCCAGAGGAAACTTGGATCTGAGTTGTTTTCAAAGAGTTCATCATTTTCATTTGGACATCATTTAACACAGTTGTAGACCAATTTTGTGAACAGAATCACTGCAGCCAAAGAAGGGGTGTTGTTGAATAGGTGAGCAGAGATAAAGCGTCTGAAACAGTGAGAGTGCTCCCAGAATCCTGGCCTCCCAGATTGGAAACGTGCTTTGTGAAAAGCACTTGGAAGCCATCTGCTCCCTGAACATGAGGCCCACACACTCTCCTTCTGACTGAAAAGTTGTCACCCTGACACTCCAGGCAGGAGCAGGAGAGCTATATAGATTTTAAAGTAAGGCTATTCAGGCAAATCTTTGGCTGAGCAATGTAACACTTGAAGATAACGTCTTCTATATCTCAGCATTTTTGACATTTATTTTCATTTTCTGATTTACATTATTCTGGGAGAAAAAGCCAGAAAGTGGCAGAATTTTAGAAAATCTATGACTCTTACTCATTTTTGTCTTTAGTAGGGATCACCAATCCAGGTTTCTTGATAGAAAGCCCAAAGCTCCTGCAGGCAAAGCTGTATGGGATGTTCTTGGTCTCTGCCCAGGCATCATAGAGCTAGAAAAGGCTTCCCTTAGGCGAACCACAGCTACTCTGGTCTTTCAAAGACCAGAAGAGGAAGATAAGCCATGATCTTTGTGGCAGGGTAAAAACCTTTCTAGAACAGCAGCAGAGTTGGCTAAGGAGTCCATCAGACTTGAGCTGGAATCTTTTCAACCTCTTTCTTGCTGTATGAACCTAAACAAATGACTTCTCTCTCCAAACCTCCGCTTCTTCATCTGTAAAATGGTGATGATAATAGCCCCAACCAAATAAGTGGGTATAATGAGATAGTGGATGTAAAGCCCCTAATGGAGTGCTTGACTCACAGTAGGTGTTCAAGAATAACATCTGTCATGAATGTGTCCCCATGGCTCCAAACACTCACATTCCCCAAGCACTTCTTCTTGCACTTTCAAGTTCTTACCTAGTCGGCACTAACTGAATACCTGATGCTGCTCTGTGTTGTCCCAAAAGTGAACGCAATTAGCAAGTCTTCTTCCCAGGCTCCAGCCTGCAACCTCACCTTCTAGCCTTTGATAGTGTTTATAGAGCTCCCCAGAATGGATCCCCGAAAGTTTCAAAGAGTTACCAGCTTCCAAAGTCTCCAAAAGCAACCTCCTGCTTGTATTTACTGCCCTCTCTTCAGACCATCCCATGGCTCTTTTGACAGTATACCACGTTCTAGTAATGGGGGATGAAGTCTCTTGTGTGTGTCCCTAGGTGGCCACGTTGCTTCTTAATCAAGGGTTGCAGCATTTTTTGTTTTTTTAAAAAAGGAGACGGGGGGAAAATTCACTCTCTGTCAGCCATAATCCCAAGAAAAATGCTCCTACACGAGAATTGATCATCACCTGGAAGACCTGATTAGAATGCAGTGGCTAGAGTTTGGAATGGCACTTGACTTTTGAGTAGCACGATCCTAAAACACAGACCTCTAGCACATGTCTCAGCTGCCTGTGCAGCCAGGCTTCCTCCTGCCCTGTCAGGCTGATGGAGATGGATCTCTGAGAACAAGGCTTTAGGTCAGGCCAGCACAGCACTGAACATTCTATAAGCTGACAATAAATAATACCAACATATTATAAGCATCTATAAAAATGATATGGCCTGACCTCCTGCAGTGCAAGATATAACTCGGGTAATCAGGAGCTAATTGGCCACTTTTAGGGCACTAGTTTCCTGCCATCAATCTCCTGCCTCCAGGACTGTGATTTGAGGTGTGCCGTTGAGAAGAAAGTTGGTAATCAGGCAGGTTATTTGTCTCTAAATATCTGAGGAGAAACCACAAAATGAAGAGCCAAAAATTATTCACTGTGGTCAGGGGGAAGAAAGAGATTACAGAGCTTAAACTGTTTTTCCAAGCATCAGGCTAGCCACATCATTAATGAAAACAGCATGTGACAAAAGGTGAAACAGAAGACATTCTCGAGACTCATCATTAAAATCATTTTACTACCTGATATTTGTAGGCAAGTTAGTCAGGGATAGAAGGCTACAAGCCTCCTTATGAGTCTCCAGATTTGAGGGACAAGGTCAGGCAGTGTCATTCTGATTGGGATAATAAGAATTGAAAATGAAATAGATGGGGTTAGCCATCTGTGGAAATCTTTTCAGAAGCAACCAACCCTAAGAGATGACTTGAAAATGTGTTGCTAATGAAATGAAGGCCAGTCCCTAAAATTTCCTCAGGAAGATGCCAATCAAAATGTCACGCATTTAGGATCTGCTGTGATCTCAGAATTGTTGATTAGATTGGGAGTCAATAACAGCTGGAATCTTACACTTACTTGAGGAGTGACCTTGGGTGAGTTCTTGGACCTGAGACTTGGTTTCTTCATCTGCAACATGGTAAAGGCTAATACCTACCTAATAGAATCGCTGTATTATATGAAAACATTCATTAGAAAGCACATTGTAAATGATACCAGCCCTAAAATATTAGTTTGATGATAATGATGAAAGTGACGAAAGTGCAAGTGGGCATGGGCTATAGAAAAGGGACCACTGCCGTGTATTGATATATTCCTTTTAACTGATTGTGACTAGGCCTTTCTGCCTGGTTTAGGAATATCTTAGGATGGAACTGTGCTCTACCTATCTCCTGTAACTGTCACAGCTCCAATTACCAGTAATTTGTCCTCCAAAGCCCCCACACATCTCAGAGTTGTTCTTCCCACCTGGAGTCATGTATCTGCCCTTACTTTGAGGAGCAATCCCCTTTCCTTCCTTTCTTTCTCCTATCACTTTTCTTTTGCTTATTATTCCCTCAAATACACACATATATGTGGGGCTTCCCAGATGCCACAGTGGTAAAGAATCCACCTGTCAATGCAGGAGATGCAAGAAATGTGGGTTCGATCCCTGGGTCAGGAAGATCTCTTAGAGAAGGGAATAGCAACCCACTCTAGTATTCTTGCCTGGGAAATTCCATGGACAGAGGAGCCTGGTGGGTTGCTGTCCGTGGGGTCACAGAGTCAGACATGACTGAGCACACACACACAGACATATACACACACGTGTGTGTGTGTGTTTGTGCGTGTGTATCAGATCAAAAGTAGGTGCCTTTGATTAGATCAATAATCTTAGCTTTTGATCTAAAGTCCCTTTATCCCCCGGTGGAGTAGGGACCATATTGGTTCATTTATTTTGTTTGGAGTCTAGCCCAGAATTCCAAAATATTTGGGGGTTAATGGTGCTACAGTCCTAGGAGATCACCAAGTCTCTATACAATGTTATACTTTATCATGTCATTCTGCAATTGATTTCAACTACACAGGTATCTTCTACTCATGCCTCCATCCCCACCAGTTCTTCTGTCAGCGCTACAGACTCTACTGTTGATGCATCAACATTGTCTTCTGCACTGGCTATGCATTGTCAGTACACATAATATCCCTTGATTATTTTGCAAAGCATTGGATATAGACTTCTACAGCAGAGGAACATTTCAGTGAGGAATCAGGAAAACTGGGTTCAGGTTCTCAGGCTACCATTAACTAGGTTCGTGATCTTAGACAAGTCATTGTATTTGTTGAATCTCAGTTTCCTCATCTGTAAAACGAATGATCACTGCTTCTCTGTTTGTTTCACAAGCCATTGTAAGGATTTCAAAGCATTCTACACTTATACCTCTAATAATGTCTATTACATTGTGCTTTAATTGTTTGTTTACTTTCCTGTGCCCTCCATCAGAGTAGCAGTTTCCTGAGAGCAGGGCCATCTGTATTGCCAGAATCTGGCAGAAACTCAGGCATGTAACACATTCTCAATGATATTTGTTGAAAGAATGAGCACATGAATAAGTAAGGTCATGGTTGTGAAGGTGCTCTGTAAATATGAAAACGTATGCAAAATGATTTCAAAATGTCCTAGTGAGGCAAGTATGTCAGTATTTGCATACCCATTTTACAGATGGAGGAAGATATCGAGGGATAAAGTGCACTGTCCAAGGTGACATGAGTTGGTCAAGGAGAAAGGAAGAGCTCCCTGTGTCTTGACACCTGTCCAGCTCATTTCCCACTGTAGTTCACTGTCTCTAACTTTGCTATCAATATTATTCTTACTGGTTGGAGTTTTTAGGTATTCTAACCTCAGCTGTGTGGAATGAGGTTGTGGTAGTACCCAATCTAGCTTGGATCTTTCAGAGACATTACAGAGTATAAAGTGGTTGGTTGTATATAAATCCCATTCTGCAGCTTTTAAAAAAAAATCGGTTTGATTGCAAGGCAATCTATTAGGCCAGTAAAGTCAGCATGAAAGGACACAACTTTTCAGCAGAGTCCAGCTCAGTAAGAAATTGGTACCAAAGAACTGGAGTTAAAAATATTTGCAGGAGTGATTATTTGTGGATAATTAGACAATTGACAGGAAGCCTGGCTCCCCTAAAGCTCTTTAAACCGCCTTTTCTTCCCCCCCTAAGGAAACCAAGTAACTTGCTTTTATTTTATTAAGAAATTGTTACCCTAGGATTTTTCCAGCTAGAATGGATGCTAAAGGAGCAGCAATCCCCTTTATGAAACAAGTGTAGGACAGCTTTCAGGAGCCCTGCAATTGCAATGTGGTGTCTCAATCAATTATATTGAAATAGCAGCAGCTGCAGAGGCGTTGTTACCATAGAAACACAATAAGCATAGCTTATAGAAGTGGACAACAGGACCTAAGCTCTCCCCGCCCAGGCACTTCTATGTGAAGATGTTTCAGTAATTATGCCAACTCATGGCATACACAAATGCCCATTGTAATACGTAGAGCGCAGTCCCTGAAACCTTCCCTAAATTTCCCTTCGGGGATTGTATTACAGCAAATCTACTGAGTAACCAAACCTAGTGGCGCTCCAAGAAAACTCTGTGTTTTGCTTCAGTTCCATGCTACAAGCTACAGCAGTCATCCTTTCTGCTCTACCGTTCTCTTCCTGCCCTAAGCAGGCCCTTAACTTTTCTCAGCTGGGTTTTTGCAGTAACCCCTCAGGTGGTCCCCCTGCCCTACTTTTGGATCACCCACAATTCTTCCTTTACATTGTTTCTAGAGTGATCTCTCTAAAATTCAAATATTTGATTGTGTTATTAATACTATCTTATGAAAATCCTTTCCAGTGGTTTTCCATAACCTCAGTTATGTCTCCAAAAATGTATTCTGGGGTTCCATCATCAAGTATGTTTGAAA
This sequence comes from Bubalus bubalis, assembly GCF_019923935.1. NCBI lineage: Eukaryota > Metazoa > Chordata > Mammalia > Artiodactyla > Bovidae > Bubalus > Bubalus bubalis. The sequence continues at coordinate 120,750,115 of NC_059181.1, read as the reverse complement.
AGTGTTTCTTAAATATCCCTATTTCTGGCCATTCACTGTATATTCTGGTGTATTGAGAGCTCTGAGATGAGTAATACAGGAAAACTGATTTGGTTAAACCCAATGCTTCCATACTTGTTTGCCCATAGAACTCTCTATTGTACTACATTTATCAGCGTGTCGAGAGCACTAATTTACTCGTTTATCAGTCTCGAGAGTCCATTGGACTGCAAGGAGATCCAACCACTCCATTCTGAAGGAGATCAGCCCTGGGATTTCTTTGGAAGGAACGATGCTAAAGCTGAAACTCCAGTACTTTGGCCACCTCGTGCCAAGAGTTGACTCATTGGAAAAGACTGATGCTGGGAGGGATTGGGGGCAGGAGGAGAAGAGGACGACAGAGGATGAGATGGCTGGATGGCATCACTGACTCGATGGACGTGAGTCTGAGTGAACTCCGGGAGTTGGTGATGGACAGGGAGGCCTGGTATGCTGCGATTCATGGGGTCGCAGAGTCAGACATGACTGAACGACTGATCTGATCTGATCTCAGCATCAAATCCAAGTACCACTTTCCAAAAAATGGTTGGGTAAGGTGTCAGTAGTTGAGAGATTTCTTATACTTCTGTTCTTTTTTAGTTACAAGTTACCCAGAAAACTTTCAGTTCTTTTTTTAAGCTCATTGACCTGGATATGTTACTAATTAATAAGCTTTATTTTATAGAGAAGTTTTAAATTCACAGCAAAATTCAATGGTAAGTACAGAGAGGTCCCACACACCCCTGCCACCACACATGCACAGCCTCCCCAACTATGGACATCCTGCCCACAGTGATACATCAGTTACAATTGATGAACATTATCACCCAAAGTCCATCTTTTACATTAGGGTTCACTCTTGGTGTATATCTTAAATTTTCACTATGCATTAAATTCCTTATCAATTTTTAACTTCTATTGGGATTGCTCTTTTATTTAAAATGGGAGCACCAAGGAATCTATTTTTAAGAATCAAGTTTTCCAGTATGGAGGTTACTATGAAAAAAGTAGAACTATATGTGATCCAGTAATTCCACTCCTATGCAGGATAAAAACTGAAAACACGAATTCAAAAAGATACATGTACCCCAATGTTTGTAACAGCATTGTTTACAATAGCCAAGATATAGAACCAACCCAAATTATGTATATAATAGAATGGAATAGAATATTATATATTGTTATTTATATATTTTATAACTATATATAATAAATAGTAATATATAATATACATTATAATAAAGTGATTATATATAATTTATATATTATTATACAATATATAGTATATAATAATAAATTTTTATATATTGTATAATATATATCATATATAATTTATATAATTATATATGATATATAATAATATATAATCTAATTATATATAATCTAATATGTATATTAGATGTATAATGGAATATTAACCATAAAAAGAATGAAATTCTGCCATTTGCAGTAATGTCGATATATCTAGAGAATACTATGCTTAGTGAAATAAGTCAATCAGAGAAAGATAAATACTGCATGATATCACTTATACATGGAACCTAAAAAATAATACAAATGAATGTATATGCAAAACAGAAACAGACTCACAGATATAGGAAACAAACTTATGGTTACTAAAGGGGAAAGAGTGAGGGAGGATAAAGTAGGAGTATGAGATTAACAGATATAAACTACATAAAACAGATAAGCAAAAAGGGCCTATATAGCTCAGGATATTATAACCATTATCTTTTTTTTTTTTTTTTTTTATGGTTTTTTTCCCCCTCCTATTTCTTTTTTTTTTTCTTTTTAATTTTTTTAAAATTTTATTTTATTTTTAAACTTAACATAACTGTATTAGATTTGCCAAATATCAGAATGAATCCGCCACAGGTACACATGTGTTCCCCATCCTGAACCCTCCTCCCTCCTCCCTCCCCATTCCATCCCTCTGGGTCGTCCCAGTGCACCAGCCCCAAGCATCCAGTATCGTGCATCGAACCTGGACTGGCAACTCATTTCATACATGATATTTTACATGTTTCAATGCCATTCTCCCAAATCTTCCCACCCTCTCCCTCTCCCACAGAGTCCATAAGACTGTTCTATACATCAGTGTCTCTTTTGCTGTCTCGTACACAGGGTTATTGTTACCATCTTTCTAAATTCCATATATATGCGTTAGTATACTGTATTGGTGTTTTTCTTTCTGGCTTACTTCACTCTGTATAATAGGCTCCAGTTTCATCCACCTCATTAGAACTGATTCAAATGTATTCTTTTTAATGGCTGAATAATATAATAACTTATAATGGAGTTGTTGTTGTTTAGTCACTCGGTTATGTCGAACTCTTTGTGACCCCATGGAATGTAGCCTACCAGGCTCCTCTGTCCATGGGATTTCCCAGGCAAGAATACTGGAATGGGTTGCCAATTCCTTCTCCAGGGGATCTTCCAAACCCAGGGATCGAACCATGTCTCCTGCATTACAGGCGGATTCTTTACCACTGAGTCACCAAGGAAGACTTATAATGGAGTATATTCTGCCAAAATATTGACTCACTATACACTGTACACCTGAAACTAATACAATATTGTATTGTAAATCAACTATACTTCAATTTGCAAAAAGAATCAGACTTTAAAGATTCAATCAGTTCAGTTCAGTTGCTCAGTCGTGTCTGACTCTTTGCAACCCCATGAATCGCAGCACGCCAGGCCTCCCTGTCCATCACCAACTCCTGGAGTTGACTCAAACTCGTGTCCATCGGGTCAGTGATGCCATCCAGCCATCTCATCCTCTGTCGTCCCCTTCTCCTCCTGCCCCAATACCTCCCAGCATCAGAGTCTTTCCCAATGAGTCAACTCTTCGCATGAGGTGGCCAAAGTATTGGAGTTTCAGCCTCAGCATCAGTCCTTCCAATGAACACCCAGGACTGATCTCCTTTAGAATGGACTGGTTGGATCTCCTTGCAGTCCAAGGGATGCTCAAGAGTCTTCTCCAACACCACAGTTCAAAAGCATCGATTCTTCGGTGCTCAGCTTTCTTCACAGTCCAACTCTCACATCCATACATGACCACTGGAAAAACCATAGCCTTGACTACATGGACCTTTGTTGGCAAAGTAATGTGTCTGCTTTTTAATATGCTGTCTAGGTTGGTCATAGCTTTCCTTCCAAGGAGAAGCATCTTTTAATTTCATGGCTGCCATCACCATCTGCAGTGATTTTGGAGCCCCAAAAAATAAAGTCTGACACTGTTTCCACTGTTTCCCCATCTATTTCCCATGAAGTGATGGGACCAGGTGCCATGATCTTAGTTTTCTGAATGTTGAGCTTTAAGCCAACTTTTTCACTCTCCTCTTTCACTTTCATTAAGAGGCTTTTGAGTTCCTCTTCACTTTCTGCCATAAGGGTGGTGTCATCTGCATATCTGAGGTTATTGATATTTCTCCCAGCAATCTTGATTCCAGCTTGTGCTTCTTCCCGCCCAGAGTTTCTCATGATGTACTCTGCATATAAGTTAAATAAGCAGGGTGACAATATACAGCCTTGACGTAATCCTTTTCCTCTTTGGAACCAGTCTGTTGTTCCATGTCCAGTTCTAACTGTTGCTTCCTGACCTGCATACAGGTTTCTCAAGAGGCAGGTCAAATGGTCTGGTATTCCCGTCTCTTTCAGAATTTTCCACAGTTTATTGTGATCCACACAGTCAAAGGCTTTGGCATAGTCAGCAAAGCAGAAATTGATGTTTTTCTGGAACTCTCTTGCTTTTTTGATGATCCAGCGGATGTTGGCAATTTGATCTCTGGTTCCTCTGCCTTTTGTAAAACCAGCTTGAACATCTGGAAGTTCACGGTTCACATATTGCTGAAGCCTGGCTTGGAGAATTTTGAGCATTACTTTCCTAGAGTGTGAGATGAGTGCAATTGTGCAGTAGTTTGAGCATTCTTTGTTATTGCCTTTCTTTGGGATTGGAATGAATATTGACCTTTTCCAGTCCTGTGGCCACTGTTGAGTTTTCCATATTTGCTGGTATATTGAGTGCAGCACTTTCACAGCATCATCTTTCGGATTTGGAATAGCTCAACTGGAATTCCATCACCTCCACTAGCTTTGTTCATAGTAATGCTTTCTAAGGCCCACTTGACTTAACATTCCAGGATGTCTGGCTCTAGGACATTCCAGGATATCTGTGACCCAGATAATCACACCATCGTGATTATCTGGGTCATGAGGATCTTTTTTGTCAAGATTCAATAAAGGTTCTTTATAAAGAACTATACTATACCATGAACTTGTTTACACATCAACACCTACCTTAGGAAATGAGTTGTTTTCCTTAGCAAGATTTCCCACAGAGCTAGAGGCTAATCCTTTCCTATCATCAATAGTATGACACCAAGAACAGTATACAAACAGAAGAGATGTGTGCTGAATTTTAAAGAGGGGATAGAAATTTGCCAGTTAAGAGGTGGCAGAGTGGCATCTGCTATGGACTGGATTGTGTCCTCCCCAAATTCCTATGTTGATGCTCTAACCCCCTACCATGTGACTGTATTGGAGAGAGAGTCTTTAAGAAGGTGATTAAGGTTAAACAAGGTTGTAAGCATAAAGCTCTGATACAACAGAACTGGTACCTTAATAAGAATGGAAGAGTCACCAGCACTCTCTCCCACAGAGAGAAGGTGGCTGTCTGCAAGACAGGAAGAGATTCCTCACCAGAACCCCACTGTGCTGGGACTATGATCTCAAACTTCCAGCCTCCAGAATGGTGAGAGATACATTTCTGTTGTTTAAGCCACCGTGTCTATGATATTATATAGTTTGTGGCAGCTCCAGCACACTAAGACAGCATCCAAACAGAGAGAATGGCATCATAAGAAGAGAGTTTGCAAAGAGTAGTAGGCACTGAAGCCAGATTGTGAAAGCCCTTTATATCACACTAAGAGTTTTCAAAAGGATTAAGTCCAATGTGTGTTCTCCTCAGCAGTAGTCATGGTGTTTTAGGGAAATGTACAAGAATAGTAAAACCAGTCTAGAAATAGGGCTTGAAACAGTGAAAGCTCCAGGAACTGAAAAAGCAAGATTGATAAAGGACTATCTGATTTTCAGGAATGGAATCTTCAGTGCCCACGTCATTTCTGAACTGAATTATCATAATAACTTCTTAACTGTTCTCCCTACATCCAATCTGGGCTCCTTCTACCTCCAACAACCCATTTTTTCTGTTGCAGCTAGAGTTGTAGATCAACGATTCTTAAAATAGGGTGTGCATCAAGATAACTGGGAGACTTGTTAAAACAGATTGCTGGGCCCCCTCCCAGGGGCTCTGTATCAGCAGGTCCAGGTTAGGGCCTGAGATTTTGCACTTTGGGCAGCTGCCAGGTGATGCTTTTGCTGTGAAATCTTGGACCATACTTGGAAGGCCACTGATAGAAAAACAAATCTGATCAGTCTTTTGCTAAAAACTCTTCAATATCTCCTTACTTCCCCAGGATAAAGTCCTTACTCTGGCTAACAAAGTTCTAGATTGTCTGGCCTTTGCTTTTGTCTTCTGCTTCATATTTCATCCCTTCCCTTGTTGAACTGTGTGATACTCCCTATTCTTGCTTTCTGCTTAATGCTTCTACGATTGTGCATATATTTTTCCATCTGTCTAGAGCTTCCAAGAAAACCCTTTCTCCATCCAACTACTTCTTATTTATCTTGAAAAACAGGAGGGAGGTTCAAAAGGGAGGGGATATATGTATGCTGCTGCTGCTGCTAAGTCACTTCAGTCGTGTCTGACTCTGTGTGACCCCATAGATGGCAGCCCACCAGGCTCCCCCGTCCCTGGGATTCTCCAGGCAAGAACACTGGAGTGGGTTGTCATTTCCTTCTCCAATGCATGAAAGTGAAAAGTGAAAGTGAAGTCGCTCAGTCGTGTCCAACTCTTAGCGACCCCATGGACTGCAGCCTACCAGGCTCCTCTGTCCATGGGATTTTCCAGGCAAGAGTACTGGAGTGGGGTGCCATTGCCTTCTCCGGATATATGTATACCTATGGCTGATTCATGTTGAGGTTTGACAGAAAACAGCAAAATTATGTAAAGCAATTATCCTTCAATAAAAAATAAATAATTAAAAAAACTTAATATACCTATAATCTATAGAAATCCTCCACTGAACAACTAATCTGAAGGAGTTGCTCTTTATCTGTGCTGCTAAAGCAATCTGTAGAAAGACCCATTGTTGTACTTACCACATGGTATTGTAAGAATGTATTTGCTTGTTTGTTTTTCTCCTTTAGAACATAGCATGTTGAAGGACAGGACCTTGTATTATATTTCATTCATTTATCTGTTTTCCCAGTGCCTAGCCCAGTGCCTCCACATACAGTAAGTGGAGTGTAAGATAAATAAGAAAATAAATGTGGGCATGGGCTATGGCTTCAGTAAAAAACATAGCCACTGCTGTAATTCATCTCTTCGACAACCTTGGAGGTAGGTATGAACAGAACACCCATTGTACAGATGAGGAAACTGAGTCTCAGAAGTCAGTCTAGCTCCATAGTCATACAGCTAGTGAGTGGTGAATCATGGCAAACTACTAATACATATGTCTAACTCCAAAGTTTGCGCTTTTAACCACTATCCTATTCCATACAAATGATTGGCTATATAGAAATCAAACATCCTGTGAGCTGCATCTACTTGCAAATATGTAGGAAGTAGAGCATGCTGTTCTGTAAACCATGTATGAAAAGTCATGCTCATCAATTTGCTTCCTTGGTAGCTCAGCTGATAAAGAATCTACTTGCAGGAGATCACCTGCAGTGCAGGAGACCCTGGTTCAATTCCTGGGTTGGGAGGATCCACTGGAGAAGGGATAGGCTACCCACTCCAGTATTCTTGGGCTTCCCTGGTGGCTCAGCTGGTAAAGAATCCACCTACAATGTGGGAGATCTGGGTTCGATCCCTGGGTTGGGAAGATCCCTTGGAGAAGGAAATGGCTACCTACTTCAGTATTTTGGCCTGGAGAATTCCATAGACTGGTATAGTCCATGGGGTCACAAAGAGTCAGACACGACTGAGTGACTTCCACTTTCTCAAAGTCACTGCTACGAGGTCCTTGCAACGGGTCTGAGAGATTTGCCTTTCCATCATCCCTTAATGTAGTGTTTGGGGAATGTATGCCCATCCATGAGACTCCACAGCAATTCATGGGGAAGAGACTCAGCTTACCCTTTTAGGACATCAAAATCCAGTGTACACACACACACACACACACACAGTGGAAATGTTCCTCATAGTTTTCTATTGGTCAGACTTGGAGGTTTATAGAGAATTGTAGGTAATTTTTTCCTAGCACTCTCACTGTTGCATTCAGACAAACCCTTTTTGAGGGTACATTGCTGTTCATAGTTGAAAACATCAAACATAGAAAGGTGGGCATAAATTTAATCAATCAATTAGTTAGTTGGGGGCAGGAAATAAGTCAGATCTCTGGCTCATTAATTCAACTCAAACATTTCAACCGTAGCTTAATATAGCCCCTGGATATGATTGTGCATTCTCAGTAATGTTTAAACACAGCTATTTTAGAAAATAAATTTTATGCATAGTGTTAAGAACTGGCAGTGGAAACCTAAGACCATGTACCTGAGAATCCACCAACTTCTTTTTGATATCATGAGGACTAAAAGAACATCATGTCAATTTGCCTCTTGTCATCCTCTCACTAGGGCTTCCCTGGTACCTGAGATGGTAAAGAATCTGTCTGCAATGCAGGAGACTGGGGTTCAATTCCTGGGTCGGAAAGATGCCCTGGAGAAGGGAATGGCAACACACTCCAATATTCTTGCCCAGAGAATTCCATGGACAGAAGGGCCTAGCAGGCTACAGTCCATGGGGTTGCAAAGAATCCAACACGACTTAGCAGCTGAATATGTACACACCATTTGCCATTGCTCATGAGTCTGTACTTATACTCCAACCCCTAACCAATTCTACTTCCACAAAAGGTGAACAGCCAAGTGTAGCGCCTGAAACTCCATCCTTTGGGAGATTTCCCCCTCACTGTTGTCTTTCCTAGCCTCATGGCAATGAAGTTATAAGGCAATTGCCATCCATTTTTAGTTTTGTGCTCATCTACTTAGCTGAACTATCTGTAAACCAGGCCTGAGATTTCTCAAAACTCTAGCATCAGTTGATCACATGGAAATCCTAAGATGGCCATAGGTGTGTCTGAAGAAGTGATAGTGTAAATGTAGTAGATGACACTGGGATATAGACTACTATTTCCTACGGCTTGCTGGGTACCTACATTTACAACTGATCAATCAGACAGAACCCGATTCCTAATGGGGAATTCCAGATGCACAGTCTCTTGGTGTCCTACAGTTAGGTAATCTCTCACTCTACCAGTGTCCAGTACCATAACAAGAGTTGTTTTTCAAAAGGCTTTAAATTCTCTAATGCTTATGGCATGGCCTTCCTCCAGAACTCCAGGGACTCACGTTACGATTCTTCCTTCAAGCTTTCCACAAACTCAGTGTAACTTCTTCTTCCCCCTCCCCAATAACTGTAAAACCAGAGGGTCTGCAGTGTCATATAGCTTAGGCAGCAGGGCTGTTTGTACCTTGACCTGCCGCAAAGCTCAAAGCTCTTTCCTGCTCAGTGTCCCCACTGATAGCTTTATTTTTACCTGGTATATGGGCTCAAGCAGTATTGCAAGATATGAAATGCACAATCTGCATAACCTAAAGAGGCCTACCAGGCACAATGTTTCTTTCTTTGTGGTGGAGCAAGTCCAACAATTGGTCTTTAACTTTGCTGAGAAGGTCCCAGCAGTCTACTGACAGCTGGACTCCTAAAAACTAGAGCAATCTGTCAGACTCCTGAATCTTTCAACATTTATCTCCTGCTTCTTGGAGCAGACAGCGGGTCTCTTACCAAGGTCTCCAGCAGGTTCACCATTTCTTATTGCTGCATTCCAATTAGCAGGAGCGCATTGATTTAAAGTATCCGTGTTCCGATTCCTTCAGATTACTTTATGTCCAAGGATCAGAGATTTCTCATCACACAAGGTCAAAACTGCTAATGCATACCAATTTTCCTCCTTGAGAATGTGAGCTGGTTTTGATCCTCTTGGGGACAGAAAATAAAGAATTTGCCAAACCTGTGGCCACATGTCATATACCTGAGATCATATTAATGACTTCTAATGAGCATATCTGACTCTGTGGTTATGATTTGAGCTACCACTTTCTTGAGTTGATGGTACTCTGATCATCATCTACAATCTATTCCTTTTCTCCAGGGACCACACCGGTGAATTAGATGGAAATATGATGGAAACTACAGCTTCTGCATCCTTTAGCTCCTTAATGTGGTAATAATTTCTCCCACTCCCAGAATGTGATATTGGTGTGAAATTGATTGACCCTTCATCTGGGTCAGGGTGGGGGCAACTCTAACTCTGCAGGCCAAGGTTCCAGTGTGTGTGTTATTCTAGCTTCCAAGTATGTCAATCCAATTATACATATGGGACCAGGGAAATGACCATTGGATGGGTTCATGGACGCAGTTGACCCATAGTAAGCAAATCTTGGCCAGGACTTTGTTTATTTTCTGGCTTCTAGTATTTATCCACCCTGACAGAGGAGTCATGACTTTAGATTATATCTCATTTTCCAGAACTGGCTCACATAGCCACTCCTAGCTGCAAGAGAGGCTAGGAAGATGACTGTTTTTAGTATGATGAATGACTAGGGAAATTGTCAACGCAAACAATATCTGAGTTCTGTAGGTAAGGAAAAAGTGGAAAATGGATGCTGAGTAGGTAACTAGCTGTATCTGCAACTGCAATACCTATCAGGTCTAAGAATTTATTTTTGATATGCTATATTCCTTTTTTCTTGCGGTTTACATAAGCATTCTAGGAGAATTACAACAGTAGTCAGCATTATCACTCTCTGTGATAGTAACGTGCCTGCATGCTAACTCACTTCATTAGCATCTGACTCTTTGTGATCCCGTGGACTGTAGCCCACCAGGCTCTTCTGTCCATGGGATTTTCCAGACAAGAATACTGGAGTGGGTTGCCATGCCCTCCTCCAGGGGATCTTCCCGGCTCAGAGACCAAACCCAGGTCTCCTGCATTTACTGCTGAGCTACCTGGGAAGCCCCCTGTGATAGTAAGCAAGAGGCTATAATTGAAGCAAGTGCTGATGCCCCCTGTTCCATTATTCCCCCATGGAACTGTGCACCCACAGAGGACCAGGTGATCAGTGCACATGTGAGGGTCATCTTACTGTTGAGGGAGTTCAGAGCAAAAGGGCTCTGATATTTTTACAGACCCTGAGGTGGTGTCTGGGAGAGGTATATGAAGACCACAGAGAAGAAAAGTACTGGGATCTCTTGGTATCAGTGAGACCATATCCTCAGAGTAAGTGCCTTCATGACTCTGAACTATATCTCTATCTCCAGCTTTCCAACTTTCCAGAATCACATTCTCCCCAAGTTAATATGAATTATTTAAAACATTTTCTGTTTTGTACCTTCTGTAAGGGAGATCAGATCAGATCAGTCGCTCAGTCATGTCCAACTCTTTGCGACCCCATGAATCGCAGCACACCAGGCCTCCCTGTCCATCACCAACTCCCGGAGTTCACTGAGACTCACGTGATGCCATCCAGCCATCTCATCCTCTGTCGTCCCCTTCTCCTCCTGCCCCCAATCCCTCCCAGCATCAGAGTCTTTTCCAATGAGTCAACTCTTCGCATGAGGTGGCCAAAGTACTGGAGTTTCAGCTTTAGCATCATTCCTTCCAAAGAAATCCCAGGGCTGATCTCCTTCAGAATGGACTGGTTGGATCTCCTTGCAGTCCAAGGGACTCCCAAGAGTCTTCTCCAACACCACAGTTCAAAAGCATCAATTCTTCGGCGCTCAGCCTTCTTCACAGTCCAACTCTCACATCCTTACATGACCACAGGAAAAACCATAGCCTTGACTAGATGAACCTTTGTTGGCAAAGTAATGTCTCTGCTTTTGAATATGCTATCTCGGTTGGTCATAACTTTCCTTCCAAGGAGTAAGCGTCTTTTAATTTCATGGCTGCAGTCACCATCTGCAGTGATTTTGGAGCCCAGAAAAATAAAGTCTGACACTGTTTCCACTGTTTCCCCACCTATTTCCCATGAAGTGATGGGACCGGATGCCATGATCTTCGTTTTCTGAATGTTGAGCTTTAAGCCAACTTTTTCCTCTCCACTTTCACTTTCATCAAGAGGCTTTTGAGTTCCTCTTCACTTTCTGCCATAAGGGTGGTGTCATCTGCATATATGAGGTTATTGATATTTCTCCCGACAATCTTGATTCCAGCTTTTCTTCCAGTCCAGCGTTTCTCATGATGTACTCTGCATATAAGTTAAATAAGCAGGGTGACAATATACAGCCTTGACGAACTCCTTTTCCTATTTGGAACCAGTCTGTTGTTCCATGTCCAGTTCTAACTGTTGCTTCCTGACCTGCATACAAATTTCTCAAGAGGCAGATCAGGTGGCCTGGTATTCCCATCTCTTTCAGAATTTTCCACAGTTTATTGTGATCCACACAGTCAAAGGCTTTGCCATAGTCAATAAAGCAGAAATAGAGAGGGCCAGTTGTTCATTAGTCTTTCCTGCTTTTTTGATGATAAAATTATCTCTTTTATTAAGTGAAGATAATAATAGCTGGTAACTGGATCATAATTAATTTACCTAAAATCCTTATTTGGAAAAATTAATTAAAAAAATAATTTGCCAAATATATGTAGGATCAGAATTTTACCCCTAAGAGTAAAAATGGAGAGTGATGCAGACCCTAACCAAACTGTCTTTCTGTGAGATAATACACAAATACCTGTGTAACAAAAGTGTCCTCTACTTCCGGTTTCACTGCATATTTCAAATCATTTGACATCCATAGAATAAAGACTGTCTCCTCTATATCATTCAACTCATTCCAAGTTTCCTAATGGAAGTGAGATCTTTATTCTCTTCTCTCAGCTTACCCCATTCGACCAACCCTTTCCCATTGTAGAGAAACCTCTTCCTTTGGAAACTACTCTCTCATTTCTCTCTTTTGAGGCCACTTAAACCCACTGATTTTCCTCTTGCCTGTGAAAAGGGTAATCAAGCATTCTGATCCTTGGACACTTGATGGATTGCTTAGTGTGTTAGAAAAGGGGGAGTTTTAGATTCTGAGGAATAAAAAGTGAAAGTACAAAAGAAGCTATTACCTTCATCTGCCTTCAGAATGGAGTATTTACAAAACAATCGGATATTTAACGTGCCTAAGACCAAGCTATTCTTAGCACTTTCACCCTGCATTATTCAACTAACAGAATTCAAATTCTCTCTCAGCATGGAGTTATAGGACCAGAGAACAACTTTAATTATCCTGGGCTAGATATACTCTGTACACCAGTAAGGATAACAGGAACAAAGGGAAAAAATGCGTCCCATCACATCCATATCACTCCCTGCCATGAACTGATTTTTAAAATTTGATGAGTCTAATGAACTCCAGATATATGATAGTTAAATTATAGACATGTACCATATAGGTATAATCATCTCACATCTACATGCCAGTTTAAAGTTAAAAGACCTGCTTTTACACATTGCTTCATTTGATTTTCCTTGGACTCTTATGATGGTACCTGGACATGGTAGTCATTAGCCCTGATCACAGATGTTTAGGCTTCCTCTCCTTGGCACATGGAAAGATTGCACTGCCCTGACCCCTTGAAGGTGTGTGTCATTATATAACTTGTTTTGGCCAATGAAATGTGAGCAGAGATGTGTCATTTCCAGGTGGATTTTTTTACAGCCGGTCTATACTTTGACATACCCTCTTTTCCCTCCATCAGTGCAACCAATCTCTATCTCCATTTTTATCTCTGTTTCTGTCTCTGTCTCCATCTCTATCTCACTCATTCTCTTGCTATTACTGTCTCTCTCTTAGTCACACATGTACACACATCACATGTGTTTCTCTCTACACCTCTGCTTCATTCTTTATTGCTCACTAATCTATTTGCATATGGCTCAGCATGCCTGCCTCCAGCAAATGGCAGCCCTGGACCCCAAGTCTACATGATCAAATTTCCATAAAGGAGAATCTGATTGCCCGAGCTTGAGATAGGTTTTCATCCCTGGATCATGTAGCTAGAGGTACAGGGTCATATGGGAAGTAGCTGCTCACTTTATGCTAAAGGCAAGGCAGATTCTCTAAGAAAATGGAATAGGCATGGTGAAGTGATGGGCATTTAAAGCATGTGAGTAAAAGCTTGTGGGTTTCAGACCAAGAAAGAGACCTCAGGTGTTCTGACTTATAGTTGAAGATCATTTTCTACCACACTCCCTGTGGCAACCTCAAGCTATTGTACAATATTTGGAAGAAATAAATGGGCCTAAACTTTATCTAAATCCATGCAATAATATTTTTATAATAGTACATTACTATGCTTTTTAAAAATAGGCATATATAGCAACACAAAAATAAACTGGTATCTGAGAGAAGACATTTATTTTTCATTGAACAAAAATCATAACTTCCTTGCATTTTCAGCTGTAGAATATTTATTTTAAAGACTTTTCCCCCTTGTCTTTTCCCAGATCCTTTTCCCAGGATCTTTTTGTCCTAAATTCATCTAAAAACACTTGTCTTTGATTCTCTTCTTCAACTTTCATAGTTTTATGTAGTTTATGTCCAGATAGTTTTGGCTCAACTTATATCTTCCTAAGTTAACATGAATTCTTTAACTGTTGGTATTACCTAATGAATTTATAACGGCTTGAAGATGAGCTGAGTAGCTTGTGTTTCCCTCAAATGAATAAATATGTTATTTTTATGACTCCTCTGGTGTTACTGTGACCATACACATAGTGTTTACAGGTTCAACAGGCAAAAACTCAATTTCCTCTGAAGGATTTTTGTGTAATTTGGGTAAGCTACCATACAAGTGAGCAGTGGCAAGTTAGTCATGATGCTATGAATACAACTTCTCCTCATAGGGTTAGTTCATCCAGAGGAAAGATGACCATTCTTCTGTCCTCAGTAAAGAAATATTTAACTTCTTCATTCACTTGTCTCCACATAACGTATCATGTGTATGTCTGTATCCGATTATAGTGCAAAATATTTTAATCAAATGTTCTCCTTAACAACCAATAATTGGGCTATGTTTCTTAAATCCAGATATCTGCTTAACCTCAACTTTCTTTTTGAGGCAGAATGATGTGGTAGAAAGAGCTCAATCTAGGATTGAGAAACATGGATTCTAACCTAATAGCTTTGTTCCTTTATTAACAGTGGAGAACATTCTGCAGCCAACCAAACCCTGAACTTCTGTTTCCCCAGTTAGAAAAGATTTGTTATAATGCTCTTCAACCCATTTCTCAGGCTCACTGAAGGCTCAAAGGCGATGTACTTGGCAATTGTTTTAGAAACTGACACACAATATACAAATGTGATTTATCATTAATACTCTTTTCTGTAAAAGTCTATCTCTTAATGAACCTTTTGAAATCAACATTCAAAGAAAAAACTTAAGAATAATCTTAAATAGGAAGATAAGCAATCCCTGACTTAAGAGCATCTGAGTCATACATGATCTGTATATGCAGATTGCCATAGTTATTCCAACTGTTGCTATTGATGTAAAAACAGTGGAAACTTTTAGACAAGCTATATGTTCACAAATAGAAGGAGTGAAGACACTGTTCAATATGAAATCAATTAAGAAGAGACCCAATGACAGATTCATAGTCACACCATGTAGCTGATGCCTAAATCCAAAATTTCACACGCCCCCTCAAATTTTTTACTGTGAGAAATCCTGCCAATTATAGACTTCATTGCATTTATATGTATCTTCTTTGAAAATGTGAAAACTTCCTCTTAATCCCTGCTCTGTGAGGATGGAGATTTGAGTTGAGATGAAGAAGAAGGTAGTTTTGTGGCCGGCTATACTTTGTGGAGTATCAACCTGGGTGAGCTTCCCTAGTGGAGGACTAAGGGAGCATGAAGGTATTGGGCTCCAACTGTAAGGACAGGAGGAAAAAGATGAGAGGATCATAAAGTTAAACTTCATATATTGAAACAAAGCACTTAATGAAAGATCTGTCATCAGAAATGGAGGAAACTCTTCCTCCACTACTTTATCTTCTTCCTGCTCCTTCCCCATCCCTCCCTGTCCTTCCTCTTCCTCTTTTTCCTCCCCTTCCTCTCCTCCTCCTCCTTCTTCTAACAATGAGCCCTGTGGGGATATAAAAAGGTGTGTGATTCTTGATATCTAAAGGAACTTCCTCACCTCTACATTTCAGGACTGCAGCTCTCAGGATCCACATATCAGATTAGTGACATCATCTAAAGTTCCACTTCCAACCATAGTTTGATCTCTGCTGCCTTTCAGATGAATCCCCTAAGACGGGTCAGCCTACTGCCTCTTAGATCAATCTGCTAGTCTTATCACTATCTGATTATGTATATGGGAAAGATGAAAGTGAGTGATGCCAATGATTACATTTATATGAGGCAACTGAAGAAAATAATTCTGCTTTTCCATTTAAGATCCTATTTTTATTGAGGGAAAATTAGATTCTTTATTTCTAACTACAAGCAAAAACTTAATTCCTCCAATAAGCATTTACTGAGCACCTGCTGTGTGCCAGGCACTGTGTTAGATAATATGGTACAAGTAGAGAAGAATAAGTCACTATCAATACCTTTAGGAAGCTTGCTGTCTAATGAGAGAGAGGATATCAAATTATAATACAATATGATAAATACTGTGTTGAGGAATAAACAGGCTTTTTAAAATATATATATATATATATATATATATATATATATATATATATTACTTTACAGTATTGTATTGGTTTTGCCATACATTGACATAAATCCACCACGGAGGTACATGTATCCCCCATCCTGAACCCCCCTCCCACCTCCCTCCCCAACCCATCCCTCTGGGTCATCCCAGTGCACCAGCCCCGAGCATCCTGTATCATGCATCTAACCTGGACTGGCAATTCGTTTCACATATAATATTATACATGTTCCAATGCCATTCTCCCAAATCATCCCACCCTCACCCTCTCCCACAGAGTCCAAAAGACTGTTCTATACATCTGTGTCTCTTTTGCTGTCTCGCATATAGGGTTATCATTATCATCTTTCTAAATTCCATATATATGTGTTATTATACTATATTGGTGTTTTCCTTTCTGGCTTACTTCACTCTGTATAATAGGCTCCAGTTTCATCCACCTCATTAGAACTGATTCAAATGTATTCTTTTTAATGGCTGAGTAATACTCCATTGTGGATATGTACCACAGCTTTCTTATCCATTCGTCTACTGATGGACATCTAGGTGGCTTCCATGTCCTAGCTATTATAAACACTGCTGCAATGAACATTGGGGTACAAGTGTCTCTTTCAATTCTGCTTTCCTCGGTGTGTATGCCCAGCAGTGGGATTGCTGGGTCATATGGCAGTTCTATTTCCAGTTTTTTAAGGAATCTCCACACTGTTCTCCATAGTGGCTGTACTAGTTTGCATTCCCACCAGCAGTGCAGGAGGGTTCTCTTTTCTCCACACCCTCTCCAGCATTTATTGCTTGTAGACTTTTGGATAGCAGCCATTCTGACTGGCGTGAAATGGTACCTCATTGTGGTTTTGATTTGCATTTTTCTGATAATGAGTGATGTTGAGCATCTTTTCATGTGTTTGTTAGCCATCTGTATGTCTTCTTTGGAGAAATGTCTGTTTAGTTCTTTGGCCCATTTTTTGATTGGGTCGTTTATTTTTCTGGAATTGAGCTGCAGGAATTGCTTGTATATTTTTGAGATTAGTTGTTTGTCAGTTGCTTCATTTGCTATTATTTTCTCCCATTCTGAAGGCTGTCTTTTCACCTTTCTTATAGTTTCCTTTGTGGTGCAGAAGCTTTTAAGGTTAATTAGGTCCCATTTGTTTATTTTTGCTTTTATTTCCATTACTCTGGGAGCTGGGTCATAGAGGATCCTGCTGTGATTTATGTCAGAGAGTGTTTTTCCTATGTCTTCCTCTAGGAGTTTTATAGTTTCTGGCCTTACATTTAGATCTTTAATCCATTTTGAGTTTATTTTTGTGTATGGTGTTAGAAAGTGTTCTAGTTTCATTCTTTTACAAGTGGTTGACCAGTTTTCCCAGCACCACTTGTTAAAGAGATTGTCTTTCCTCCATTGTATATTCTTGCCTCCTTTGTCAAAGATAAGGTGTCCATAGGTGCATGGATTTATCTCTGGGCTTTCTATTTTGTTCCATTGATCTATATTTCTGTCTTTGTGCCAGTACCATACTGTCTTGATGACTGTGGCTTTGTAGTAAGAGGCTGAAGTCAGGTAGGTTGATTCCTCCAGTTCCATTCTTCTTTCTCAAGATTGCTTTGGCTATTTGAGGTTTTTTTGTATTTCCATACAAATTGTGAAATTATTTGTTCTGGCTCTGTGAAAAATACTGTTGGTAGCTTGATAGGGATTGCGTTGAATCTATAGATTGCTTTGGGTAGTATACTCATTTTCACTATATTGATTCTTCTGATCCATGAACACAGTATATTTCTCCATCTATTAGTGTCCTCTTTGATTTCGTTCACCAGTGTTTTATAGTTTTCTACATATAGGTCTTTTGTTTCTTTAGGTAGATATATTCCTAAGTTTCGTTGCAATGGTGAATGGAATTGTTTCCTTAATTTCTCTTTCTATTTTCTCATTATTAGTGTACAGGAATGCAAGGGATTTCTGTGTGTTGATTTTATATCCTGCAACTTTACTATATTCAGTGATTAGCTCTAGTTATTTTCTGGTGGAGTCTTCAGGGTTTTCTATGTAGAGGATCATGTCATCTGCAAACAGTAAAAGTTTTACTTCTTCTTTTCCAATTTGGATTTCTTTTATTTCTTTTTCTGCTCTGATTGCTGTGGCCAAAACTTCCAAAGCTATGTTGAATAGTAGTGGTGAGAGTGGGCACCCTTGTCTTGTTCCTGACTTTAGGGGAAATGCTTTCAATTTTTCACCATTGAGGATAATGTTTGCTGTGGGTTTGTCATATATAGCTTTTATTATGTTGAGGTATGTTCTTTCTATTCCTGCTTTCTGGAGGGTTTTTATCATAAAATGATGTTGAATTTTTTCAAAGGCTTTCTCTACATCTATTGAGATAATCATACAGTTTTTATCTTTCAATTTGTTAATGTGGTGTATCACATTGATTGATTTGCAAATATTGAAGAAACCTTGCATCCCTGGGATAAAGCCCACTTGGTCATGATGTATGATCTTTTTAATGTGTTGTTGGATTCTGTTTCCTAGAATTTTCTTAAGGATTTTTGCATCTATGTTCATCAGTGTTATTGGCCTGTAGTTTTCTTTTTTGTGTGGTATCTTTGTCAGGTTTTTGTATTAGGGTGATGGTGGCCACATAGAATGAGTTTGGAAGTTTACCTTCCTCTGCAGTTTTCTGGAAGAGTGCTTGTGATGGGTCTGTTAAGATTTTCTATTTCTTCCTAGTTAAGTCTTGGAAAGTGGTACTTTTCTAAGAATTTGCCCATTTCTTCCAAGTTGTCCATTTTATCGGCATATAGTTGCTGATAGTAGTCTCTTATGATCCTTTGTATTTCTTTGTTGTCTGTTGTGATCTCTCTATTTTCATTTCTAATTTTATTGATTTGATTCTTCTCCCTTTGTTTCTTGATGAGTCTGGCTAATGGTTTGTCAATTTTGTTTATCTTCTCAAAAAACCAGCTTTTGGCTTTGTTGATTTTTGCTATGGTCTCTTTTGTTTCTTTTGCGTTTATTTCTGCCCTAATTTTTAAGATATCTTTCCTTCTTCTAACCCTAGGGTTCTTCATTTCTCCTTTTCTAGTTGCTTCAGGTGTATAGTTAGCTTTTTTATTTGACTTTTTTCTTGTTTTTTGAGGTATGCCTGTATTGCTATGAATCTTCCTCTTAGCACTGCTTTTACAGTGTCTCACAGGTTTTGGGTTGTTGTGTTTTCATTTTCATTTGTTTCTATGCATATTTTGATTTCTTCTGTGATTTGTTGGTTATTCAGCAGTGTGTTGTTCAGCCCTCATATGTTGGAATTTTAAATAGTTTTTCTCCTGTAATTGAGATCTAATCTTATTGCACTGTGGTCAGAGAGGATGCTTGGAATGATTTCAATTTTTTTTTTTAATTTACCAAGCCTACATTTATGGCTCAGAATGTCATCTATCCTGAAGAAGGTTCCGTGTGCACTTGAGAAAAAGGTGAAATTAATTGTTTTGGGGTGAAATGTCCTATAGATATCAATTAGGTTTAACTGGTCTATTGTATCATTTAAAGTTTGTGTTTCCTTATTAATTTTCTGTTTAGTTGATCTATCTATAGGTGTGAGTGGGGTATTAAAGTCTCCCACTATTACTGTGTTATTGTTAATTTCCCCTTTCATACTTGTTAACATTTGTCTTACATGTTGCAGTGCTCCTATGTTGGCTGCATATATATTTGTAATTGTTATATCTTCTTCGTGGGTTGATCGTTTGATCATTATGTAGTGTCCTTCTTTGTCTCTTTTCACAGCCTTTATTTTAAAGTCTATTTTATCTGATATGAGTATTGCTACTCCTCCTTTCTTTTGGTTTCTATTTGCGTGGAATATCTTTTTCCAGCCCTTCACTTTCAGCCTGTATGCGTCCCTTGTTTCAAGGTGGGTCTCTTGTAGACAACATATATAGGGTTCTTCTTTTTGTATCCATTCAGCCAGTCTTTGTCTTTTGGTTGGGGCATTCAACCCATTTACATTTAAGGTAATTATTGATAAGTATGATCCCATTGCCATTCACTTTATTGTTTTGGGTTCGAGTTTATACACCCTTTTTCTGTTTCCTGTCTAGAGAAGATCCTTTAGTATTTGTTGGAGAGCTGGTTTGGTGGTGCTGAATTCTCTCAGCTTTTGCTTGTCTGTAAAGCTTTTGATTTCTCCTTCATATTTGAATGAGATCCTTGCTGGGTACAGTAATCTTGGCTGTAGGTTATTTTCTTTCATCGCTTCAAGTATGTCCTGCCATTCCCTCCTGGCCTGAAGAGTTTCTATTGAAAGATCAGCTGTTATCCTTATGGGAATCCCCTTGTGTGTTATTTGTGGTTTTTCCCTTGCTGCTTTTAATATTTGTTCTTTGTGTTTGATCTTTGTTAATTTGATTAATATGTGTCTTGGGGTGTTTTGCCTTGGGTTTATCCTGTTTGGGGCTCTCTGGGTTTCTTGGACTTGGGTGATTATTTCCTTCCCTATTTTAGGGAAGTTTTCAACTATTATCTCCTCAAGTATTTTCTCATGGTCTTTCTTTTTGTCTTCTTCTTCTGGGACCCCTATGAGTCAAATGTTGGGGCGTTTAATATTGTCCTGGAGGTCTCTGAGCTTGTCCTCATTTCTTTTAATTCTTTTTTCCTTTTTCCTTTCTGCTTCATTTATTTCTACCATTCTATCTTCTTCCTCACTTATCCTGTCTTCTGCCTCCTTTATTCTACTGTTGGTTCCCTCCAGAGTGTTTTTTATCTCATTTATTGCATTATTCATTATCTATTGACTCTTATTTTATTTCTTCTAGGTCCTTGTTAAACCTTTCTTGCATCTACTCAATCCTTGTCTCCAGGCTATTTATCTGTAACTCCATTTTGTTTTCAAGATTTTGGATCATTTTCACTCTCATTATTTGGAATACTTTATCAGGTAGATTCCCTATCTCTTCCTCTTTTGTTTGGTTTGATGGGCATTTATCCTGTTCCTTTATGTGCTGGGTATTTCTCTGACTTTTCATCTTGTTTATATTGCTGTGTTTGGGGTGGCCTTTCCGTATTCTGGCAGTTTGTGGAGTTCTCTTTATTGTGGAGTTTCCTTGTTGTGGATGGGGTTGGACAGGTGGCTTGTCAAGGTTTCCTGGTTAGGGAAGCTTGTGTCGGTGTTCTGGTAGGTGGAGCTGGATTTCTTCTGTCTGGAGTGCAATGAAGTGTCCAGTAGTGAGTTATGAGATGTCAATGGGTTTGGTGTGACTTTGGACAGCCTGTATATTGAAGCTCAGGGCTATGTTCCTGTGTTTCTGGAGAATTTGCATGGTATGTCTTGCTCTGGAACTTGTTGGCCCTTGGTTGGTGCTTGGTTTCAGTGCAGGTATGGAGGCTTTTGATGAGCTCCTATCTATTAATGTTCCCTGGATTCAGGAGTTTTCTGGTGTTCTCAGGATTTGGACTTAAGCCTCCTGCCTCTGGTTTTCAGTCTTATTCTTACAGTAGCCTCAAGACTTCTCCATCTATACAGCACCATTGATAAAACATCTAGGTTAAAGATGAAAAGTTTCTCCACAGTGAGGGACACCCAGAGAGGTTCACAGAGTTACATGGGGAAGAGAAGAGGGAGGAGGGAGGTAGAGATGACCAGGAGAAGAGGGGGAAACAAAAGAAGAGAGAGAAAGCTAGCTAGTAATCACTTCCCTATGTGCTCTCCACAGTCTGGATCCCTCAGAGATGTTCACAGAGTTACACAGGGAAGAGAAGAGGGAGAAAGGAGACAGAGGTGGCCAGGAGGATAAAGGGGGGAATCAAAAGGAGAGAGACAGATCCAGCTAGTAATCTGTTCCCTAAGTGTTTTCCACAGTCCAGAACACACAAAGAGATTCACAGAGTTGGGTAGAGAAGAGAAGGAGGAGGGAGGAGATAGACGTGACCTGGTGGAGAAAAAGGAGAGTCCAAAGGGGGAGAGAGCAGTCAAGTCAGTAATCTCGCTCCCAAGTAAAAATGGGTACTGAAGATTGGGTTTTTAAAGGTACAAAATTGATAACAAATACCAAAAATAAAAGATTAAAAATCTAGAGTAGAGGTTCGATTCTCAAAAATACAATATTAAAGAAAAAAAAGTCAAAAAATTTATAAAATATATATATATGAAGTTTGCTTTAAAAAATAGGGTCTTTTTTTTTTTTTTTTTTTTTTTTGCAAAGTAGTAGTAGTAGGCATTATAAAGGAGATCAGTCCTGAGTGTTCTTTGGAAGACTGATGCTAAAGCTGAAACTCCAGTACTTTGGCCACCTCATGCGAAGAGTTGACTCATTGGAAAAGACTCTGATGCTGGGAGGGATTGGGGGCAGGAGGAGAAGGGGACGACAGAGGATGAGATGGCTGGATGGCATCACTGACCCGATGGACATGAGTTTGAGTGAACTCCGGGAGTTGGTGATGGACAGGGAGGCCTGGCGTGCTGCAATTCATGGGGTCATAAAGAGTCGGACACAACTGAGCGACTGAACTGAACTGAACTGAATAGTAGGTTATAAAAATGAAAATTTAAGGAGTAATAGAGGACTTAAAAATATTTAAAAGAATGATAATATTAAAAATATATCTAGGACTTTCTCTGGTATTGTTGTGGACAGTGTGGGATCAGTTCGTTTTCAGATAGTTCCTTGATCTGGCTTATACTTCTCAAGATCTATAGGCCCTTTCCTATGTAGTTGGTGCTAACTACAGGGTTTTAATCTATTGCACCTGTCACTTCCAAGGAGGTTCCCCCTGTTTGTTTTAGTTTCTTCTGTTTGCTGGTCTCTTCAGTGTCTAATTTCCACCCTGACACAAGGGGGCGGTGGTGGTCACTCTTTTAGGCTCACTTGTTCAGTCGTGCTGTGGGGAGGGAGGGACACTGCAAACAAATAACACTGGCATGTGCTCACAGTGTCTTGGACACACTGGGTTTGTCCCCGCTCACGGGGTGCTTTCCCTGTGCTTTCCCTGTCTACCTTGTTTAGGCTCTAGGTTGCTCTGCCGGGAACTGTCTGAGGCTGGCCCTGGGCTGTATGCATTTCCCAGGTCTAAGCCACTCAGGTTCAGGTTGTCAGGTACTCCACAAAAGCACAGACTTGGTTGGGCCTGTGTTTTGTGCCCTTCCCAGGTCCGAGCAGCTCAGGTGACCAGGTGCTTGGCAAGCGGGGTCGCTGCAACTTATCACCTCCCCTGTCCCTGCCACTCAGTTTTCTGGGTGTACAACTGGCGCAGCTTCTCAGGTGTGCCGTGTGTCTCTTCTATGGAGCTGATCTCTGGCTGTGACCCTCCCGGCGGATGTCAACCATCCAGAATCCCAAGAAGTCTTGGTTAGCAACGAAGCCTGCTTGCAGTTTAGTAGAGGATGCCTCTCTGGGTCCGCAATTGCCCGCTTCCGGCTCTGGCTGCCCTTGCCTGCCTGTCTCTGGTGGGGGATGGGCTGGTCCACAGCTGGCTAGCTCTGCTCAGTCCTTTGTTCTGTGAGTGGGCCTGGCGGTGTCTTAGGTTAGGGCTTTTCACTGGATAGCTATCCCTCAGTATGGTTTGCTATCTCAAGTTAGTTCCCTCAGATTGCCCTCGGGGCATTCAGGCCTGGTCCTTATTCTAAGCAATGCTGCCTGCGCCTCCCTGCCCAGCCCGTGCTTGCTAGTGGCAGATGTGGGCGTCTGTGCGGCTTCTCCACTGGAAGTTACCATTGGGCACGTAATCTGTGGGTTTTAATTATTTATTTATTTTTCCTCCTGGTTATGTTGCCCTCTGAGGTTCCAAGGCTCGCCACTGACCTGCTGGTGAGAGTGTTTCCTGGTGTTTGGAAACTTCTCTCTTTTTTTAAGACTCCCTCCCTGTGACGAATCTCCATCCCTATCTCTTTTGCCTCTCTTTATCTTTTATATTTTTTCCTACCTCCTTTTGAAGACAACGGGCTGCTTTTCTGGGTGGCTGATGTGTTCTGCCAGCATTCAGAAGTTGTTTTGTGGAATTTACTGAGCGTTCAAATATTTTTTTTTGATGAATTTGTGGGGGAGAAAGTGGTCTCCCCACCCTATTCCTCAGCCATCTTATCATAAACAGGCTTCTATGAGATATCAGGAAAGACTTTCTGGACAACGAGTTTTCAGAGAGGTAAGGACAAATTTGGAAGAGCGTTCCAAACAGAGGAAACAGAGTATGCAAAGTTTATGACTGAGGTTAGGCATCATGCATTTGAAGAAATGCAAATAGTTCAGTGTGGCTAGAAGATAAAGTTAGCTGAGAAAGTGAGAAGATTTGCTTAGCAAGAGACCAGGCTGTCTTTTTAAAAAATTAAATAATGCTATTTGCATCAAAGCAATATAGATGGACCTAAAGATGGTCATATTGAGAGAAGTAAGTCAGACAAAGCAAAATACCATATTATATGGCTTATATGCAGAATCTAAAAGGAAATGGTATAAATGAACTTATTTTAAAACAGAAATAAGCTCACACACTTAGAGAACAAATAAACTTATGATTATCAGGTGGGAAGGGTGAGGAGAAAGTATGGTTAGGGAGTGTGAGATGGACATATATGCACTGCTATATTTAAAATGGATAACCAACAAGGATGTGCTGTACAGCACAGGGAACTCTGCTCAATATTTTTTAACACCTAAGTGGGGAAAGAACTTGAAAAAGAATAGATTTATGTGTATGTATAACTAAATCACTCTGCTGTATACCTGAAACTATCATAACATAGTTAACCAACTATACTCCAGTATCAAACAAAAATTTAAAAAAAAGAGAGAGAGAGACCAGGTTGTGCAAGAGAGCTCTATAGATTTTATTAACATATTACTGTGGTTTTCCAATTATGTGATAAACTTTACAGCACTGAGGATCAGAGAATGCATACTTCCTGAATGCAAACTGTCTCATAGGGAAAGAGCCCAGGACACAAGTTGTCAGATGTCTTGTAATAAACAACCACAGCTACAATAACAACAGTAAAACTCATCCAGGTGCACCATAGTAAACACAGAAGGTCCTAGAACTTCCAAAAGTAAAAGCAAGGGGGAAAAAGTTGAATAACAAAGGACCAGTAATCAAATTGGCATCAGACCATTGACCAGTGATCTGTGCCTCTGCATCTACTGCTCAGCATTGAGCATCCTGTCCCTGAACTTCATGAACTCTGGGTGATGCCTGTATCATCAGCAAACATCAGTCACCAGGGTCCTAGTTTGACCACTGTTTCCTAGATTCTACGTTCTTCCTTCTTAGGGCATTAGCTCATTTTGCTGGATCACACAAATAAAAAAAATTAAGAAAGGAGGAATGAGGGAATATTTGCACCCTTGCATATTTGAAAAGATCTTTATTCTGTACTCAAACCTGATTGGTAATTTCTGAAAAGAATTCTAGAATGTAGATTATTTTCCCTTAGGATTTTGCAGGTGTCACATAGTTGCATCTTCTAGCATCTAGTTGTTGCTCTCTCTAACTTTCCAATGTCTTTTTGAAACTCCAGGTAATCAAACAGTGGAACTCTTGGATTAATTCTCCAAGTCTCTCATTTTTCTAACAGATTTATTTCTTTGTCTACTTGTTCTACGTTGTGTGAAATCTCCACAACTCTTTTATTATTTTCTAAGAGCTCTTTTTAGGTCTTTGATTGTTTTTGCTTCTCCTGGCTCTTCTTTTCATGTTGCTGACTGTCCTCAACTAGTTATTCTTTGCCCTGTGTAGTTTAAGATTTAGAAATATAAAAGGTGACCAGAGACTTTGCACAAGCAAGAAGCTTGTTGACTCACACATTTTGCTTTAAGGAGAGAAGACTATTGCACAAAGTGACTCACTGAAGCCACAGCATTTTGGAGGTGCTCATTACTACACTAACTGCTCTAGTGCCCTCAGTTCAGTTCAGTTCAGTCGCTCAGTCGTGTCCAACTCTTTGCGACCCCATGGACTGCAACACGCCAGGCTTCCCTGTCCATCAACAACTCCTGGAGCTTGCTCAGATTCATGTGCATTGAGTTGGTGATGCTGTCTAACCATCTCATCTTCTGTCGTCCCCTTCTCCTCCCGCCTTCAATCTTTCCCAGCATCACTTTTCAAATGAATCAGTTCTTCACATCAGGTGGCCAAAGTATTGGAGTTTCAGCTTCAGCATCAGTCTTTCCAATGAATATTCAGGACTGATTTCCTTTAGGATGAACTGGTTGGATCTCCTTGCAGTCCAAGGGACTCTCAAGAGTCTTCTCCAACACCACAGTTCAAAACACAGCATTTAACTTCCTTAAGAAAGACCTTCTCACTTTGTTTCCTTGTTTGCTCCCCTGGGCAAGAAATTTCTGGCATTTGTTGGTGGAGATTTCATAAGCTTAAGATTTTTGAGGTCACATTTCTCTTTACTCACTTGTTAGTACTAATACGGTCATTCAATGATTCTGCAATTTCCTCCACAGCTGTGGAATATAACTTTCTCTGTCTCATTCATCAGTCACTCTTTTTCCAGTCACTCTAGAATATCTTCTAGACAGTTGTTGAAGTCTCTTTTTGCTAGTGGTCTTCTCGTTATCTTTATGGTTCTGGATTAAATGGGACCTCAGGAGAAAGGGATTAAAAAGTGTGTGTTCTTCACACAGCTTAATAGCAAAGAACCCAAACTGACACAGAAACAAAAAAACCTAAGCAATCTGATTTAAAAATATGCAAACTTGAATAGGTTGTTAAGAGATACATGTATGTGTGTGTGTGTGTGTGTGTGTGTGTGTGTGTGTCTGTGTGTTAGCTGCTCAATGATATTCAACTCTTTGCAATCCCATGGACTGTAGCCCACCAGGCTCCTCTGTCCATGGAATTCTCCAGGCAAGAATACTGGAGTGGGTTGCCATTCCCTTCTCCAGAGGATCTTTTCCACCCAGGCATGGAACCCAGGCCTTCTACTTTGCAGGCAGATTCTTTATCACTCAGCCACTAAGGAAGCCCCAAGAGATATATACATAAGTGATAAACTCTAAGAAATACAAGAGAGTGTTTTTGTTTTTTAATTCATAAAGGCAAATCTGAGAAGATAAAGGTGGACACCAGGGAGAAGGAGTACGCTGTTGACATCTAAAGTGTTGGTAATAGTCTTAGTAATGTTTCAACTGTTTCTACCAGTATATCAGTTCTGTGTGTAGATGATGTAGTTCATAGTTTTAAAATGTAAAGGAATAAATTTTTACTTTGGCAAATATTTAGTAAGTGCCAGCCACGTGCTAAGTGCTAGGAATACGGTAGTGAACAAAAGGACAAAAATCCTTGTTCTTATGGTAATGACAGTCTATCGGAGAAAGACAAACAATACATAAGATTACAGTAATCAGTAACATCATTTGTATTTTAGAGAGTGATGGGTGCTAAGGATAAAACATAAATCAGGGAAGGAGTTATGAAATGTTGTGGAGGATGACAAGGAAACCCTCACCAAAGAGTGAGGGGATAGAAGAGGTCTGAGAAGTGGTGGGGAGTCAAATGAGATAAGGCCAGATGCTGAGGACTTTGCCCTTGACTCTACATGAGAAAGGAAGCCATTGGAGGGTGTTGAGCAGAAGAGTCAATATGATCTGACTTATATTTCAACAGAATCATGGTTAAATAATGCCACATCAATAGCATAACATAAAATAGGTCTCACAATTGTTCCCCTGCAGTGTTACCATGAGGATTAGAAATAAACTACTAAATACAACAAGGCCAAAACCCTAAAACATGGTAACTATGGTTACATTTTAAAGGTTTTGAGCACAATGGTAAAAGAAAAGGAGAAAAAATATTTAAGACATATTGGTATGGAGGCTAAAGTCCAGGGAACCAGTTTGGCAGCTGTTATAACAGTCCTGGTGCGAGATGGGGCTGACCCTGAGATCAGTGGCACAGCACAGCTTCGGGGCATTTGCTGTTCGAGCCCATCTTCATGTTTGCATCAGGTTTCTCACTCACCCTTTCCTGGAAAACTTTCCTTTTCACCTCCAAATAATTCCAAAAAGAAATGACTGTCAAGAACCCTGGTAGGAACTACATATTGTCATGTACAGATCTTAGTTTCTGAAGTGACATTACCTGACAAACCACACAGCTACTCATTCCTCAGACCCTGAGAATTCTTTCTGTAGCTGAAACACTAAAAAAAGAACATACCTGAAATGTATGAACCAAATAAAGATGGCCTTGCAGAGAAGTTTGAAGAATAACTGCAGGAAAATGGTACCATTGTCCACTCATATTTCAGTCATCCTGTCTGAGCACTTTCCCAGGCTCATGGAAGGAAAAAAACCCACAAAGAGATGTTAAGATTTATAGACTAAACTACTTGTTTACTTCCATTTTAGAGGATATGAATATGTGAAATTTTATATGTGAGAAATTTGGGAAAAATAAAAATGAAAATATTTACAGTATGAGTTCACAAAATATAATAATTCATATTAACAAGCCTATGCTTTGCTATGCATAGTTGCCATAAAAATCGACTCTGTTTATTTTTCTTTAGAAAGTTTTATGAACTAGATCAGGACTTCCCTGGTGGCTCAGACAGTAAAGAGTATGTCTGCAGTACAGGAAACACAGGTTTGATCACTGGGTCAGGAAGATCCCTTGGAGAATAAAATGGCAACCCACTCCAGTATCCTTGCCTGGAGAATCCCATGGACAGAGAGGAACCTGGTGGGCTACAGTCCATGGGATCGCAAATATCAGTAGACATAAACAAGACAGGGATTTAGCATTTTCAAAATCAAGTGTGATTCTGATAAATGATAAGATTCAATGAAATGACACATGGAAAATATCAAATATGTGGAGGGAAATTTAAGGAGTAATTTTCATTGATTTGTTTTCTGCATATCTAAACTCAGATACCAGGTTCAGAAAGCAGGGGAACTGACACTGAGACGTTAGGGCAAAGTAAAGATAAATTAGACATCTGTTCATTCCCTAGGAAATTGCTGCCTACATAAAGGGGCTTTTGTCTCTGGATCTTGGTTAAAATCAAGCTGGTGCTAGTCACTGCTGCTCCTAGGACTCTGGCCACACTCCTTCTTTGTACAAGAATTGGAATGCACTTAATATTACTTAGAATACGTGAGCCAGAATCTGGGCTGTGTCGTCTTGTTACACAGAAGTTTATATCGTGTCTGTGTGTCTGGAGGGGGCAGGTATGAAAAAATAAAATCTGAGTGTTCCATTTTTTAACTTGTGGTATGGATTAATTAGGTTGAACATGTTTCAATAGGGACTCACTTTTTTTTTTCAAAAAAGAATAATTCACTCACCAGTGAGTCAGTCAGAAGCACTGTATGACAAACAGCCCTTCAGTACATAGAAGTTGCAGAAGAGCAAGGAAAAACTGACTAATATTGGATCTATGCAAGGCCCAGTCCTCATCCTTCAGGAAGACTTCTCCCAGAGGCCAGAAGCCATGGGTCTCGCAGTGTTAGGAAAGTGTCAGGGGAAAGTCAGCAAAAGGAGGTTTTGAGTATTGGAGTGAGCAGTGAAATAAAGTAAGCTGGACACTGAATGCTACAGATACTTAAGCATGCTTAAATTGACCAAGAATTGGCTGAAGGAGGAGGTCAAGACCACCTACATCAAATAAGTTTAGAAAGAAATTACTGTTCTTTTTTGTGTTTATTTTTGTTCTTGAGTTGGCAACTTTATTACATTAAACATGTAACACTGTGTTGAGCATTTTGTTTGTCCATTCTATAAATATTTATTGAACAACTATTAGGTGGCAGATACTTTGCTCTGTGCAGGTATAAAGTGATGGACAAAATAGATATGGTCCCTGTTGTCACCAATTTAACAATCTAGTAAAACAGGCAAGTATTTTAGTAGGCAAATAGGCTAATTAATCCAGAAATACATGAATGACTGTATACATACAAACTGAGATAAGCACTCTAAAGGAAAATAATTGTGTGCCACAAGGAAAGTGATGCATTTCATTTACAGTCAAATAACTGTAAGTGAAAGGTGTTGTTACCTCTATTTTACAAACAAGAAAAGAGATTTGTAGTGAATAAGGTAACTCAGCTGATAACTGGAAGAAATGGATTCAAGCCAGATCTGCCTGATACTACCTTTCATGCTCGGAACTCCTAGCCTAGATTGAGCACCAGGTTGAGAAGCAGGTATCTCTGAGTTTCTCTGAGCTGCTTGTTTAGGTTCACATGTGTTGTCAGCAACAGTCCTGTCCATGCCACCTACTTAACCACCAGCACCGCTTTCCCTTCTGACGGTGAGCAGGGCACATTGTGTGGTCCCAAGTAACAAAGAGACAGCAGACCTAACCCTAAAATTGCTCAAGGATTTGCAGTAGGATGCTCTGTAATAGCATTTGATTGCTGTGAGATAGTCATTCTATATTTGAGGTTAAACTGTTTTTTTTTTTTTTCTACACAACTCTGTTTTCAAAGCTGTAGAGCTGTGAAACTCTCTCCACCTTTTCCAGAAAGTTGGTTAAAAATAGTGTCAAGCTAGGGGCTTCCCAGGTGGTGCTAGTGGTAAAGAACCTGCCTGCCAGTGCAAGAGACATAAGAGACCTGGGTTCAATCCCTGGGTTGGGAAGATCCCCTGGAGAAGGAAATGGCAACTAAGGAAATGTAAACCCACTCAAGTATTCTTGGCTGGAGAATCCCATGGACAGAGGAGCCTGGTGGGCTACAGTCCATAGGGTCACAGAGTCAGACACAACTGAAACGACTTAGCATGCATGGATGCAGGCAACTTATAGAACTGTTCTTGTTAATAAGGCACCTAGCTGTATACCAATCAAGCATTATATCCAAAGAGTAAGGAGAACATCTGAGGAAAATCAAATAGCAGAGAAAAAATTAATAGAAAGACCAGAGCAAAAATGAATAAACTAACACCAAAATCATAGAGAATATTAACAAAAGCAAAAGCTGATCCTTTGGAGGGGAAAAAAATAGACAAACAGGTAGCAAGAGCCAGTATCATGCCCAGGAAACTTTTCTCTATATTCTTCATTGTCAAATGTACCATCTTAGGCTAATTTCATTTTTCTCACCACAAGAAAAAAGTAGCTGCACTGTTATTTCACACAATTCCATGGCTTTTCTGTATTGAAACAATATATGTTTTCTTTCCTCTGCAATTTCCTAACACAAGGTATATAGCACTGGTTACATCATTACTCTGGACCCCAAGCCTGTGGCTGAGAACCCATCTTGGCCAGGTGAAATGGTGGGACCACACACGAGCTGAGACTCCACTGTGCCATCTGAATTCACTTACAAGACACAATGTCAAAGGCAAAATTATTAAGAATTTCAAAAAGAGTGGATATATGTGTACGTATGGCTGCTTCACTTTGCTGTGCAGCAGAAACTAAGACAATATTGTAAATCAATTATATGGCAATAAAAGTTAATTTAAAAAATAATTTCTAGACTGCAACCAAAGAACCTCAATCCCCAAGTGCAAGGTCCCTTTGAGCACAGGGCAGTGTATGACAGGCTGATAACATGCTCACAAAGCCAGATCTGGTGGATCACATGATTGTTTATTACATTGAGACTTTTGCAATTAAGCTCTTATAGCTTTAATAAGCAGAAGATATATATATATATATACACTGTATATATAGTATATATCAGATCAGATCAGATCAGTCCCTCAGTCGTGTCCGACTCTTTGCGACCCCATGAATCGCAGCACGCCAGGCCTCCCTGTCCATCACCAACTCCTGGAGTTCACTGAGACTCACATCCATCGAGTCAGTGATGCCATCCAGCCATCTCATCCTCTGTCGTCCCCTTCTCCTCTTGCCCCCAATGCCTCCCAGCATCAGAGTCTTTTCAAATGAGTCAACTCTTCACATGAGGTGGCCAAAGTACTGGAGTTTCAGCTTTAGCATCATTCTTTCCAAAGAAATCCAAGGGCTGATCTCCTTCAGAATGGACTGGTTGGATCTCCTTGCAGTCCAAGGGACTCTCAAGAGTCTTCTCCAACACCACAGTTCAAAAGCATCAATTCTTTGGTGCTCAGCCTTCTTCACAGTCCAACTCTCACATCCATACATGACCACAGGAAAAACCATAGCCTTGACTAGAAGGACCTTTGTTGGCAAAGTAATGTCTCTGCTTTTGAATATGCTATCTAGGTTGGTCATAACTTTGATTCCAAGGAGTAAGCGTCTTTTAATTTCATGGCTGCAGTCACCATCTGCAGTGATTTTGGAACCCCAAAAAATAAAGTCTGACACTGTTTCCACTGTTTCCCCATCTATTTCCCATGAAGCGATGGGACCAGATGCCATGATCTTCGTTTTCTGAATGTGAAGCTTTAAGCCAACTTTTTCACTCTCCATTTTCACTTTCATCAAGAGGCTTTTTAGTTCCTCTTCCCTTTCTGCCATAAGGGTGGTGTCATCTGCATATCTGAGGTTATTGAGATTTCTCCTTGCAATCTTGATTCCAGCTTGTGTTTCTTCCAGTCCAGCATTTCTCATGATGTACTCTGCATATAAGTTAAATAAACAGGGTGACAATATACAGCCTTGATGTACTCCTTTTCCTCTTTGGAACCAGTCTGTTGTTCCATGTCCAGTTCTAACTGTTGCTTCCTGACCTGCATACAAATTTCTCAAGAGGCAGGTCAGGTGGTCTGGTATTCCCATCTCTTTCAGAATTTTCCACAGTTTATTGTGATCCACACAGTCAAAGGCTTTGCCATAGTCAATAAAGCAGAAATAGATGTTTTTCTGGAACTCTCTTGCTTTTCTGATGATTCAGCGGATGTTGGCAATTTGATCTCTGATTCCTCTGCCTTTTCTAAAACCAACTTGAACATCAGGAAGTTCACGGTTCATATATTGCTGAAGCCTGGCTTGGAGAATTTTGAGCATTACTTTACTAGCGTGTGAGGTGAGTGCAGTTGTCGGTAGTTTGAGCATTCTTTGGCATTGCCTTTCTTTGGGATTGGAATGAAAACTGATCTTTTCCAGTCCTGTGGCCACTGCTGAGTTTTCCAAATTTGCTGGCATATTGAGTGCAGCACTTTCACAGCATCATCTTTCGGATTTGGAATAACTCAACTGGAATTCCATCACCTCCACCAAATTTGTTCGTAGTGATGCTTTCTAAGGCCCACTTGACTTCACATTCCAGGATGTCTGGCTCTAGGTCAGTGATCACACCATCGTGATTATCTGGGTCGTGAAGATCTTTTTCGTACAGTTCTTCTGTGTATTCTTGCCATCTCTTCTTAATATCTTCTGCTTCTGTTAGGTCCATACCATTTCTGTCCTTTATTGAGCCCATATTTGCATGAAATATTCCTTTGGTATCTCTGATTTTCTTGAAGAGATCCCTAGTCTTTCCCATTCTGGTGTTTTCCTCTATTTGTTTGCATTGATCGCTGAGGAAGGCTTTCTTATCTCTTCTTGCTCTTCTTCAGAACTCTGCATTCAGATGTTTATATCTTTCCTTTTCTCCTTTGCTTTTCACTTCTCTTCTTTTCACAGCTATTTGTAAGGCCTCCCCAGACAGCCATTTTGCTTTTTTGCATTTCTTTTCCATGAGGATGGTCTTGATCCCTGTCTCCTGTACAATGTCACAAACCTCATTCCATAGTTCATCAGGCACTCTATCTATCAGATCTAGGCCCTTAAATCTATTTCTCACTTCCACTGTATAATCATAAGGGATTTGATTTAGGTCATACCTGAATGGTCTAGTGGTTTTCCCTACTTTCTTCAATTTAAGTCTGAATTTGGCAATAAGGAATTCATGGTCTGAGCCACAGTCAGCTCCTGGTCTTGTTTTTGCTGACTGTATAGAGCTTCTCCATCCTATAGTATATATACTATATATATATACACACACACACTATATATATACTGTATATATATATGCTGCTGCTAAGTTGCTTCAGTCGTGTCCAACTCTGTGCAACCCCATGGACTGCAGCCCACCAGGCGTCTCCATCCATGGGATTCTCCAGGCAAGAACACTGGAGTCGGTTGCCATTTCCTTCTCCAATGCATGAAAGTGGAAAGTGAAAGTGAAGTCGCTCAGTCATGTCTGACTCTTAGCGACCCCGTGGACTGCAGCCCACCTGGCTCCACCATCCATGGGATTTTCTGAGCAACAGCACTGGAGTGGGGTGCCATTGCCTTCTCCCATATATATATATATAGTATATAATAATAAATTTTTATATATTGTATAATATACATTATATATAATTTATATAATTTTATATGATATATATATAATCTAATTATATATCTAATATGTATATTAGATGTATAATGAAATATTAACCATAAAAAGAATGAAATTCTGCCATTTGCAGTAATGTGGATATACCTAGAGAATACTATGCTTAGTGAAATAAGTCAATCAGAGAAAGATAAATACTGTATGATATCACTTATACATGGAACCTAAAAAATAATACAAATGAATGTATATGCAAAACAGAAACAGACTCACAGATATAGGAAACAAACTTATGGTTACTAAAGGGGAAAGAGTGAGGGAGGATAAAGTAGGAGTATGAGATTAACAGATACAAACTGCATAAAACAGATAAGCAAAAAGGACCTATTATGTAGCTCAGGATATTATAACCATTATCTTATAATAACTTATAATGGAGTTGTTGTTGTTTAGTCACTCGGTTATGTCGAACTCTTTGTGACCCCATGGACTGTAGCCTACCAGGCTCCTCTGTCCATGGGATTTCCCAGGCAAGAATACTGGAATGGGTTGCCAATTCCTTCTCCAGGGGATCTTCCAAACCCAGGGATCAAACCATGTCTCCTGTATTACAGGCGGATTCTTTACCACTGAGTCACCAAGGAAGACTTGTAATGGAGTATATTCTGCCAAAATATTGACTCACTATACACTGTACACCTGAAACTAATACAATATTGTATTGTAAATCAACTATACTTCAATTTGCAAAAAGAATCAGACTTTAAAGATTCAATCAGTTCAGTTCAGTCACTCAGTCATGTCTGACTCTTTGCAACCCCATGAATCGCAGCACGCCAGGCCTCCCTGTCCAACACCAACTCCTGGAGTTTACTCAAACTCATGTCCATCGAGTCTGTGATGCCATCCAGCCATCTCCGTCGTCCCCTTCTCCTCCTGCCCCCAATACCTCCCAGCATGAGGGTCTTTTCCAATGAGTCAACTCTTCGCATGAGGTGGCCAAAGTATTGGAGTTTCAGCCTCAGCATCAGTCCTTCCAATGAACACCCAGGACTGATGTCCTTTAGAATGGACTGGTTGGATCTCCTTGCAGTCCAAGGAACTTGCAAGAGTCTTCTCCAACACCACAGTTCAAAAGCATCAATTCTTCGGCGCTCAGCTTTCTTCACAGTCCAACTCTCACATCCATACATGACCACTGGAAAAACCATAGCCTTGACTAGACGGACCTTTGTTGGCAAAGTAATATCTCTGCTTTTTAATATGCTGTCTAGGTTGGTCATAACTTTCCTTCCAAGGAGTAAGCGTCTTTTAATTTCATGGCTGCAGTCACCATCTGCAGTGATTTTGGAGCCCCAAAAATAAAGTCTGACACTGTTTCCCCATCTATTTCCCATGAAGTGATGGGACCAGATGCCATGATCTTAGTTTTGACAGAGCTAATTCCACCAGATGGTACATTCTCAAGACTGTACCAGTAGAATAACTTTTTCAACTAAAGGTTACTTATTTCATTTTTTTTTAACATGGAGCCACTGAGCAATCAAATCAATCACCAAATACTTGAGCTCCCACTGTGCTGTGGAGGAAATCAGTGAAGGTAGAGACAAGTTTCCTGTCTTCCAAGAGCTTACAATCTAATTGGAGAGGCAGAAACAAAAGATGACTAACAGATGCATCTCTAACTTATTTTTTTAATAGCTACATAATTTCTCATAATATGCCACAACTTAGTGTTCCCCTACTGATTGGCTCATACTGTTGCCAGTTACATGTTAGCTTTAAAAAAAAAAAAAGCATCCATTAGCTCTTGCTGTGTTACTAACCACTCTCTCAAGTTTAGTGGCTTAAAGAGCAATCATTTACTAATTTCTATGGTTCCATGGATTGACTGGGAACATTTTCTCATCTGAGTCCAGCTCAGCTCAACTCTGCTGGACTCACTCTCATTTGTATGAAGTTACAGAAGGTTACAGCTGTTCAGGCTGGCCTCAGTCATATCATTGACAATTGGCAAGTTGTTGGCCATAGTAACAGGACTGACAAGTGCACATATCTGTTGTCACCAGCATTCTGGCTAAGTTAATTCACATGGCAATCTTAAGCTTCCAAGAAAGCAATTAAGTTTCAATGCACAGGCACTTTTGAAGCTTATTTTATCACACTGGCTAATGTCTTATTGGCCAAACAAGTTGTATGGTCAATCCAAATTAAAGGAATACAGAAATAGAATCTACCTCTTAATGGAAGAAGGATTTGATCACTTTTACAATAAATCACATCAGCTTTTTGACCCTAAATAATATGCTACTATAAATATATCTATATAATTATGGTGGCTTTATTTCTATGTGATAGAGTTCCTGAAATGGAATCATCCAGCCAATGGGTATGTGAATGTTTAACTTTAATAGCTATTACAAAATTGTTTCTACGAAGAATAGTAATTTATTTTTATTTTTTTTTAAGTTCTCAGAAGTGACAATTTTATTTTTTTATTTTTTTTAAATTTTATTTTATTTTTAAACTTTACAAAATTGTATTAGTTTTGCCAAATATCAAAATGAGTCCGCCACAGGTATACATGTGTTCCCCATCCTGAACCCTCCTCCCTCCTCCTTCCTCCCTCCCCATACCATCCTTCTGGGTCGTCCCAGTGCACTAGCCCCAAGAATCCAGTATCGTGCATTGAACCCGGACTGGCAACTTGTTTCATACATGATATTTTACATGTTTCAATGCCATTCTCCAAAATCTTCCCAC
Source organism: Bubalus bubalis (assembly GCF_019923935.1). NCBI lineage: Eukaryota > Metazoa > Chordata > Mammalia > Artiodactyla > Bovidae > Bubalus > Bubalus bubalis. The sequence goes on along the minus strand of NC_059181.1, from coordinate 120,713,291 downwards.
CCTCTCCCTCTCCCACAGAGTCCATAAGACTGTTCTATACATCAGTGTCTCTTTTGCTGTCTCGTACACAGGGTTATTGTTACCATCTTTCTAAATTCCATATATATGCGTTAGTATACTGTATTGGTGTTTTTCTTTCTGGCTTACTTCACTCTGTATAATAGGCTCCAGTTTCATCCACCTCATTAGAACTGATTCAACTGTATTCTTTTTAATGGCTGAATAATACTCCATTGTGTATATGTACCACAGCTTTCTTATCCATTCATCTGCTGATGGACATCTAGGTTGCTTCCATGTCCTGGCTATTATAAACAGTGCTGCGATGAACATTGGGGTACACGTGTCTCTTTCCCTTCTGGTTTCCTCAGTGTGTATGCCCAGCAGTGGGATTGCTGGATCATAAGGCAGTTCTATTTCCAGTTTTTTAAGGAATCTCCACACTGTTCTCCATAGTGGCTGTACTAGTTTGCATTCCCACCAACATTGTAAGAGGGTTCCCTTTTCTCCACACCCTCTCCAGCATTTATTACTTGTAGACTTTTGGATCGCAGCGGAAGAATAGTAATTTATAGTTAGCAATCAGCATTCTTTATCCTGCCTCCTCACCAGGAAAAGATGCTTTCACTATATTTTTTGACAATCAAATGAGTGAAAAACAGTATCTCCCTGTTGTTTAATTTGTGTTATCTTGACTGCTAATGTGTGGTAACCTTCAGAGCACAGTTATATCTGCTGAAAGGTGATATGTTAAGATGACTGAGGACAAGGAAGGAGGAATGCTCAGGTGATTTACACAATGTGCTTGCTGGTAGTTTAGTTGTTGAGGTAGGTCATGCATAGAAGTCCAACAGTTGGACTTCCTGTGAAACACCATAACAGAAGTACAGACAGAGTACATGTAATAGAAGTATTGAGGTAGTGTTTTCTGACTGGGGAGATCGGGGAGGTTCCTGAATGAGGTGATAGACAAAGTGTCATTTCTCGAATCATGGGCACATTTTATCACATGTTTTGCATATGCATCTTATCTCCATCGTTCCATTTTGTTCTGGTTATGAGAGTCAGGAATGAGAGAATATAATACATACCAAAGGTGGTTGAAGCGAAAGTCACTCAGTCGTGTCCTACTCTTTGCGATCCCATGGACTGTAGCCCACCAGCCTCCTCTGTCCATGAAATTCTCCAGACAAGAGTACTGCAGTGAGTTGCCATTTCCTTCTCCAGGGGATCTTCTGAACCCAGGGATCAAACCCGTATCTCCTGTGTCTCTTGCATTGCAGGCAGATTCTATGCCTGCTGAGCTACCAGGGGGTGGTTTGACAAAGCAAAACATAATGAAAATTTTACCAGAATAAAAGTACACATGGATGACCAAGATGATTAGGTGTGTCAGTAGTATGGGAATTAGTATTTAGATAATTGATCCCAGAATAATTAATTCTGTCATTTCTTATTTTTTGCACCAAATACAGGTTCTTTCTGATATAGGTGATGGGGTAGCTATTTGTTGATGAATTTCTTCTCATCTTCAACCTTGTGGTTGAGTTGTTGATGCTAAGTTTTAAAGGCAGGTATCAGAGAATTCAGAGCATGCATGATCAGTCATATCCCCATGGACTGTAGCCTGCCAGGCTCTCTCTGTGCATGGAATTTTCCAGACAAGAATACTGAAGTGGGTTGCCATGTCCTACTCCAGGGGATCTTCTCGACCCAGGGATGGAACTGGGGTCTCCCACACTGCAGGCAGATTCTTTACCTTCTGAGCCACATTACATATTTAGCAGTTCGGGGCTCATCCCTGGAGGATTCTGAGAGCTGGCCAGAAGAGAAAAACACAAGCCAGCTTCAGGAAGTATGGAAGGAGAGAGAGAGAATACTCTCAGGCCTGGAGCAAGCTGAAGTAGTACTCCTGGGCCCTGGGATACCAGCAAGGGGAGTGTGTACCCTCACAGGTGCCCAGAGGCCTTGCTCCAGGGCATGGGGTGACATGGTATTGCTCACACACTGACTCAGACCTGACTGATGCCAGATGGCCTCTCCCACCAGCCACTGGACCTAGGTACTACACCCTGGAGGGGGAAGCATTCTGGAGAAGTCCACTTAGGCCTCTTACCAACTCACGGCAGACAAGTGACTTTCAAAGATCTTTAAACCTCTACCTTGGGCTGTATGTGGTACTTGGGTTGGAGGTGAGTAGGTGAGTGGCTTCCCCCACGCAAGATGCAGACCCAGGCTGGCTACTCACTAGACAGGCCCTTGTGCTGGCAGCCTGGGGTGACATGGCCCCGTCCCTAGATGTCTTGAGGCGTGCACAGCCAACTCCCACTCTCCCCGCACCTGCACCCAGGTTCCTGCTCAGAGAAGAGGGAAGCAGAGCCCAGGCAGAGAAGACATACCTAGCAGGGCATAGGGTGCCAGAGGGTGTGAGAGCAGGTTGCCAAGAACCAGTCCTAGACATGTGGCAGGGTGTGAGATGTCATGCAAATCAAGACTCCAAGTCTTGGGTGCAGGTTCCAATGTCCCAACTGACCTGCAAAATACGTTTTTAAAGACAAAATTACTTTTAAAATTTAAGAGAGCAACTGCAGAGCACTTCTGAACATGGAGCCCCTCTGCCACTGCACTGATCACATGGTTCTGAAGCTGGTCCTTGTGTCAGGAATATAAAAGGTTGATACAAAGGATGGGTGGATCTTAAAAATGGGTACAGTTGGGGATTTCCCTGATGTCCAGTGCTAAAACTGAAGCTCCAATACTTTAGCCACCTGATGCAAAGAACCGACTCATTGGAAAAAACCCTGATGCTGGGAAAGATTGAAGGCGGGAGGGGAAGGGGACGACAGAGGATGGGATGGTTGGATGGCATCACCGACTCAATGGACATGAGTTTAAGCAAGCTCCAGGAGATAGTGAAGGACAGGGAAGCCTGGCGTGATGCTGTCCATGGGGTCGCAAAGAGTCGGACATGACTGAGCAACTGAACAACAACAACAAAGATAGATCTAGAGTCAGCCATAACATAGTTCTTAGTCTTAAGGCACAGACTTCCTGGTGTCTCACCTCAGGATGTTACTGATTTTTTTTTTTTTAACCATGCTGTGTGGTTTGTGGGATCTTAGTTCCTCAACCAGGGATCAAACCCAGGCCCTTGACAGTGAAAGCACTAAGTCTTAACCACTGGACTCCCAGGGAATTTCTTTTTTTTTAAAGGACATTATTGAATTTTTAATGAGGACTTTATACAAGCATGCCTCATTTTGTTGAACTTCACAGATACAGTTTATTTGTTTGTTTTTTAACAAATTGAAGATTTGTGGTAACTGCATTGTCAAATGATGGTTAGCATTTTTACCAATAAAGTATCTTTAAGGTATGTACATTATCTGATAGATGTAATACTATTGCACACTTAATAGACTATAAGCATAACTTTTATGTGAACTGTGAAACCCAAATATTCATCTAACTTGCTTTACTGTGATATCCATTTTACCGTGGTGGTCTGGAACTGAATATGTAGTGTCTCCAAGGTCTGCCTCTACTCTGGCTAGATCAGACTTCCAGTGTTCCCAATGCCAACCAACGTCTAATATCTCTGTTCTCTTCTCAACTTCATAGCAGCTGCTCTCTAGTAAGCACTCTGTACACTCAACCAGTACTAGCTCAGGTCAGTCTAGAACTCATGGACTACTCTTGACTTAGACTCCTGGGTGCCTTCTCTCCATGCAAAAGTCTGAAAACTGTTGCTTTTTGTATTTTATCCTGTTTTATTGTTGCTTATGGTGGGGAGGCTTATCTGGTACCCGTTACTCCCTCCTGTTTGGAAGCCATATTGAACTGACTTCCTAACTGGTGTTTGCTTGCAGTCACCATGCCTTTGGGCAGAGACATGGGGTGTAATTCTGGGGTCTGCTTCTAATATACTTATAATCACTTTATATAATTACAAGGGCTGAATTAGTAGAGTGATGGTAAGGAATCAGTGTTGTTATACGAAATACAGCATCATGAAAGGGCCATCATTTGTGCTGCTGTTTAATACTTCATCAACTAGCAGTTATTTGCAAGATTGGTTACTTGTTTTTCATTATGCCTCCCATTTCCCTTCACATTAATGAGCTTTCTAGTTTTTCATACAAGTAATATTTATTGAACCTTTATTATGTGATACACACACACACACTATACTGTGTACTGTGGATACAGAGCTTAAAGTGCACTCCTTAGAGAAAATTACTGTCTAGTGAGGAAAACAGACAAGTAAACAGATTATTAACATACTGCCTAAGTTGTTGCAATATTTAGTGTAATATCTGGAAAAAGACAAATAGGGAAATGTTGATATCTTTCTCACTGTTCTGCTTTAAATGATCCATTCATTTCATTATTCCTTGACCTCTTGTTTTTTTCATCAACCCATGCACAAACTTGTGTCTCATTTGTAACTGTTCCTGGGTTTTAATTTAGCATCTACAAAATTAGTCCCCTTGCTTCTTACTATATTGAGTAACACGGTAGAAATGTTTTCAGATATCTTATTTTAGAGACAAATTTAAATTGAGTTTTAAATAGATGTTTTGATCAAACCTTATAAATATGAAATTACATTAGTAAGAAAAATGAAATACAATTTTATTGCTCCTTTTTCTATGTTGGAAAAATGATAAAGCTAAAATCAATGTATTGTATATTTCATGATTAACCCACAATCAAGGATACTATACTTGGCTTCTTCAAATGTATGGTGACACAGAAGGAATTGAGAGGAAGCACATGAAATACCTATCCCCTCTTTATTAAAAGGCAAAGGGCTGGAATAGTTCTTTTTGATGAGTTAAGTACTGACCTACAAAAGTGGAGAAAATAGGCCAGAGAAGAAGAGGTAAGCCTGGTGGAAAGAAGTTGAAGTGTGGTTGCTATAGAGTTATAAAACTGCTAGACCTGATCAAAGAGAGGAAAGCCAAAGGGGTTCTTTCATGTGCTAGAATAGGACGTCTCAGAACATTCTTATGAAAAATAAGCAATGATCTTGCTTAACTGCTAACTGGGCTTCCTGGAGACTTTTCCTGTCCTTTTATTCCAACATCAGCAGTTTAATCAGGTTTATGAAGAGAGAGAAGAGCTTGTTAAAACTCCTTCTTTGACTTTTCTTTTTTTCCCTCTCCCCTGAACACTGTTCAAAATCAACCAACAAGTGAAAAACCTACATAGTATTAATATCTCAGTTCATTAATGTGAAGGAAAATGTGAGGCATATTGAATAACAAATAAACAACCGATCTTAAAAATAACTGATAATTGATGAAATGCAAATGGTGGCCCTTTCATAATGCTATATTTAGTATAACTGAGATTCATCCATAAAAACTTCATTTTAGAGGAGACAGGAAATTTAAGTTTTAGAAGAGCAAAACGTTGGTTTTCAAAAATGAAAAGGAAATGAATGCAAAATATCCAGATGTTTAGGAAGATGGTAAGACTATATTTTCAGCAATAATCTACTAGTTTCTCATTTCCCTGAAGTTTTATATTAGAGTGTCCAGGTTCTTAATATTTTGAACATAAAAGCTGCATTAGATCAGTAGCAAACATTCAGCATCAAAGAAAATAAAAATTACTGATCACATCTTGTTTTTTGTGGCACGGGATAGGAGAAGAAAGAAGAAAATGAATGTCTTCTCTATTTTGATTGCTAAATTCAATGCAAACAACAAGACATATGTTTATGGACAGAAATATACAAACATTTTTAGACATACCATGAGTGACTGCCTAATCACAAGGTCAAAGTAGACTTTTTAGATACAGGTTTCTATATGGTCTTATAAGATTGTGTGAAAATTTATCTGTGGAGACAAACTATTTGGGTTCACCTCACTTCTCTCCTATTTATTAATTTAATCTCTCCATGCCTAAGTTTACTTGTTTTTTAGCGGGCAGGGAATAATATCTACCCTTTAATGTTGTAAAGACTTAATGAAGTTATGTATATAAAGTGTCTAAGATCAATTTTGGCATAAAAATGGATCGTAAATAAGGGGAAGTTATGTTATTCACCAAAATTGAAACTCCATGATGGTATAATCTATGCATTATCTATGATTGTATCTCCAATGCTTTTATATGTGCCAAGCACATAATAAACACAATAAGTAAATTTTTCAATAAATGAATGAACCCCAGCCTCCCAGTGCATAAAATCAAACATAAATTGGGTTGTATCAACGAGAGCATTGGCTGCTATTAGTGAATTCTCATTGACCACAATTGGTGTAGTCAACAACAGAGTCCCCTGTAGGGAAAGGTTATTCTCGCTCTGCTCCTATGTAGTGCAGGTGCTTGAATTGAAATACAGGACCACCAGAGGCCAGAGCAATGGCACCCCACTCCAGTACTCTTGCCTGGAAAATCCCATGGACGGAGGAGCCTGGTTGGCTGCAGTCCAAGGGGTCTCTAGGAGTCAGACACGACTGAGCAACTTCACTTTGACTTTTCACTTTCATGCATTGGAGAAGGAAATGGCAACCCACTCCAGTGTTCTTGCCTGGAGAATCCCAGGGATGGGGGATCCTGGTGGGCTGCCGTCTCTGGGTCGCACAGAGTCAGACACGACTGAAGCGACAGCAGGAGCAGCAGCAGAGGGCAGAGAGGTGGCTCTCTGACATAGAGTTGGAGTAAATAAGGACATATAGTTTGGGTCTTAATCTTTGGGCATTTCTTCTTTAAATTATTTCATCTTGTTGATACTTAATAATGTCTCCAGTAGGTAGTATGTTTCTGGAAATGCTCTTCCTGGATACCACGATTTAGACTATGTTGATTTAAGACTACTGGATATAACATAAATATTCACTAAAGGCATTCAATTTATTCTTTTTCTTTCATTGAAGTGTTAAGCATGTTCTTTGATCATCATTGATTTTATTAATATATCCTCATATATTTTATTAATATGCTCATACATATATTGATACTACTCTATGCCCTTGCACATTCTAATCCTTTTTTTAGTTGAAACAATTTCTCTTAAAGAGTACAAACATAAATGAATATTTCATAACTTATCAATAGTCAAAGAAACGACAAGTGAAAGGAGAAAAGACAAGTATAAGCTGATAGTGCAAATCCTAATTGCACAAAACTATGGTGAAGACCAGGCTTCCCAGGTGATGCTAGTGGTAAAGAACCCACCTGCAAATGCAAGAAACATAAAAGACAAATTCAGGAGACATAAGAGATCTGAGTTCAATCCCTGGGTCTGGAAGATCCCTTGGAGGAGGGCATGGCAACCCACTCCAGTGTTCTTGCCTAGAAAAATCCCATGGACAGAGGAGCCTGGCGGGCTACAGTCCACAGCATCACAAAGAGTCAGACACGACTGAAACGACTTAGCATGCATGCATGCATAGTAAAGCCCTCATTTAAACAGAAGCAGAGATAATCAGCAACCCTCCAACATGTACACATCATATGGGTAAGTGAACTCTGGTTTATATAGTAAGAAAAGTAAGCCAACTCGGAGCCTTTGAAGATTACCGTAGTGATAACATTTGGATTTTATCTCAAATTCATGCCATTCTTGCTAGAGTTAGGAAACGATTTCCTTTTTCAGTATGCTTTCAAATCCAGTGGCAAAATAAATGTTTTAGTCTTTCCATTAAATAGAGATACCTACAACTTATTAATAAAAATATGTCGTTAGTTTTCTGATTATGAAATTAACTTCACTTAATTGGGAGGCTATGTACTACAGCAGATTGGAAGACAGGTGTTGGAGTCAGGAAGACCTAGAATAAGAACCCATAGTTGTCATATATGACCTTCAACAAATCCCTTTCTGTTTCTGTGCTTCAATTTCTTCATCTGTAAAATAGGAAGAAATAATACCCAGATAATACAAGTTTAAAGTGTTATCTTTAGGATTTTCCATGTATAGGGTCACATCATCTGCAAACAGTGACAGTTTTACTTCTTCCTTTCCAATTTGGATTCCTTTTATTTCTTTTTCTTCTCTGACTGCTGTGGCTAGGACTTCTAAAACCATGTTAAATAAAAGTGGTGAGAGTGAGTATCCTTGTCCTGTTCCTCATCTTAGAGGAAATGCTTTCAACTTTTCACTAAGTTGAGTATGATGTTAGCTATGTTAATATGATGTAGGTTTGTCATATATGGCCTTTATTATGTTGAGGTATGTTCCTCTATGCCCAATTTCTGGAGAGTTTTTAATCATAAATTAATTTTAGCAAAAGCTTTTTCTACATCTATTGACATGACCATATGACTTTTACTTGTCAATTTGTTAATAAGTTTGTAACACATTGATTGATTTGTGAATATTGAAAAATCCTTGCATCCCTGGGAAAAATTCCACTTGATCACAGTGCATGATTATTTTAATGTATTGTTGGATTTGGTTTGTTAGTGTTTTTTGAGGATTTTTGCATTTATGTTCATCAATGATATTCGCCTATAATTTATTTGTGTGATATCTTTTTCTGGTTTTGGTATTAGGGTGATGCTGGCCTCATACAATGAGATATTACCTCACACCTGTCAGAATGACTATCATCAAAGAGAACACAAATAACAAATGTTGGCAAGGTTATAGAGAAACAGGAGTCCACGTACACTGTTGGTGGGAATGTAAATTGGTACAGCCACTGTGGAAAACAGTATGGAGATTCCTCAAAAAACCAAAAATATATCATATGACCCAGGAATTCCACTCCTAGGTATATATCCAAAACAAAATACCAAATCAAAAGACAAAAACACTACTTTTAAAAGATGCATGTACCTCAATGTTCATAACAACGTATTTACAATAGCCAAGATATGGAAGCAACCTAAGTGTTTACCAACAAATGTAATAGATATTCACAATGGAATACTACTCAGCCATAAAAAAGAATGCAATTTTGCTATTTATCACAAAATGGATAGTCTTAGCATTATGCTAAGTGAAATAAGTCAGATGGAGAAAGACAAATGCTATATGATATCATTTAAAAGTGAAATCTAAAAAATACAACAAAATAGTGAATATAGCACAAAGAAAAAGCTGACTCACAGATATAGAGAACAAACTAGTGGTTACCAGTTGAGAGGGAGATAGGGGCAATATAGAGGTAGGGTAGTGGGAGGCACAAACAACTGGGAGTAAGATAGGCTACAAGGACGTATTGTACAGCATGGAGAGAATAGCCAATACTTTGTAAAACTGTAAATGGAGTGTAACCTTCAAAATTATGTAAAAAATTTAAAAATTGTGTTATGTCAAACCCTTTCTTTTATCCATTCTAAACCTATTATATGAAGTTAAGAGACAGAGAGGTGCAGCTTACAGATATTTCTGAGTTTTAGAATTGCAAATTTTTACATTCCTTTGTTGGTTGCCAGTCAGTATAATTAATTACATTCCACTGCATACATGGGGCTTTTCCAAAATAGTAGAGAAAGTACTGAGCATTGTCATTGCATTTCAGGAGAAAAGTAACACATTAACTGCAAAAAAAAGCTTGCCAAAATGATGAAATGTTCTTTCTGATTGAAATATAAGTAATATACTCAAGTAACTTTCAGTGAGTAGAAAAATCTAGCTGTGTCACTTGGTTTAAAGAATTCTAGCTATTCTTTTTGAGATTAGAAGTGTGTTAGCTAGGACTTTATCCTGCCTTTCAAAACTATGCCATCTATGTGTAAGGGAAGTGGGAATGACTAAGCTTATTTAGATAGGCACACAGATGTCTGTCGATCTGTGACCCAAGTCTTCCCTCAGAACCAGTGAAATTGGAGAAATTGACCTCTTTTCATTTTAGGCTACATTAAGAACCAGGAACAGATATGGAGCTATAAAATGTACAAATGAGATTGGGCCAAATTGAGGGGAGGGCAAAAACTGAAAGGTTAAAAAAATCTAGAAAATTGCTATCCCCTTATAGAAGACCAATGCAAATAACTTAATTTTTAACAGTGTGATTGAAGTATAATTCATGTTATAAGATTCAGTAGCATAACACAGAGAATTCAGTGGGTTTTAGTATATTCATAGTGCTGTGCAACCATCACCATCATCCAGTTTTAGAACCTTTTTATCACCCCTAAAGCTGTCAATCCTCATTCTCCTCTTCTACTCTCAGACCCTCGAAACCACTAACCTACTTTCTGTTTCTATACATTTGCTTGTTCTAAACACCTCATAAAAGTGGCTTTCTGTATCTACTTATTTAATTTATCATAATGTTTTTAAAGTTTATCTATGTTGAAGCATATATCAGTAACATTCCATTTTATTGGTTCATAATATTTAACTGTATAGATATATCAAGTTTTATTTAAGGTAAATGTTATGAACATTTAGGTTATTCCCACGTTTCGGCTTTTATGAATTGTGCTGCTATAAGTACTCACATACAAGTTTTTGCATGGACGTATGTTTTCATTACACTTGGATATATACGTGCTTACTTGCTCAGTCATGTCTGACTCTTTGCAACCCTGTGAACTATAGCTTGTCAGGATCCTCTCTGTCCATGCGATTTTTCAGGGGGAGAATACTGGAGTGGGTTGCCATTTCCTCCTCCAGGGGATCTTTCTAATCCAAGGATCGAATCCAGGGATATCCTGTGTCTCCTGCATTGCAGGTGGATTCCTTAGCTGCTGAGCCTAGGAGTAAAATCCCTGGGTCACATGATTCCCATATATTTAAACTTTTGAAGAATTGCCAGGCTGTTTTTCAAAGTAGCTACATCCCCCTGAGCAGTGTTTGAGGTTTTCAATTTCTCCACAGCCTTGCCAACACTTACTATTATTTGTCTTTTTGATTATAGATATCCTGATGGGTATGAAGAGGTATCTCATTATGGCTTTGATTTGCATTTCCTGGTTAAATAATGATATTGAGCATCTTTCTGTGTGACTATTGGGCATATGTCTATTTTCTAAAAGGAAAAATGTTTAAGACTCAATTTTTAAAATTTGTCATTTTATGAGTTCTTATATTCTGAAAATAAGTCTTTTATGGGAAATAATTTGCAAACATTTTATCCCATTCTATGGGTTACTTTTCACTTTCTTGAAGATATCTATTGACACACAAGTTTAAAATTTTTCGGTCAAATCCAGCTTATCTGTTTTTTTTCTTTAGTTGCCTGTGCTCATGTCGTATCTAAGATATGCTTATGTTATGTCTAAGAAACTGTTGTTGTTGCCTTATCCAAGATCATATGATTTATTCCTATGTTTTCTTTTAAAGGTTGTATGGTTTTAGCTGTTACATTTAGGTCATTGATCCATTTTTAGTTCATTTTTTAATATGGTGCAAGGTAGATGTCCAATTACAGTCTGTTGTATGTGGGTATCCAGTTGTCCCAGCACCATCTGTCGAAAAGACTATTATTTTCCCATTAGATGATCTTGGCACCATTGTCAAAAATCAATTGCTCATAATCATAGCTTTCTTTATTACCCAATAACCTTTAAAATTTATTTTTTACTAGATTTGTTTAGGCAGTTATATCAATTACAAATAGATATTATTTTTCCTGAATATTTATAATGATTACTTTGTTATTCTTATTTTAATAGACTATAATTTCCAGAACAAGATTTAGGATTAGTGGTGATAACAAGCATCTAGTTATTTTCCCCAACTTAATGGAAATCACTTAGTGTAATGTTTGCTCCATGTTTGAAATAAACACACATTGTGTGGTTCACTTGTTTCCTTCAGTCCCTATTTAGTTTTTCTTTTATTAACAATGCCTGCTGGATATTGTCAGATGCCTCTTTGGAACATTGATATATTTTGCTTCCTGAATTTATTAATGTGATAAGGTGAATTTTAGTCATTAAGACAGCCTGATACCAATGCAAAACAAACAGGCAGACCAATAGAACAAAATAAAGAGCTCTGAAATAGAAAAACTCCATTGCTCATAGATGTATGGGTTTATTTATAGATTCTTCATTCTATTACTTTGATTTATATGTCTACCTTTAGGCCAGTAGTGCAGTATATTTATTGCTGGGGCGTGTAGTAAGTCTTTCACAGATTGTTTTGCCTATTCTGGGTCCCTTACATTTCTATATGAAATTGAAGATCAACTTGTTAATCTTGGCCAAAAAAAAAAAAAAAAGCAGGCTGGATTTTGATAGGCATTGCATTGAACCTGTAGATCAATTTGAGGATTGTTGGCATCTTAACAATATTAAGTCTTCCAATGAACATGGGACATCATTCCATTTACTTAGCTTTTCTTTAATTTATTTCAATCTAATAATTTTGTAGAAGGAACTTTTTTATGGGGTGATCTTTGGCAATCATCCATCTCCTATCACACTGTGATGCCTCTTTATGGCATTAATGGTATCTTTAGGTATTTTTCTTGGAAAATATAATAGAGTTGATATTATAAATGGACTTGGGTTTAATGCAATCTCTGTCACTTAAGAACTGGGGGAATCATAGGAAAATTAATCACTTTCTGTGCCCCAATATTATCTTTTTTAAAATGGAGAAAATGCCTGTTTCAGGATTCCTGTAGGGAATCAATAAGTATTGGAAAATGCATCCTTCTGGCACATGGTGCTTATTTAATAAATGCTACTCTCCTTTAGACCTCTGGCTGACATACAGAAGAAATCTTTCCTTAAGATGAGTGCTAATGGATAATGGGAAAAGCAATCGCTGATACTGTGTTACCCTTGGAGATAGTAGATACAATTTTCTTAATATAATAGTCACATCAAGAATCATTTGGGGGAGATTTTAGGACATGTGCCTTTCCAATCACACACTATAGACTACATGCATGCAATTAATTGTATGAATCGTTTACTACACACGTAAGTTAGTTAAGAATTACAGACATGTGAAAGGTAAAAATAACTCTTTACCTAAAGATAGTGCCATCTGAGGTGAGGAGGCAAGAAATAAAAAGTAAGTAATTTATAGCTGTCATGAAGGTCATACCTGTTAGAATCTTTTCAAGAGAATTACCCCCAAATAGATGACACGAGGCTTTAGAGGAAGAAACGATCGAATACGGACTGGACTGATCTACAAGGCTTCAAGTAAGTAAGATGAACTTCGCCTTGGAGTTGGGTAGCCTTAGATAGGAAGAGTAACTGGGGAGAAAAGAAAGGCACTGAGTAAAAGAGAGTTTGTGTGAGTTTTCAGGCCCAGCCATAGGCAGTTACAAAGCTTTCCCTGGCTTCATGGGGTAAAGCTTCCCTCCCCACACTAGACTCAGGGCTCAGTCACAACACCACAGCCTCTGAGGGGAGCAGCGCTCAATGACAGATCCCTCTGGCCAGTCACCCACTTCACGTGTTTGCATTTCTAACCCTGTGCTTTCATTCCTAGGTCCCTTTATCTCAGGCCTTGGACAGAAGTCCTCTTCAGGAGCTCTTGCTCATGCCTCCTTATCAGGAGAGGAGGGGAAAATATTAAAGACACTTCCCCACTCTGACTTACTACCCAAGACTTCTCCACTCTGAGCTCTTCTCCATACCTCTCCCCTGTATCACCTCAGGGTCTGTAAAAAATGTCAGAGCCCTTTTGTTCCAGACTCCCTCCACAGTAAGATGACCCTCACATGTGCACTGATCACCTGACCTTCTGTGGGTGCATGGTTCCATGGGGAAAAATGGAACGGGGGCATCCGCACTTGCTTCGATTATAGCCTCTTGCTCATACTATCACAGAGAGTGATGAAAGGCTGAACGCTTTCATTTGGGGGCTCATGGCTTTAATGGGCTACTCCAGCATCTAGCAGCTCAGCCGTCTCTCCAAGCTCAGCTGAACTCTTGATAATATGAGCAACTTGTCCTGACAAAATGTGCAAAAGAGAACATTTCTTGGAAGGATGTGAGATAGCTTAGAAAATTTAAGGAAACGCTGTGGAACCAAACTTCCAAAAGGATAGAGGGCAGAGAATCCTAGGGAGTATGATCTAATTAACAGTATCTCAGGGATCACCTTCTGGATGAATCAGGCCCACTCTTTGTGTTTAGTACTTATATAACTTTATTCTGAGTGAAAACTCCATACAGAAAGGGTTTGGGCCAATTAGAGCCACATACCCACTTTGAATACCTTGTCTGATGGTCTACCAATCTTCTATTCAATAGGGGTTTGATTGTTCCCCAGAAAAAGATTGATTGGCTACTGGAAGAGGAATGGGCTTCCCAGGTAGCATTAGTGGTAAAGAACTTGCCTGCCAATGCAGGAGATGTAAGAGACCCTGGCTCAATCCCTGGGTCAGGAAGATCCCCTGGAGGAGGACATGGCAACCCATTCCAGTATTCTTGCCTGGAGAATCCCATGGACAGAGGAGCCTGACTGGCTACAGTTCATGGGATGACAAAGAGTCAGACAAAACTGAAACGACGTAGCACACATACACCAGAAGAGGATGACTGGATCCTAGTAGCAAAAAAAGACCTGTGTATTGTAGGGAGGCATTTGGAGGAATAGTAAAGGATTCCAGTTTTCCAGGGCCAATGGGATTCGTGTAGAACAGTAGGGAAAATACTAGGAGTATCAGAGACATTGTGGGGAATCTTACAAGTTAGACTAAGGACTTTAATGTGTATCTCACAGCCACAGGGAGCCCATTTAAAATACTTTGTGAAGTATTTTATCATGTGAAACAACATGATAAAACTAATCATTTAGGAACATTTCCCTGGTAACATGAAAATAAACTGGGGAGGAAAGTGAAAGTGAAAAGTAAAGTTGCTCAGTCATGTTCGACTCTTTGTGACCCCATAAACTAGGAGGTTACTAGACGAGAACAGGCACGAAGTATTGTTAGCTCCTGAAAGAGGATGAAAGTGAAAGTGAAAAGTGAAAGTAAAGTCGCTCAGTCGTGTCCGACTCTTTGTGATCCCATGGACTGTAGCCTACAACGCTCCTCTGTCCATGGGATTCTCCAGGCAAAAGTACCAGAGTGGGTTGCCATTTCCTTCTCCAGAGTATCTTCCCAACCCAGGGATCAAACCTGGGTCTCCCGCATTGTAGGCAGACGCTTTACCATCTGAGCCACCAGGGAAGATAGCTGAAAGAGGATGAATGGAAAGAAATTGCTAGCCATTGCGAAGGTAGGTTTTGGCAATTAACTGGTTGGAAGAGAGAGTCAAGATGAAACCTGACCAAGAGATATATTGGGAAGTGAGAAAGAAAACCCTGTTTTAGTTGAGAAGAAAACCTCAGCTTCTCCAGCCATCAAATAGAGTGAGGACTAGATCTTTCAGGTGACTTCTCACTCTCAATTTTTCTGATTATACGAGTTTTGTTTTAGACACATCTGTAGATGTATTAGGCTTGTGCATGCAGTATTTAAACACATAGGCTTGTTCTCTGAGGGTTAGGACTGGCTCTATGATTCATTTTGCTTTCTGTCCCTAGACAGTTCTTGGTCAGGAAATGGTTGTGCTTTCCCTGCTATCCCACAGGAAGAGGGGCATGGTTCCTTACATTTGTGTATCTCTTTGCAGATGGAATACTCTTCACATTCATAATGCATGATGCATTTCACTCTGTGTGGTAAGCAGGATGGTAATATAACCATTTTATTGATGGCTAAACTGAGACATTATTAGATGAAATGACTTGTCCAAAGCCACGCAGTCAGAAGGTGGAGTTAGGACTAAGATTCAGTTATTCTGCTTTAACCCAGGACTGTTACACTATACCAGCTATGAAAGAGTCATGGCCTTTGAAGAAATTAAGACCTTTTGAAGAATTTAAATTTGAAGAAATAAAGGATGAGCTGGCAGAATGCTATAGCAAATGAAACTATTATAAGCATTTGTGCCCTTGAAAATCAGATCTGCCTGCTTTCTTTTCAAAAGTCAGAATGTGGATTAAACAGAAGAGGGAGATGTGTACATTATAGAATGATTTCTGTGAGCTAGTTTCAATAATTTACGTTCTATTTCACTTCTCCCTAACACAACTGTATAGTTCAATGAAATTAAGCACCCTTCAAAATTGAGCATTTAAAAAGAAGCTTTATTGAAAGGACTGATGAAAATGGAAAGATATAAGACAAACTATTCAATATTTCCATCTCTCATTCATTATCCTTTGGCTGAAGTATGGAACACTCTTATAGTTTGGGCACACGCCACCACACAGATGAATTTTGCTCCTGGTGGACAATGTCAATGGCTCCTATTAAACCATGGCTCAGCTGCATTAGTACCCTGATAGCCCTGTTCCTCATTTTTTGGTCTTTTCCAGGGAGCACTAGTGTGTAGTAGAGTTGATGCTCAGGGCATTGATGTTTGTAATACTTTTTACAATTTCTGCCTATTGCAGTAGAGCCAGCTTTGCACTAGTCTTTCTCCCCCTAGCCTGGAACTCTCTAGAAGTGGAGAGAAGCACTTATGATTCATTGATGTATTGCCTCTTAAATTACAGACAAAGGAGAGTGAGGGTTCAGCTACATTGTCTTCTTTAAGGAGAAAATTTTTTAAAAACTCAAAACGTTCCTCACTGGGTCATGCTGACCTGTACAAAGTTATCTTTTGAACCCTCAGGTGTTTTGAAAGGACATTTCAAAAAACATACTAATAAAATCTAAGCATCAGTTTTCCCTTTATTTGTTACAAAAGAGGGAAACTCATGTACGGAATCTCAAATATGCTTCCCCATTCTTTACACCAACCCTTAAGATCAGATGATCACAAACAGAACTTTCAGAATCGTCCGCTACTGTCCATCAGTCCATCTATCTCATAAAGGTAGAGGCAGAGCAATCGTCCTCTTGAGCCACTGCTCTTATCTTCAAATCTCACAAATTCTGGCTAAGAAAAAGGCCAACAGAACAAACTAGGTGTCACGGAATGCTGATTATACGTGTTTACCCTTAAGTTGTCTGTCTTTGTGTATGGTAGTGGTGGAGGCAGGGAGTGAGTCAATAGATATAATATTTTCTATTCTAATTATTTCTTCCCTTAAATGTTTTTTTTTCTTAAACCTCTGGCACTTGTTACAATTTGTCTGCTAGCGAGTACTCATAGATAACAAAAATGAATTAGCAAAAGTGGAAAACAGGTACTAACTGAAAAAACGCTAACAAAATCTTATCCACAACAACTCAAACGACTGCAGCTTTGAAGAGTTTGGTAAAATTTTCCAAGTTCCTTTTTCAGGCAAGTTTTTCCTCAACATATGCATTTATGATTACTCTTAGCTTGAGACCCTTTTGAGAACATTCATCAAAGTCAGTGTCTTATCTTCTGCTAAAGCTCTAGCCTAAAAGAAAAGAGTGAGTATTTTGTCCCAAATATTAGCAGTCTGAGTCTGATGAACCAATTTGAGGAGTAGAAATGATACTTCACTTAAACTAGGCTTCTGCATTTCTTTATTAATTTATTTAAACCTATCCCCAGAACTTGAGTTCCAATGAACTGAGCCCATATGAAGTGCCAGGCTGGTTGGTGGAAATATAATAGAACCCCAGATAGGGCATGGCCCTATGATATGGCCCCTATGTTCAAGACCCTCAGTCTACTGGGAAATACAGAAACAAAAGCAAATAATTCTAATACAGTGAAAATGATACCTCTGAGAACAGAGATATGTTCCAAGCACTATATATACAAAACAGAAAAGGTACAAATCTACTTAGATGGGAGTAAGGAAGAGCTTTTCTTAAGAGGGGATATTTACTTAGGGTGTTGAAATATGATTAGGAGCTTTTCAAACAAAGCAAATTGAGTAAAGGCAATGTGAAAAGAGTAAAAACTGATATGAAGTTAAGAGCCAAATATATGGGGCAAAATAAAAAATTCAAAAAAGCCCACTGATTTACAGCTTAATCATATGAGCACAGTGAATATTTAGAGACTGTATGATATAAAAAGAACAATCAGAATAAGCTATTATGTCTTCCTGAATCTCATTTAAAACCTAATTAGATCTGGTGGGAAGCTGGCAGAGTCCTGTCTGAGTGGAAGGAGATAGATCTGTCAGTATTAAAAAAAAATAATAACGAAAAGTCAGCTTCTTTCTCTACATGCCCAGCATTTATCTTTAAACTCCATTTTGCAATGCTAGGAGAGTAGACACTTGTGTTAGAAGAGACATTCTGGTTCATACATTTTTTTAGTGTATTTTCATCTGATCCATACAACTACTCTTTGGGGTATTAGCAAATAGAACAAGTATTCTTATCCATTTTACTCATATATTGAGTTGGTTCTTCTGTAAGATATTATGGAAAAACCTGAATGAACTTTTTTGGATAACCCAATATAAACTAAGCTCAGAGAAGTAAAATCCTTATCAGATGTCAGAGCATGTCAGTTTGCAGAGTCAGAACCAAAGCTCAGATCTTCTGATACTAAGTTCTCTACTATGCCACATACTTTATTTATCAAAATCTGCAACCAATGTACAGAGCAAATTATGCCATAAAATTGTAATTGTACTTATATTGTTCTTCAATTACATCAATTAATTAAAATAAATTAGTTCACTTCTTCACAGTAAACCTATTTATAATCACATCCACCTTGAGAGACATGCAGGCATGAGGTAACTTTTTTTCCATGAAGCCATATAGTGGAAAATTTAGTATTCTTTTTCTACCTTGCTTATTACCCCGGGGGGCTGACTTACGTAGACTTACATCAATAAACTCCCTTACCTTCAACTTCTTGTTGGGTTTGGCCAATGGGAGACAATGACAGGTAGGAGAAAAGATGAAAGTGATATTGGAGTGTATTCCCTTGCTTTCCTCACTACTGGCCAACAGTGGGATGACAATGTCCCTCTATGAAAGGCCACAGCTCCTGTCACATGACCCTCTCCATATTACTACAGGCACACCTCATTTTATCATGCTTCACTTTATTGTGCTTTGCAGATACTACATTTTTTACAAAGTGAAGGTGTGAGGCAACCCTGCATCCGGCAAGTCTATCATCACCGTTTTTCCAACAGCATTTACTCACTTTGTGTCTCTGGTTCACATTTTGGTAATTGTCACAATATATCAAACTTTTTATTATTATTATATTTGTTATGGTGATCTGTGATCAGGGATCTTTGACGTTACTTTTGTCATTGTTTTGAGTACACTAACTGTGCTCATATAAGATGGTAAACTTGAGTCACATGTCTCTCACTTTAGATCAAAAACCTAGAAATGATTAAGCTTAGCGTGAAGGGCACATCAGAAGCCAGGAGGCCGAAAGTTTGGTGTCTGTGCTAAATAGTTAGCCAAGTTGTGAATGCAAAGAAGTTCTTGAAGGAAATTAAAAGTGCTACTCCAGTAAACACACAAAGGATAAGAATATGAAGCAGCCTTATTGCTGATGTGGAGAAGGTTTTACTGATCTAGATAGAAGATCAAAGCAGCCACAATATTCCCTTAAGCCAAAGCCTGATTCAAAACAAGGTCTTAACTCTCTCCTGTTCTATGAAGGCTGAGAGAGGTGAGGAAGCTATAGAAGAAAAGTTTAAATCTAGCTGAGGCTGGTTTATGAGGTTTAAGGAAAGATGCTTTCTCCATAATATAAAAGTACAAGATGAAGCAGCAAGTGCTGATGTAGAAGCTGCAGCAAGTTATCCAGAAGATCTAGTTAAGATAACAAAGGTGGCTACACTAAACAACACATTTTCAATGAAATGAAACAGCCTTCTGTTGGAAGAAGATGTCATGTAAGACTTTCATAGCTAGAGTTGTTGTTGTTCAGTTGCTAAGTGATGTCCGACTCTGTGATCCCATAGACTGCAGCAGACCAGGCTTCCCTGTCCTTCACTATCTCCTGGAGTTTGCTCAAACTCATGTCCATTGATTCGATGATGACATCCAACCATCTCATCCTCTGTCGCCCCCTTCTCCTCCTGCCCACATGAGTTTGAAGTTGGTTCCAACCCACATGGATGACTCTGTGGGGTTCAAGACTTCAGTGGAAGGAGTCACACAGATGCGGTGGAAATAACAAGAGAACTGTTAGAAGTGGAGCCTGAAGATGTGACTGAATTGCTGCAATCTCATGATAAAACTTTAAAGGATGAGAAGTTGCTTCTTAAGAATGAGAAAAGAAAGGGGTTTCTTAAGGTCGTAACTACTCCTGATAAAGATGCTATAGAGTTTGTTGAAATGACAACAAAGGATTTCAAATATTACATAAACTTAGTTGATAAAGCAGCAGCAGGTTTTGAGAGGATTGACTCTGATTTTCAAAGAAGTTCTACTGTGGGTAAATGGCATCAAACAGTGTTGCACACTACAGAGAAATCTTTTGTGAAAAGAATAATCAGTCAATACAGCAAACCTCACTGTTATCCTATTTTAAGAAACTGCCGCAGCCACCCCAAACTTCTGCAACAACCACTCTGATTGGTCAGCAGCCATCAATATCAAAGCAAGAGCCTCTTCCAGTAAAAAGATTACAACCCTCTGAAGACTCAGATGATGGTTAGCATTTTTTTAAGCAAGGAAATATGTTTAATTCAGGTGTTAGCAGATATAGAGAGGGTCAAAGGGGACACTCCCTTGTGGGCCTCAGCTCTTGGTAAGGACACAAAGAAGAATCTGAGGTCTTACCTGTGGCAAAAAGGGAGAGTGGGCCACACCAAAAGAGGCACTGGCACCAGAATGATGAGGTACAGAGGTTTTCAAGACAAGGCTTTTACATATTCATCTAGGTGGGCGTGGACTGACAGTTTTTATTGACAGTTGCAAGTTACATAACAACAGGCTCTATTGCACATGTCTTTTTCAGAATTCAGTCTGTTATAATCAGATGTATATATGTATAGAGTATTTATGAACCCTTTGAGGACACAGCTGTGTATTAAGAGCACATGTGTGGGAGTTGGAGAAGCCCCTGCGGTTAGTTTGTATCCACTGTGTGCCTAGGGCGCATGTGCTGGAGTTGGAAACGTGGAAAAGTCTCTGTGGTTATTTTGTAGCATATCTGTGAGCTTTCCCATGGCCACTGGGGCGTGTCTGAGGCGGGTTTTAGAGACCAGCTTGAATCTTTTTCAATTAAGCTGCCTCTAGTTGCTCAGGCCTGACTTCCTACCTAACACAGGTATGTACTTTTTTTTTTTTTAAGACGTAAAGACGTAATGCTATGGCTACAATATGGCATAAACCAAACTTTTACATGCACTGGGAAACCAAAAAAATTCACGACTCACATTATGGCGATATTTGCTTTATTGCAGTGGTTTCGATTCAAACCCGCAATATGTCTGAGCTATTTCTGTATGCTTTCTTGGTACCAATCATCATTCTCTCCTTTACCCCTTCAAACCTAAGGTTGGTAACAGCTCCTGTTGTTATCCCTGGGGTATTTCACAATTCTGTGTTGCTCTTATTAAACCCTCCCACACTTTTGTAAATAGTCCCTATGCTAATTCTTTCTCACATTATCCAAGAAGAGTGTGCCATCTGCTTCCTGCTTGGACCCTGGCTGATAAAGCCCCTAACTTTTCTTGTTTCTTCGTATCTGTCTTTTCATACAAGCTCCTGGTTTTCTAATAACCATCCTATATTCACTGAGGCATTCTTCTCCTCACTGTCGCCCCAGATCTCCATGTTCCCGTCAGTGCTAGCTGTTAGTTATAGAAACATTCATATGAATATTTCTGTCAGATGTGTTTAATGTTTAAGGGAGTAAGCCTTGAGTCCCTAAAGAGCTATGGAGTTGTTGGTGCTTAAAATGTAATTGCACTAGAGTCGTGGCAAGACTCATGACACATTTCACAAATATGACATATTTGTGACAGACATATCTATCTCAGTTGGACATAGGTTTGTTAACAATTTTCAGCTTTAAGTGGTTGATAGTGCACTAGTAAGTCCAAGCTGTACTATTTAATTATGATGACCATGCATCCTAGAAACTGATTTTGTCACTTGGACACAGTGCCTTTCTCAACACAGGTTATTTTCTTGAAAGAAAGAGAAAACCAACAGTAGATTCTTATGCAAAAAATATTCACAGATGGGGAGAGAGCTGTTATTTTAAGTGTTAATATTGCCAGGGACTCACAGCATAAATTGACTTCTCTGTGGCTACATTTTCCCCCTACATTTAAAACTAGAACCTTTTGAATATGGGTTACTGTGTTGCAAGTTAGCACCCGCTGCTCAGGCAAAGAATCTCTGCAACAATCGGAGAGCTAGTGGGAACAATTATCCATGTAGTAGAGTAAAGCCTGTATATGTACTTGCCCATGGAAGAGCTCAAATGAGCATGAACTTTTGAAAAATGAGATTTTGCTGTCTTAACCCTAAATGGTATTTTTTTTTCTTATTTTTTTCTGGATCAACTGTTGGAATTCATTTTATTTTTTATTTTTTATTTTACTTTACAATATTGTATTGGTTTTGCTTCAATTAAAAAAAATACCATTCATTTCAATATCATATAAGAAATGAATGGTATTTTTTTAAATTGAAGTATAGTTGATTTGTGGGAGACCCGGGTTCGATCCCTGGCTTGGGAAGATCCCCTGGAGAAGGAAATGGCAGTCCATTCCAGTACTATTGCCTGGAAAATCCCATGGACAGAGGAGCCTGGTAGGCTACAGTCCATAGGGTCCCAAAGAGTCGGACACGACTGACTGTCACTGGCAATCTATATGTCTTACTGAGTGAGCGACTTCACTTTCACTTGCACTTTCATAGTTGATTTGTAATGTTGTGTTAGTTTCTGATGTACCTCAAAGTGATTCAATTACACATATATATTCATTTCATATTCTTTTCCATTATAGGTTATTATATAAATATAGTTCCTTGGGCTATAGAGTAGGACCACGTTGTTTATCTATTTTCTGTATAGTAGTGTGTATATGTTAATCCCAAATTCCTAATTTATTCTTCCCCTCCCTTTCCCTTCTGGTTACCATAAATTTGTTTTCTATGTCTGTGGGTCTATTTCTGTTTTGTACATAAGTTCACTTGTATCATATTTTAGATTCCACATATAAGTGATATCATACGGTATTTGTCTTTGTCTGACCTACCTCATTTAGTATGATAATCTTTAGGTCCGTCTGCATAGCTGCAAATGGCATTATTTCATTTTTTATAGGCTAAGTAGTATATATATACCACATCTTGTGTATCCATTTATCCGTCAGTGGACACTTAAGTTGCTACCATGTCTTAGCTAATGTAAATAGTGCTTCTATGAATGTTGGGGTGTGTTTCTTTTTTTGAACTACAGTTTTCTCTGGATATATGCCCAAAAGTGGGATCATTGGATCGTATGGTAACTCTGTTTATAGTTTTGAAAGGAACCTCCATACTGTTTTCCATAGTGGCTGCAGCAACTTACATTCTACATCCTCTCCAGCATTTATTATTTGTAAGCTTTTTAAAAAATTTATTTATTTTAATTAGAGGCTAATTACTTTACAATATTGTATTGGTTTGTAAGCTTTTTAATGATGGACAGTCTGACTGCTCTGAGATGATACCTCATTGTAGTTTTTATTTGCATTTCTCTGATAACTAGCGATGTTGAGCATCTTTTTGTGTGCCTATTGGCCATCTATGGAGAAGGGAATAGCAACTCATTCCAGTATTCTTGCCTGGATAATCCCATGTACAGAGGAGCCTAGTGGGCTACAGTCCATGGGGTCACACAGAGTCGGACACGACTAAGTGACTGTCACAAGCTAACTATATGTCTTACTGAGTAGTGTTTCTGAAATCTTACCTCAGAATACAGAAAGTTAGAGCAAATATGTCAAAAACAAACATACTTGTTTAGTATTAGAAAACATCAG
Source organism: Bubalus bubalis (assembly GCF_019923935.1). Classification (NCBI taxonomy): domain Eukaryota; kingdom Metazoa; phylum Chordata; class Mammalia; order Artiodactyla; family Bovidae; genus Bubalus; species Bubalus bubalis. Next base: position 120,689,515 of record NC_059181.1, on the reverse strand, counting down.
TTCTTTTTTAAAATTAATTGTTTACTGGCCTATGCTTGATTTGCAATGTAGTATTAGTTTCTGCTGTACAGAAAAGTGAATCAAATATATATCTATGTATATATACATAGATATATATGATAGATATATCTCCCCTCTTTTTTAGAGTTTTTTCCCCATATAGGTCATTACAGAGTATTGAGTAGAGTTCTTTGTGCTAAATAGTAGATTCTTACTAGTTGCATCAGTTCTTTTTGTTGGATTTACTGATCAGCTCTGTGAAACAACCTCTCAACTGATTCAAATAACTGTTAGGTTTTGCTGTTGTTGTCTACTACATTGACCACTTATCCAAATTACTAGTTGTGGAGGTTTTCTGTAATAGAGGTTAAGTTCTGGCAGACTCGAGTGGGTGGAGGAAAGCAATGTCGTTAGCTTTGTAATGAACATCCACAAATGATCACCAGAAGCAAAGTGTCTAGTATGGGATGGTAAAGAGATTCTTAAACCATTGTCACAAACTGTCTCTTGAAAAATAGCATAACATGCAAACAATTTGGTCATAACTTCTAAAACTGTCCTTGAAATAAGGCAACTTTCATGCACAGAAATAAGAAAATTTGTTGCCGGATGTTTGTAGTGTCTGTGGATTTAAAAAGTAAGTCTCAGTTTTAGTCTCAATCAAGAACAGCTCGTTATCATCATCAAAAGGAATATTTGGTTCTGATGTCTTACATATTTACTGTCTTTAAAATATAGCCAGGGGATTGCAGTTCCTGACGTTTACATTTATCTAATTTATTGTCCACAGGCTTTGAATTGCTTATTTAATTTAAATTAATGGGCCATGTTCAAATCAAAGAAAGCTAAACTAATTAAGGCAAAATAGTCTAATCTGGCACTTTAAACTCTAAGATTTATTACAGACATTCAAGATTTGAATTTGATTGCATTTATTGAATCAAGCCAGGAAGCTATTTGACTGTAATGGTTGGGCTAGGTTAATCTGTAATGAAGTCAAACCTAAGATTAGAGGTGGGAGTTCAATTCAGTTCAACATCTGAGCATATAGGTAGTGGGTACAGGGGAGAGAGGGAGGGCAAGGCCTTATACCCTACTATCAAGGAGCCCATGGTATATTGAGAAGAATTAAAGGAGAGGGATAATATCACAAAGGATGAATTCTTCCATCTTCTCTCAATTTGAAGCCCACCATTTTGAAGACTTCCAGAGATCCATTCAGTTCAAAAATGTTTTCCTAAGCATCTACTACTCTGTGTCAGAAACTGGTACCAGTGCTAGCAACTGGGAGCACATAGAGGATTTTTTTTTAATTTGTAATTGAGATGTACATGGAAAAAACAGAGAAAAGAGATAAATATTTACAATAGAGTAGGACTAGGAAGATACATGGACCCTGTGAAGAGAACCACAATTTGTTCTGAAAGAATTAAGGGTTATGAGATGTTGCCAGCTGATACATTCAATAAACATTTAATAAGTGCCCACTATGTGTCAGATCATGAGGGTAAAAAGATGAATAAGAAATATTTCTTTCCCTGGAGGAGCTCACCATTCAGTGGAGCTGTATATTGTGAAGTTCTAAAAATGTCTGCATCAGATGGATTATTATACCAACAACAAAAAATATAGAATCTTTAACTTTCTGAAAGATATATAACTGACTTACCGTAAAAAATAGAAAAATCCTGTGGACAAAATAATGAACAATGTACATTAAAAGACTCAGAATTATCTATTAGGTGAAGGTTAACAGTTTATTTTACTGAGTTTTATTGTGTATAAAAAAATATAAAGCTGAAGTTCCAGAATGATTCACAATGCAATTATGATTAAGTTAAATTACATTAAGTTGCCTCAAATATTTCCCTTGGATTAAATTCCAGTTTATGACACTAGGTTGTTTATAAAAGCTTAAAATCACTGGTTGAAAAATGTAAGACTTGGTTAACTAGCTTTTATCTACTTTATGCTAAATGATTTAAATGTAACAACAGTAATTTTCAATAAATATAACAATGTTCAAACACTGATTCACAAAATTTTTGCCTTAGTATATTCTGTACAAGCAAAAACTGTTGAATCAATTGGGTACAGAACTTTTTACAGTTACATAAAGCAGTTTGTTTGCATTTATAAAGGACATATACTTTTTAATTTTTCAAAATTCACAAATATTAAGATTGCAGACAATTTGCCCTCTAAAACTCCTGTTTTATGGCTAAGAATAATAAATTTTGGAGAAATTTTCTACATGTGTCACCAACAGTGGACTTTCTTGTGGGGGCTATTTTTACCCACACAAGTTTTTATCACCTAGAATTATGTGAGGTTGACTAGGGAACAATCATGCCACTTGCAGAGGAAGTGGTTGCCAACCCACCAGCTCTACCTGCCAGCTAAGTGACTCCTGATGGTTTCTAACAGGCTGGGAGAGAGACAAATGATTATATCATCAACATAAAGGGTCACTTGAAATTATTTTAAACTTTCAATATGAAATCTATGAGTGCTGTATTGTATATGAAAAGTCTTATCCTTATATTTTTAACATACATGCCTGGCATTATTCCTAACTCTTCCCAAGCAATACAAAGATGATAGAATAACTCCAATATCACCTCTCCTATCTTCCATATTTTTGTTTTCTAGTATTATAGTCCCACCCTCTTTTTAATCACATCACCCTAAAATTCATCATTAATATAACTGTTTGTACCAAAATCAGTCATTAACATAATTGGTCATTGATTTGATGTTAGCAAGCATGTTCTGTAAAGATGAGGTAGTAAGTATTTTCAGCCCTGTCACAACAACTCAGTTCTGCTATAGTATGGAAGTGGCCACAGACTGTAGGTAAAAGAATGAGAGTAGCTGTGGTCTATAAAACTATAGGTACAAAAGTAGGCAGTGGGCTGCTTTTGGCCCGAGGCCATAGTTTGCCAAGTTCTGATTTATACAATCCGAGCTTTGTCGAATTTTAATTTCCCAGTCCCTCCTTCCTTTTTTTACCTTTCACATCCCACTCTTTGTAGGTTCAATTTCTTTCTTTCTGAAATGAATCCTCTCCTAGGTCTCTAAAGTGTAACCACTCTTTGACAGTGAGAAATTTTTGAAGCCCTTCAGTCTAGAGCTCTTAATCGAATTTGACTTTCAAGGATTTTAGGCTTTGTGTAAAAAAAAATTCCGAGTTCCGATAATTTTCTTTGGAAAGTCCTACTCTAGTACAAAATTCAATCTACCTTACATTTAAAAGTATTTAATCATGATATGAATATGGATAACGACTGAAATGGAGCATGAGAAAACAAAAACAGTGGATTTGATAGAAGGGTAGGGTTACTAGATGATTCTTTTTATTTCTAGTTATGTGTGTGGGGTGGAGGATGTGTTAGTCTCTCAGTTGTATCTGACTTTTTGCGACCCCCAAGGACTGTAGCCCACCAGGCAAGAATACTGGAGCGGGTTGCCGTTTCTTCCCCCAGGGGATCTTCACAACCCAGGGATCCAACCCGAGTCTCCTGCATTGGCAGGCAGATATTCTTTACCCACTCTGCCACCTGGGGTGGCACGGAAGTCTTGGTTTCACTATTATCAAGCATTTTAAGAATTCTCATTTTGTTTGCCACCCACCTTGTCCTCTTCACTGTTCTTGAATTTCTATCATCTACTTTCTTGGTTTTTTGTTTGGATGCCATTCTTATCCAAACTTACACAAATTTATAGTTAATGAAAGTTTTCTATCACTGAGCAAGGCATGCATGCATGTTACGTTGCTTCAGTTGTGTCCAATTCTTGTGAGCCCATGGACTGTAGCCCGCCAGGATCCTCTGTCCAGTACTCTTCAGGCAAGAATACTGGAGTGAGTTGCCTTTCCCTTCTCCAGGGGATTTCTAGTTATGTTTGTTCAATAAATAATTTTTATAATATATATATATATCAATTATATATATAATATCAATTTCTAAATAGAATGGCATTGATTCCCCTTTGTAAGTTCCCAGTTCCTCAAATAATACCTTAGGGAAAACTTTTGACAACTCCCTGTAGTTGTATTGTCCCGATGACAGAAATGCTTTGAACACTGATTCCCGGGGAAGTGTATGCTCGTTCCTTTTCAAGAAGCCTGTGTGCTGACCTCATGTGCTGGCAGTTGGCATCCTCTTGGCATGGGAGTTGTACTGCATAGTGACAGCCCAGCTTCTATGCATCTGAGTAGCATCTGAGTTGCTGCTTTAATCTCAAATGTATGTTGATTCTAATGCCCTTGGCAAAAACTATGTAGAACCTGTTATTAACATTACAACTAGAACCACTCTAATCTTATGTGTCTGTTAGTCACTCAGAGTCGTATCTGACTCTTTGTGACTCCATGGACTGTATGTAGCCTGCCAGGCTTCTCCAGGCAAGAACACTGGAGTGGGTTGCCATTTCCTTATCCAGGGGATCTTCCCAACCCAGGGATTGAACTTGAGTCTCCTGCATTGCAGGCAGATTCTTTACTGTCTGAGCCACCAGGGAAGCCCTTTTAATCTTATACTCACAGCCTTTAATGATTACTGTTATAGTGTAATATAATGTAATATTCTGTATCAGTTATCAATCACTACATAATAAACTACTTCAAAACTTAATAGTTTAAATACATAACTATTTCTTATCTTTCAAGATTCTGTTAGTCTTCTAGGATATTTTTCTGATCTTGGCTGGTTTGCTTTCTCTCTGCTGGGCTCATTGATGTGTCTGTGGTCAGGTAGTAGGTTGAGTGGAACCTGGATGACATCCTAGGCATCCTCTGTAGTGAATACTATGGCATGCAACCCAGATCCCCCTCTGTAAGGCCAAGACATTTTTCCCACAGTGACTAGTTGTCTGTTGACAACTTGCTGGTGAACCTCTACCTCCATAATGCCAAAAGCAGCTACCTAGCCCTAGATCACACTCCCTCCTTAAGGGCAGCCCTCATCCAATGACTGGTTGATGCAGACATCAAAGTGCCCAGCCCCTTTGCCTTAACGTGAATCAACTATGAAGAGCCATCTCGGCTTCAGAGCTCCCTAAGGGATCAGCTGAGACCTCTGTTCCAACTGCGCTGCAGCCTAACTTTCCCCATGATCAATCCTACATGTATTCCTGCCTCACAGTTGTTGCTAAAAGCACTCCCCAGTAAACTTTCTGTTCGAAAATCTCCATCCCAGAATCTGTCTTCTGGGAAACATGACTGAAGACATCCTCCATGTGACCTCTCATGGTCCAGCAAGCAACCTTGTGTTCACTCATGAAGGTGGTTACAGGATTCCCAAGACCATAAACGTAAATTGCAAATTCTTTGAAGGAAGTGGGTTCAGAACTTGCACAATTTATTTTCTGTCATTTGATTTTGGTCAAACATATCAGTTATTAAAATAAGTGTGAATGGGCTGTGTGTGTGTGTGTGAGTGTGTGTGTGTGTTTACGTGCTCAGTTGTGTCCAACTCTTTGTGACCCCATAGACTGTAGCCTGCCAGGCTCCTCTGTCCATGGGATTATCCAGGCAAGAATACTGGAGTGGGTTGCTATTCCCTTCTCCAGGGGATCTTCCTGATTCAAGGATCAAACCTTGGTATCCTGCATCTCCTGTATTGGCAGGCAGATTCTTTACCACTGAGCAACTCGGGAAGCTTTATTAAATAACCTTAATAGCAATGGTGATGATAATGCCTTTTCAATGCTTACTTCATGCTAGGCACTGTTTTAAGAATTTACGTATATAATAACTTCTTTAATACCATAACTTTGTGAGGTAGGTGCTGCTGTTATCCTTTTTTTTTCTAACAGCTGAACAAAGAGCAGTTTCATCAACTATTTCCCCAAACAAGCTAATCTGCTACATTAAACCTGTGAAATACCTCTGATCCTAAAATGAGCATGGGTGACACAGCTCTGTGATGTACTCTGTGATGTATCATTCCAGTTGGCTGATTTCACTCTGGGGCTTTAATCATTGAGCAATGCTGATGCTAGTGAGAAGTTTCATAAATTTCAGAATTTTATCAAATGACCAAGACTTGCGTGAAGCAGGGACACTCTGAAAATTTTTGGACTCTTCATATGTTGTGGCCTTCAGTTCACTTGTGCTCATGGACCTTACTGTATTTTATTTACTAAGGGATTCCTGTGCCAAAACACGTTCAGTTGAAGGATTAGTCTGGTGCAGTCAAACCCCCTGCTGTGCATCAGTGCAGACATTTTAAGCATCAGTCCAGTGCATATTTGAAAAGAGGTAGATTTAGTGACTGACCCCATGTATTTATGCTGTCTGCCTTCTATTTTAATGACTGCTTTTCTCCAACATCCCTTGATAATCAGACGCTCTTTATTTATGGCTACCCAAATGCTACAGCAGAGAAGGCAATGGCACCCCACTCCAGTACTCTTGCCTGGAAAATCCCATGGATGGAGAAGCCTGGTAGGCTGCAGTCCATGGGGTCGCTGAGAGTTGGACACGACTGAGCGACTTCACTTTGACTTTCCACTTTCATGCATTGGAGAAGGAAATGGCAACCCACTCCAGTGTTCTTGCCTGGAGAATCCCAGGGACGGGGGAGCCTGGTGGGCTGCCGTCTATGGGGTGGCACAGAGTCGGACACGACTGAAGTGACTTAGCAGCAGCAGCAACAAATGCTACAGAGGCAGAAGGATTTAGCCTAGAACTTTTTACAGCTAAGAGCTAACTAACCATCCCCTCACTCCTCTAACTTAACCACTTCTAAGGGAATGTGAGAGCACTGTTGTTACACCATTGTCACTCCACGGATGACTGGATGGATGTTTGGTCTACCTGGCTGGACGTGGATTCACTTTCTCCCTTACTACTTGGCACAGACATAACAAAGAGGCTGCTCCAGTCATAAGAATGCAAGTTGCTACCCTCTCATACTAGAATTTCCCAACAAGCACCTATGTCCATGGGATTTCCCAGGCAAGAATACTGGTTAGCCATTCCCTTCTCCAGGGGATCTCCCCAACCCAGGGATCAAATTCAAGTCTCCTACATTGACAGGCAGATTCTTTACTACTGAACCACCTGGGAAGCACCTAAAGTGTAGACATTGACTTAAAAAAATTATAACCATGCCCCTGGTGTACTTAGTAAAATCATTAATGAAAGGTGACAGCACCAATCAAGTTTGAAAGGTTCCCTAATGAATAGCTGCTAACTGAATCAGAATATTAATTTTTGTTTTATTGTAATATATCACTTGTTGAGTATATTAAATAAGCAGCTCAGTGTTAGGCTTCTTGACCTCAGTATTATTGATATTATTTACAGAAGTAAGATTTTTACCAAGGGAAATTATTTTGACTAATTTTTCTGTTTTCTAAGGAAAGGTTCTATCTCATTTCTGACTCATAAAGTTACTATTTTGTTCACTTCAGTTGGCAACGGAAAAGAGAATTCTCTGAAATTACCAGGCCACTCATGTCCTATTTTGTGTCATACTTGGAGTTATCTACTTCCAAAAGTAGGAGAGGACTATAACCTTGACCACTGAGTTCCCAGAGTTCCGGACTACCCTCCACAGGCCATAGGGCATTGTGTGCTCCTGACTCAGGGCAAGTCCCACCTCAATAAGTGTTAGGGCCAGACTTCTCAAAATGAGAGAACACTAGCATTTTCATTCATACACTAATGTGCTAAAAACACTTTCAGCAAATGATATGGTATAACTGAGTTTAAAATGTCTACAACTTCTTGTTTTCTTTCAGCTGAGTCTCTTCATTTTTGCCTAATATGACAGAGATGTCAATTAAGAGGTAGGGAAGTGATTTTTTTATTTGCCTCAGATAAGAACAAATAAAGGCCTTATCGAAGTTTGTTTTCCTTAGATCTTCCCAACTCCACCAAGACATCCTGTTTCAAGAGAATTAAAATCTAATCAACAGTTAATTGTATCTACATACACAGATATTTTCTTCAATGTGCAAGTCCCTTTGAAATTGTCTGCCCTTTAGCTCTTAATTTCTTATTAAGTGTGTTTTCAGTACAAGCCTGAAATCATCATTAAATTGCCACAGATGGCCTTGCCTTGATTGTATTTTTCCTCAGTCAGTCTTTCCCTTGATGTAGCTAAGGAGCTAGCTTTCTGCTTTGATTTTCCTGAGATCTTGAACACTAGAAATGCAAATGTCATTTTACACCATAAACTGGACTAAGTTTCTTTTCCTCCTCATAATTCCTTGGAGGATCCTTTTAATATTGGTTTAAGTTGTGTTGCCATTTCTACCCATGTAGCATATGGGTTATTTCCCTGAAATTGGTTTGATCTGAGTTTGTCTTCATGATCAACTGAAAGCATTATCAAAATCATTCCAATAAACCCACTTTTCATTCATTAATCTATCTAGATGTCATAGACAGATGTTTTTAAGATCAACATTTCAAGCCACTTTCCCTAGCTTTACACTTTCCTATCCCACTGTAAACCCAAGTGCCAATAGTCCCTGCTGCTGCTGCTGCTAAGTCACTTCAGTCGTGTCCGACTCTGTGCGACCCCATAGACGGCAGCCCACCAGGTTCCCCCATCCCTGGAATTCTCCAAGCAAGAACACTGGAGTGGGTTGCCATTTCCTTCTCCAATGCATGAAAGTGAAAAGTGAAAGTGAAGTTGCTCAGTAGTGTCCAACCCTCAGCAACCCCATGGACTGCAGCCTTCCAGGCTCCTCTGTCCATGGGATTTTACAGGCAAGAGTACTGGAGTGGGGTGCCATTGCCTTCTCCTGCCAATAGTCCCTAGCAGTAGCCAAATGTCAAAAAAAAAAAAAAAAAAAAAAGGATTTGCAGATGCCAATGCTGGTGTCTGTAACCAGTTTTCCCAAGTCCATGTGCAAAATTATGTTTTATGTTCTGGTTAGATAGTAGAATTCTCTTCCAAATATATGTAGACAAAGAGCCACCTTTTAATTCAAGATGTGAGTTCTTTAAGGATGGAGAGACCTCATTAACCTTGATTATGGACCTTCAAGAGCCAGCCCAGTGCTGTGGGCTCTGTGAAGATTCTTGGTGAATTACAGACTGATTACCTGAAAATCACAGGCTGTGAAGAGACTGTTAATTAGGAATGAAATTGTAGGATTGATTAAACAATATTTTATACATTCTATGAAATTTAATTGAATCTAAAGGATATACTAGAATGCTATAAAAAGGATTAACACTATAGAAACCATAATTGAAGGTAAACATGAATGCAAACAGTTCAAAAAAATCAGTTCAAGCAGCATCAAGCATTGTGACTTACACTGCCCCTATACACACACATACCTAACATGTACCCCTCTTTCTTTGTCCTTTCACATTATCTGGAGAAGAGTTAAACTAAGGGCAATCACGTGGAGGTGATATTGTGCTTATCTTCCCTGTTCACTTAATGTGCTTATTATTCTTGTTCACTTCTGGTTTACCTTGTTCCTTTTAAGTATTTATATATGTGGGAAGTAAATAGTAGTAACAACATAGAACTCAATTATAGCTTAAAATAACTGAATCTCTATTACTGTAACCCTCAAACCGTTGCAGAAAATGGGTGGGTCTGGTTTTGTTCAACTTGAATCTCCTCCTGAATATCCAAGTGTTGATGATGTTAAAATAAAGGAGATAGTTTATAGTAGTTAATTTGAATTTCCTCATCTCTTTAGCAACCCATGTGAAGCAAGAAGTGGTGTCCAAGGATAATGTCATGTTTTTGTTCCCTCTTTCTCTACTTGTCACCTCCAAGTTAGGGTTGGCAAAAACTGCCTTTAGTGGCTTCCCATAGTCTAGTGCCCCAAATGTATGTGTTCCTTTGTGCCCTTCTGTTGAATCCCTAGTCAAATATTTAATGTGTTTTGTAGAAATACTATAGAATATTAGCAATCAATCCTTTTCATTTTACAAGTAAGGAAACCAAGGCTTAGGGAGGTAAAGTAACATACTTGACATAACCCAACTAGTTGGTTACACTCAACACAAATACAATTATGCCATAATCCAGGACCTGGAAAGCCTGTTATGCATCACTTTTTAAAAATACAGTTATATTCCTCCACAAAAACCATTTGTAATGGCAGTATTGATGAAATGAGAATTTTGTTAAGATGAAGGATGGAAGCAAACCCATGAAATATGGAGTTGATAGCTTTCTTCATTGTGTGTGTGTGTGTGTGTGTGTGTGTGTGATAGGCCTGTATGGAATGACACAGTAAGTATCGTAAAGACAAAGGATACTTAGGTTATAACTTCAGCACTGTGTGAAAATAAAAATAATCATGCCTCCAACAATCATAATTTCCTTATTTACCTTTGTCCTTTTCTGTTATTGTAAAATTTACATATAGTAAATGCACATATTTTAAGTGTACCATTGGATTAAATTTGATAGTTATAAATACCTGTGTAATTATTACATAGTGAAGAACATAGACAATACCCATCACCTCAGAAAGTACCCTTGTTCCCCTTTCCAGTCAATTCCTATGCTGTGCTTAGTCGTTCAGTGGCGTCTGGCTCTTTGCAACCCCATGGACTGTAACCCGCCAGGCTCCTCTGTCCATGGGGATTCTCCAGGCAAGAATACTGGAGTGGGTTACCATGCCCTCCTCCAGGGGATCTTCCCAGCCCAGGGATCAAACCCAGGTCTCCTGCATTGCAGGGGGATTCTTTACTGTCTGAGCCACCAATACAACCGTGTTTAGATTTTTATTACCATGGATTTATTTTTCCTCTTTTTGTACATAATATAGATGGAATCATAAATGGTTTGCTTTTTTATTTTTCTGGCTTCTTTAACTCAATGCTTAGTGAAAATCAACTAAATTTTTGCATATAACTGTTCATTTTTTAAAATTCCTATCTAGCATTCCACTGTATGACTCCCACATTATCAACATCCCCCACCAGAGTGGTACATTTGTTACAACTGATGAACCTGCTTTGACACATCATTATCATCCAGAGTCTAAAGCTTACATTTACTTTCACTCTTGATGTTGTACATTATATGAGTTTGGGCAAATATATAATGACATATATCCACAATTTTGGGCTTCCCAGGTGGCACTAGTTGTAAAGAACCCACCTGCCAATGCAGGTAGACATAAGAGATGTGAGTTCAATCCCTGGGTCTGGAAGACCCCCTGGAGGAGGACATGGCAACCCATTCCAGTATTCTTGCCTGGGAAACCCTGTGGACAGAGGAGCCTAGTGAGCTATAGCCCATGGAGTTGCAAAGAGTCACACATGACTGAAGGTACTTAGCACATGCGCGTGCGCACACACACACACACACACACACCATTTTAACATTATGCAGAGTAGTTTCACTGCCTTAAAAATCCTTAATGCTCTGCCTATTCATCCTCCTTCCCCCCTCTAAGCCTTGATAACTGCTGTGTCGGTTTTGCCTTTTCCAGAATGTCATATAGTTGGAGTCAAACAGTAGGTACCTTTCCAGTTTGGCTTCTTTCACTTACTAATATGCATCCTCCCTCGTAGCTTAGTTGGTAAAGATTCTGCCTGCAATACAGGAGACCTGGGTTCAATGCCTGGGTTGGGAAGATTCTCTGGAGAAGGAAATGACAAACCATTCCAGGATTCTTTCTTGGAGAATCCCATGGACAGAGGAGCCTAGCAGGCTACAGTCCATGGGGTCACAAGAAACAGATACGACTTAGCAACTATACCACCTCAAGGTTCCTTGATGTCTTTTTGTGACATAATAGTTCATTTATTTTTTAGCACTAAGTAATATTCTATTGTCCAGACATACCATAGTTTATTTATCCATTGTTTATTTTTTAACTATTTCTTTAAAGAGCAGAATATTTAATTTTTAATGCATCACATTATTTTTTCTGTGTATAGTTAGTGCTTTTTGTGTCTGGTTTAATAAACCTTCACTTACACCAAAGGTTGCAAATATATTCTCTTAAGTGTTCTTCTAGAAAATGTATAAATTTTACATTTGGATCTATGATCACTGTCACTAGAACTGGTGAGAATCAATATGCTTGCCTTGGTCTTAGAAGAAAATAATTCTATATTTCACTAGTGTGAAATTATACATTTCACTAGTGTGGTGTTATCTATTACTGTTTAACAATCTAACACAAAACTTAGTGGCTAAAAACCATACTGATTTATTGTTACTCACAAATCTGTGTATCAGCTAGGGGCTTCCTTTGCTAGTTTTTCCTGGGATAACTCACGTGGATGCTTTCACCATAACATACAGTTCAGGATTTGGCTCAGCTGGGGTGCTAGAGCAGCCAGGCCTTTCTTCATTAAACCTCAGGGCCTTTCTCTACACATTTTCTCCCATCTTTCAGTAAGTCGGCAAGACTTTCTTACAGGTCTATAAGAGCATTTCAAGCAAGCCAAAACAGAAGCTGTAAGGCCTCTTAAAGTCTAGCCCAGAAGACATACAGGAACACTTATAATACCAAATGTATTGTTCAACAGAAGCCACAGTGCCAGCTTAAATTTAAGGAGAGAAAATAGGCCACACCCCTTTTTGGAGGAGTAATATGTATTTAAATAAATGTGAGAATTGTAGGTGGCCAACTTTGCAGAAAAATCTACCACATTACCTGTAGATTTTTAGATAGATGTCATTTCTCTTACAGGGAAATTCCCTTGGATTCCTAGTTGGCTGAGAATTTTTTATGATGAGAGAGGGTTGAGTTTAACCAAATGATTTTGTTATATCTGTTGAAATGATCATATAGCTTCCCTCATTTATTCTGTTAATGTTCTGATTTATATTTATTGATTTTCAATGCTAAAGCAGCTTTAATAGCTGCTATTTATTAGGGACCTACTAGGTGTCAAGAATTTTATATGGATTATTAACTCATATTTATCCTGAAAAGTAGGCATTATCTTCCCCATCATATAGGTAAAAAAATTGAGTTTCCGTGTTGAAGTTACTTGCCCAGGGTTACTGAGCCGGTGAGTGGAAAATCCAGGACTCAAGTATAGGTCAGTTCAGTTCAGTTCAGTCGCTCAGTCGTGTCTGACTCTTTGCAACCCCATGAATCGCAGCATGCCAGGCCTCCCTGTCCATCACCAACTCCTGCAGTTCACTCAGACTCATGTCCATCGAGTCAGTGATACCATCCATCCATCTCATCCTCTGTCGTCCCCTTCTCCTCCTGCCCCCAATCCCTCCCAGCATCAGAGTCTTTTCCAATGAGTCAACTTCACATGAGGTGGCCAAAGTACTGGAGTTTCAGCTTTAGCATGATTCCTTCCAAAGAAATCCCAGGGCTGATCTCCTTCAGAATGGACTGGTTGGATCTCCTTGCAAGTATAGGTCAGCTGACTCTAAAATCAATGTCTTTCTTCTATATTCTGGTAGCAGAGTACTTAAAAAGAAGGTGGAAAATTTCTGGAGGCCAATTCCTCTAGTTTCAATACGTATTTATATGTATGTCTAATCTTTGAACTTCTTTTTTTTCTCCTTCATGTTTTAAATTATGAAAGCATAATAACATTTACAGGAGACTTTATAGTTCTTCTATATATTATAATTATTTTTCAAGTACATAAATTAATATTTTTAGTTGGAGTTTCAGTATCAAGCTCTCAAAATTAATAGGATGAATATACAGAGAAGTGGAAGGATATAGTGGACCTGAAAAGCACTATGAACCAATTCAACATAATTAAGATTTGTATAATTTTCACATGACAGTAAAATACAAATTCTATTCAAGTTCCCATAGACTATAAGCTAGGATACACTTGAATATATCCAAGGACATAAAACAAGGTGGACAAATTTCATGGTCCAAAGGTATTGAAAGTTTTCCTTTATATATGGATCTAGTGTTGTCCACTTCAGCATTTGACAGTGCAGACTTTTTTAAACACTGAAACTCAAAATATTAAGTAAAACTGGAAATGACTAAAGCTGGAAGATTTTAACTTTCCTTTCAGACTCTAGTCAAATTAAGTCGAGAAATATGTAAATAAACATTACATCACAGAACATTCGACCCCAAATTCTATTGCTGCTGACTCCCAAATGTTATTAGACAGGATAAGAACACCCAAAATAGTATATTATGTTTCCATCAAACACAGCAAATGATCTTAGCTATGATGAAACTGCCAAATTATAGTGGACCTGTGACTCAAAAATTGCAGCTCTTCCTATACTACTGTTCTACTTAAAAATACACTCTTGGGACTTCCCCGGCGGTCCAGTGTTTAAGAATCTGCCTTCCAATCCAGGGGGTGCTGGCTTGATCTCTGGTAGGGGAACTAAGGTCCCACATGGCACATGGTGCTACCAGCACACACACATATATATCTTGAAAATTCTCCTTTGTCATACAGCACCAGGGAAATAACATTCTGTCTTTAGTCATACTGAGTGAATTTAGTCATATTGAGCCATATTGAGAAGTTATCTGTAGTCCACCAGAATTACCCCACTGCACGAGACATATTTTTATAAGTCACAGTACAAAAGAAGTCCTTTCTGGTGTAATAGTTTAAAGTTCTGTCTGTATGTTAGTCAGTGTCTGTAAATAACAGACTCATGAATATAAGACTTCATAATGAATCATATTTAGAAACAATGCTCAGATACCTAAAACATATGTTAATGTCTTTTACTGTGCGATAGCTATTTCTCCATTAAAATATTTCTATATATTACATCTCTGTAATGTTCTGAATTTACATTCTAAAGAAAGCGGTTGGGCCAATATTAAGAAGTGGCCTTATTTAACTCAGATGTCACCAGTGGTATAATGTGAAGAATGATACTTTCTTCTGTCCAGAATTATTTCTGCCACATATCCCTCACTACTTATTATTTGCCCATTTGGATTGGCAATCTCTTTTAAAATGTAAACAACCTAAGGGTCAACAGACTAATCCAATGATAAACTGAAGTAGCAATTTCTGAGATATCTATAGTGCTCTATATTTTGTTAAGAATAACTATACTTTAGAAATTACAGTTAGGGAATTATTTCCATCTCCTTTAACTTATTTGATTCTCATCAGAACCATATGATTTAGTTGGTTATAGAAGATCCCATGGATGGAAGAGCCTGGTAGGCTGCAGTCCATGGGGTCGCTAAGAGTCAGACATGACTGAGCGACTTCACTTTGACTTTTTACTTTCATGCATTGGAGAAGGAAATGGCAACCCACTCGTGTTCTTGCCTGGAGAATCCCAGGGACGGGGGAGCCTGGTGGGCTGCCATCTATGGGGTCGCACAGAGTCGGACACGACTGAAGCGACTTAGCAGCAGCAGCAGCAGCAGCAGTAGTAGTAATAGTAGCAGCAATAATAATGATATTAATGATGAAACCCTTATATACCACATACTATGAGCCAGTGTTTTAAGTACTTTATGTATAATAACTCATTTGATTATCCCATCAGCCTTACACAGTAGCTTCTATTTATATTACCATTTTTAAAGGTGATAAAGCCAGGTCATGGAAAAGGTAAGCACCTTGCCCAAGAGCACTGGACTGGTGACTAGTGGAAAAAAAAATAAGAAAGCTGCTCAGTGGTGTCCAACTCTTTGCAACCCCATGGACTGTAGCCCTCCAGGCTCCTCTGTCCATGGAATTCTCCAGGCCAGAAATCTGGAGTGGGTAGCCATTCCCTTCTCCATAGGATCTTCCTGAGGGGTCAAACCCAGGTCTCTTGCATTGGCAGGTGGATTCTTTACCGTCTGAGCCACCAAGGAAGCAGTGAACCAGGATTCAAATCCTGGCAGTCTGTTTCTAAGGGCCTAAGCTCTTAACCACTTACTGAAGATCATTTATTTTTTTTATTTACTAAGCAGTTATTTACTGAGTACATACTGTATACCAGATGCTCTTCAAGGCCTTGAAGATACAGCAGTGAGTAAACAGATTTTGTATCTCCTCACAAAAAGCTTTCATTCCTGAAGCAAGAGACACAAAAAATAGAAATTTCACTTCATTACAAGTTATACAAGAACAGTACAGGGAAATCCCTGGCAGTCCAATGGCTAAGACTCCAAGTTCTCACTGCCAAGGGCCCTGGTTCAATTTCTGGTCAAGGAACTGAGATCCCACAAGCCACAGAGTGCACCCAAATAAAATAAAATAGACAAGGTTGTGTGAAAGACAGTGGTGGAGACTTAGCTGCTTTTGAGAAGAAAACACTGGGGCAGAGAATCAGTTCAGTTCAGTTCAGTCGCTCAGTTGTGTCCGACTCTTTGTGACCCCATGAACCGCAGCACGCCAGGCCTCCCTGACCATCACCAACTCCCAGAGTTCACCCAAACTCATGTGCATCGAGTCAGTGATGCCATCCAGCCATCTCATCCTCTGTCGTCCCCTTCTCCTCCTGCCCCCAGTCCCTCCCAGCATCAGGGTCTTTTCCAATGAGTCAACTATTCGCATCAGGTGGCCAAAGTATTGGAGTTTCAGCTTTAGCATCAGTCCTTCCAATGAACACCCAGGACTGATCTCCTTTAGAATGGACTGGTTGGATCTCCTTGCAGTCCAAGGGACTCTCAAGAGTCTTCTCTAACACCACAGTTCAAAAGCATCAATTCTTCGGCACTCAGCTTTCTTCACAGTCCAACTCTCACATCCATACATGACCACTGGAAAAACCATAGCCTTGACTAGATGGACCTTTGTTGGCAAAGTAATATCTCTGCTTTTTAATATGCTATCTAGATTGGTCATAATTTCCTTCCAAGGAGTAAGCGTCTTTTAATTTCATGGCTGCAGTCACTATCTGCAGTGATTTTGGAGCCCCCCAAAATAAAGTCTGACACTGTTTCCACTGTTTCCCCATCTATTCCCCATGAAGTGATGGGACCAGGTGCCATGATCTTCGTTTTCTGAATGTTGAGCTTTAAGCCAACGTTTTCACTCTCCTCTTTCACTTTCATCAAGAGTCTTTTTAGTTCCTCTTCACTTTCTGCCATAAGGGTGGTGTCATCTGCATATCTGAGATTATTGATATTTCTCCCGGCAATCTTGATTCCAGCTTGTGCTTCTTCCAGCCCAGCGTTTCTCATGATGTACTCTGCATATAAGTTAAATAAGCAGGGTGACAATATATAGCCTTGACGTACTCTTTTCTATTTGGAACCAGTCTGTTGTTCCATGTTCAGTTCTAACTGTTGCTTCTTGACCTGCATACAGGTTTCTCAAGAGGCAGGTCAGGTGGTCTGGTATTCCCATCTCTTTCAGAATAAACAAGAGGAAAACAGCTGCCCTGTGTAAGATTTCATGACAGAGTTTGTTCAGGAAGTAAGAATAGCAATAGCTCTAAGGGGAGAATGACTTTGAAAAGAGAGGAAGTGAATGTGAATTTGAGTTAGAATTGGAGAATGGGGAGAGCAAGTATCAGAATAGCAGATGCCAAAGGGGCTTGTTTACATGGATGGACTGTGGATTTTGCTCTAAGTGAAATGGGAAGTCATGGAGGGTTTTTAGCAGAGAAGCATCAAGATATTAAAAAGCAGAGACATTACTTTGCCAACAAACGTCTGTCTAGTCAAAGCTATGGTTTTTTCAGTAGTCATATATGGATGTGTGAGTTGTTCTATAAAGAAAGCTGAGCACCGAAGAATTGATGGTTTTGAACTGTGGTGTTGGATAAGACTCTTGAGAGTCCCTTGGACTGCAAGGAGATCCAACCAGTCCATCTTAAAGGAAATCAGTCCTGAATATTCATTGGAAGAACTGATGCTGAAGCTGAAACTCCAATACTTTGGCAACCTGATGCGAAGAACTGACTGATTAGAAAAGACCCAGATGCTGGTAAAAATTGAAGGCGGGAGGAGAAGGGGACAACAGAGGATGAGATGGTTGGATGGCATCACCGACTTGATGGACATGAGTTTGAGCAAGCTCCGGGAGTTGGTGATGGACAGGGAAGCCTGGTGTGCCGCAGTCCATGGGGTCGCAAAGAGTCGGACATGACTGAACGACTGAACTGAACAGATCAAGATCTTATTTAAACTTAAAAAGGCGATATCTGGCTGCATTGTAGAGAAAGAATTGCATAGAATTAAAAGCAGAGACCAAAAGACCAGTTAGAATATTTCAGTGGCTCACAGGAGAGATGAGGGTGAGGTGCAGAGTGGTGGCAAGAGAGATGGTGAGAGGTAAATGGATTGGAGAGCATGTTGTGAGCTCACAGACAGTGAGGAGAAAACCTCTATGAAAATTTAAATTGTCCTGACTCTAAATTTATGCACATATTATCTGCCCCTAAAAAGCGAATTTCAGTTCTAGCAGCAGGAAGCAAAGATGTTTATTGTGGGAACTGGGGAAGATGAGGGAAATGTGAAGGGTGAATGAGGTGGGCTGCCACAGTTAGGGGCTTTAGGAAGTCAAAGGTCTCTCTCTAGATTTGGGAGAGCAAATATTTCAGACTACATCATAGTAGAAGATCCCATTTAGCCTGCTCATTACAGAATGAGGCCAGATAGATTTTTTCCTCTCAAGGGACATACACCCCTCAAATTGATAAGCTTCATAGAATTCAATCAGCTGAATTAAAATTTTCATATGCTTCTTTAATAGACAGTGATTTAGCAGAGTTCTGCCATTTTCCTTTCAAATAAGTCTGTGTATAAGCAAAGTGTATGTCTCCTGAGTGTCCCAGCCAGTCTAGTGCTCTGTGAAAGCCTGATAAATGTTCCATCACTCTAATGGCATAAGACTTCTTCCTGGATGTCCTTAGGCTTTTCTCTGGGGTGTAAAGACTACATTATTCTGGGAAGTAGTAAATGTAATGGTTTGGTCAATTAGTATAAGTATTAGCTGTGACTAGGTCCAAATGATGAAATTGTAGTTTTAAGCATTTTGGATGTAAAGCACAATATATCTAAAACCTCTTTCATAGATTAAATCAGGTTACAGCCAATATTTTATCAAACTTCATTTAACAAAGCGTGCCAAGACTTGGAGGATCACTCTCTGTCAACCTTGTTTCTCCTTTGCTTCCCTTCTCTTGTCAAAACTTGTTCTAAAGAATTATAGATTTGAGAGTCATTTGCAGAAATATAAATGTCTAGTAAGACTTCAGGTATTTGCTCCTCCAGGGACGTTCTCATTTTCACAGGAAAACAAGAAATCTTGAGCCAAAAGAGTGAATTTGGCCACCAATGAAATGAGTGGAGCAAATAAATTAAATGCCTACTGTATTCACTAGGGTATTCCAGAGAACCAGTAAGATGTTTGCATGTGTGTATATACACACAGAAAGAGATTGATTTTAAAGGATTGCTTGCATGATTATGCAGGCTTGCAAGTCTAAATCTGCAGTGTGGACCACCAGTCTTGAGACCTAGGAGAGCTGATGTTACAGTTCCAGTCCAAAGGCACTCTGTGGGAATATTTCCTCCTGCTCAAGAAGGCCGGTCTTTTTGTACTATGTACACCTTGAAATGACTGGATGAGGCCCACCAACATTATGGAGGGCAATTGGCTTGACCCAATATTCATTGATTTAAATGTTAATCTCATCCAAAATCATCATCAAGTTGACACATAAATTTAACCATCACACTGACCTTTAATAAGAACTGTTAAATATATGGGTCTACAGATAGTCCCTGGTTTACAATGGTTCAACATTATGATGGTGTGAAAGTAAAACACATTTAGTAAAAATTGTACTTTGAATTTTGATCTTTTCCCAGGCTAGCACTGTGTGGTCCCATACTCTTTCATGATGCTGGGCAGAGGCCCCCACTGCAGCTCCTGGTCAGGCACGTGATCTCAACTCATATACTTACAGCCATTCTGTACCCACACAACCATTCTGTTGTTCACTTTCAGTACAGTATTCAATAAATTGCATGAGATATATAACACTTCATTATAAAATAGACTTTGTGTTAGATGGTTTGCCCAACTGCAGGCCAATGTAAGTGTTCTGAGCATGTTTAAAGTGGGCTATGCTAAGCTATAGTGTTCAGTAGGTTAGGTGTATTAAATGCATTTTCAATTTATGATATTTTCAATTTACAATGGTTATCAGGACATAATTCCATCATGAGTTAAGGAAGATCTGTATTTGTTTACTTCTTATATGATTTATATCCCCCATTATATTTGATACTCTTTGGTTTGCAGTTCTGTTCAAACCACAGATAGTCACATACATACCTTCATATTTGAAATGCTGGTTTATCTCTTATTCGTATATGGGTATGATAAAGAACTTATCAAGAGTTGTTGACCATGTCTAATTTGGTATATATTGACCCTGAAACTCCAGTACTTTGGCCACCTGATGCAAAGAGTTGACTCATTGGAAAAGACTCTGATGCTGGGAGGGATTGGGGGCAGGAGGAGAAGGGGACGACAGAGGATGAGATGGCTGGATGGCATCACTGACTCGATGGACATGAGTCTGAGTGAACTCCGGGAGTTGGTGATCAACAGGGAGGCCTGGTGTGCTGCGATTCATGGGGTCACAAAGAGTCAGACACGACTGAGCAACTGAACTGAACTGAACTGAACTGACCCTGTATTAGATGGTACCAATCATAGGAGAAATTAAAAGTAAGTAAGGCATAGTTATTATTGTCATGTGGAAGGCAGAATATTAATGCTCTTATCTTAAAAAATGATAAGCACAATGCGGCAGGATTCAGAGAAGGGGAACATGACATCCCAATGAGAAAATATATCCATTTTTTCCTTCTTTCTTTCAGCAAAAATTTATGAAGCTCTACTATAGGTCAACCACTATTTTACATTCTGAGATAGAGCAGTAAAAAATAAATGAATTCCCTAGCCTATTGGAATTTACTGTATAATGAGGGAGACAGACACCAAACACGAAAACAAGTAAGTAGTGTGGTTTTATGTCCTGATAGTATTTTAGATAGCAACAAGTAAGATTTAAAAATTGAATGGAGTAGCAGGATAGACTACCACTGCTGTTGCCACACACATGCTTAGCTGTGTCCGACTCTTGTGACCCCATGAACTGTAGCCCACCAGGCTTCTCTGTCCATGGAAGTTCCCAGGCAAGAATACTGGAGTGGGTTTCCATTTCCTCCTCCAGGGGATCTTCCCAACCCAGAGATAGGACCTGCATCTGCCTGTATCTTCTGCATTGCAGGCGGATTCTTCATCTAGTAGGGTTGCTATTTAAGTTAGAGTGGAGAGGCCTTTCTTGCTACAGAATGGCACTGTACTGACACCTGAATGAAGAGGAGTTATTCATGCCTGTGTCTTAGGGAAAAGGATTCCAGTCAGAGGGAACAGCAAATATAAAGATTTTGAGGATGAAATGAGTTTGCAGTGTTTAAGAAAAAAATCATGAGATATGGCATTTATGAAAGCCCAGAGAGGAGGTGAGATTTTTACAAATAAAGATTGGAGAGAGGTAAAGAAACACAAAGGACCTCAAAGAGGCAAAGGACCACAGCCTTGACTAACTCAATGAAACTAAGCCATGCCGTGTGGGGCCACACAAGACAGATGGGCCATGGTGGAAAGGTCTAACAGAATGTGGTCCACTGGAGAAGGGAATGGCAAACCACTTCAGTATTCTTGCCTTGAGAACCCTATGAACAGTATGAAAAGGCAAAAAGATAGGACACTGAAAGATGAACTCCCAAGATCGGTAGGTGCCCAATATGCTACTGGAGATCAGTGGAGAAATAACTCCAGAAAGAATGAAGGGATGGAGCCAAAGCAAAAACAACACCCAGTTGTGGATGTGACTGGTGGTAGAAGCAAGGTCCGATGCTATAAAGAGTAATATTGCATAGGAACCTGGAATGTTAGGTCCATGAATCAAGGCAAATTGGACATGGTCAAACAGGAGATGGCAAGAGTGAATGTTGACATTTTAGGAATCAGCAAACTAAAATGGACTGGAATGGGTGAATTTAACTCAAATGACCATTATATCTACTACTGTGGGCAGGAATCCCTTAGAAGAAATGGAGTAGCCATGATGGTCAACAAAAGAGTCCGAAATGCAGTACTTGGATGCAATCTCAAAAACAACATAATAATCTCTGTTCGTTTCCAAGGCAAACCATTCAATATCACAGTAATCCAAGTCTATGCCCCAACCAGTAACACTGAAGAAGCTGAAGTTGAATGGTTCTATGAAGACCTACAAGACCTTTTAGAACTAACACCTAAAAAAGATATCCTTTTCATTATAGGGGACTGGAATGCAAAAGTAGGAAGTCAAGAAACACCTGGAGTGACAGGCAAATTTGGCCTTGGTGTACAGAATGAAGTAGGGTAAAGGCTAATAGAGTTTGGCCAAGAAAACGCACTGGTCATAGCAAACACCCTCTTCCAACAACACAAGAGAAGACTCTACACATGGACATCACCAGATGGCCAACACAGAAATCAGATTGATTATAATCTTTGTGGCCAAAGATGGAGAAGCTCTATATAGTCAGCAAAAACAAGACTGGGAGCTGACTGTGGCTCAGATCATGAAATCCTTATTGCCAAATTCAGACTTAAAGAAAGTGGGGAAAACCATTAGGCCATTCAGGTATGACCTAAATCAAATCCTTTACAATTATACAGTGGAAGTGAGAAATAGATTTAAGGGACTAGATCTGATATAGTGCCTGATGAACTATGGATGGAGGTTCATGACATTGTATAGGAGGCAGGGATCAAGACCATCCCCAAGAAAAAGAAATGCAAAAAAGCAAAATGGCTGTCTGAGGAGGCCTTACATATAGCTATGAAAAGCACAGGAGAAAAGGAAAGATATAAGCATCTGAATGCAGAGTTCCAAAGAAGAGGAAGGAGAGATAAGAAAGCCTTCCTCAGTGATCAATGCCAAGAAATAGAGGAAAACAATAGAATGTGAAAGACGAGAGATTTCTTCAAGAAAATTAGAGATACCAAGGGAACATTTCATGAAAAGATGGGCTCAATAAAGGACAGGAATGGTATGGACCTAACAGAAGCAGAAGATATTAAGAAGAGGTGGCAAGAATACACAGAAGAACTGTACAAAAAAGATCTTCACTACCCAGATAATCATGATAGTGTGATCACTTACCTAGAGCCAGACATCCTGGAATGTGAAGTCAAATGGGCCTTAGGAATCATCACTACAAACAAAGCTAGTGGAGGTGATGGAATTCCAATTGAGCTATTTCAAATCCTGAAAGATGATGCTATGAAATTGCTGCACTCAATATGCCAGCAAATTTGGAAAACTCAGCAGTGGCCACAGGACTCAAAAAGGTCAGTTTTCATTCCACTCCCAAATAAAGGCAATGCCAAAGAATGGTCAAACTGCTGCACAATTGCACTTAATCTCATGCTAGTAAAGTCATGCTCAAAATTCTCCAAGCTGGGCTTCAACAATATATGAACCGTGAACTTCCAGATGTTCAAGCGGGTTTTAGAAAAGGCAGAGGAACCAGAGATCAAATTGCCAACATCCGCTGGATCATCAAAAAAGCAAGATAGTTCCAGAAAAACATCTATTTCTGCTTTATTGACTATGCAAAAGCCTTTGACTATGTGGATCACAATAAACTGTGGAAAATTCTGAAAGAGATGGGAATACCAGACCACCTGACCTGCCTCTTGAGAAATCTGTATGCAGGTCAGGAAGCAATGGTTAGAACTGGACGTGAAACAACAGACTGGTTCCAAATAGGAAAAGGAGTACGTCAAGGCTGTATATTGTCACCCTGCTTATTTAACTTATATGCAGAGTACATCATGAGAAACGCTGGGCTGGAAGAAGCACAAGCTGGAATCAAGATTGCTGGGAGAAATATCAATAATCTCAGATATGCAGATGACACCACCCTTATGGCAGAAAGCAAACAAGAACTAAAGAGCCTCTTGATGAAAGTGAAAGAAGAGAGTGAAGAAGTTGGCTTAAAGCTCAATATTCAGAAAACTAAGATCATGGCATCCGGTCCCATCACTTCATGGGAAATAGATGGGGAAACAGTGGAAACAGTGACTGACTTTATATTTTGGCGCTTCAAAATCACTTCAGATGGTGATTGCAGCCATGAAATTAAAAGACGCTTACTCCTTGGAAGAAAAACTATGACCAACCTATACAGCATATTAAAGGCAGAGACATTATTTTGCCAGCAAAGGTCCATCCAGTCAAGGCTATGATTTTTCCAGTGGTCATATATGGATGTGAGAGTTGGACTGTGAAGAAGGCTGAGCACCGAAGAATTGATGCTTTTGAACTGTGGTGTTGGGGAAAACTCTTGAGAGTCCCTTGGATCTCAAGAGATCCAACCAGTCCATCCTAAAGGAGATCAGTCCTGGGTGTTCATCAGAAGGATTGATGTTGAGGCTGAAACTCCAATACTTTGGCCACCTGATGCGAAGGGCTGACTCCTTTGAAAAGACCCTGATGCTGGGAAAGATTGAGGGCAGGAGAAGGGGACGACAGAGGATGAGGTGGTTAGATGGCATCACCGACTCAATGGACTTGAGTTTGGGTGTACTCCAGGAGTTGGTGATGGACAGGGACACCTGGCATGCTGCGGTTCATGGGGTCACAAAAATTCGGACACAACTGAGCGACTGAACTGAACTGAAAGAAATGCACAATGAATTCCAATGGAGAGCATCAGTTATTTATTAATATGGCCGTGAACGACTGATTCAAGTCAGATGAGTCCCAATATATAGTAATATTTTATGTCCTAAGTGCTTTTATTTCCTTTCCATTTTGCACAAGTATTGAGTAATTAAATATTGGGTTGGCCAAAAAATTTGTTAGGTTTTTCCCTAAGATAGTGCAGAAAAACCTGAATGAATTTTTTGACCAAGCCAATACATTATGAATATCTGTCTAAATTTTAGACTCGCCTACTTGAAACCATGAAGAAATTAAGTAAGTTGGTCAGGGGACTATCCAGAGTTCATACAAAGTAATGAAAAGTACTCTTTCCTCGAACATCTTTGCTGTCTAATTTCACAATGGGATTAATATGAATTAGATAGCCCCTTTATATGACTCAGCAGAGGTTAAAGTCTATGTGTCATTCACATCAAAGTGAGAATACTTTTGATCAGATAATCGAATACTTTCTTTGTATACCAATACAATCTCAGGTCATCAGCAGGAGACTTCAAAGTTGTCTCATCTAACCAAATCTTGATGCTTTTCCCCACCAAGTGACTGCTCCATCATGATTGAGCACAGCTAATGATCTTACTCAGAGAAGGCAATGGCACCCTACTCCAGTACTCTTGCCTGGAAAACCCCATGGATGGAGGAGCCTGGAAGGCTGTAGTCCATGGGGTCGCTGAGGGTCGGACACGACTGAGCGACTTCACTTTCACTTTTCACTTTCTGAAGCATATTCATTCCATCATTGGTCAGCTTTGATGAAATCATTATTCTCATAGCACCAATCGATTCGTATGATATGCCTATATCAGTCAGAGTTCTTACTTTCATAGATAATAGAATCCACTCTAGCTAGCTCAAACAAGAAAGGCTTTTTGTTACAGGTTGCTAGATAACTTACAGAATATCTTAGAAATGCAAGGAGCTCAACTTTGGATATTGCACAGCCAAGTTGAAGGCCCAACCCCACCGTGGGGCTGTTGCAGCAAAAATTCTATGAATACTGCTACTTATCACTCAGCACCTATGATTTTGGACAACAAAGAGTAGAACCTCTGCCATAGTTTCCCTCGAAGATTCTACTTCTTTATTTACAGTCAGCACCTTTCTCTCAAATTTAAGAGGCAAGTACGTCTGGTTGGTGAAGCCAAGATCACATACAGAAACTTTGATTCAGGAGAATCTAGTAAATGTGATTTTGTGATTATAAGACTCTTAGTATGGGAAACTATGGTAGAGGGGGATTAGAAGAGGTATTGAGTGAGCCAATTTGCAATATTTTTCATATTTCCTCTCTTAACTTTGCTGAAACTAAAGATCTCTTGATGCTTTAAATGGTGGAGGATGTTGAGGTTTTGACGGTTCACCATCCTGGTACTTCCTCTCTGAACACATCCCATACCGGTGGCGGATTCGTTTTGATGTTTGGCAAAACTAATACAGTGTTTGAGGTTTTAAAAATAAAATAAAATTTAAAAAAAAAGAAAAAAAAGAAAAATAAGGAGCATTAAGAAGCTTAAAATAAATAAATAAATAAAATGTCAAAGCAAGAACAGGGTCAATTCAGGTCCTTTTGACATGTGCAAAATTGAGCAAGCCTATTGCCTAGTCTATATTGAACATCTATTAATACAGCCTCATAATACTGTTGATTCATGGAACCTGATGAAGACAGTAAGTCTTTTTGACTTGTTCCTCACATTTTTAAGATTTCACCCCAAAATGCTCTACTGTACTTTTCAGTTCAGTTCAGTTCAGTCGCTCAGTCATGTCTAACTCTTTGCAACCCCATGGACTGCAGCATGCCAGGTTTCCCTGTCCATCACCAACTCCTGGAGCTTACTCAAACTCATGTCCATCAAGTTGGTGATGCCATCCAACCGTTCTAAATTTTATTTTGTTAAAATCAAAATCCAAAACCAAGAGGTTACAGAGATGGCCAAGATCTATTTTTCATAAGCCATTATCCCTACTGGTTTGTATCTACTAACTGTTGGATAAGCATGTCAACTGTATTCTCATTTAATTAATTAATATAAATGATTATTAGGGCAAGGCATACAATAGAGACTCATTAGAAATGTGTTAATATTGATCTATTAATTAGGACACAGATAACTTAATCTAACATGTATCAGTACGATTGTCTGGTCCCTATTTATCCCTCTTATGTATAGGATCAGAGAAGGCAATGGCACTGCACTCCGGTACTCTTGCCTGGAAAATCCCATGGGCGGAGGAGCCTGGTAGGCTGCAGTCCATGGGGTCGCGAAGAGTCGGACACGACTGAGTGACTTCACTTTTACTTTTCCCTTTCATGCATTGGAGAAGGAAATGGCAACCCACTCCAGTGTTCTTGCCTAGAGAATCCCAGGGATGGGGGAGCCTGGTGGGCTGCCATCTATCGGGTCACACAGAGTCAGACACGACTGAAGCGACTTAGCAGCAGCAGCAGCAGCATGCATAGGATTAGAATAAAGGCTTTGTCAAATGCCACATAGAAGTCCATTTGCACCGTTTTTATAGAATACCTTTGATATGTCAGTTGACAAAACTCAACATAACCTATCTCATCACCTTACTCCATGACAAATCTACTTCTTCATTTTCCTCTTTCTGACAAAGAGGCCCTTTCTTCTTTAGGTCACCCATGCTTGAAAGTGCTTGAAAGTTGAATCGTTTCTGATAACCTCCACTTTCTTCTCCTCAGGATCAATTAATCACTAAACCAACTGTTTGTTCTTCATTATAATGTTCTGGAACTCTTATGTCTCCATTTCCCACTTTTCTCACCCGAATCCAGGCCTTTATCATGTCAGACACGGACCACTGCAAAAGCTGAACTGACTTCCCTCATGCTTCTACGTAGTGACAGTGTGAAGAATGGCTCCCTTTTATTCCTGTCACTCCCATTTAAATGCATTCACCCATTTCTTGTGTACACATTTATTAGACGTTGGGGCAGAGGGGAGTGTTTCTTGTCTCTTCCAACCTCTTTGTGAGCAACTTGAAGGCAAAGATTATAGTATCAACTCCCCCATCATTGTCCACACAAATATTACACAAATACCGTTCAATTGCTTTATAGTATACAAATACGTAAATAGCTGTTAAAAGTGAAAGTCACTCAGTCGTTTCTGACTCTTTGTGATCCCATGGACTGTAGCCCACCAGGCTCCTCTGTCCATGAAATTCTCCAGGCAAGAACACTGGAGTGGGTTGCCATTCCCTTCACCAGGGGATCTTCCCAACCCAGGGATCAAACCTAGGTCTCCCACATTGCAGGCAGATTCTTTACCATCTGAGCCACCAGGGAAACCCAGGAATACTGGAGTGGGTAGTCTATCCTTTCCCAAGGGGATCTTCCCAACCCAGGAAAAATCTGTGTTGCAGGTGGATTCTTTACAGGCTGAGCTACCAGGGAAGCCCTTAAATAGCTGTTAACTAGAGAACAAATGGAGAAGGCAATGGCACCCCACTCCAGTATTGTTGCCTGGAAAATCCCATTGATGGAGGAGCCTGGTAGGCTGCGGTCCATGGGGTCGCTAAGAGTCGGACACCACTAAAAGACTTCACTTTCACTTTTCGCTTTCATGCATTGGAGAAGGAAATGGCAACCCACTCCAGTGTTCTTGCCTGGAGAATACCAGGGATGGGGGAGCCTGGTGGGCTACCGTCTATGGGGTCGCACAGAGTTGGACATGACTGAAGTGACTTAGCAGCAGCAGCAGAGATCAAAACCATTGAGTCAATTCACTTATTTCACTTATTCTCTTATTTTATTCTTATTAAATGTAGGTATGGAATATTTTTGTAGCACCATATTTATGTGAAGATAATTATATGCAACTTATTAGAACCAAGACCAGCACATTGAATTCATCTGGGTGGTCTTGTGGTAAAGTATTAGAAATTTGTCATTTGAGAATCTTCCAAATGTATAGGATGCTACTCCAAGCAGAAATCTATTGGCAGACAAAATACCCTGAGTTTGATGCTTCACTTGCAGTGTTAGGCTGGTATTTGGCAGCAAAAATCCATCCAGAGACCTCCAGAGACTCATTAAAACTAGATTAACGCTGAAGCATAGCAAAATGGTTTCCATTTGGACCATGGTGCCAACTTAATAGATGCATGAAAAATAAAATGATTAAGTAGTTCCTTGTAATGACATTCATCTAACTAGGCAGTTCCTAAAAACAGTCAATGTGTATACACTTATTAGGTCAATGTAGTTAACATAACTTCTTTGAAACATAGGACCTAAACTCAAGTGACAGGAGAGATGACCTAAAATGAGGCCACATATGTGCAAGAAGAGTAAAAATAAATTATATAAGTTTAAAGTTGAAGTGCTACTGCTAAGTCACTTCAGTCGTGTCCGACTCTGTGTGACCCCATAGACGGCAGTCCACCAGGCTCCCCCTGGGATTCTCCAGGCAAGAACACTGGAGCGGGTTGCCATTTCCTTCTCCAATGCATGAAAGTGAAAAGTGAAAGTCAAGTCGCTCAGTCGTATCCGACTCTTAGCGACCCCATGGACTGCAGCCTACCAGGGTTCTCCATCCATAGGATTTTCCAGGCAAAAGTACTGGAGTGGGGTGCCATTGCCTTCTCCTAAAGTTGAAGTACTAGTACATAAATATGCCTCATTTGTATGACATAATGGGGAAGGAAATGGCAACCCACTCCATTATTCTTGCCTGGAGAATCCTGTGGATGGCAGAGCCTGATGGGCTGCAGTCCATAGGGTCGCACAGAGTTGGACATAACTAAAGTGACTTAGCATGCATGCGTGCATTGGAGAAGGAAATGGCAACCCACTCCAGTATTCTTGCCTGGAGAATCCCGGGGATGGAGGAGCCTGGTGGGCTGCAGTCTATGGGGTCGCACAGAGTCGGACACAACTGAAGTGCCTTAGCTGCAGCAGCAGCAGCAGTATAACATAAAAAATAAATATAGTCATTCTATGGGAGAACCACTTACTGATGGACACATAGCTCAGTGGCTCCCAATCCTGTATATGATATGCATTTATGTCAAAACTCAAAGCAAGTACAAATCTTTTTCTAATCACTAGATTAACTCATTGTCATTGTAGAGCATTTGGAAAATATATAAGCACAAAAGGAAGATGACATTTACCTGGAATACTACTGCTCAGTTATGACTCCTATTAACATTTGGTGAAACTATGTAATTTTAATATATTTTATAAATAGGGGTCTTATTGTGCATATGGGCAAAAGACATCTTTTCTACAATCAAAAACACATTTCATTTTCTTATGTCACTGATGCTGCCTAATTATTATCCATACATCTGCTCTTATAAATTTTAATTATTTTGTTGATTTTTATTAGTACATTAACAGGGAAAGTTAAGAGCATATGTGTTGTCAAGATAATGGTCTGATGTTTGTTTTGGCAATTTTGCCAGCTATTATGAAGCCTCTCTTTAAAAGACCTCACTGAAGCCATAGTAACGTCTTATGAAATAGGAAGCATGTTAGTAGTTGCCAACAGGTGTCAAGTAGGCCCATTGCAGGGAAGATTACGGGTCTTCTTGGAGCCTGTTTGGCAAGGAACATTGGAACATGAGGCATCGCTTGCCTGGCAATTAGGAGATCTGAGTTCTAATTTTGGCTCTACCACTAAATCACCACTAACCTCATTTTCTTACCTAGATATAGAATTAGGGGGTTGGGTATTAGGACAGAAAAGATATTTGAAATGATCTGAAAACTCATCAAAAGCCTATTGTAATCTAGACAGAAAGTACAGATGCTCAATGTATTGCATATTGTATATTGAATGATTGAACAGCATATCCAGGTCAAAAATTTGTTGATGAAGCTGTTATAACTGGAAATGTGGGAAAAGAAAAAAAAATTGTGTCAACCCTTTTAAAAATGCCTTTCAGTGAAAAACATAACATAAAGGTCTCTTTTGCAACTGTAAATATTTGTGAATAGTACTCAGATAACTCCAGGTCACTGATTTGCTGAGGTTGGAGTCTTGACCTCCTATTGGCCACTTCATGTCATAGCATTCCTTTTACTTTGGTTATTTTTTATTCTTTCTAATCTCATAGCAATAGATCAGCACAGTTCAGTTCAGTCACTCAGTCGTTTCCGACTCTTTGCGACCCCATGAATCGCAGCACGCCAGGCCTCCCTGTCCATCACCAACTCCCAGAGTTCACTCAGACTCACGTCCATCGAGTCAGTGATGCCATCCAGCCATCTCATCCTCTGTCGTCCCCTTCTCCTCCTGCCCTCAATCCCTCCCAGCATCAGAGTCTTTTCCAATGAGTCAACTCTTCGCATGAGGTGGCCAAAGTACTGGAGTTTCAGCTTTAGCATCATTCCCTCCAAAGAAATCCCAGGGCTGATCTCCTTTAGAATGGACTGGTTGGATCTCCTTGCAGTCCAAGGGACTCTCAAGAGTCTTCTCCAACACCACAGTTGAAAAGCACCAATTCTTTGGTGCTCAGCCTTCTTCACAGTCCAACTCTCACATCCATACATGACCACAGGAAAAACCATAGCCTTGACTAGAAGGACCTTTGTTGGCAAAGTAATGTCTCTGCTTTTGAATATGCTATCTCGGTTGGGCATAACTTTCCTTCCAAGGAGTAAGCGTCTTTTAATTTCATGGCTGCAGTCACCATCTGCAGTGATTTTGGAGCCCCCCAAAATAAAGTCTGACACTGTTTCCACTGTTTCCCCATCTATTTTCCATGAAGTGATGGGACCAGATGCCACGATCTTCGTTTTCTGAATGTTGAGCTTTAAGTCAATTTTTTCATTCTCCACTTTCATTTTCATCAAGAGGCTTTTTAATTCCTCTTCACTTTCTGTCATAAGGGTGGTGTCATCTGCATATCTGAGGTTATTGATATTTCTCCCAGCAATCTTGATTCCAGCTTGTGCTTCTTCCAGCCCAGCGTTTCTCATGATGTACTCTGCATATAAGTTAAATAAGCAGGGTGACAATATACAGCCTTGACATACTCCTTTTCCTATTTGGAACCAGTCTGTTGTTCCATGTCCAGTTCTAACTGTTGCTTCCTGAGTTGCATACAGATTTCTCAAGAGGCAGGTCAGGTGGTCTGGTATTCCCATCTCTTTCAGAATTTTCCACAGTTTATTGTGATCCACACAGTCAAAGGCTTTGGCATAGTCATACCAAGGGAAGTCTCAATTAAGGTGTTTCATTATATTAAGGCTTTGAATGATAATATCATGTGTCCAGTTCATATTATTAAAGTTATGGTTAATCTTTCCTGAACTACATCTGCTGTACTTCCTTTCAGAAGGGACTAGGAGAACAATTGTTATATGCATGAATAAAGTTTACTAGTGAGACCTTTTGGTTTGGGGGACTCAATTTTATTGGCTCAAAGTTGGAGAATGACATTAGCTATTTGATTCTTCAAGACCCCTCAGCTGACAGTTATTGTTGTTAAGTCACTAAGTCGTGTCTAACTCTTTACAACCTGGTGGACTGTAGCCCGCCAGGATCCTCTGTTAATGGGATTTCCCAGGCAAGAATACTGGAGTGGATTGCCATTTCCTTCTCCAGGGGATCTTCTTGACCCAGGGATTGAACCCACATCTCCTGCATTGGCAGGCAAGTTCTTTTGCCACTGAGCCATCAGGGAAGCCCACAGTTGACAGATTAGTTTATAAATGATACAAGGGACAGAGCTCTAACAAGGCCTCACATTGATAAAATGTTGGGGTCAGAGACAGGCAAAAAAGAAATAGGAATCTCAAATCCCTGTCACAGGGATCTCTCAGTTTTCAACACTAATCACATCCATACTCCCATAATAAGAGAGAAAATCTCCACTTTCCTACCCATCCACCCTTTCCCCTGCACTGCTCCTGTGTTCACCTTCTTTAGAGCTGGTTTCTCTTCCTTTGATTCATATTATTTCTTGGTTTGCTTTGACCACTTAGAACACAGAGTCAGCAAGAAGTCTTTGGGGGTGAGGAGAGACGATACCAGTCTGGGAGAATCAGAGCTTTTGCCTGTGAAGTGCATTACCCTGCTGTTCCCTGTTACTAGCCATAGGAAATCAAGAAAAAGGGATTCGGTGTCAGATGAAGAAAAGAGTGAAAGAGAGGAAGCATCAAGTGTCTTTTTTATCTCTCAGGGATCTATGGGGGTCTCTCTCTCTCTCTGAAAGACATGGCAAAATATGAGGGCAAGTGACAAAGCCCTGTCACATGTAATTTCAAGTTTGGCAGCAGGAGAACAGATTGAATGACATGTAAACTTTCCTCACTGAGACTTGGAGTCACATGCCACTTGTTCCCAGAAACACAATCATAAACACCAGCTGAGGACTTTATAGAAAAGAACAAGAATTTACATGGAAGTTGTGGCTAGTGAATAGCATTTCCAGGGAATAATGCAGTGCGACAAGGGCAAGAGACACATAGAGAATCAGCCAAAAGCTCCATCTTCTTTCATTAAGTGTTCTGCCCACGCCCATGAAAGTTTCCCCAAGACAGCTTTTGGCAGAGCCTTGGAAGAAATGAAAATTCAAGTTCCTGCCGAATGATGGAAAGCAAATAGTTAACTAGATGTCTGCTAAACCCTGTCTTCAGTCTCTCCTGGTCATACATCTCTCTTGGTCACTCATCCTAGGAGTAATATAATAACAGCTTCCAACAGGGCTGACATCCAGCTATAACATTCCTGTATGGTCCTACCTATTATTTGCATCTGTTGTAATCATCCAGCGCCCATTTAGGCTATCTTACATCTACAGGTGATTTTTGAAACAGAGTTTCTTCTCATAATTTTGCCTGAGACATGCTGCTCATAAACAGGACAGCCTTTTCCAGAGACTCACTGGAGAGGTCTAGGGAAAGCACATAAAGGAGATTACCCTGTTTCACATTTGACAGCCCAATGCTGCCAGCTCCTCAAGGGCTGACAAAGTTAATAAGCCCCAGAAGACTTGGGGAATGGGTACATGTAAGTGAAAAGGACTAATAGATCCCAGCAGGTTTAGGACCATCAGGAGGCATGTATGCAGCCTCCCTCATCACCTCTGTCTTCTCCTCTGGCTGAGTGGAATTCTCATGGCTGCTCATCTCCACCCAAAGTAGGAGACCCCCAGATGAGACCCACATACTACTTGGTTCCTTGAGATTTGGAAGCATTTCGTGTCTCTGGCCACATGGCTATGACTAGTTTGCTGCCGCCTTTGCAGTCCAGCTCATGGTTGTTTTGCTAGGAGGGTAGCAGCAGAGAATGAAGCCAACCCAGTCATTCACTTGTTCAATCTGAGGAGTGAGTATGAGAAAAGTAGCATGAAAATGCAAGCGTTCTCCTTCTAAAAAAGAAGATTAAACTCATTCCTATAAGCGTGTATAGGAGGGCCTTGGAGGTTCATGATTCCTGCATGTCCCCTCATTGTGTAGGTGCAGCCCTTCCAAGAGGTAGAGAGCTGGGCTGTAATAACTAAACATCTTTTTAGTTTGATATACTGTTGTCTAGCCACAAAGACCTGGTTCAAAATGTTCCTGAAACTCAGAGAGATGGGTGCCTTACAAAGTGGGCTGTCTCACAGTTTGATGAAAAATGCAGATTTTAGAGCCCAGTTCAGATCCCAGATCTGCCACTGAATGTGTATTCTGTGACTTCAATAAACGTGGTCTCAGTTTTATCGTTTGTCAAACGGGACCAGTAATAGCACCTATTTACTAAGGCTGAATGGAGCTTAACTAGAATACTGTATATAAAGCCCCTCACACAAGGATCTAGCACATAATAGGTGCTCAGTAAGTGGTATTCACTCCCCCTCCACTTTGCCCTCATTTTTTCTTGGCTTCTTGGAGTACAAGGGCTTAAGTCATAGAAACACACGTGAGCCTGAGAAGGCCAGAAAATGAAGGGTGACTAAGCGTGACACTTCCTTTCTCCGGACTATAGGTAAAGATAAACCACTGCCGCCTTGTGGGCTCTGAAAGGTTCTTCTATATTAATCTGGGAACATATAAGGGAGGTTAAAATAAATAATTTTTAAGCCAGAACATTTAATATGCCAGAACAAGAAGCAGGAGGGAAAGTGTCATGACTTCCCAAGTTTCCTTGGTCTTCTCTGTGCATCTTTGCTCTGAAGACTTCAGCCAGGTGGGCTGGAGAGGGTATGACCTTGTCAGGGTTAAGATATGCTGTGGGAAGCTCAGTGGTCCCCCAGCTTCACCCCCAAATACCTGATAAAGATCTCCATTCATGAAGATCTCATAAAGACTGATTAGAAAAGTCTAAGAATTGAAGAGCTTAACTAAAAGTCTTTACGGGCAGACATTTTGGGGAATAAAGAAGAAGCAAACCAAGAAAGACAGATGCCAGCAGCAATGTTGCCAAGTAGGCTGCCCTACTTACCTTGCTTAGGATCAGTACTAAGTTGTCAGAAAAACCTAATGGAACAGTGATGTAAAGCCCACTCATGACAAAGAATTTAGTTCACAGAGTAGCTGAACGTTACAAATGTTTATCAAAGAGTTAAGTTGCTTCCCTAGCTCAACTCCACAAGTGCTTTAAGGAATGCCCCCCAAAAGCAAACATGTTACAACCATGCTATATTTTAGACGTAAAATTGGAATTTATGTTGAATTTTCTTGAAGATAAATTAGAAATGATTTCTTTATAAAAATATTCACATCAGCATTTCTTTCAATAGTGTGTTTTAGAAGGGCTTTTCTCCATGTATAACTCCGCATGAACATATCTATTGGGCAAAGGTAGGAAGTCCTGTACAAAGAGAGAAAGACATGGTGTTTTATGAAGAGCCAAGGAGAGCAAGCATGAACTGGACACAATTCTTTCCATTTGTTCCAGTGCCTTCTGGGTGGTTTTCCTAAGCTACCAACCAATCACAAAGAGAAGGAGTTATCCAATGGGCTGAAAATAAAAGTATGTCTCCTGAACTGTCTGTTTGGAATCAAATATTGCCATAACATTGCTATGTGCACCAGAATCTCTGGTAATAAGTATTACATTCTGTAGCTATATATTATTATTAAACCTACTAAATAATGATTCTAGGGATCCAAGCTGTCCACATATAGCAGCTCTAGCTTTTTGCTGATAGAGGAGAAATTAGAAAGGCAAGAAGGAAATAAAATTAATTTATATTAAAATTAAAGGAAAGCATTAGCTGACTTCATTAAGACAAGTCAGAGTCATTAGGAAATCAAATTGCATGTCTAAGATCACAAAGCCCATAGATAGAGCAATAAGTACGAAATCTATTTCTCTTCTAAATTTATCCAATATTACCTCAAAACCCTGCCAGAAACATAATTCATATCCTCATGCCTCTTTCCTAGTTAGAGTTTTAAAACTTTAAAAGACTTAAAACTCAACATTAAAAAAAAACTAAAATCATGACATCCGGTCCCAAAACTTAAAGGCAGATAGAAGAGGAAAGCAGAAACAGTGACAGATTTTCTTTTCTTGGGCTCCAAAATCACTGCAGATAGTGTGACTGCAGCCATGAAATTAAGACTCTTGTTCCTTGGAAAGAAAGCTATAACAAACCTAGTCAGTCTGTTCAGTCACTCAGTCACATCCAACTCTTTGTGATCCCATGGACTGCAGCACTCCAGGCTTCCCTGTCCACCACCAACTCCAAGAGCATGGTTAAACTCATGTCCATTGAGTCGGTGATGCCAACCAACCATCTCATCCTCTGTCATCCCCTTCTCCTCCTGCCTTCAATTTTTCTCAGCTTAAGGGTCTTTTCCAATGATTCAGTTCTTTGCATTGGGTGGCCAAAGTATTGGAGCTTCAGCATCAGTCCTTCCAATGAATATTCAGGATTGATTTCCTTTAGGATTGACTGGTTTGATCTCCTTGCTGTCCAAGGGACTCTCAAGAGTCTTCTCCAACACCACAGTTCAAAAGCATCTTCAGCATTCAGCCTTCTTTATAGTCCAACTCTCACATCTATACGTGACTACTGGAAAAACAATAGCTTTGACTCGATGGACCATTGTCGGCAAAGTACTGTTTTTGCTTTTTAATATGCTGTCTAGATTTGTTATAGATTTTCTTCCAAGGAGCAAGCGTCTTTTAATTTCATGGCTGCAGTCACCATCTGCAATGATTTTGGAGCCCAAGAAAATAAAGTCTGTCACTGTTTGCATTGTTTCCCCATCTATTTGTCAGGAAGTGATGCGACCA
The DNA here is from genome assembly GCF_019923935.1 of Bubalus bubalis. Taxonomy (NCBI): domain Eukaryota; kingdom Metazoa; phylum Chordata; class Mammalia; order Artiodactyla; family Bovidae; genus Bubalus; species Bubalus bubalis. Next base: position 120,652,695 of record NC_059181.1, on the reverse strand, counting down.
GATGCCATGATCTTCCTTTATTGAATGTTGAGTTGCAAACCAGCTTTTTCACTCTCTTCTTTCATTTTCATCAAGAGGCTCTTTAGTTCCTCTTAGCTTTCTGCCATAAGGGTGGTGTCATTTGCATATCTGAGGTTATTGATATTTCTCCAGGCTATCTTGATTCCAGCTTGTGCTTCATCCAGCCCGGCATTTCCCATGAGGTATTCTGCATGTAAGTTAAATAAGCAGGATAATAATATACAGCCTTGACATACCCCTTTCCCAATTTGAAATCAGTCCATTGTTCCATATTCAGTTCTAACTGTTGCTTCTTGACCTGCATACACGTCTCTCAAGAGGCAGGTAAGGTGGTCTGGTATTCCCATCTCTTGAAGAATTTTCCAGTTTGTTGTGATCCACATAGCCAAAGGCTTTGGCATAGTCAGTAAAGCAGAAATAGATGTTTTTCTGGAACTCCCTTGCTTTTTTGATGACCCAGCGGATGTTGGCAATTTGATCTCTGGTTCCTCTGCCTTTTCTAAATCCAGCTTGAACATCTGGAGGTTCACAGTTCATGTACTGTTGAAGCCTTGCTTGGAGAATTTTGAGCATTACTTTTCTAGCATGTGAGATGAGTGCAATTGTGTGTTAGTTTGAACATTCTTTGGCATTGCCTTTTCTTGGGATTAGAATGAAAACTGACCTTTTTGAGTCCTGTGGCCACTGCTGAGTTTTCCAAATTTGCTGGCATATTGAGTGCAACACTTTCACAGCATCATCTTTTAGGATTTGAAATAGCTCAGACAGTGTATTAAAAGGCAGAGACATCACTTTGCCAACAAAGGTCCTTACAGTCAATGCTATGGTTTTTCCAAGAGTCATATATGGATGTGAAAGTTGGACCATAGATAAGGCTGAGCACCAGAGGATTGATGCTCTCAAATTTTGATGCTGGAGAGGCCTCTGGAGAGTCCCTTGGACTACAAGGAGATCAAGCCAGTCAATCCTGAAGAAAATCAACCCTGAACATTCATTGGAAGAACTGATGCTGAAGCTGAAGCTCCAGTATTTTGGCCAGCTGATGCAAAGAGCTGACTCATTGGAAAAGACCCTAGTGCTGGGAAAGATTGAGGGCAGGAGGAGAAGGCACCAACAGAGGATGAGATGGTTGGATGGCATCACTGATTCAATGGACATGAGTTTGAGCAAACTCTGGGAGATAGTGAAGGAAAAGGAAGCCTGGCGTGCTGCTGTCCACAGGGTCGCAAGGAGCCAGACATGACTTAGCAACTGAACAACAACAAAATAAAAGGCTGAAATTATGCTATATGGTAAGACACAAATTTTTATTCTATGTTTACTCCTGGAGTTGTGCCCTTGCCCAAAACACTCTACACAGTCAAAAGTAGTTTTAAAATAAGCTTAGTCCTTACTTGTATTTCTTAACATTGCTGTATCAGTCAGAGTCCCAGCAAAATATAGATGGCATACTCAAAGCATATAAGTCAGGAAGGTTTTACAAAGGAGTAAGCAGGGTAAGAGAAACCAGCAAAGATGGTAAAGTGCCTGGATACTGAGAACAGGAAATCCATTACTGCTTAGAATTGAAGGAGCCAAGGGAGGGAGGTGGTGTTACTAGAATTGAGTGAGAGCTGTAGCAATGGGAGAAGGGTGCCTCAGTGGGAACTGTGGCTCTTGTAAAAGACTGTGCATGCGTGCTAAGTTGCTCAGTTGTGTCCAACTCTTTGAAACCCCATGGACTGTAGCCGCCAGGCTCCTCTATCCATGGGATTTCCTAGGCAAGAATACTGGAGAGGGTTGCCATGCCCTCCTCCAGGGGATCTTCCCAACTCAGGGATTGAACCAGCATCTCCTGCATTGACAGGGAAGCCTGTAAAGGACTGCAGCCACTGCCAAAAACCTAGCCAGTCTGGATAAGGGGTGGGGAATCAAAGCCCTACCCAACTTCTTTCTCTTTGCACTCTTTGACCTTATGCTAGTGCCTCCCTCTGGCTGAATCTGACTCTAGCCCCATCCACAGACCCAGGAGATGTAGTACCTGGAGCCTCCAGGAGTACAAAGCAGAGCAGAGAAAGGTGGAGAATGACCCTGCAAGAGCAAACAGAAAATAACCAGCACAAATGTGAACAGGAATTCATAAACCACATCAACACATCCTTGAAGTGTCCTTAAGGTGTTCCACTTCTTTTTCATCCATTTCTTTCATAAACCACAGCTCTTCTCTCCACAACCCATAAAAAGCCCTCCATCTCTCCACTCTACATGATTCTTGTTAATGTCTTATGCTCCTGCTCTTTACCCTTGATTTATTCTACGTTGCAAAACTCCAAGAGTAAATTTGATCAGGCAGAACTATCTTTCCAAGATGCAGGAAAAGAAGAAACTGACACATACCACACTAGAAGTCTCTTTAGCAAACAGGAGAGAAACACTAGACGACTCAATATATTAATCACTTTTGTCTTTTTATAATAAGATTTTCTAAAATTCTAACCTCACCACCCATTCCTTACCATTATAATTAGCACCCCTGTAAAGTGTCCTTATTCTCTTTTCATCCTTAAAACACATGCATACATCAAAACATAAAATGCTGTACAATTCCATTAAGATCTCAAGTTCATTGATGAGAATGATACCTCTGATGGAAGCCAAGATTGCTTTCCACTAAGACTTTCACACTGAGTGGTACTATCTCTATCTTCAGCCCAAATGGCTTTTCAAGTTGCTGATGGGAGTTTCTCCTCATCATTGAAGAGAAACTCCAGGCTTATAATAAACACTGCCTGGAGACAGGAGCTAACAATATATTAAACCAAATTCTGAGAATCAATTAAACTACTTTATTGAATCAATGAGTCAAATTTTCATCAGGCATTCTCTTTAAGTCCCTGAAGCACAGCCATCCATTCCTTGGGTACCCATTTATCTCAGTGTTTTCTCTCTTTTTGAATTATCCCATATTGCTGTCCATTTCCTATTTTTCAAAAGATGCCTGGTATATTTAATTAATAGGCCAGGCAAGTGGTTGTTAGCATAAGACCATGAAATAAAATTTATAGTGATGAAAAGAACATATGGTGAAGTTGGGAGGAGGAAGAAATAAAATACCTAAGGACTTCATTATTCTAAGAGTAAATTATCAAGAAATATTTCAGTTCAGTTCACCTCAGTCGCTCAGTCGTGTCTGACTCTTTGCGACCCCATGAATTGCAGCACGCCAGGCCTCCCTGTCCACCACCAACTCCCGGAGTTCACTCAGACTCACGTCCATCGAGTCAGTGATGCCATCCAGCCATCTCATCCACTGTCGTCCCCTTCTCCTCCTGCCCCCAATCCCTCAGAGTCTTTTCCAATGAGTCAATTCTTCACATGAGGTGGCCAAAGTACTGGAGTTTCAGCTTTAGCATCATTCCTTCCAAAGAACACCCAGGACCGATCTCCTTTAAATGGACTGGTTGGATCTCCTTGCAGTCCAAGGGACTCTCAAGAGTCTTCTCCAACACCACCGTTCAAAAGCATCAATTCTTTGGCGCTCAGCTTTCTTCACAGTCCAACTCTCACATCCATTCCAAGGCTGGAAAAACAATAGGCTTGACTAGATGGACCTTTGTTGGCAAAGTAATGTCTCTGCTTTTGAATATGCTATCTCGGTTGGGCATAACTTTTCTTCTGAGGAGAAAGTGTCTTTTAATTTCATGGATGCAGTCACCATCTGCTGTGATTTTGGAGCCCAAAAAAATAAAGTCTGACACTGTTTCCACTGTTTCCCCATCTATTTCCCATGAAGTGATGGGACCAGATGCCATGATCTTCGTTTTCTGAATGTTGAGCTTTAAGCCAACTTTTTCACTCCCCACTTTCACTTTCATCAAGAGGCTTTTTAATTCCTCTTCACTTTCTCCTATAAGGGTGGTGTCATCTGCATATCTGAGGTTATTGATATTTCTCCCGGCAATCTTGATTCCAGCTTGTGGTTCTTCCAGCCCAGCGTTTCTCATGATGTACTCTGCATATAAGTTAGATAAGCAGGGTGACAATATACAGCCTTGACGTGCTCCTTTTCCTATTTGGAACCAGTCTGTTGTTCCATGTCCAGTTCTAACTGTTGCTTCCTGACCTGCATACAGATTTCTCAAGAGGCAGGTCAGGTGGTCTGGTATTCCCATCTCTTTCAGAATTTTCTACAGTTTATTGTGATCCACACTTTCAAAGGCTTTGGCATAGTCAATAAAGCAGAAATAGATGTTTTTCTGGAACTCTCTTGCTTTTTTGATGATCCAGCGGATGTTGGCAATTTGATCTCTGGTTCCTCTGCCTTTTCTAAAACCAGCTTGAACATCTGGAAGTTCACGGTTCACGTATTGCTGAAGTCTGGCTTGGAGAATTTTGAGCATTACTTTATTAGTGTGTGAGATGAGTGCAATTGTGTGGTAGTTTGAGTATTCTTTGGCATTGCCTTTCTTTGGGATTGAAATGAAAACTGCCCTTTTCCAGTCCTGTGGCCACTGCTGAGTTTTCCAAATTTGCTGGCATATTGAGTGCAGCACTTTCACAGCATTATTTTTTAGGATTTTAAATAATTCAACTGGAATTCCATCACCTCCACTAGCTTTGTTCGTAGTGATGCTTTCTAAGGCCCACTTGACTTCACATTCCAGGATGTCTGGCTCTAGGTGAGTGATCACACCATCGTGATTATCTGGGTTGTGAAGATCTTTTTTGTGCAGTTCTTCTGTGTATTGCTGCCACCTCTTCTTAATATCTTCTGCTTCTCTTAGGTCCGTACCATTTCTGTCCTTTATTGATCCCATCTTCGCGTGAAATATTCCCTTCTCTAATTTTCTTGAAGAGATCTCTAGTGTTTCCCATTCTGAAATAAAGAAATGTGCTAAAACAGGACAAACCTTGTTTAAGAAACAAAATTGCACAAAAACAGAAGAAGTCATGTTACTGAATATGAAGACTCAATATTACACAAATGTTCATTTTTCCCCCCAAATTCCTGTATACAATTGAATACAATTTTAAAAGCAGTGTAACTTACTCTGGAACTTAAAATTAATCTTTAGGGAAAAATAAACTCATCAGGAAAAATAAGCGTGATCCATCAACAAAATTGTGGGAAAAAAAATTAGAGTATAATCATTGTTGCTGTTCAATCACTCAGACATGTCCAACTCTTTGCAACCCCATGGACTACAGCATGCCAGCCTTCCCTGTCCCTCACTAGTTCCTGGAGTTTGCTCAAACTCATGCCCATTGAGTCAGTGATGCCATCCAACCATCTCATCCACTGTCATCCCCTTCTCCTCCTACCTTCAATCTTTCCCAGGATCAAGGTCTTTTCTAATGAGTCTGCTCTTCACATCGGGAGGCCAAAGTATTGGAGCTTCAGCTTCAGCGTCAGTCTTCCAATGAATATTCAGGATTGATTTCCTTTAGGATTTACTGTTTTGATCTCCTTATAGTCCAAGGGACTCTCAAGAGTCTTCTCCAACACCACAGTTAAAAAACATCAATTCTTTGGCACTCAGTCTTCTTTATGGTCCAACACTCACATCCACACATGACTACTGGAAAAACAATAGCTTTGACTAGATGGACCATTGTTGGCAAAGTAATGTCTCTGCCTTTTAATATGCTGTCTAGGTTTGTCATAGCTTTTCTTCCAAGGAGCAAGTGTCTTTTAATTTCATGGCTGAAGTCAGTATCCATAGTGATTTTGGAGCCAAAGGAAGAAAACAATCTGTCACTGTTTCCATTGTTTCCCGATCTATTGGCCATGAAGTGATGGGACCAGATGCCATGATCTTTGTTTTTTGAATGTTGAGTTTTAAGCCAGCTTTCACTCTCCTCTTTCACTTTCATCAAAAGGCTCTTTATTTCCTTCTTTGCTTTCTGCCATAAGGGTGATGTCATCTGCATATCTAAGGTTATTGATATTTCTCCCTGAAAACTTGATTCCAACCTGTGCTTCATCCAGCCCACCTTTTCACATGATGTGCTCTACATGTAAGTTAAATAAGCAGGGTGATAATATACAGCCTTGATGTACTCCTTTCCGAATTTGGAACCAGTCCGTTGTTCCATGTCTCGTTCTAACTGTTGCTTCTTGACCTGCATACAGGTCTCTCAAGAGGCAGGTAAGATAGTGTGGTATTCCCATCTCTTGAAGAATTTTCCAGTGTGTTGTGATCCACACAGTCAAAGGTTTTAGCGTAGTCAATGAAGCATAAATAGATGCTTTTCTGGAATTCTCTTGCTTTTTCTATGATCCAACGGATGTTGGCAATTTGATCTCTGGTTCCTCTGCCTTTTCTAAATCCAGCTTGAACATCTGAAAGTTCACGGTTCATGTACTGTTGAAGCCTATCTTGGAGAATTTTCTGCATTACTTTTCTAGCATGTGAGATAAGTGCAATTGTGTGGTAGTTTGAACATTCTTTGGCATTGCCTTTCTTAGGGATTGGAATGAAAACTGACCTTTTCCAGTCCTGTGGCCACTGCTGAATTTTCCAAATTTGCTGGCATATTGAGTGTAGGACTTTCATAGCATTATTTTTTAGGATTTGAAATAGCTCAGCTGGAATCTGGAATTCCATCACCTCCACTAGCTTTGCTTGTAGTGACGCTTCCTAAGGCCCACTTGATTTCACACTCCAGGATGTCTGACTCTAGGTGAGTGATCACACCATCACAGTAATCTAGGTCATTAAGAGGGTACTCATATTACAAAATAATTTTAAAAGCATAATACTACCATAGAAAGAGTCAGCTGAATGAAACATTACTTTTGAGAGTTATTGAATACATCAGATACAAATATATGATTGAAACATCATGTCAATAGGAAAAGGAAAAGTATCATATATGATGCTTTTAAAAAATCAATAAAACCTTATGTAAGGAAAATCTGTGAGGAAAACTGAAGTCAAATGACAAATCAAAAAAAAAAAAAAAAAAAAAAGCCCTACCCTGTAAACCATTATTACAAATCAAAAAGAATAGGATAAAATTTTCTCCCAAATTGGTAATTATATGAATTCAGAAAAGAAATACAGAAGGCAAAAAAATCATGAAGACACGGTAAAACATGAAAAAGTTCAGTCTCACAAATAATAAAGTGATGTAAATGGAGACACAATTTTCAGTTAAACTCGTGGAACTTTGCAAAATTATAATGGCTAATGCTGGCAATGGAATGGAGAATGGGAATATTGATAGGCTGAAATTGGGAGAGTAATCTGGTAAGTCTCTGGAGAATGTACCCAAAGAACCTTAAAAATATATATCACCCGGGACACAATTCTGCTTCTTGGAATTGGTCTGAGGGAAATAATCATGTTAACTCATGTTATACCAGAAATGATTCCTTTTGTTTTCTTTCTGATCTCCTCTTTCCCTACATTTCTGTAATGAACAGTTACTTTTGTTATAGAGAAAAATAACTTATTTATGAGCAGAGCTAAATAAACAAGGGAATCATAATGATTTAATGGAAAGAACACTGAGCTAGTCACCAGGGATTATGAATCTCAAAACTAGATCTGCCTCAGAATCACCTGAATAACTCTTAAAAAGATCATCTTTATTGGAGAATGTCTCAGTTATGGCTTCTAGCCTCTATTACTTGATTACTCGTCATTCCCATGGCTGTTAACAAACCAAGCTTGGAGAGAAAATCTTCTACCATTATCCCTGGCCTGCAGAGCAGAGCCACCTTTCAATTCCTTAGTGATGCTAGGGCCCCTCTAGCCATCACATTTTGAGATCCTTGGTAAATGGTGAGTGCTTTGGGTTCCCCTGGGGATAATTCTCTGATGGGTTTTATGGCCCCACATAATATATCTCTTATAGTATGCCCACATTCCTGAGCTTTTAAAATTCTTTCCTCTACCATCTGCCAGGGCAACTCTGGCATTTCCGCTTCCTATGACATGAGATGTATCTTTCGCCAGGTTTCTGAGACATACTAAATGAATTTTTACCACTGATAGGAGTCCTTACAGGTGTTAAATCCTGTGCCCTAAGTCAATTAATTCTTCATAACTCAATCTTAGATTCCAGCTATTTTGTAGAAACATCTTCATAATCCAATCCCAGGGAGTACTATGGCTTTTATAGGACATGCTACCAAATTCTTACAGGCCTTCTGGGTATAATCTCTTTCCTCCTCATTAGACCTACCACATCTTGAGCTAGATTACCCTGGGATTGAACCCTGGTTATTGTCTTGGCATCCAGGAGAGGAAGTAAGGCACCTCTGAGGGCTGAGGAGTACCTGTTGCTTTGCATCAGAAAAAACTGCAGTTTCTTCCCTCATGGACCAAGTGCTAGCTCTTATTCCAGAATGGTGGGCCATATTTTGCAAGCTCTCTGGGGTTTCAGGGAATCTACAGAGCCAAAATCCTCAAGAGCATTTTCTCAGATGTCCCCATCTCATGTTTCAGGGACCCTCCCAACAACAGACTTGACTTTGGCTGACAATTCAAATGTCTGTGGAGCTCTAGGATCCTGTCAAATCCTGAATTTATTCCTCAGCTCCGCCTGTTCTCCCACAGGAGATACAGGCTCCCTTGTAAGCTACCAAGGTGACTCTCTGGCTCTCACACTTGGCCTTTATTTGTTAACCACTCTTAGTTGCTTATTATCTCTCAGGGCATCCGTACACTTAGTAACAATCAACAACTCTTACTGGACTACATCAAAATTTGAAACTCTAGCTCTTCAAAAGGCATTGTTAAGAAAAGTGCACAAGTGCCATTCACAAGGATAGAACATATTCTGGGATAGAAAACAAAGCTTAACAAATTTAAAATAGACCGTACTATATAAAACATATTCTCTGACTGTAACAGAATTGAAGTAGATATCTGGAAAAAATAAATATTCTGTAAAATCCCCCAAGGTCAAAGTGGGAACCATAAGAGAAATGAGAAAGTATTCTGAGCTGAAGTATAACAAAAGCACAACACACAAGAATTCACAAGATAGCTAAAGCAGTACTGAGAGGAAATTTTTAAACATTTAAGGTTTATACTATAAAAGAAGAAAAATTTATCAATGACCTAAGATTTCACCAAACAAACAAACAAAAAACCTAGGTAAAGAAAAGCGAATTTAAGAAAAAGCAAGGAGAATGAAAAATATAAATGTGAAAGCAGCCAAAATGATAAACAAACAAACAAACAAAAAAGAGTAGAGAGACTCAATGAAATGAAAAGTAGGTTCCTTGAAAAAGTCAATAAATTTGATAAACTAGCTGAACTGACCAAAAAAATGACACTAATTACAAATATAAGAAACGAGAGAGGAAATCACTATAGACAGTGCAAATATTAAGATGATAATAAAGGATACCACAAACAACATGTGGCAATAAATACATTTTACAACTAAGATGAAATGAATTCTTCAAAAGATACAAGCTTCTAAAGGTCACCAAAGTTAACAGGGATAACTTGAATAGTGCTGTTATTTAAAGAAATTGAATTTGTAATTTAAAAACTTTTAACAAAGAAAAATCCTAGTCTAGATGGCTTCTCATGCAAATCATAAAACATATTTGAAGAAAGAATAGCATTTCCACACAAAGTCCTCCAAAATCTGTAACAAAAGGAAACCCTTTCTAACTCAGTTTATGAGGCCAGAATTACATTGATAAGGAAACCAGACAAAAACATCCTGACAGAAGAAAACTACACAATAATAACCTTCACATAAAAACAAAAATACTCAACAAAACACAAATTAGACACAAAACACAAAAAATATAATCTAACAGTATATAAAAAGGCTAGTAATGCATTATGACATAGTGGGTTTAATCTCAGGAATATAAGGCTAGTTCAATATTCAAATCCTAATCAGAAGAATTCACCATATTAACTGACAAGGAAGAAAGCCATATCAGCATCTCAATAGATAAACAAAAAGCATTTAGCAAAATTTTATATCTATTCATGATAAAAAAGAAAATCTCCAGAAATCTGACAGTAGAAAGGAACTTCCTCAATCTCATAAAGGTTATATGAATTTACATTTCTCCAATTGGTGATCTAATTTCATTATTTCTTTAGTCATAGAAAAAATTTGTTTTTCAGTTTATACTGAATTGTGACTTTTATTCACATCCTAAAAATCCACCATAAGCTTTTGAGATACTGGGTTAATGGGAAATATTCTAAACTGATCAATGATTAAACATCACACCAGACAGTCTAGAACCTCTTTGAAAGTGAAGTGAAAGTGTTAGTAGCTCAGTCATGTCTGAATCTTTGAGACACCATGGACTGTAGCCTGCCAGGCTTCTCTGTCCATGGAATTCTTCAGGCAAGAATACTGGAGTGGATTTCCATTCCCTTCTCCAGGGGATCTTCCTAACCCAGGGATCAAACCTGGGTCTCCTACATTACAAGGAGATTCTTACTTTAGCATGCATAATGTCTCCAGAAATTAAATGTCATGTCAATGTTTGGGACAGACATGGGGCTACACAAATTAGTATAGGAGACTAGGAATTCTAACAGCATTTCTTCTTTTTAGATTTTTAACCTGTCCTTTCTTTTTTTCAAATTTTTTAAAATATAAATTTAGAGGGGGAGAAGCTAAGATGGTGGAGGAATAGGACGGGGAGAACACTTTCTCCCCCACAAATTCATCAAAAGAACATTTAAACGCCGAGTAAATTCCACAAAACAACTTCTGAATGCCGGCAGAGGACATCAGGCACCCAGAAAAGCAACCCATTGTCTTCGAAAGGAGGTAGGAAAAAATATAAAAGACAAAAAAAGAGACAAAAGAGGGAGGGACGGAGCTCCGTCCCGGGAAGGGAGTCTTAAAAAGAGAGAAGTTTCCAAACACCAGGAAACATTCTCACTGCAGAGTCTGTGCCAAGCCTTGGAAGCACAGAGGGCAACATAACAGGGAGGAAAAATAAATAAACAATTAAAACCCACAGATTACGAGCCCTATGGTAACTCCCCCAGTGGAGAAGCAGCGCAGACGCCTGCATCCGCCATTAGCAAGCGGGGGCTGGGCAGGGAGGCGCGGGGCGGGCTGCATCGCTTAGAGTAAGGATCTGGCCTGAATACCCTGAGCGCTACCTGAGCGAAATAACTTGGGCTAGTAAACCAGACTGTGGGATATCTACCACGCGAAAAGCCAGCCCTAACCTAAGACACCACCAGGCCCGTGCACGGAACAAATGACTGTACAGAGATAGCCGGCTGCAGACCGTCCCCCTCTGGTGACAGGCAGCAGAGCCGGAAAGGGGCAATCGCAGCCCCAGAGAGACATTATCTACAAAACTGTAAGCAGGCTTCTTTGCTAACTAAAACTTCTTGGGGTTCTGGACAGTCAACATCCACCTGAGAAGGTGTGCTGTTTGTACACCCAGATAACCGACTGGCAGGGAGGCGATGAGTAGCAGCAACCATGCTCGCCAAACACCTCATCATTGAAAGACAAGTATATGTCTTGTCTTTCTTGTCTGAGCTGCTCAGACCTGGGAAGGGCACAAAATGCAGGCCCAACCGAGTCTGTGCCTCTGAGGACTACCCGAGTGCCTGAACCTGAGCGGCTTAGACCTGGGAGGTGCAAGCAGCCCAGGGCCGGCCGCAGATGGTTCCTAGCAGAGCAATCTAGAGCCTGAGCAGTGTGGGCAGGGAGGCTACATGTGCCGTGAGTGGGGGCAGGCCCAGTGTGGCTGAGGAACTGCGAGCACATGCCAGTCTTATTTATTTGCAGCATCCCTCCCTCCCCATAGCACGACTGAACAAGTGAGCCTTAAAAAAAAAAAAAAAAAGTGTCCACCACTGCCCACTTTGTATCAGGGCGGAAATCAGACACTGAAGAGACCAGCAAACAGAAGAAGCTATAAGAGAGGGAACCGCCTTGGAAGCAACAGGCAATAGATTAAAACCCTGTGGTTAGTACCGACTACATAGGAAGGGGCCTATAGATCTTGAGAAATACAAGCTGGAACAAGGAACTAGCCGAAAATGAACTGACCCCACACTGCCACAACAACACCAGAGAAAGTCCTAGATATATTTTTACTATTTTTACTATAATTCTCCAGCAACACAGGAGCACAGCCCTGAGCTCCAATATACAGGCTGCCCAAAGTCACCCCAAAACCATATACATCTCATAACTCATTACTGGACACTTCATTGCACTCCAAAGAGAAGAAATCCAGCTCCACCCACCAGAACATCGACACAAGCTTCCCTAACCAAGAAACCTTGACACGGCACCTGTACAAACCCACACACAGTGAGGAAACACCACAATAAGGAGAACTTCACAAACTGCCAGAATACAGAAAGGACACCCCAAACCCAGCAATTTAAACAAGATGAAGAGACAGAGGAATACCCAGGAGGTAAAGGAACAGGATAAATGCCCACCTAACCAAACAAAAGAGGAAGAGATAGGGAATCTACCTGATAAAGAATTCCAAATAATGATAGTGAAATTGATCCAAAATCTTGAAATCAAAATGGAATCACAGATAAATAGCCTGGAGACAAGGATTGAGAAGATGCAGGAAAGGTTTAACAAGGACCTAGAAGAAATAAAAAAGAGTCAATATATAATGAATAATGCAATAAATGAGATCAAAAACACTCTGGAGGCAACAAATAGTAGAATAACAGAGGCAGAAGATAGGATTAGTGAATTAGAAGATAGAATGGTAGAAATAAATCAGAGAGGAAAAAAGAAAAACGAATTAAAAGAAATGAGGACAATCTCAGAGACCTCCAGGACAATATTAGACGCCCCAAAGTTCAAATCATAGGGGTCCTAGAAGAAGAAGACAAAAAGAAAGACCATGAGAAAATACTTGAGGAGATAATAGTTGAAAACTTCCCTAAAATGGGGAAGGAAATAATCACTCAAGTCCAAGAAACCCAGAGAGTCCCAAACAGGATAAACCCAAGGCGAAACACCCCAAGACACATATTAATCAAATTAACAAAGATCAAACACAAAGAACAAATATTAAAAGCAGCAAGGGAAAAACAACAAATAACACACAAGGGAATTCCCATAAGGATAACAACTGATCTTTCAATAGATACTCTCCAAGCCAGAAGGGAATGGCAAGATATACTTAAAGTGATAAAAGAAAATAACCTATAGCCCAGATTATTGTACCCAGCAAGGATCTCATTCAAGTATGAAGGAGAAATCAAAAGCTTTTCAGACAAGCAAAAGCTGAGAGAATTCTGCACCACCAAACCAGCTCTCCAACAAATACTAAAGGATATTCTCTAGACAGGAAACACAAAAACGGTGTATAAATTCGAACCGAAAACAATAAAATAAATGGCAACGGGATCATACTTATCAATAATTACCTTAAACGTAAATGGGTTGAATGCCCTAACCAAAAGACAAAGACTGGCTGAATGGATACAAAAACAAGACCCCTACATATGTTGTCTACAAGAGACCCACCTCAAAACAGGGGACGCATACAGACTGAAAGTTAAGGGCTGGAAAAAGATTTTCCATGCAAATAGGGACCAAAAGAAAGCAGGAGTAGCAATACTCATATCAGATAAAATAGACTTTAAAATAAAGGCTGTGAAAAGAGACAAAGAAGGTCACTACATAACGATCAAAGGATCAATCCAAGAAGAAGATATAACAATTATAAATATATATGCACCCAACATAGGAGCACCGCAATATGTAAGATAAATACTAACAAGTATGAAAGTAGAAATTAACAATAACACAATAATAGTGGGAAACTTTAATACCCCACTCACACCTACGGATAGATCAACTAAACAGAAAATTAACAAGGAAACACAAACTTTAAATGATACAATAGACCAGTTAGACCTAATTGATATCTATAGGACATTTCATCCCAAAACAATGAATTTCACCTTTTTCTCAAGCGCATATGGAACCTTCTCCAGGATAGATCACATCCTGGGCCATAAATCTAGCCTTGGTAAATTCAGAAAAATTGAAATCATTCCAAGCATCTTTTCTGACCACAATGCAGTAAGATTAGATCTCAATTACAGGAGAAAAACTGTTAAAAATTCCAACATATGGAGGCTGAACAACACGCTGCTGAATAACTAACAAATCACAGAAGAAATCAAAAAAGAAATCAAAATTTGCATAGAAACGAATGAAAATGAAAACACAACAACCCAAAACCTGTGGGACACAGTAAAAGCAGTCCTAAGGGGAAAGTTCATAGCAATACAGGCATACCTCAAGAAACAAGAAAAAAGTCAAATAAATAATCTAAGTCTACACCTAAAGAAACTAGAAAAGGAAGAAATGAAGAACCCCAGGGTTAGTAGAAGGAAAGAAATCTTAAAAATTAGGGCAGGAATAAATGCAAAAGAAACAAAAGAAACCATAGCAAAAATCAACAAAGCCAAAAGCTGGTTCTTTGAAAGGATAAATAAAATTGACAAACCATTAGCTAGACTCATCAAGAAACAAGGGGAGAAAAATCAAATCAATAAAATTAGAAATGAAAATGGAGAGATCACAACAGACAACACAGAAATACAAAGGATCATAAGAGACTACTATCAGCAATTATATGGCAATAAAATGGACAGCATGGAAGAAATGGACAAATTCTTAGAAAAGTACAACTTTCCAAAACTGGATCAGGAAGAAATAGAAAATCTTAACAGACCCATCACAAGCACGGAAATTGAAACTGTAATCAGAAATCTGCCAGCAAACAAAAGCCCAGGTCCAGACAGCTTCACAGCTGCATTCTACCAAAAATTTAGAGAAGAGCTAACACCTATCCTACTCAAACTCTTCCAGAAAATTGCAGAGGAAGGTCAACTTCCAAACTCATTCTATGAGGCCACCATCACCCTAATACCAAAACCTGACAAAGATGCCACAAAAAAAGAAAACTACAGGCCAATATCAGTGATGAACATAGATGCAAAAATCCTTAACAAAATTCTAGGAATCAGAGTCCAACAACTCATTAAAAAGATCATACACCATGACCAAGTGGGCTTTATCCCAGGGATGCAAGGATTCTTCAATATCCGCAAATCAATCAATGTAATACACCACATTAACAAATTGAAAGATAAAAACCATATGATTATCTCAATAGATGCACAGAAAGCCTTTGACAAAATTCAACATCCATTTATGATAAAAAAAAAAAACTCTTCAGAAAGCAGGAATAGAAGGAACATACCTCAACATAATAAAAGCTATATATGGCAAACATTATGCTCAATGGTGAAAAATTGAAAGCATTTCCTCTAAAGTCAGGAACAAGACAAGGGTGCCCACTTTCACCATTACTATTCAACATAGTTTTGGAAGTTTTGGCCACAGCAATCAGAGCAGAAAAAGAAATAAAAGGAATCCAAATTGGAAAAGAAGAAGTAAAACTCTCACTGTTTGCAGATGACATGATCCTCTACATAGAAAACCCTAAAGACTCCACCAAAAAATTACTAGAACTAATCAATGAATACAGTAAAGTTGCAGGATATAAAATCAACACACAAAAATTCCTTGCATTCCTATACACTAACAATGAGAAAATAGAAAGAGAAATTAAGGAAACAATTCCATTCACCATTGCAACGAAAAGGATAAAATACTTAGGAATATATCTACCTAAAGAAACTAAAGACCTATATATAGAAAACTATAAAACACTGGTGAAAGAAATCAAAGAGGACACTAATAGATGGAGAAATATACCATGTTCATGGATTGGAAGAATCAATATAGTGAAAATGAGTATACTACCCAAAGCAATTTATAGATTCAATGCAATCCCTATCAAGCTACCAAGGGTATTCTTCACAGAGCTAGAACAAATAGTTTCACAATTTGTATGGAAATACAAAAAACCTCGAATAGCCAAAGCTATCTTGAGAAAGAAGAAGGGAACTGGAGGAATCAACCTGTCTGACTTCAGGCTCTACTACAAAGCCACAGTCATCAAGACAGTATGGTACTGGCACAAAGACAGAAATATAGATCAATGGAACAAAATAGAAAGCACAGAGATAAATCCATGCACATATGGACACCTTATCTTTGACAAAGGAGGCAAGAATATACAATGGAGAAAAGACAATCTCTTTAACAAGTGGCGCTGGGAAAACTGATCAACCACTTGTAAAAGAAAAAACTAGATCACTTTCTAACACCATACACAAAAATAAATGCAAAACGGATTAAAGATCTAAACGTAAGACCTATAAAACTATAAAACTCCTAGAGGAGAACATAGGCAAAACACTCTCTGACATACATCACAGCAGAATCCTCTATGACCCACCTCCCAGAATATTGGAAATAAAAGCAAAAATAAACAAATGGGACCTAATTAAACTTAAAAGCTTCTGTACAACAAAGGAAACTATAAGCAAGGTGAAAAGACAGCCTTCAGAATGGGAGAAAATAATAGCAAATGAAGCAACAGACAAACAACTAATCTCAAAAATATACAAGCAACTCCTACAGCTCAATTCCAGAAAAGTAAATGACCCAATCAAAAAATGGGCCAAAGAACTAAATAGACATTTCTCCAAAGAAGACATACAGATGGCTAACAAACACACGAAAAGATGCTCAACATCACTCATTATCAGAGAAATGCAAATCAAAACCACTATGAGGTACCATTTCACTCCAGTCAGAATGGCTGCGATCCAAAAGTCTACAAGCAATAAATGCTGGAGAGGGTGTGGAGAAAAGGAACCCTCTTACACTGTTGGTGGGAATGCAAACTTGTACAGCCACTATGGAGAATAGTGTGGAGATTCCTTAAAAAACTGGAAATAGAACTGCCTTATGATCCAGCAATCCCACTGCTGGGCATACACACTGAGGAAACCAGAAGGGAAAGAGACAAGTGTACCCCAATGTTCGTCGCAGCACTGTTTATAATAGCCAGGACATGGAAGCAACCTAGATGTCCATCAGCAGATGAACGGATAAGAAAGCTGTGGTACATATCCACAATGGAGTATTACTCAGCCATTAAAAAGAATACATTTGAATCAGTTCTAATGAGGTGGATGAAACTGGAGCCTATTATACAGAGTGAAGTAAGCCAGAAAGAAAAACACCAATAGAGTATATTAACGCATATATATGGAATTTAGAAAGATGGTAACAATAACCCTGTATATGAGACAGCAAAAGAGACACTGATGTATAGAACAGTCTTTGGACTCTGTGGTAGAGGGAGAGGGTTGGATTATTTGGGAGAATGGCATTGAAATATGTATAATATCATATATGAAACAAGTCACCAGTCCAGGTTTGATGCACGATACTGGATGCTTGGGGCTGGTGCAGTGGGACAACCCAGAGGGATGGTATGGGGAGGGAGGAGGGAGGAGGGTTCAGGATGGGGAACACATGTATACCTGTGGCAGATTCATTTTGATATATGGCAAAACCAATACAATATTGTAAAGTTAAATAAAATAAAATTAAAAAAATATAAATTTATTTATTTTAATTGGAGGTTAATTAACCAGTCCTTTCATATCACCTCAACTTTACCCATGCTTAAGTTTGACAAAGAAAGATTAGTTCAGGTCTTGTTATTCCCCTCTGTAGCTACTTAGGCTTCAGTTCTTTATGTTCTAAACCCTTTACCAATCTATCTACTGTAGATCTTTCAGATTTTTGTTTATTTCTCCTGCTGAGTCTTCTCTCCTGTTCTTTGTGGCTATGATTTATATGTGTCTTATTTCTTTCTTTTTTTTTTTTTAATTTTATTTTATTTTTAAACTTTACATAACTGTATTAGTTTTGCCAAATATCAAAATGAATCCGCCACAGGTATACATGTGTTCCCCATCCTGAACCCTCCTCCCTCCTCCCTCCCCATTCCATCCCTCTGGGTCGTCCCAGTGCACCAACCCCAAGCATCCAGTATCGTGCGTCGAACCTGGACTGGCAACTCATTTCATACATGATATTTTACATGTTTCAATGCCATTCTCCCAAATCTTCCCACCCTCTCCCTCTCCCACAGAGTCCATAAGACTGTTCTTATTTCTTCATTGTTGTTTTAATGGGATTGGGGGTAACAGCATAGATGTTTTCATCTGCCACTTTTTATAGCCTTAGTGTGGTATAATTTATATAACATAAAATTTGCCCACTCTAAGTATAGATTTCAATGATTTTAGTAAAATCAGAGTTGTTCAACTCTGATTGAACAAAATTGTTCATTCAGAACAATTGTTCAAAATTGAAGTTGTGCGACTCACCCTGTAGTCTAGTTTTATAACATTTCCGTCACTCCAAAAAGTTCCTTCATCTTCATGTGTAGTCTAAACACACTCCCAGACCCATCCCTAGACAACCAATGAACTGTTCTGGCGCTGAAGATTTCTCTGGAAATTACATTTAAAATGAATCATTCAATATATAATCTTTTGCATTTGTCTATTCTCACTAAGCATTATATATTTGAGATTAATGCTTGTTGCAGAATGTATCAGTAGTCTATTTCTTTTTATTGATGAATAATTTTGCAGTAAAACCACATTTTGTTTATCCTTTCACCAATTGATAGATATTTGGGATGCTTCCAGTCTGTAGATACTGTCAAAAAAATGCATCAGTAAACATTCCTCCACAAGTCTTTGTGGAAACATGTTTTTGTATCTCTCATAGATATCTAGGTATAGAATTGTTTGGTTGTGTGGTATGTTTATGATTAACTATCTAGGAGACTGTCAAATTGTTTTTTAAAGTGTCTGCAACATTTTTTATTCTCACCAGTGAGGTATGACCATTCTAGATGTTGCATTTTAGTGGTGTACCAATTTGATTTTAATTTGCATTTTTGTAATGAGTAACAATGTTGAGGTTTTTATTTCCATGTATTTATTCACCTATCTCTGTACCATTTTTGTTGAAATATCTGAATCTTTGGACCATTTCTTAATTGAATTGCCTTCTTATTATTGAGTTATGAGAGTAATTATTCTTGATACCAGTTCTTTAGTAGATATAGGAGTTGCAAATATTTTTTGCATGCTATCTAATTGTCCCAGGACCACTTGTTGAAAAAGCCATTTTTTCCCTATCAAATTAACTTCTCAACTCTGTCAAACATCAATTGACCATAAATGTGAAGGTAATTTGAGAATTTCAGTCCTGGGCCATTAATTGATATGCCTATCTGTGCACCACTCCCATAATATCTTTACTAATGTAGTAACTTTTGATTTGGGAAGTATGAGTCCCCCAGCTTTGTTCTTTTTTAATATTATTTTGAGTTATTCTGGGTCCCTTGCAATTCCATGTGGGTTTGGGGATACCTTGCAATTTCTGCAAAAATGCCAATTGAGAATTTTATTGCAATGAATCCATAAATCAGTTTGCCACATAATGTTAAAACTTAACAATCTATGAACATGGAAGTTCTCTCCTTTATTTAAATCTTCTTTAATTTCTCTCAGCAATGTTTTATAGTTTTCACTTAAAAGAGCTGCACTTCTTCTGTCAAATTTTTCCTAAGCATTTGTTTTCTTTTTGATGCTGTTGTGAGTAAAATTTTCTTAATTCTATCGTTGGATTATCCATTGCCTTACATGAAACACTCTTTGATGGTCATTCCCAGCCCCTTCATGTGAAATATTTATTGCATGTTAGTGTGTAAGCATATATATAAATACAGTTTCCAGGAACATTTCCAATAACTCCATACACCCTTTCCCTGAAATATCCAAGGCCCAGTAGTTAAGAATTACTTTCATATAAACAACTTGGGCTTCCCTAGTGGCTCAGTGGTAAAGAATCTGCTTGCCAATGCAGCAGACGTGGCTTTGATCCCCGGGTTGGGAAGATCCCCTGGAGAAGGAAATGGCAACCCACTCCAGTATTCTTGCCTGGATAATCCCAGGGACAGAGGAGCCTGGCAGGCTATAATCCATGGGGTCTCAAAAGAGTCAGACATGACTGAGTGACTAACATACACACACATGTAATAACCTATAAATGTGTTTGATCTTTACTCATGATAATAGAGTTCTTCTTATGAAACCTTTTGTTAGCAAAACCTTTTACATGTCTGTATACAACCTATCAGCTAAGGATGGCCACAGGAACACGCAAACAACTACAGTATCTCAGTGGTATAGATCGTATTTTTTTAGCTCACAACACTGGGTCAACTAATCTAGGCTGGACTCTGCTGGACAGATCTGCTAATCTCAAGTTTCACTTGCTTATATGTCTAGGGGTTGGTTTATCTGTGTTGAGCTCAGCTGAGCAGCCCTTTTGATCTCAGATATGTTTGCTCACATATCCAGTGGTTGTTTGATCTAGTCGGGGATACAGTAGGCAGCTCTGGTAACCTCAGATATGCTTGTTCACACAAGTTGGCTGGGAGTTGGCTGATGCAGGCCAGGCTTTGCTGTGGTAGAAACTCTGCTTCACTTTTCTCTTATCCTTCTTTGGGGTCCAGTGGGCTATCCTGAGCTTGCCACATTCTTCCAGCAACAGCAGAGGCACATGAGCAAGTGAAAAAATGCAATCCTTTTGAGGACTAGCTTTGGAACTGGCTCCCTGTTACTTCCAGCTTATTCTAAAGTCCAAGGCAAATCATACAGTCCCACTCAAATTTGAGTTTGGGAGGATGCTACTGCAACACAGACATGGAAGGATGAAGAATTTGAAGCAAATAACACAATCTACAATGAAACTTTAGAAATAACTGACTATTGAAATTCCAAAATCAATATGACTTGGTCATGATTATGCAAACTCATACATGGGAATCTCACCCTTAGACCCTCTCAAAATGACCTCCAAAAATGCCAACTCATGAGAATCAGATACTACTGTAGGTCTTAGTATTTGTGCCTTTGTTCTGCTTTCTGCAATTTAAGTAAATACATACATTTCTAATATAGGGCTATACGAGTGTGCTGACCTATACAATATGCCTGAAACTGAAGATAGTTATCTAAATGATGCTTTGAAATATCACAACTAATATATTTAATTTGATTAAAAAAATCAAATGGCTTTGTGCTTTCGAAATTGTGCTCGAAGCATTCTGATTACTATCTGCCTCTAATGGATGTATGTTTCAATGCTCCCTAAGCCTCTTGTGTTAAGGAGACTCTGAGTAGGATGTTCCTAGTTGGCAAGATTTCAAATAATCAACTAAATTGTAGAAAAATTTCTCAGTGTGTCACAGAAAGAGAAAATAATATTTGACATGTAATTAGATTGTACCCACTTAGTAAATTATATTGGGAGCAAAGGGAAATTGCATTTTGAATAAATATATCAAGGAGCTAGTATTTTACTCTAATTTGTCATTTGACTATGGGTTTCTATTCAACTGTGACTAGGAAATTATTTCACTCAGTGAACTCTAAATACAGGAACAAATGAAAGACAAGAGTCAGTTTATGTAAATTTGAAATTTCTTACAAATATTCTTCTGTTATTAAAAAAACCTAGCAGTATTTCATAATCTGAAATGCTATAAGAAGTCATGTGATACTAAAATAATACCATGTCTACAGAATGCTGTGAAACCTAAGAGACTCATAAGTTTACTTATAGTCAGATATATGTTTGGATAAGAACAAACAGTTCACTCAGTACAAATCCTTATCTATTCACAAATCTGTTGATTCACTAAGGAACTCCTTTTGAATAATTCATTTTAACAACTGGTTATTGGGTCCTCATTAGGTATATCACCTATTATAAGTGTTGTGTTCATCAACCAGACATGGCTTTGGAAGACTCAAGTCCAAAAAGGAGAGAGACATTTAGAAAAATACTAATGAAAGAGCTAACATTTATTGAATGCTTACTTTGTGCCAGGCACCGTGTTACGATAATAATATCATATAATCCTCACCACCCTCCTATGACAAAGGTATTATCATTATTCCCATTTTACAAATGAGAGAACAGAGGTTTAAAATGGTTAATTAACTGGTGCATGGTTTCACAGCTAGGATAAAAGGCAGAGCTTCAATTTGAACACAATTCTTTTGGACTCAGTATTAATCACCATTGTCCAATAGGTGATAAGTGCTCCTCAAAGAAAAGTGATGCATTACATAGTAAGGAAAGGGGTCAGAAAGGGGTGGGGTGTAGTAAGGAAGGCAATTCTAGGCAGAGGGATATACGAGCAAAGCTGAAGGTCTACAGAAGATATTCACACAATGCAAGGAATTCTGGCATTGCTGCTACCTTCAGGGTGTGAAGGGGAGGAAAAATGCATGGAAAGGAGCCTGGGAATAGAAGTTTTGGGTGAATTTGTCCCAGATTTTGAATGCTTTTCATAGGAAATAGGACTTTGTTTTTAAAAGCAATGGACTGCCATAGAAAGTGATTTAGAAAGAGGGTGATGAGTTTTAAATTATGAGATCTCTGCACTTCCCTAAGGGGTGCTGCCGTGTGCTATTATTCAGAAAGCTGCAAGTTCCCATTACTAAGGTATACTGGCCCCAGGGTGGCTGGGGAAGAGAGTCAGCTTGAAAAGCCCAGGCTTGGGCCAATTTCAGTACTAAATATTAATATATAGTGAAACTATTGAATCAGTGCTATATTAATCTCCATATATAGATATTTATAAAAGCTGGGCCATTGGAAAGTTGTTTCTCAAATGGATAAAACTTATAGTAAATATTCACTTTTGGGAATTAGGCTTCCCAGGTGTTATTGTTCAGTTGCTCAGTTGTGTCCAACTTTTGGAGACCCCATGGACTGCAGCACAGCAGGCTTCCCTTGTTCACCAACTCCCAGAGTTTGCTCAAACTCATGTCCATTGATGCCAAACAACCATCTCATCCTCTGTCATCCCCTTCTCCTCCTGCCTTCAATCTTGCCCAGCATCAGGGTCTTTTTTAATGAGTCTACTCTTCGCATCATGTAGTCAAAGTATTGGAGCTTCAGCTTCAGCATCAGTCCTTCCAATGAATATTCAGGATTGATTTCCTTTAGGATGGACTGTTTTGAAATCCTTGCAGTCCAACACCACAGTTCAAAAGCATCAATCCTTCCGCGCTCAGCCTTCTTTATGGTCCAACTCTCACATCCACACATGACTACTGGAAAAACCATAGCTTTGACTATATGGACCTCTATTGGCAAAGTAATGTCTCTGCTTTTTAATATGCTGTCTAGTTTTGTCATAGCGTTTCTTCCAAGGAGCAGATGTCTTTTAATTTCATGGCTGCAGTCACCATCTGCAGTGATTTCCATCATTTCCCCATCTATTTGACATTAAGTGATGGGACCAAATGCCATGATCTTCATTTTTTGAATTTGAGTTTTAAGTCACCTTTTTCAGTCTCCTCTTTTACCTTCTTCAAGAGGCTCTTTAGTTCATCTTTGCTTTTTGCCATAAGGGTGGTGTCATCTCCATATATGAGGTTATAAATATTCCTCCCAGAAATCTTGATTCCAGCTTGTGCTTCATCTAGCCCGGCATTTTGCATGATGTACTCTGCATATAAGTTAAATAAGAAGGGTGACAATGTACAGCTCTTGACATACTCCTTTCCCAATTTGGAACCAGTCTGTTGTTCCATGCCTGGTTCTAACTGTTGCTTCTTGACCTGCTACAGGTTTCACAGGAGGCAGGTAAGGTAGAGTGGTATTCCCATCTCTTTAAGAATTTTCCACAGTTCATTGTGATCCACACAGTAAAAGGCTTTAGTGTTGTCAGTGAGGCAAAAGTAGAAGTCCTTCTGGAATTCTCTTGCTTTTTCTGTGATCCAACGGATGTTTGGTTTCCCAGGTGGCTCAGTGGTAAAAAATCTGCCTGCAGTTCAGGAGACTTAGGAGACATAGGTTCAATCCCTAGGTCAGGAAGATCCCCTGGAGGAGGAAATGGCAACCCACTCCACTACTCTTGCTTGGAACATTCCATGGACACAGGAGCCTGGTAGACTGTAGTCTATGGGGTCGCAAAGAGTCAGACACAACTGGGCACACATACACGTGAGTTACAAAGTGAAAGACATATACCATCTGTATAGAAGTGACTTCCAAGATCAGTTGTTTAATGAGATGATGAGATATCACGTTAGGACTACAAATAAACTTTTCTATTCCACTGATCAGAGGATGTGATGGTTGGATGGCATCACTGATTCAATAGACATGAACTTGGGCAAACTCCGGGAGATGGTGAGGGATAGGGAAGCCTGGCATGCTGCAGTCCACTGGATCATGACGAGTCAGACACAACTTGCAACTGAACAACAACAATTCCACTGAAGTTCTTTTTTTAAAAAATAATTTTTAATGGAGTATGGTTGCTTTACAGTGTTATGTTAGTTTCTGCTGTACAGCAAGGTGAATCAGCTATACATATACATATATCCCCTCTTTTTTGGATTTCCTCCCCATTTAGGTCACCACAGAGCACTGAGTAGAGTTCCCTGTGCTATACAGTAGGATAGTACTGTATATATGTCAATCCCAGACGAAGTTCTTGTTTGCTTTGTTACTTCCAGAATTTGCATCACGACTCCCTCTTAGTCCTTGCTCAATGTTTTGTATGTACTGAGCCCTCTGCCTGAAAAGTATTTTCCCTCTCTTTTCTTGATTCAGTGTTAATGGTCATGCAAAACTTGGGTTGGTCATCACCTCCACCAGGAAGCTACCCTAGCATATTTTCCCTACTCCATTCTTAATTAGGTGTTCATGTTGTGGGCAACCAAAGCCTCTTGTTCTCACTTCCAGCTTCTTTTGTAGTCCCTCTTATACTGGGTTGCAGTATTCTCTTTACTTTTCCATGTCCCAATGACTGTGAACTCCAAGAATAAAAAGACAGGTCTCCAACTTTTGTATTATTTTCCCATGTAACTACATCCGCAATAAAAGTATGTTGAAAGTGACTTCAAATTTTATTACAAAGTGATCATAACCAAAACTGTATGGTACCAGCATAAAAACAGATGTATAGACCAATGGAACAGAACAGAGAACCCAGAAATAATTCCATGCATTTATAGTGAATTGATAATCACCACAGAAGACTAGAATTGAGTTCTTTATATATATATATATATATATATATATATATATATATGCTTTAAATAGAGAAGGCAATGGCACCCCACTACAGTACTTTTGCCTGGAGAATCCCATGGATGGAGGAGCCTGGTGGGCTGCAGTCCATGGGGTCGCTAGAGTCGGACATGACTGAGCGACTTCACTTTCACTTTTCATTTTCATGCATTGGAGAAGGAAATGGCAACCCACTCCAGTGTTCTTGCCTGGAGAATCCCAGGAACAGGGGAGCCTGGTGGGCTGCCATCTATGGGGTCGCACAGAGTCGGGCACGACTGAAGCGACTTAGCAGCAGCAGCAGCACGCTTTAAATATATATATAAGCCTTGTTATATGCAACATGATAAATAAAGAAATTAAAAGCCCTTTCCTACCAACAAAACAGGAGGAAACAAGAGATTACATTTTCATATGCTGTATTGAGTTGATTTGCTTTATAATATTTTTAAAGTTTTTTGCATTAGCTATCTCTTTAAAAAGACATTATCAACATAGCTTTCTCTCATATTGTATTAGTGCTCTCTTAAAATCCAAGCATTTCTTTTTAAGGCATCCTCAAGGATGAACATGGTTTAATTACAAGGAGAGAAACCAACAGAAATACTTTTGGCACAGAAAGTTTGCACTCTGCCAGAGTATAATTTATTCCTGGAGTCACATACTTAAGAGTATATATATATATATATATATATATATATATATATATATTCTCCTGTCAGAGCACATTGTTTACTATATCCCCATAAAGATGAAGAGAAGAAAGGTTAAATAACACACAAAGCCCATGATTTTCACATTTTGCAGAAAATTTAAGATGAGCATTCATCCATTCATTCGTTCGACTAACCTTTTGACTACAAATGCCACAATGGTGGGTTGGATTTCCTAGGAAGCCAGTTCTGAGATAGACATCATTGTGCAGGCTATTTACTAAGGAATGCCTTTGAGATAAACACCTATTGAAGGGAGAAGAAAGGAAGTAGGAGTGGTCTGTGGAAGAGGTCAAGTTATGATGTAGCCCAATGACAGCCTTGTCTAACCCCACAGGGATCTCTGAAGCTATAGTTCCCCTTCAGAGTTGCCATGCTGAAGGATGCCATCACTATGCCTGTATACTTCTAAATTAATTAATCATTGTGTCTCAACTACCTTATAAAGGGATATGACCTTGAGCAAGGCAGTTCTATGTAGCTGAGGTGATTCCTGAAGGAGCTGACAACTGAAGGCTGTCAAGAGTTCTCCCAATAGTAAGGGGAATAAATCCTTCACTGAAGGGGGATCTGGGTGGCATGTCATCTTGTCCACCATAACTATGCACTATACCAGGGCTTGGAAACATGAAATTAGGCACAACTCTTACCCTTGGAAAAGTCAAATTCTGAAGGATAGATTGTCTTGGAAGCACACAAACAAAAATGTTTTGTTTTGTGGTTATGGTATTTAAGACGTTGTTACAAGCATTTCATATGTATTATCTCTCTTAATGCCTGATGCTTCTGCTACTGCTGCTAAGTCGCTTCAGTCGTGTCCAACTCTGTGCGACCCCATAGACAGCAGCCCACCAGGCTCTCCCGTCCCTGGGATTCTCCAGGCAAGAACACTGGAGCGGGTTGCCATTTCCTTCTCCAAAGCATGAAAGTGGAAAGTGAAAGTGAAGCTCCTCAGTCGTGTCCGACTCTTCGCGACCCCATGGACTGCAGCCTACCAGGCTCCTCCATCCATGGGATTTTCTAGGCAAGAGTACTGGAGTGGGGTGCCATCGCCTTCTTCGCTTTTAATGCCTACCAGGACCCAATGTGGGTGGTACTATTAATATCCCCATTTAATAGAACAGGGAAAAGAATCAGTGGTAAAATGACTTGCCCAAGGTCTAATAATAAGTGGTGATGGACCCAGGATTCAAACTTTTTCAGTTTGACTCAAGTATGATAAGTGGGAAAACAGTAGGGACTGTAGAAACACACACACAAAAAACAGGATCAACTTTGTCTGCAGAACTCTGTTTCAAAGAGTAGAATCAGGGCTTCCTTGGTGGTCCAGTGACCAAGAATCTGCCTGCCAATGCAGGAGACACAAATTTGATCCCTGGTCCAGGAAGATCCTACATGCCGCAGAGCAACTAAGCCCATGTGCTATAACTACTGAGCCCAAGCTCTAGAGCCTGCAAGCTGCGACTGCCAAACCTATGCAGCCTAGAGCCCATGCTCTGCAACAAGAGAAGCCCCCACAATGAGAAGCCCACACACCGCAACTACAGAGTAGCTCCCAATTGCCACAACTAGAGAAAGTCTGTGCACAGCAACCCAGACCCAGCACAGGCAAAAATAAATAAATAAATGAAATTTTATATTTATGTAAAAAGAGCAGAATCATTTCTAAAGTGATACAGAATTGGGATTAATATATACACTACTATATATAAAATAGGTAAACAATAAGAACTTACTGTATAACACAGGGAACTATACTCAGTATCTTATAATAATCTATGAAGGAAAAGAATCTGAAAACATACATATATTATATATTATAAATTATTTATATATACATTATCTTATATATATTTATATTGAGTTGGCCAAAAAGTTCATTCACATTTTTCTGTAACATCTTGTTGGTCAACCCAGTATATATATATATATATATATATATATATATATATATATATACACATATAACAAATCACTCTGCTGTACACTTGAAATTAACACAACATTGTAAATTAATTATACTTCAGTTCAAAATTAAAAAATAGAATGAGATGCAGATGATGTTAGTTTTTCATCTGACAAGGCCACACTCCTCATCGTGGGCTTTTCCGGTGCACTTTATGACCTAGTTGTTCTAGCTCTTCACCCTTATCTCTTATTCATTGCTTATGGCCTCTCTCATCTCTCGCCCCCTCATTCACCCACACTGTCAGGTTGAAAAATGTGAAGTTTCAGTACCCAAATACAGTCATGCTCTCTTAAACTTAGGAGCCTTTGCACATACAGTTCCTTCTTCCAAGAATGATTTTACCAGGATGATCTGTGATCATCCAACCAACTCCTATATATTCTTGAAGACTTGGTTCAAGTGCTACCACCTCTCTGAAGCCTTCCTCAAGTTTTCCAGGTAGAGTAAAGCACTTCCTCCTATTCCTGCCCCACTGTAGATTGTACATAATTTTACAATAGCCCATCATGTTCTTTTATAATTATTCATATGCATTTCTACTTTTTTCACCTTAAAACAAGGATTATGTTTTAATTATCTTCAGATTTCTAGGTTCTAAGCCATTTCTGGAACAAAGTAGAACATTAATGGGCTTCCCAGGTGGCATTAGTAGTAAAGAACCCACCTACCAATGCAGGAGACAGAAGAGACACGGGTTCAATCCCTGGGTTGGGAAGATCCCCTGGAGAAGGGCATGGCAACCCACTCCAGTGTTCTTGCCTGGAGAATCCCATGGACAGGGGAGTCTGGTAGGATACAGTCCATAGGGTCACAGAGAGTCAGACACAACTGAAGCACTCTAGCAGAGCACAGCACAGAACATTAATATATTTTTGGAATGAATGGACGAATAAGTCTTTCTGGACTCATAACTCCACTTTATCCCCCACGCCCAATCGGCCACCAAGTCTTGTGGCATCTGCCTCTTAGAAAATAATTCTGAATCTCTAATATTCCCTTCATTTCTACAGGTAGTGCCTAGTTCAGTGCTTCATCATTTCAGACCTAGACTATGTCAGCAGCGTCCTAAGTAGTTTTCTTGCCTTTAATCATGCTCCCTCCTCTCTCTGCTCAGGCTATCTTCTGCATGACTAGCAGAGTGATTTGTCTGAAACATAAATGGGATTACACCAATCTCTTAGCTAAATCCTTTCCGTGGATCCCAATGACACATAAGATAAATTTTATATTTTATGTTGCTTATATGGTCTGCTAGTTATTTGTCCCCTGCTGATCTCTGAAGCCTCATCTCTCATTACTCCCCTATAGTCAGAGCCAGAATGATAACAAGTGGTACTCCCTGGATGGCTACTAATTTGGCACCCCATCAAGTTGATATTCTTTAAATACATATTTTCTCAGCCATATTTTAAAGAGAGGATGGAAAGATATGAATTTTCTAATAATAAAATTTTTATGCTTCTTTACATTTAAGCTAAAGGATTTATGACATTAATTTATTCCATACAATTTCCAAATTCTGACAACCTCTTGGGAGGCATAGTGAGCCATTTAACATGTAGCTACTGGATGAAATTTCTTATTCCAAATAAATAGTCTTATTCTTTGCTGCTGAATTTAGGTGACTGTCCTCTGACTGGTCTTGGGTTTAGTTGTGTCATCTGCCTGTAGTTGGAACCTGCAACTTGCATGTGTGTGCTGCAAAAACTGTTCAACCATGACAAGTCAGCACCACAAGGAATATTTTTATTTCTACTTGAAGTACTGAATATTTCAGTCAAAGGGGATCTGATTTCCATTTTGCAGTTATGTAAAGAACTGTAGATAGAAGCATGAATGAACTGGTGTCATTTGCTATTTAATATTTAACACTTTAGTGTTTTAGCACCCTGTGCAGCCTGTCTTCCCTCCTCCTAAATCTGATTCTGCCCCTCACCAGCCTGCTTAAGCATACCATATATGAGCAAGAACCTGTGACTGCCTAGAAAACTCCTATTCATCTTTTTATTCTCAGTCTGAGGGCCACCATCTCTACAAAACCTTCCCAATTCCCCAGAAGATTTAAGTTTCCATTGTCTGTTATATATATTGTTATTTGCTTTAGTCAATCACTTATCACACAGTATTCTTAGTACTGGTTTACATTTGTCTTTTCTCTTAGGGCAAAAATATCTTTATAGAATATGAGTACAAACAACACACTCATTCTTCTTAAGGTATATTTATTGTAAGTAGGTTTGATGAAAAAGGACATGGATATCTGAAATTGGGCTGATACAAGATGACTGTACCCACATCCCAAATAATCTCACATGGAAGAGAAGTATGATCAAGTTGTAGGGTAGGCTAGACAGGCTAAATTAATTTGATAATTGAATTCCTTTTTAAAAAAAACCCTATTGCCATCGCCCATGACACTAGTATCAGATTCGTTTGGGAAGTGCTACACTTCACTGTGATAGCAAATGTCACCTATGTATTTAGAAATCATAACTGTGTTTACAGAGGAAATGTATGAAAACAAAACTTGCATGACTTTTACCCACTCATTGTCACTCATCAGTTTTACAAATAAATGGATAGTATGGCTCAGAGTTCCTATGAGCCAGTTCACATTGTTAGTTGGTGACTTACTATTCCATTACAGAGGTATCAGATGGCCCTATTTCATACCAGGGGCACTAATTTACTTCTGACTGGCTCTGACTGGGAAAATGTTTCTCCCTACCTTAGAAATACTACTCAAATATAATTATACATGAACAAAAAGACCTGCCAGTGATCTCACACCAATTTTGGAAACATCAGTGCAAGTCTTCTTAAACTAATCAGACGTTGTATGTAAAAGTCCTGATTACAAACTCTTTGGGGAAAAACACACTATTTACTATTACATATGGCTAAGCCATCATTCCTTGATCATTGTTATACTTTAAATGACCATTTTGTATTTCATTGCTCATCTTATTGGAGAACCCAGCCCACGTTGTCTGCATGTGATTATAAAGGCAGAGAAGATGGAGACATTAACTCATTAGTGTAGACCTCTTTTTATATTTCCATATATGTATAATTTAAGATGGTTTGCATTTCTCTCACAACCTCAAAATAAATGTAACCCACACTAGCTGTTATTTTATTATAGGCAAGTGACATTACAGTTCCATCTGCTATTTAAAGTAAATGTATTAGAATAGAATTTTAATTCAGTCTGGCATAATAGTTAAAAGGATGGACTCTAGAACCTCACCATGTGGACCCTATCCCTTACTAGCCACGTGACATGGAACAAGTCACATATTCTCCCTGGGCCTTAGATTCCTCAACAACAGAATAAAGGTAATACTAGTCTCTGCCTCACAGAATTTTAGGTGGATTTAATGAACTAACACATATAAAGAACTTAGAATAGTAACTTAAACATACTAATGTTATATAACTGGTAGCAGATATATTAACTGCAAGCCTTCACCATACCTTTTTTTTTTTGGCCACACCACACCGCATGCAGGAATTCCCTGATCAGGGTTCCAACTCCTGCCCGCTGCAGTGTCTTAACCACTGAACCACTAGGAAGTCTGCCCTCAGCATACTTTTAACATGGCTATGTTCCTTGTGAATCTATACGCGTCTAACTATTAAGAAATGGACTGGCATCCTACCTATTCAACACTGCACTAGAGTTCCTAACACTGTAAAACAACAACAAAGAAACAAGTTATTAGATTTGGAAAGGAAGAAAATAGGACTAGTATTAATCAAGACAAGTTTACCTACATAGAAAACCAAGAGAACAGAGTCAAAAAATTTTGGAACTAATAAGGGGGTTCAGATACACTGCTGAAAGTGGTGTTGATGTAAAAAAAAAATTTATTGATATTTCTACACACTAGCAACAGTTATAAATGCAATCAAATGTTTGAGTATCATTTATACTGGCAACAAAAATCTTAGATACCTAGAAATAGTTCAATGAGAGTTGTGCAAGACCATTACATATAAAATTATAAAAATTTTAATTGAAAGTTACCTTAAAAATCTAAAAAAATGGAGAACATGAATAAGTGGTCATGGGAAGACTGAAAAGAGTAAGGATATTGGAGTTCCCTGGTGGTGCAGTGGATAAGAACCCAGCTGCCAATGCAGGGGACACAGGTTTGATCCCCGGTCCGGGAAGATTCCACATACCATGGGGTAACTAAGACGCTGCACCTCAACTACTGAAGCCAGCACACCCTAGAGCCTGTGTTCCACAAGAGAAGCGCTGCAATGAGAAGCACCACAACTAGAGAGCAGTCCCCACTCACCACAACTAGAGAAAGGCCATGCACAGCAACAGGGACCCAGGAAAGCCACAAATAAACAGAGTAAGGATACCAATTCTTGCCAAATTAACCTACAAATTCAATGTAATTCCAATTATGAGAGTAAGTTGTGGGTCAAACTCCCAGGGCTCAAATTCCAGTGCAGCCACTTACTATATGACCTTGGGCAGGTTACTTCACCATTCTGTACTTCAGTTATGTTGTCAAATGAATAGAGATAATGTATGGCCTTCCCTTTTGGGTTTTCTTGAAGAATAAAATAATAAATATATAAAGCACTTAAAGTATTCCTGGCACATTGTCAGGTGCTCTAAAGATGTTACCTATCATTGTTGATGTTATATTAAGAACTACAGGTCCACAAAGACAAGAAACAAACACTTTAAGGAATAAGAAATAAAACTGTCCAATGTACATTTAAAACAATCTTTACTAATAATTGTAAAAGGCAATTAAAACTCTAAGTTATTTCTCCAGTCATATTGGCAAAAATTAAAATGTGTTGGCAAGAATGTAAGGGAAACAAGTGTTTTTGAACACTGTGAGAATAGAAATTGACACTATTTTATAGGAAAAAATGACAGTAACTAACAAACTGTAAAGTGTATATACATTATAAAGTTTATTGTGTACATACTTTTTTGGTTTTTTAATTAATTAATTAATTTATAAGTTAGTCTTTGTGGCTGCAAGCAGGCTTTCTCTAGTTGCAGAGAATGGGGGCTACTCTTCATCGTGGTGCACAGGCTTCTTATTGCAGTGGCTTCTCTTGTTGCAGAGCACAGGCTCCACAGCGAGCAGGCTCAGTAGTTGTGGCACAGGGGCTTAGTTGTCCTGCAGCAGGTGGAATCTTCCAGGACCAGGGCTCAAACCCATGTCCCCTGCACTGGCAGGCGGATTCTTAACCACTGGGCCACCAGGGAAGTCAGTGCATAAGTTTTTGATTGAGCGATTTCATTTATGGCAACGTATCCTACAAAAACCATTATGTAAAGTACACTAGGATGGAAGGGTGTTTATTGTCATATTATCTGTAATATAAGAAACTGAAAAAATCCTAAAGATCCATATTATTCAGTCAATGAAAATAAAGTGATGGTGCAAATTAAAACATGGAAGAATGTTCAAGCTAAATTCTCTGGACGAATATACAGAAATCGTTCACAGTGGTAAACTTGGAGGGTGTGAATAGAAAAGTTATGTAGGTTTACATACAGGTTATGTATGTTTATGTATGTTTAGAGTTTTATTTTGTATTTGAAGCATGTCTGAATTTCATAAAAACATCACAAGGTGAGAGCATCATTTTTATAGTAAATTCTTCTAAGCTTTATTTAATTAATGTGGTTCCCACTGTTAAGCATGTTTCTCAGCTTGATATAACTATGTTAGGCTATCTTATTTGAAGAAGTACTAAAGACTTTGCTAATTCAGTAAGATAGAATGCTTAGATTTTAAACTTATGAAAACTTTGGAATGGTGATTCATGAATGTTTCAGTTCTGCCTTTTCAGGTGCATGCTAAAACTGATTATATATTTCACCAGAGCCAAATGGCAAAGGTTTCAGTTCTCTGAATGCTTGAACACTTTTTGTTACTTCCCTATATATCGATCCCAAGACAATGAAGAACATCTTAGGCTTTCTTTAGTCAGCAAGGAATTTCCCTAGCAGTAGTAACTCTGGGGTGGCTTCAACATTAAAAAGCACCACTCTTGATACCTCAGTGTGGGGGTTTAAGGGGACCCTGTAAGACAAAACACTCTAATTGTAGAATGGGAACACTTATTTTTAGCACTTCTAAAGAGCCTTCCCAAAATGAACTTTCACTTTTCCTCATTCCCACAATCAGTTCTGACAGTTGACATGCCTGAAAAAGTGTCTTCTTTGAGCCTTTCATCACAGCCACTCTACTCAGTGGCTCATTCTGTTCTTTCTCTCCCACCCTTCACCATGCATGACCTATTATTTTGGATGTCTTATCTAAAATCCCTCCAATGTAATGTGACTATATTTAATATATAAGTCTCAGCAGATATGTGAATTGGCTCGCTTTCTCCCTACAAATTTCCCTTATATGCAACTTTTCCATTCTTCCTCATTTTCACAATGTCACGTAGTTTTTCTCAGTTCTCTGTTTCTAGCCTGAAATCACTGCCTTCATTCTCTCAAGGCTTTTGTGAATTAAATTTGCCTTACTAAGTATCCTACTCTTGTTTTAAATCTAGGGGGTTATGTTCAACTCAAAAAGTGTTACCTAGGCTTAGGTTTTTTCACTGCAGGTGGTGAGGTGGCAAATATTCACATGCTGAAATTTGTTCTTGGGTGTTTGCATTCAGGAACTACTATCTAAAACTGATGTGCTCACCCAGAGCAGGGAAGCACTGTTCACCTTCATACTGAAGGTTCAATCCAGTGCAACACGAGGGGGAAAAGGCCTTCAGATCAGAAAGAGAGATGTAAAAATTATTCAGACTCCAAGATAGTGTATATAAAATACTTTATCAATCTTTTTTTTTAAAGGCTTCAAAATCCAGTATTTGAATTCAGTATGTTGCAGTATACAAAGTCTATATACAAAAATAAATTTTATTTTTACATACTGGCAATGAATAATTACCAACTTACATGAAAAATAGTGATTTTAAAGTAGTTATCAGGAAATATGAAATACATATTTATAAATCTGACAAAAGGTATATAAAAACTATATACCAAAAACTAAATATCACTGTGGATATAAACTAATGAAGATCTAAATAACTGATAATGAGGGGTAAAACAACTTATCTATAGAGAAAGAGGTTTTAGTAGATTGAACTGTGGTCCCACAAAAGATGTGTCACTCCTAACCCCCAGTAGCTGTCAGTGTGACTTTATTTGGATAAAACGTTCTTTGCAAATGTAATTAAGTGAAGAATCTCAAGATGAGATCATCCTGGGTTATCTGGATGGGCCCTAAACCAAATGACAAATGTCTTTGTAAAAATAAGAAAAGATACAGAATACACAAAGGAGATAACTAAAAGAAAAGGTCAGGAAAAAATAGAGGCAGAGATTGGAGTCATGACCCAATTCAAAGGTTAGAGCCACCAGATGACAAAAAAAAGCAAGGAAGCATTCTGCCCCAGAGCCTTGGGGAAAAGAGCAGTCCTGCCAATACCTTGGTTTCAGACTTCTGGCCTCCAGGACAGTGAAAAAATAATTTTGTTCTAAGGCACTCAGTTTGTGGTAATTTGGCAACTCTAGGAAACTAATACACAGATACAAGAATTATAGTGGACATCTCATCAGAACCTATGCAGAAAAGAATGTGAAATGAAATATTTAATGTATTGAAAAAAAATAAATTCACCAAGCTAGAATTCTATATCCAGCAAAATTGTTCTTCAACAGTGAAGAGAAGATAAACTTTCTCACACAAACAAGAAACTGAGGGAATTCATTGCCCATACATGCATTTTGCAAAAAAAATAATGTTAAAAGTTCCCTTGAACAGAAGGGAAAATAATACAGATCAAAACCTTAGATCTACATAAAGAAAGGAAGAGCATGAGAAAAGGGAAAAGAAATAAAATGATTTATTTTTCCTATTCTTAAATGCTCTGATAACTGCCTACTAACAATGTACTGGGTGATTATAACATATACATAAAATATGAATATAATAGCAATGTCATAAGGAATGGGTGGAAGGAATTGGGAATGCTCTTTAATAAAATGCATACATTATATGTGAAGCAGCTTTGTGTTATTTGAAGGTAAATGTAAATGAATGAAAAATATTTAATATTATAAACTATGGAAACTGTTAATTAAAAAAACATATTTGATACATTTCATGGAGAAAAAGAAATAATATGTGATCTCACTTACATGTAGAATCTGAAAAAAAAAATGAACTCAAAGAAACAGAATACAGATTGATGGTTGCTGGGGTAGGGTGGGGAAGGGGGATGTGGAAATGGGTGAAGGTGGTCAAAGAATACAAACTTTCAATTATAAGAGGAACAAGTTTTGGTAATATAATATACAGTATGGTAACTAGGTTCAGTTCAGTTCAGTTCAGTTCACCGACTCGATGGACATGAGTTTGAGTGAACTCCGGGAGTTGGTGATGGACAGGGAGGCCTGGCGTGCTGTGATTCATGGGGTCACAAAACGTCAGACACGACTGAGCGACTGAACTCGAACTTGAACTTACCTGCTGAATATTTCTCTTCCTTTTCATCTTGTTTAGGTTGCTGTGTTTTTGGTGGCCTTTCTTTATGCTGGAAGTTTGTGGTTCCTCTTTATTATGGAGGTTCCTCCCTGTGGGTGGGGTTGAACGAGTGGCTTGTCAAGGTTTCCTGGTTAGGGAAGCTTGTGTCAGTGTTCTGGTGTGAGGAGCTGGATCTCTTCTCCCTGGAGTTCAATGAAGTGTTTAGTAGTGAGTTTTGAGGTATCTATGGGTTTGGTGTGACTTATGGCCGCCTGTATTTTAATGCTCAAGGTTATGTTCCTGTGTTGTTGGAGAATTAGCTTGGTATATCTTGCTCTGAAACTTGTTGGCTCTTGGGTGGAGCTTGGTTTTTGTGTAGGTATGGAGGCTTTTGGATGAGCTCTTGTCGATTAATGTTCCCTGGAGTCAGCAGTTTTCTGGTGTTCTCAAGTTTTGGATTTAAGCCTCCTGCCTCTGGCTTTCAGTCTTATTCTTACAGTAGTCTCTAGACTTCTCCATCTATACAGCACTGATGATAAAACATCTAGGTTAATGGTGAAAAGATTCCCCACAGTGAGGGACACCCAGAGAGAGGTTCACAGAGTTACGTGGAGAAGAGAAGAGGGAGGAGGGAGATAGAGGTGACCAGGAGGAGAAGAGGGGGGGTCAAAAGGAGAGAGACAGATCTAGCCAGTAATCAGTTCCCTAAATGTTCTTCACAGCCTGGAACACCCAAAGAGATTCATAGAGTTTGGTAGAGAAGAGAAGGGGGAGGGAGGAGATAGAAGTGACTTGGGGGAGAAAAAAGAGAGTCAAGAGAAGAGAGAACAATCAAGCCAGTAATCACGCTCCTAAGTAAAAATGGGTACCAAAGATTGGATTCTTAAAGGTACAGAATTGATAACAAATACCAAAAAGCAAAGATTAAAAATCTAGAGTAGAGGTTAGACTCTCAAAAATACAATATTAGAAAAATCATAAAAATTATTTAAAAAAATGTATCAAATTTGCTTTAAAAATGGGGTCTTTTTTGCAAGGTAATAGTTATAAAAACAAAAATTAAAGGAATAATAAAGAACTTTAAAATTAAAAAAATTAAAAATTAAGAAATGATAATAGTAAAATATATCTAGGAATTTCTCTGGAGCTGTTGAGGACAGTGTGGGGTCACTTTAGTTTCAGATAGTTCCTTGTTCCAGCTTATACTTCTCAAGGTCTATAGGCCCCTTCCAATGTAGTCAATGCCAACTACAGGGTTTTAATCTGTTGCACCTATCACTTCCAAAGCAGTTCCCTGTTCTTTGTTTATTTTAGCTTCCTCTGTTTGCAAGTCTCTTCAGTGTCTAATATCCACCCTGACACAAGGGGGTGAGGGTGGTCACTTATTTAGTCTCACTTGTTCAGGTGTGCTGTGGGGAGGGAGGAACACTGTGTGTGGGGAGAGCTCATAGTGTATGGACCACACTCGGTTTGCCCCAGCTCATGGCATGTGTGCTTTCCCGGTCTACACTGCTCAGGCTCCAGGTTGCTCTGCAGGGGAACCATCTAAAGTGGGCCCTGGGTTGCATGCACTTCCCAGGTCTAAGCCGCTCAGGTTCAGGTTTTCAGGTACTCCACAAAGGCACAGACTTGGTTAGGCCTGCGTTTTGTGCCCTTCCCAGGTCTGAGCAGCTCAGGCGTCCAGGTGCTTGGTGAGCGCACTCTCCCAGGTGGGCTGTGCGTCTTATCACCTCCCCGGTCCCAACCCCTCGGTTTCCTGGGTGCACAGTGAGAACACCGTCTCAGGTGTGCCATGGGAAACTGATCTCTGACTGTGAACCTCCTGGCAGATGTCAACCATCCAGGATCCCAGGAAAACTTGGTTAGCAACTGGGAGCCTGCTCACAGTTTAGTGGAGGATGCCATCTCTGGGGCCGAGATTGCCCCTCACTTTCTGGGTCTGGCTGTTGCCCACCTGCCTCCCTGCCTCCAGCAGGGGAGGGACTGGTCTGCAGTTGGCTAGCTCTCCTCTGGTGTTCACTCAATCCTTTGTTCTGTGAACGGGCCAAGCTGTGCCTTAGAGCTTTTTGCAGGAAAGTTCTCTCTCTCTTTCTATCTCTCTCTCTGGCAATCCCACAGTTTGGGTTGCTATCTCATGTTAGCTCCCTCAGATTGTCCTCAGGGCAATCAGGCCCGGTCCTTACCCTAAGCATGCAGCCACGCCTCGCTGTTCAGCCCCCGCTCGCTGCTGGTGGATGCCAGCATCTGGGCTACTTTTTCTCTGGGAGGTGCTGTTAGATGCCTAATCTGTAGGGTGTTTTTTTGTTTTTTTTCCTCCCGATCATGTTGCCCTCTGGGATTCCAAAACTCCCCCACAGACCCTCCGGTGAGAGAGTTTCCTGGTGCTTGGAAACTTCTCCTTCATGACTTCCTTCCTGGAATGGGTCTCCACCCCTAACTCTTTTGTCTCTCTTTTTATCTTTTATATTTTATCCTACCTCCTTTCAATGAGAATGGGCTGCCTTTCTGGGTGCCTGGTGTCCTCTGCCAGTTCAGAAGTTGTTTTGTGGAATTTGCTCAGTGTTCAAATGATCTTTCGATGAATTTGTGGGGGAGAAAATGGTCTCCTGGTCCTGTTCCTCTGCCATCTTAGGACTGTCCTGAATGTTGAATTTTAAGCCAGCTTTTTCACTCTCCTATTTCACCTTCATTAAGAGGCTCTTTAGTTCTTCTTCACTTTCTGCCATAAGGATGGTGTCATCTGCATATCTGAGGTTATTGATATTTCTCCCAGCAGTCTTGATTCCAGCTTGTGCTTCATCCAGCCTGGCTTTTCACATGATGTACTCTGTATATAAGCTAAATAAGCAGGGTGACAATATACAGCCTTGATGTATTCCTTTCCCAATTTGAAACCAGTCCGTTGCTCCATGCCCAGTTCTGTCTGCTTCTTCTTGACCTGCAAACAGGTTTCACAGGAGGCAAGTAAGGTGGTCTGGTATTCCCATCTCTTGAAGAATTTTCCAGTTTGTTGTGATCCACACAGTCAAAGGCTTTACTGTAGTCAATGAAGCAGAAGTAAGATATAGATCAATTAAAAGAGGGGATGAAGTGGAATCATATTAAATAATCAAATAAAAGCAGAGAAGGCATAAAAAGTGGAGGAAAATGTAGAATAAATGAAACAAATAGAAAACAGTTACAAATATATTAATAGTAAACATTAATCCAACTATATCAACAATCACTTTAAATGTGAATGATCTATATATACAAGTTAAAAGACACAGATAGACAAAGTGATATAAAACAATATCCAATCACATTTTGTCTACAAGAAATTCATTTTAAAGATGAAGATTCAGGTAGGCTAAAAGTAAAGATATGGAAAAATTTTTTTTTGTTTGGTTTTTGTTTTTGACTCTAGGACAAGGAAATCATTAGGGATACAGAGAGGCATAACATAGTGAAAAATAAGTCAATTCTGTAAGAAAATATAGAAATGTTAAATGCATATGCAACTAAAAACAAAGTATCAGAATATGTGAAGCAAAATCTGATAGAGATGAATGGAGAAATAGGCAAATCTACTGTTTTATTTGGAGACTTCACTACCACTCTGGAAGTAATTGATAGATCAAAAAGGCAGAAAATCAGTAGAAAAACAGGTGACTTGAAGAGCACTATCAATCAACTCGATCTACTTGACATTTATAAAATACTCCATCCAACAACAACAGAATACATATTACTCTCAAGTGACATAAAACATTTATCAAGATAGAACAAATTCAGAACCATTAAACATAGCTAAAAGAATAGAAATTATACTAAGTTTGTTCACAAACCGCAATGGAATTAAACTGAAAATCAGTAACAAGAAGGTAGTTAGAGTATCTCTGAAATATTTAGAAATGAAATAACATACTTCTAAATAATTTGTAAGTTAAAGAAAAAAGCCCAAAGAGATTTAAAATATATATTTTAACCTAAATAAAAATGGAAGTATAACTTAACAAAACTGTAAAGAAAGCAGAGAGAAAAATAGAGTAAAAAAAATCAATGAAATTGAAAACAGGAAAACAATAGAGAACATCAAGGAAACACAAAATTGGTTTTTTGGAAAGATCAATAAAATTAATAAACTTCTAGTTGGGCTAGCCAAGAGAAAAGAAGACAGAATTACAAATATCAGAAATGAAATAGGAAGCATCACTTCTGATTCCATGGACATTAAAAGGGAAATAATGAAATACATTCACATGTATTCTACACCTGGCAAAGCTCTCCTTCAGAAATGAAGAAGCAATATAGACTTTTTCAGACCAAAAAAGGTGAGGGAGCTCATCACCACTAGACCTGCCTTACAAGAAATAGTAAAGGCAGTTCTTCAAGTTGAAATGATATAATCATATACACAGAAAACTGTAAAACCTCAGCAGCAACAACAAAACTGTTAGAAATAATGAACAAATTCAGTAAAGTTGTTCCAGGATGACAGGCTTGGGTGGGCTGTCTTCCACAGTTGATTTGATATGGACAGACTCTGGCCCACAGAGGGAGAAGGCTAACTTAGTGATAGGAGTCAAGGTGATGATCCTAAGAGAGGACTAAAAACTCCCACCACAGAAAAAAAAACTGGTCCCCAGGCCCATCCTACCCCAGCTGTTAGCCTTGGGAGACCTTGGGAGATAGTCAGATGTGGCAGACTCTTGATTTCCACCAGCAAAAGAGATACATTTACATGGAGGTGAGGGCTTTGATCTGAGGGGAGCACTCAGGTCAACCAAGGAAGGACTCCCAGACCCTGCCAGTACCCTTATGGAGGGCTGAATTATCTGCCCATCCCAAACAGAGGGTTCCCACAGAAACATACCCAAGACCCCAAGCAGGAATGTCAGGAACAGGTGCCACCACCCTACCCATTTCATTTCTGCAATGGGCATCTTGGGCGAGAAGGGCCTTCTGAAGGCAGGGGATGCAGGCCTAGGAGAAGATGAGGGTGACCCCAACCCAGAACACACAGGGAGCCATGCAGAGCCCCCTGACCCTGCAATCAGCTCTGATGAACCCCCACACAAGTCTGTCAGGTGGAGGCTCCCCTTTCCTCCCTTCTTGGGGAGGGAAGGCTCCTTATCTGAAGGGTGA
Source organism: Bubalus bubalis (assembly GCF_019923935.1). Classification (NCBI taxonomy): domain Eukaryota; kingdom Metazoa; phylum Chordata; class Mammalia; order Artiodactyla; family Bovidae; genus Bubalus; species Bubalus bubalis. The sequence continues at coordinate 120,611,293 of NC_059181.1, read as the reverse complement.
GGCATCAGGTGGACCCAGGCAGGGCGCTCACAGAGTGCCACAGTCAAGGTGAAACCTGCGGGGTTTTCCCAGCAAGGTGCCTCTGAGGGGCAGCAGAGGAAGAAGTCCAGGCCCTGCCAGAGGTTGGTTGGATTCAAAGTGAGTATTCAGAGTGAGGAGAGCAGGCCCGCTCAGCCCCTGGCTCTGGCATGCTCTGCCCCTGCCTTCGTCCCTGGGAGACCTCAGGCAAGGGTTCTGGATGTGTCTCAACTTCCACCCCAGGGAACTGAGGCACAGTGGCATTGTCGGTGGGAGATGTGGAGGTAAGGATGCGGAGGATCCTGCCCTGTGAGGCTGAGAGGAACTCCATGGGGACCCAGGGGCCCATGATGCCCTAGCTCCCGGGCCTAGGGAGTGCTGCATCCCTTTGTCTTCTGACTTCTGTCTCTGGCACCTCAGGGCGATGGTGGTTGCAGGATGAGGGAACGGTGGGCTCCAGGTGGGCTGAGAGGTCAAGGAGACCCAGAGAGACCTACTCTTCTCTACCGTCAGAGGCTCAGGGAGGCGCCTCCATCCTCCCGACACCTCCCTACTCCCCAGCGGCTCAGACATGGTGGCCTTCGCCCCACAGAAGCCCTCTCTAGTCCGAGGAAAGGAGTGTTTCTACCCGACAGGAACCCCGACACAGACAGGGTTGTGCAGACACTGCCCTGTCCCTGCTGCCAGCCCCAGAGACCCCACAGGCCTGTCTGGCAGATTCTTGGCCTCTGGCCTTTTCAGTAGTCCCTGTGAGGTGGCTGCCGTGGTCTGAGAGGTTCACCCTCTGGTCAGCAGAGGGAGGAGCCCCAGCCCTAGCAGGAGTGGAGACAAGGACTCCGAAGGTAGGAGAGGGAAGCCCTTCCGCTGTGGAGAGATGGATCTCTGGCCTCGTCCCACTCCTGCCATCAGCCGCAGTAGACTCCCAAATAGGGTTGCTTCAGTGCCCTGTGCTGCCCACCCCGCTACCCCAGCTCCGCTCCCTTGTCTGGTCTCTGGGAGGCAGAGCCTTGGCCTCAAGGGTGCAGCTGCAGGTGAGAAGGGGAAGAATGCACCCCCCCCATCTGCTGGTTTTGCAAAGCTCAGTGCAGCAGAGGGATGAGTCTCAGGCTCTGCCAGGGGTTTACTGGAGGAGTGGACCCACTACTGAAGAACAGGTGGGGCCCATGCCTCCCTGCCCCTGGTCTCAGCCATCAGGGACCCAGGGTATGTGGTTGAGTGTGGTGCCCCTTCACTTTCTCCTCTGCTATCTTAGGGAAGTGAGACCTTAGTTTCAGGAGGGTTACCTCATGTCAGCAGAGGGAGGAGTTACAAGTCTCAACATAAGGACTCCCATGAACCCCCTATTACAGGAGAGTTGGCTCCCCAGAGTTAATCCAGCTCTTATGTCACCCCAGGGAGGCCCTGGGCAGGTGTGGCCAAATGTGGCACCTCCCTCACTTCCTCCTCTTGGTCTGAGGAATGTGAACTCTTGTTCTGAGAGTTTTGTCTCAGAGCAGCAGAGGGGTGGGTGCAGGCCTGCCTGGACAGGAGAAAGATGAGGCCTCTCAGTGGGCATTGATGGGACCATCCACCTTGGAACAGTGAGGACATCACAAAGTCTGGCCTTCCCCATCCTGTCAGCGCTCTGAGTTGGGGGCAGGACTGTAATGGCAGCTGCAGCCTGAGGCGTCCCTTAGCTCCTCTTATAGGGATTCACATCATCCTGGGGGTGAGGGCCATGGTCTGAAATGTGTGTCCTCAGGTAAGCTGAGCAGAAGAAGCCCAGACAGGGCCAGGGGTCAGTCAAGGTGATGTCCCTGAATGTCTGCCACACCAGAACAGAGGGGACACCACCGTGCCCAACCTTGCACACTCTGCTGTCTTGCCTGGAATCTGCAGGCTAAGCCGGCTGGTTACACCCTGAGGAGGTTTCTTGGGATTCTTAGGGCACAGATCAGTCAGGAAGACAGGAGACCAAACCCCTACCCCAAGCACTATCTAAGGAAAGATCTGTTAAGATAGCCTTGGTCAGAGCTGACAGGGTTGAGTTTCTCACACTCTTCCTCTCTTCCTCAGATCAATTAGCTCTAATCACCACCTCCTGCCTACGCCTCTGCCTGCCACCCTCAACAGCATCACCATGCCTCACAGTCAGAAGAGTCAGAGCCACAAGCTTGAAGTAGGCCTTCAGGCTGAAAAAGAGGCTCAGGGCCTGGTGGGTTCACAGGTTCCTGTAGCTGAGGAGAAGAAGGCCACCGCCTCCTTGCTCTCTTCTTTGATCCAAGGCACCCCAGAGGTTGTGCCTACTGCTGGGGCACAGAGTGTTCCCCAGAGTTCTCAGGGTGCCGGCTCCTTCTCTACTACCATCGAAGCCATTCCACTGAGCAAATCAAATGAGGGCAGCAGCCAAGAAGAGAGTCCAAGCAGCTTCCAGGCTCTCATGTTCTTGCTCGATGATGTGCTAAACAAGAAGTTGGCTCAATTGGTACAGTTGATGAGGGTCAAATATGTAACAAAGGAGCCCATCACAAAGGCAGAAATACTGGAGAATGTCATGAAAGAGCATGAGGATCACTTCCCTGGGATCTTCAGCAAAGCCTGTGAATGCATGGAGATTGTCTTCGGCATTGAAGCAAAGGAAGTGGACCCAACCAGCCACTCCTATGTGCTCCAGAAGACACTAGGTCTCACCTACGATGGGATGCTGAATGACGGCCAGAGCATGCCCAAGACCGGCCTCCTGATATATATCCTGGGTGTGATCTTCATGGAGGGCAACCGTGCTACTGAGGAAAGAATCTGGAAAGTGCTAAATATGATTGGGGTGTGTGCTGGGCAGAAGGATTTCATCTACGGGGAGCCCAAGAAGCTCATCATCAAAGATTTGGTGGAGGAAAAGTATCTGGAGTACCAGCAGGTGCCCAATAGTGATCCTCCATGCTATGAATTCCGGTGGGGTCCAAGGGCCCATGCTGAAACCAGCAAGATGAAAATCCTGAAGTTTTTTTCCAAGGTCAATGGGGTTGACCCCACTTCCTTCCCATACTGGTATGAGGAAGCTTTGAGAGATGAGAAAGAGAGAGCTGCCGCTGGGGATGCTACTTCTGCCATGGCCAGCATCTAGGTTCATAAATGACATTGGTCACATACTTATTGCCCTCTGTCTGATTTTAGAATAAGTATTTTTCTATTCTGTTAAACCTGGCATTGGAATAGGAATTTCCTTAGAAACCTGCAAGAGCCCAACAGTAAAATAGATGGGATCAAGAAACAAGAAAAAAATGTAAAAGGCGGTTATCCTAAGAATCCTATATCTCTTTTTGTCTGCTGTTTTGTAAAGTTAAAGATATACACTTAGATTTGCTTGGCTAATTAAACAATGTATGAGAAGTTAAATTCTAATAAATAAGAGTCCTGGCTCACTGGCTTATTTATGCTTATAGGTGGGTCTTAGAGGTGAAAGAAAAGCCTAGAATGGAAAATTGCCCCTGGCAGTTCCTCTGGGATCACAGAGAAACAGAGCCCACTGGAGCAGGTGTGGAAGATGTCCTGCCCTCTGTCGCCACACCACTAAATACAGTGTACAAACTCGGTGTTCTGTACATATCGCTTAAAAGGATTTCCTGAGAAAAGGCTGATATTTCTTTGAAGCAGTGCCCATAGGCTGGCACTTTTTCCATGCTGGGAGAAACAGAGCCCATGGCACTGAAAGGACATTTAATTATTAATAAGTTATCATTAGTGTAATTTGGCCAACCCTAAGCAAGGGCTAGATCTTTGCTAGGGGTGAAACGAATGAAAATAGTCATTTGGATGGAAGAGCCATTGGGAGGAAGGAAAGGGTTAGTCCTTGACTCAAATTCTGGGAGTTTTGAGTTGCATTCAGCTGGGGAAGACCTCCCAATATCCAAATTAAAGATTATACGTATTATCAAGGAAAATTTACTGAGTTTTGTTTACAGAGCAACATTTGAGGCTCACTTGTTTTATGTCGTAGAGTGCTGTATATTCTCTGAGATGCCATGGAGCACACTCATGCTCACGCGTGCGCATACACACACACACACACACACACACACACACACACACACACACAATCCCAGGAGAATGATAGAGTTTAGGGTCAAAATCATATTAGAATTACTGTTATTATTAAAGGTCCATTAAATGCCAGGCCATGTACTTGACAGTCCCACAAGTCAGGGCTTGTTAAACCCACTTCACAAATGAAGAACCTAAGGCTCATATTGGCCACTTGTCCATGGACCCAGTATCACATATCCAGTAAGTGACAAAGCTGAGACTGGATTCCTGGTCTGAATTCACTGAGATCCAGGCTCTCCCCACTCCTCCTAGCCTGAGGCAGACCTTTTGTCTCTTAGTTCATTTCTCTTCCCAGTACTGCATCATGGCAACAGAAAGAAGGGCCCTGTGGCCAAGGTACTAAAAGCAGGACTAAAGAAGAAAGGTGATGATGAGAATTAAACTGGATTTCTGGATTGTGTGTGGCCTTAATTTACCTCTGGCCCTTGTGCCTGAGCCCCAGGGCTCCTTGAAAGCTGACTGTGCCTAGGTGCTGACACTTTGTCCTGGGGTCTGGCACTTTCTTGCATTACACACCCTTCCAGTGGTCTTCCTTCATGTGCGCTTCTGTCCAACTCTGGAATGTGGCCTGCTAATCAGCTTATCACGTCCTCTTCTCTGAACACTGTGCCCTGCTCCCAGTGGAACAGCCCCAAATATATCAACATTATTTTAATTTGTGTCTCCCCTTTTCTCATTAGGTTAAGCAGAAAATCAATTTAATTCCTCACCCATATAAAGACGGATTTAGGCAGTGAAGTCCTGAGTAAAGGGATTCCTCAGGGCAGGATTTAATGTCAGCAGGACCTTTCCCTTTGTTTCAAGAAGCAAGCAATGAGCTAGAATGACCAGGAGCCAGGGATAAAGATTAGACAGGACACAATCAGTCAGTGAGCGTCGTTGAGAGCATCCTGGCAAGAGCAATTGCCAGAGTCCAGAAAAGAGACCACCTACAAAACCAAGTCAGAAGAGGCCCAGGCAGGCTGGTGGGGCTCTCTGAGTCCAGAGTTCAGGGGCCAGAAGAAGAGATGGTGGGGAACCTGGGTGGGTGGTACTGAATGCCTTGTAAGAATAGGCTGGACACTGTTTACAATAGCCAGGGCATGGAAGCAACCTAGATGTCCATCGGCAGATGAATGGATAAGAAAGCTGTGCTACATATACACAATGGAGTATTAATCAGCTATTAAAAAGACTGAATTTGAATCAGTTCTCATGAGGTGGATGAAACCAGAGCCTATTATACAGAGTGAAGTAAGTCAGAAAGAAAAACACCAATACAGTATACTAACACATATATATGGAACTTAGAAAGATGGTAACGATGACCCTATATGCCAGACAGCAAAAGAGACACAGATGTAAAGAACAGACTTTTGGACTCTGTGGGAGAAGGCAAGGGTGGGATGATTTGAGAGAATAACATTGAAATATGCATATTATCATATGTGAAATAGATCGCCAGTCCAGGTTCAATGCATGAGACAGGGTGCTCAGGGCTGGTGCATTGGGATGACCCAGAGGGATGGAATCGGAAAGGAGGTGGGAGGAGGGTTCCGGATGGGGAACACATGTACACCCATGGCTGATTCATGTCAATGTATGGCAAAAACCACTACAATATTGTAAAGTAATTAGCCTCCAATTAAAATTAATTAATTAATTAAAAAAAAAAGAATAGGCTGGGGAATCTGCATTTGTGACCAGCTGGAAGTCTCAGTGTGGTCTGAGTGGGTAAGTCAATTGGAGGAGTGGGCCAGCCATGTACCAGATACCACCCGTTCACTTCCCCACCACCCATTGTGTCCTGTTGGAAAGAGCACAGCTGCTACCCTCCATCATTTGGATGAGCTACGTTTCTTGACACCTCTAGGGGTGCAGGACACCTTTGCCAGTGTCCCTGGGCTGGAAGCTGTCTTGATGCCTGCTGGAGGCTGGGGTGTTGCCCTTGTGTAGAGTGGACCCCTCCATAGAAGCTAGGGCTATGTGAGTGAGTGGGGTTGGGGACTGACATCTACCAGTTGAGACAGGCCAGGGGCACCTGTGAAGAGTGGAAGGCAATGCACAGTCACAAGGAGAGGGCAACTGGAGAGGCAATCCTTGGGACTAATCACCTCAGAGACTCTTTGGCTAAAGGGCTAGGCATGGGCACACATTGAAAAATGATCCAGATGTTGTCCCTGCCTCAGGCTGCCTCCCTTGGTTTCTGAGCTGTTGGGACACTAGAAGGTGGGTGTCCTGCAGCTATGACTGCTGGTCTTCATTGCCACCAGGTTGTCCAGGACAGAGGATTGGCCTGCATTATCTACCCAGGTGTAAACTGGGGCACTGTAGGACTTAATTCATTTGCTTTCCATTTCTTAGAGATCAGTGTCCTTCATGACCTGATGTCCAATAAGTTGAAAGTTTTTTCATATCTGGATTTTTAGGTATATCAGGTATGAGTTCCATTCCTCTCACTCCACTGTGGCCAGAAGCAGAAGTTCTATAATCCAAATTTAAAATCTAAATTATCAAGGCATGACAAATGTCCTCGAATTTCAATCTCATTCACATTATAACTAGTATTGAAAGGCTATGGGGCACATTTATGTTAATATAGACATACATTCGACTAGGAGAATATACAGCAAAATGTCAGCAATGTATTTCTCTACTGTTGTTGTTCAGTTGCTCAGTCGTGTCCAACTCTTTGCAACCCCATGGACTGCAGCATGCCAGGCTTCCCTGTCCTTCAGTATCTCCCGGAGTTTCCTCAGACTCATGTCCATTGAGTCAGTGATGCCATCCAACCATCTTAACTTCCTTCATCCCCTTCTCCTCCTGCCCTCAATCTTTCCCAGCATCAGAGACTTTTCTAATGAGTCGGCTGTTTGCATCAAATGGCCAAAGTATTGGAGCTTCAGTGTTAGCATCAGTCCTTCCAATGAATATTCAGGGTTGATTTCCTTTAGGATTGACTGGTTTGATCTCCTTGCAGTCCAAGGGACTCTCGAGTCTTCTCCAAATCCACAATTCAAAAGCATCAGTTCTTCAGTGCTCAGCTTCTTTGTGGTCCAACTCTCACATCAGCACATGACTACTGGAAAGACCATAGCTTTGACTATGTGGACATTTGTCAGAAAGTTGATGTCTCTGCTTTTTAATACCCTGTCTAGTTTTGTCATAGCTTTCCTTCCAGGAGCAAGTGTCTTTTAATTTCATGGCTTCAGTCACTGTCTGCAAGGATTTTGGAGCCCAAGAAAATAAAATCTGTCACTGCTTCCACTTTTTCCCCTTCTATTTGCCATGAAGTGATGGGACTGAATGCCATTATCTTAGTGTTTTGAATGTTGAGTTTTAAACCGGCTTTTTCGCTCTCCTCTTTAACCCTCAGCAAGAGGCTCTTTAGTTTCTCTACTAGTGGAAATATAAATGATTTCTATATTTTCTTATTCATGGTTTTAAAATTTTCCAACATTTTGGAAATATATATGAATTACCTTTATAACTATAAATATTTTAAATGTGATTTTGACTGCCAAAAATAAACACATATCCTCTAGATGGTTTGTTTGCAAAAAATTTGATCAACCTCTTGCTGAATTCTACCCAGCCTCTGGCTTGCCTACTGCTTGTTTGACTAGAAAGAAAAAGAAATGCAATCCAATTAGTAAGCTATGTGTAGCCATCCAACTTCCCTCACATTTTCAAAGACAGTGCTGCATAGATAAGAATCCATCTCCTTTTTAAAGCCTTCTCTCCAGAAAAAGTATTAACTTGTATTTCAAAAAGTAAAATTACATTTACATCTAAATCATATTCTCCATGATATGATTGGATCCAATATTTATACAAAGGAGAGTATATGGACAATTTGAGGAGAAGGAATTATAAGTATCACATTCATTACTATGAATGTTGTTTATGTGTCTCTTGTCAGAGCTCATAATAAATAAATCATGCTATTTTTAAATGATATTCTTCAGTCATTACTGCTTTAATTCCAACTTGTGCCTGAAAATGCACTTTTATTTTCTTATGACTGATGCAGCATTTTCATTAAAACACTTATCATTTTCTTTCATAGACTATTATCAACACACAGTCATGATTATCTTTCACAAAGTAAATATCATGTAAAAAGTTGTAATTGATAATTTTGATAATTTTCTCTACTGCAGGTTTTATGCTCTGTTGTTGGCTATATTTCACATACTCATTTTCTGCACTCAACTATTTCACTATTTTCATGGTTTCATTCACACACTGACCTAACAAAAGCCATTAATGATTATTGATACGATTCAAAATTATTTGTGTGCCTTGTGCTGTGCTGTGCTTAGTCGCTCAGTCATGTCCAACTCTTTGCAACCCCATGGTCTCTAGCCCACCAGGTTCCTCCATCCATGGGGATTCTCCAGCTAAGAATATTGGAGTGGGTTGCCATGCTGTCCTCCAGGGCATCTTCCCAATCCAAGGATCGAACCTGGGTCTCCCACATTGTGGGTGGGTTCTTTAACTTCTGAACCACCTGGGAAGCCCAAGAATACTGGAGTGGGTAGCCTATCTCTCTCCCGGGGATCTTCCTGACCCAGGAATCAAATCGGGATCTCCTGTATTGCAGGCAGATTCTTTACCATTTGAGCTACCAGGGAAGCCCATTTGTGTGCCTTAGGATATTTTAACCACTGTGTTGCTTATTCCTTGTTCTTCACTTTTCTTTCTCTCTTCCCTTTGTTCCTTCCTTTTGTTCTTTTTTTTTTTTTTTTTTTTGTAAAGTACAACTACATAGCCTCTTTCCTTATGTGAACATTTTCTCTTTATTGGACCATAGTCTACTTTCTGAAATTAATCAGCCCCTGAATTTTACCAAATCATTTTGATCCAAATGTGTTTCTATGGGTTTTTTAGCTGTAAAATATATACATATGATTTATTTCTTTGCAACTGGATACTTTCTAATACTTTATTTTTTATTTTTAAAATGTAGGTTTCACATTCTCCAAAAAAAGGATGCATGTGAAAATATACTTCAATTTAAAGAATAATAAAGGTGCAAGTGAATTAATAAGCACCAGTGACTTTTCCAATACCATTTCTTTTAACCAATGTCATTTAATAAGTTAGCTAGCATTTTCCTCTTGGAAAATTAAAACTGTTCCTAATTTTCCCATGTCATCACCTTGTTTCCTTTATATGCATTTGCTCTATATCTAAATCATTTAATCACTACTGTACACTTTTAAACATAACAAATTACTACTGTAAGACGTTCTTCTTACAGTAGTAAGAAGAGTATGATTTTATATAACCTGATTCTGATTTTAAGTAACCTGTCATTTTTGCCCTTTCTGCAAACTCCTGTATTCTATGCAGTTTCATATAATTTAAACTATGTCTGCAATGCACTGAATATTTATGTCTTCTCCAAATGCTTATATGTTTGGAGGTGAAGTCTTTGGGAGGTAATTAGGTCATGAAGGTGGAGCCCTAATGAATGGGTGCCTATAGCAGAGGCCAGAGAGTTAGCTAGTTCTCTTTCTTCCATGTACGGATCAGTCAGTTCAGTTCAGTCACTCAGTCATGTCTGACTCTTTGTGACTCCATGGACTGCAGCATGCCAGGCCTCCCTGTCCATCACCAATTCCCAGAGCCTACTCGAACTCAAGTCCATCACATTAGTGATGCCATCCAACCATCTCATCCTCTGTTGTCCCCTTCTCCACCTGCTTTCAATCTTTCCCAGCATCAGGGTCTTTTCCAGCGAGTCAGTTCTTTGCATCAGGTGACCAAAGTATTGGAGTTTCAGCTTCAGCATCCGTCCTTCCAATGAATATTCAGAACTGATTTCCTCTAGGATGGTCTGGTTGGATCTCCTTGCAGCCCAAGGGACTCTCAAGAGTCTTCTCTAACACCACAGTTCAAATAAGGATACTGAGAAGTTAACAGTCTGCAACCTGGAAGAGGGCTTTCATCAGAACCCAACCATGCTGACACCATGATCTCATCCTTCTAGCCTTCAGAACTAATAGACATAAAGTTCTGTTGTTGATAAGTCACTCCGTTTGTGGTATCTTATTATAGGAGCCTAAGCTGATGAAGACAGTGTTCAAAGCCATTGTTTTATAACAGTCTTTTTAAAAAAAGTTCTTAGATATTTCAGCTCCCTTGTTTTGTTCCATTGATGCTATTTATTGTTTTTCTAATTTCAATTTCATTGATTTCTGCTTGTATCTATATTATTAGTGATACTATCATTCTTCTTGCTTTGGTTTTAATTTACTTTTATAATTTCTCACATTAGGAGCAGATATTATCAAATTGAGTCTTTTCTTCCTTTCTAATATAAGCATTTAATGACATAAATTTCCCACTTAGTACTTCTTTAGCTAAGTCCCCAAAATTGTGATATGGTGTATTTACATTTTCATTCAGTTCAAAATATTTTCCAGTTTCCTTCAATAATTTCTTTTGATCCATGATTTACTAATTGTATTGTTTAATTTCCAAATATCTGGGGATCTTGATGATATAAAATAAAATAAATGTCGAGGCCTTAAATGCTACAGTGAGGAGTTTCTACATAATGTGCTGACCAATGGGAAACCATTAATGATTTTTGAGAGGTGTGCTGACATGATCAGAGCTATGCTTGAGGAAAGACAATCTTGAAGGATAGAATGGATTGGAGGCAGGAAGTAGGGAGGTAGCTAAGGGTCAGCTACTCATTCTCACCAACTATGCCATATCATGCTGTTACATGTATTGAATTTCTCTCTGCTCCTGAAAGATCATTTCTCTAAGTATTCAAGTCACTTTGAATTTAAATGCCAAATTAAATGTACTAACAAATTCACTAGTTAGTCATCTAATTAGCACATACTTTAACTATCTACATGAATGACTGATTTAACCATTACCATGGCCAAGTCAGTTAAATTGCTCAGTTTGGGCTAAAATTGTTGTTAGTGGAGTAGATATTTGCATTTCATATATGCATTTCAAACTATAAGTAATTGCTACTTGGAACCTAAAACGTAATTATCATGAGACATAATTAGTATTAAATCAGAATCTTATAAATCTCTGCCTAATTATCCTGAATCATATATCTAGATGTCTGGTTGCTATATATTTTTGTAAGGTCTCATGGTCTTTTAAACCAAAGCATTTAGTTTAACAAATCTCTTGGAACTTACCAATTCTGTGAAAGTGGAACAACTGTCACCCAGCATGTGTGACTTACAAGGTAAACAAGATGAAGTTGGGCTGAGCTCATAAAACAGCATGTGTATCCCTGAACTGGGGAGAGTGGCATCTGGTTGGTGGTGCCTGTCTCATATTAACCAGGGACAAAACAACTCCTTGTTTACCCCAACTTGGCTTTTTGCTGTGCCCATGCTTGGCTCATGCCCTGGACACATGGGAAAAGAAAGGATTTCATTCTATTCAGTGAAGATGCTGCAATTTTAAAGATTTTTATTTTTTCAATAGTTAAATGTTACAACATCTGTATTATGAAGTCAGGAAGTTGGAATAATTTCTTGAAGATTTATAAGGAAATAGGAATAATTGCTTGCCATGAATGGGAGAAGGACAAAGCACTTGAAGTCACGCCTTGAAGTTAAAAGAGTCTGGTTGGCCTTTCACTTTCCCCTACTTGGCTCTTCACAGAGAGTCAGTGGTAGAGAGACTGTTGAGTCATGAGTCAGAAACACAATATTCATCCTGAAGTCACATGCTGCTGCTGCTGCTAAGTCACTTCCGTCATGTCCGACTCTGTGCGACCCATAGACGGCAGCCCACCAGGCTCCCCCATCCCTGGGATTCTCTAGGCAAGAACACTGGAGTGGGTTTCCATTTCCTTCTCCAATGCATGAAAGTGAAAAGTGAAAGTGAAGCCGCTCAGTCGTGTCCGACTCTTAGCGACCCCATGGACTGCAGCCTACCAGGCTCCTCCATCCATGGGATTTTCCAGGCAAGAGTACTGGAGTGGGGTGCCATTGCCTTCTCCTGAAGTCACATAGTCACTTTCAAAAAACACTACAGAACTTTTGTGACCAAGACCCTTTTTGTCCTTCCCTTCAACATTGTTTTCATTGTCACTGTGGCTCTTAATGTTTTGGGGTATGGATCCTTTTCAGAATCTGATGAAAGTAAGGGAAATGAAAAATTTTGCCAAGAAAATTCTCTCCTAAGTGCATAAAATTTTGTCTATAATTTTTGTCCAAAATTATAGACAAAATCATAATTTTGTCTATAATTTCAGAACGTTGATAGATTCCTCCCTGTGTGGGGTTTGTGTGCCACAAAGGATATGTTGACGTCCTAACCCCCAGAAACTGTGACCTTATTTGGAGAAAGTGTCTTTCCAGATGTAACCAAGTCATTAGGGTGGACCCTAAACCAATATGCTTGGTGTCCTCATAAGAGAGGAAAAACAATGTGAAGATACAGACACACGAAGAGAATGCCATGTGAAGACAAAAAGAGATTCAAGTGATGTGCCTATGACCCATGGAACACTGAAGTTTGCAAGTATCACCAGAAGCTAGAGCAGAGCATGAAACAGATTCTCCCTAGAACACTCAGAAGCAACCCAACAGTGCTGACATCTTGATTTCAGACTTCTGAGTTCCAGAATTATGAGACAATACACTTCTGTTGCTTTTAGCTATCCAGTTTGGCAACCCACTCCAGTACTCTTGCCTGGAGAATTCCGTGGACAGAGGAGCCTGGTGGGCTGCCGTCCATGGGGTCACACAGAGTCTAACATGACTGAAGCGATTTAGCATGCATGCATGCATTGGAGGAGGAAATGGCAACCCACTCCAGTATTCTTGCCTGGAGAATCCCAGGGACAGAGGAGCCTGTGGGCTGCCGTCTTTGGGGTCACACAGAGTCGGACACGACTGAAGCGACTAGCAGCAGCAGCAGCAGTTTGTAGTACTTTGTTTCTGCAGTCCTAGGAAACTAATACAGATTTTGGTTGCTACTGTAACAAATATCTAAAGTATAGAAGCCGGTTTGGAATTGGATAATGGGTAGAGGCTAGAATTCTGAAGTGTTGATCAAAAAAAGCTTGGATTACCATTAAGATTGGATGATAAAAATATGAATATTACAGGCATATTAATGTTATCGGGGGCTTTCTTGGTGGTCCGGTAGTTAAGAATCCACCTTGCAATGCAGGAGACACTAGTTGGATCCCTGGTCCAAGAAGATCCCACTTGCCATGGAGCAGCTGGGCCCAAGTGTGACAACTGCTGAGCCCATGTGCCTAGAGCCTGTTCCACAACAGGAGAAGCCATCACAAAGAGAAGCCTATGCACCACCACTAGAGAGCAGTCCCCGATCACTACAACTAGAGAAAGCCCATGTGCAGCAATGAAGACCTAGCACAGCCATAAATATATAAATAAAAATATATTAAAAAATACAAGCACTTCTGGTGAGGCCTTAGAAAGAAATAAATGCATTATTGAGCATTGAAGGAAAAGCAATCCACATTATAGAGTGGCAGAAAATTTGTTTGAATTGTGTTTTGCTGTTGGGTGAAATGTAAAACTTAAAAGCCATAAACTTGGATATTTCACTGAGAAGTTTTTCAAAGTGTGGAAGATACAACTTGTTTTCTTTGTACTGCTTTTATTAAAAGGTGAGAGTAAAGATATAAATTAAGGAATAAATTATTAAGCAAAAAGCAACCAACACTTAATGATTCGGAAAATTCTCAGTCTATGTAGATAGACTGGAAATAAGGTCAAAGGTGTGGCTGAACAACTATTGGCTACATCGCTTAGGTGTGTGCCTTGTGGATCCAATCAACCATCTCGGCAAAAGTCAGCAACAGGAATATGGTGATCTCAGAAGGCTCTGGGGCAAACCCCATGTCAAATGGTGTGAATTCCCTTGACATTCATGGAAGACAGCTTTTTGAGAAGTATACCAACATGGCATTGTTAGCCTAGATTGGAAGGGACAGAGGTGGGAGAAACTGAAGGAAGCATGACTCTAAGGGCAGAGCCATGGATGCAAAGGCCAGAAAGACTACAGGCAGAGGGGGCAGACTTGCCTCTTTGTTTCCAGAAGGTAAGGCTGCTTCCCAGGGCTAAGAGGGAAGAGCATCAAGTCACAGAGATTTATTCCTAGGCCCTGGAACCTAGTGAAATCTACCCTATTGTGAACTTACTTTAGACTGACACCTTTTTTTCCCTCCAATTTCTCCCTTTTAGAATAGGACGTCTAACTTTTATTTATTTATTTGGCCATGCCCTGTAGCATGCATGATCCTAGTTCCCCAACCAGGAATAGAACTCATACCCCCTGTGATGGAAGTGTAGTGTCCCAACCACTGGACCGCCAAGAAGTCCCTAGCATGTCTATCTTAAGCCTGTTCTATAATTATACATTTGAGGCAAATTTCTTTTCCAGGTTTCACAGGTATATAGATGAAGAATAATTTTGCCCCAAGATGGACCATATTCTGAATCTCACCTATAACTTATTTAAATGATGTATAGGATAAGATTTAGGACTTCCGTTGATTATACTTAGATGATATTTTGGACTTAAAGTTGGTGCTGGAACGGGTTAAGACTTTAGGGGATGTTGGGATGGGGTTAATGTATTTTGTACATGAGAAGTGCATGAACTGGGGGGTGTGCAAAAGAAGATTGTTGGGGTTGAATTGTGTGCCCCTCAAAAAAAAAAAAAAAAACACATGTTGAGGACTTCCCAGGTGGTGTTAGAGGTAAAGAATTTGCCTGCCAATGCAGGAGATGTAGGAGACGTGAGTTTGATCCCTGGGTCAGGAAGATCCCCTAGAAAAGGGAGTGGCTAGCTACTCGAATATTCTTGGCTGGGAAATCCCATGAACAGAGGAGCCTGATGGGCAATAGTCCATGGGATCGCGAAGAGTTGGGCACGACTGAACATGCATGCACACGCATGCACAATGTGTTAAGAAGTTCTAATTCTCAGTATCTGTGAAACTGACTTTATTTGAAAATGAGTTCTTTGCAGATGTAATCAAGTCATTATTGTGGGCTCGAATCCAGTATGCCTGGTGTCCTTACAGAAAAAGGAAATGATGTGCAGACACAGACACAGGACAAACACCACATAGAGGTGGAGGCAGACATTGCAATGAGGTATCTACAAGCCAGGGTGTGCAAAGGATTACTGGCCGCCACCAGAAGCTAGGAAAGGAGCACGGAACAGAAACTCCCTGAGAACCCTTCTAAGGAACCAACCCTGCTGATGCCATGATTTCAGATTTCTAGCCTCCAGAACTGAGAGACAACCAATATCTATGGTTTCAAAACACCCAGTTTACCCAGTTTGTGGTACTTTGTTTCACGATCCCCAGCACACTAACCCTCCCACCCTAAAGTCTCATCCATATGTCTTTAAGCAACCCATGAAACCCAAGATCCTTCCATTTTCAGGTATTTGTTCAGCAGCCAGACCTAGCAGCAAGATGTCTTGAATACAGTACAAAGCAAATTTTGATGCAATTTCTATGACTAAACCCAGAGAATATTATACCACTGAAGAATCGTTGCAGAATTTAATGAACTACAAAAGAGTATGCTTTGAAAACAAGGTAGACTGGGAGCAGAAATTTCATCCTAGAGTTCAGATTCTCGCTATGACTAACCTTTGCTTACTCATTGATTAATGTGTTTACCTGTCTTCTCCACAAGCATAGAGTTGAATATCAAATTTGCAGCTGACTCACTTTTTGATGGATACCCAAACACATTCATTTTCAAGTGCTAAGTAAAAGCTTATCCTTAGTGAAGAAAAATGCAGGCAACAGGCAAATGAACTTGTCCTGAATACCATACTGGATGCTTGGGGCTGGTGCATTGGGACGACCCAGAGGGATGGTATGGGGAGGGAGGAGGGAGGAGGGTTCAGGATGGGGAACACATGTATACCTGTGGTGGATTCATGTTGATATTTGGCAAAACTAATACAATTATGTAAAGTTTAAAAATAAAATAAAATATAAAAAAAAAAGTGTTTGTGTGAGTCCCTTCTTAGGTTGTTAGCTGGGATTATGTCCGTCAGCTTCCAGTGGCCATAGATCTTGGAAATACGGAAAAATACATGTTAAAAGATATATGGGAACACAAGTAAAAAATCAAATGATATGAGCCACTACATCGTATAGTTTTGAGGTCAAATAAGCTGCTGAAAATTCATGAAATGTAATAGGTTTCAAAATGTTTTTTTTTAAAGGAAAATTTGTTTCTATTATATTTAACTTTTCAATCTCTAATGGAAAATATATTGTTCTATCAACTTTGAATTTGGGGCTGTAATTTAGAAAGGGTTTTCTTTTTTAATTTAAATGTATTTATTTTTAATTGTAGGATAATTGATTTATATTATTGTATTGATTTCTGCCCTATATCAATATCAATCAGCCATAGGTATATATATGTCCCCTCCCTCTTTAACCTCCCTCCAACCTCCCACCTCCCATCCCATCCCACCCTCGGTTTTCTTCTTATTTTCTTTTGTGCAGTGGTAAAAATATTCTTTCCATTGGGTGTAAAGAGAAAGTCCAACCATTAGTATCAGGAGAATCATTTATTCACCAAATATTTACTAAGTATCTACTATATATCTATCATCAAACTGGGCAGTGACAATACAGAGACACATGAGATATTGTCCCTGTCCTCAAGGATTCTCACTAATAGAGGAAGACTCAAAAAATTACAGTTATAGTATGTGCTGATAAGAGAGATATCTGATTCATTCAGGATTGGTGGAAGGGAGTGTGGAGGACAGATGCACTCCAAAAGGTAGTAATTGAGTTGAACCTTAAAATTGGCAAGTGCATTAAAGGGAGATGTGATAGCATGGACTAAGGAAAAGGTAAGAAACAGCACGTTACATGGGATACACACATACTAAAAAAGCACTCATTGTGTTTATCTGAAACTCAAATTTAATTAAGTGTCCTATATTTTTATTTTCTAAATTTGGCAACTCTACATGAATTGAATGCATTTCTGTGTCACTGGAAGGTCAAGTGGAAGTCAGAGGTTCTGAAAGATAGGGCTGGAAAGATAGATGTCAGATCATCAAAAACCAGGTTTGCCAAGTCAGACAACTTGTACTTAGTTTTGACAACAGTAGTGAGCTATTGAAAAGTTTTTAGCAGAAGAATCATACAGTCAAGCTCCTCTTTTAGATGGGTTCTTCTGGCAACATATGGAGCATCCATTGAAGCAAATAAGGGTAGTGACAGGGAAATTATTAAATAGACTAATGTAAGGTTGATCCCATAGAGATGATGAGCTTAAACTAGTGTAGTGGTTGGGGGAGATGGAGATTAGGTGCTGGAAGTAACTTCTAGGAGTAAAGTCCAGAAGTTTGGGTAGTTGACCAAAGAGGGTGAGGAAAGAGAGGGGGAGTCTAGACTAACTTCACAGATCCTGTCTAGTGACAGGATGTATGACATGGAAAATGTAGGAGAAAGGGCAGAACTTTTAAGGAAGATGACAGGTTATATTTGGGGCATGTTTATTTAGTTGGTTGGACTTCTCTGGTGGCTCAGATGGTAAAGCATCTGCCTATAATGCGGGAGACCCAGGTTCAATCCCTGGGTCGGGAAGATATCCTGGAGAAGGAAATGGCAACCCACTAAAGTACTCTTGCCTGGAAAATCCCATGGATGGAAGAACCTGGTAGGCTACAGTCCATGGAGTCACAAAGAGTCAGACACGACTGAGCAATTTCACTTTCTTTCTTTCTTTTTCTATTTAGCTGGTTGGCTAAATTCCAACCAAATGGAAATGAGCAGCAGGTGTCAGAGGAGTGTTCTATTTTGGCAACGTAGACTTGGGAATTGTTAGCACAGAGCTAAAACTATAGAAAACAAAACAGAGAACCAATTAAGAGCATTCATTCTTGCAGTTGGTAGAATTAAAAATCTTCTTGAAGGACAATTGCCACTGTATATAGTTCTTTCTAAACCTGGCTCATCCATGTGCCATAAAAAGTTTCAGCACAATGAATATACAATCATGGCAGGACACTGTATTAATACTTACTGCAAACCATGTGGTGGAGTTCCTGTTTATCTTGTTTGTGGAATTATCTCATATTTAATATACCTCAATGTAACATGAGCTAGAAATAGGCCAACTTATAGAAAAAGATAACAGTCAATATTTTTGTGGAATGCATATATCATTCCCATCACAAGATATAACCAAACATCAACAGCAAGATGACTTATCTGAGCCAATGTCAGCATTTATAAAAGGGAATTTCTGGCCTTTCATCCAGTTTAAAACTTCTACTCTGTAACAACATTGGTTGCAGCTTTAGGTAGCAAAGGAGCTTGTTCATTTAAATGGCAATGTATAGAATAAGGAGAGGGTGAAAAATTAAGTTCATATGAAGAACACTTTAACTTGGAAAGAACATTTATATGCTAAATAAAACAGTCTTTCGTTGCCTAACAAGGCTCTAAGATATATATACAAATAATAAGCATATAGGTGGATTATTGAGACTCTAATGTATCAGACACAGAATTAAACAATTTAAATGTTATTTCATATAATTTTCACAGAAATCCTATAAACTAGATATATGGTCATTCTCGTTTTATCATTGAGGAAACTGAAACTCAGAGAAGGTGCTTAACATTTTACAGAGAGACAATTTTCAAAGTCTATATTTAAGAATTTATATATATATCTATGAATCCACCTGCCAAGGACAAGACACAGGAGACAAGTTCAGTCACTAGGTTGGGAAAATCCCCTGGAGGAGGGAATGGCAACCCAGTCCAGTATTCTTGCCTGGGAAATCCCATGGACAGAGGAGCCTGGCGAGCTTATAGTCCATGGGGTCACAAAGAGTCAGACACAACTTAACAACTAAACAACAACAATAATATATATAATTCAGATACATAGATATGTACATACATACATACACATGCACACAAACATATATCTGTGTATATGTACATTAAAACACATTTACTTATGAAAATATATAGTCTAGTTACTTTTAATCATTGTCAAAGTAACCATTTCTAATTTCACTGCCTGGTTCACAGTTCACATCATAAAATCTTCTTTAAAGGGAATAGTGTAACATGAATTCCTCCCTCTCTGAGCAGTTATGAAATTAAATAATCAACATATTGCTTTGCCTTATGTCAATTTACCTTCCTAGATTTAAGCCATAGAATCTGTGGTGAATACTGTTTTAAAGTTTATCAAGTCCTACATCCTTTTCTGTGTAGGAATCCCTCTTTGAGATTCTTAACATATGTTTTTTTCATTTTCATTCAAATATTTGCAGTGACTAGGAGTGAAAAAAAGTGTGTTAGCTGCTCATTCATGTCCGACTCTTCACCAGTCTCCTCTGTCCATGGGATTTTCCAGGCAAGAATATTGGGGTAGGTTGCCATTCCCTTCTCCAGGGGATCTTCCCAACCCAGGGATCGAACCCAGGTCTCCCATAATGCAGGCAGATTCTTTACTATCTGAACCACCAGGGAAGCCCAAAGAGAAAGTCTGTTTCCACCTGGTTTCAAACCTTTTGCATGTGAAGCAAATGTGACAACCACTACACTGCAGAAATGAGGAAAGGTCACCAATTCTAATACTGGGGAGCTGTGGTAGGTCCTAAATCTGTCCTCTAAAGATTATAGGTCTATCCTTGTTGTCACAAATAATGGCAAGATTTCATTCTTTTTATGGCTAATAATATTTCATTGTATGTATACCACAACTTCATTATCCATTCATTCATTGCTAGACACTTAGGTTATTTACATATCTTGGCATTTGTAAATAACCTGCAATGAACATAGGGTGGCATATATGTTTTCAAATGAGTATTTTCATTTTCTTCAGATTTAATACTTTCTAGGTATTGTGCGATTGCTGGATCAGATGGTAGTTCTATTTTTAGCTTTTTGAGGACCCGCCATACTGTTTTCCACGGTAGTTGCACTAATTTACATTCCCACCAATAGTGCATGATTTTCTTTGCTCCACATCCTTACTAACGCTTGTTATTTCTTGTTTTTGTTTTCTTTTTTAAAATAATAGCCATTCTAACCAGTGTGAGGTGATACCTCATTGTAATTTTGATTTGCATTTCTCTAATAATTAGTGGTGCTGAGCAGTTTTTCATGTACCTATTAGCTATCTGTATCTATTCAGATAATTTTTTTTTAATATTTTTTTCTTCTAACTCCTCCACAGTACTTCTCATAGAACTTCTTCCCACTTTTTGCTTCACTCTTGTTTTACAGAACTAAAAGTATTTTAAACATTATTTTTTTAGACCTTATGTCTTGAAAGGGTACCATATGAGTGAAAAAATGTTTCCTTTATGAAGTTTGTTTGTTTATCACTAATATATTAGAAAGAATGCTTTACTGTTAATAGTGGGGATCGAGCGGAAGGACATATTATGATTATCTGTACTGGTTTCAATCTTGATATGATCTTGCCCAGCATCAGGGTCTTTTCCAATGAGTCAGTTCTTCATATCAGGTGGCCACAGTATTGGAGTTTCAGCTTCAGCATCCGTCCTTCCAATGAATATTCAGGACTCATTTTCTTTGGGATTGACTGGTTTGATCTCCTTGCTGTCCAAGGGACTCTCAAGAGTCTTCTCCAACACCACAGTTCAAAAGCATCATTTCTTGAGTGCTCAGCTTTCTTTATGGTCCAACTCTTACATCCATAAATGACTACTGGAAAAACCATAGCTTTGACTAGATGGACCTTTGTTGGCAAAGTAATGTCACTGCTTTTTAATATGCTGTCTATGTTTGCCATAGCTTTTCCTCCAAGGTGCAAGCGTCCTTTACTTTCATGGCTGCAGTCACCATCTGCAGGGATTTTGGAGCCGAAGAAAATAAAGTCTGCCACTGTTTCCATTGTTTCCCCATCCATTTGCCATGAAGTGATGGGACCGGATGCCATGATCTTAGTTTTTTGAATGTGGAATTTTAAGCCAGCTTTTTCACTCTCCTCTTTCACTTTCATCAAAAGGGTATTTAGTTCCTCTTCACTTTCTGCTGTAAGGGTGGTGTCATCTGCATATTTGAGGTTATTGATATTTCTCAGAGCAATCTTGATTCCAGCTTGTGCTTCTTCCAGCCCAGTGTTTCTCATGATGTACTCTGCATATAAGTTAAATAAGCAGGGTGACAATACACAGCCTTGACGTACTCCTTTCCCAATTTGGAACCAGTCCATTGTTACATGTCCGGTTCTAACTATTGCTTCAGAGAAACTGATGAAAGACCCAAGGCCAAGCACAAACCATGTGAAGGCATTCTCTAGCCACGTAAACATTGCTCCATTCATATTTTGTGTACATTTTCACCAAGTATGATGCCTCTTACCTATCTTATCATCTAGTCCATGTTTTTCCCTCTTGTTTCTAAAGTTATAGTTAAACTCTTTGCCTAATTTAATGAGTATAAGTATTAGTTACTATGGCTGCTGTAACAAATTGCTATGAACTTAGAGGCTTAAAGCAACAAGAATTTATTATCTTAAAATTCTGAAAAGCAGAAGTCTGAAGTGGGCATGACTCAGCTAAAAAGGTATTGGCAGGGCTGTGTTCCTTTTAGAGATTCCAGGGGAGACTAAAACTCCTTGCCTTCTCCAGGTTTCAGAAGGCATCCCTTGCCTCAAAGTCCCTTCTTCAACCTTCAGAGCATTATTCCAACCTATGCCTCCACCATCACAGCCTCCCATTCCCTGACCCTAATTGTACTACCTTCCTTTTATAAGACTGACTACCTTGAGCCCATCTGGATATTTCACCTTAATCTCTCCATTGCATTTCTTTAATTTAATCACACCTGAAAAGTCCCTTTTGCTATGTAAATTAACATCTTCCCAGATTCTAGAGTTTAGAATGTGAACATATTTGATTCCACCTACCAGTTTTTTTTCCCCCTTGAATTTCAGACATATTGGTTCAACAGCATTCCCTTGATTTACCAGCCTAGTTAGGCTTTCAAGGCTCATCAACTGAATCCATTAATTTAACTGCAATGCATTGAATGAATTGAGTAGAAAGTACCACAATAAACTGGACATGCCAATTATCCTGCATGTGCTTGGACACGCACAAAATGACTCCTCAAGAGTCATAACTTTTATTAAACACAAGCCTTGCTTTACTGCTTTCCACACTCCGCCTGTTTGGGAGCAATGCTTGAGATATTTTGCAGACTCAATATGCATTGAGTAATGGTTCTTTCCACATCTTTCCACCAAGATATTATTTTAATGATATGTATTATTGATTTGCTTTTTCCCCACAGTAAAATCACAGTAATAATTTGTAGTGGTAAATAAAACAAAGAGATGCTTAAATATTCACTTGAGCTATATCCTGATCAGTTCTTTCAGGGACACAGTATAATAGAGACAGTATCAATAATATCATAGAAACTAAGCAATTCTCCCCACACTAAAATGTGAAGGCATGCTCAGATGGTAACATTTTCCCCTAATCCATACCATACTGGGTCTTCAAAGGTTGGTTTCTCACTACCAAACTAAAGTTGATTTTCACTTTACAAAATCACTTGGGGACTAAACCACTTTTGGGACTTCTCTGGAGGTCCAGTGGTTAAGACTCTGCTCTTCCACTGCAGGGGATGTGGGTTCGATCCCTGGTCAGGGAGCTAAGATCC
The DNA here is from genome assembly GCF_019923935.1 of Bubalus bubalis. Classification (NCBI taxonomy): domain Eukaryota; kingdom Metazoa; phylum Chordata; class Mammalia; order Artiodactyla; family Bovidae; genus Bubalus; species Bubalus bubalis. Next base: position 120,588,513 of record NC_059181.1, on the reverse strand, counting down.
CACATGCTGTAAGGTGGGGCCAAAAACTAGAAAACAAAACACAAAAACTAAATCACTTTTAAAGGCATTCAGAAAAAAAAAAAAAAAACAGAAAAAAAAAATAAAGGCATTCAGACTGCTTAGAAAGTTCCATTATTATCTGTGACAATTACTAGCTGTAAATGTAAAAAGTATACAAAATCCCAGCATACACTCTGGGCCAGTTGGCACCAATGAGCGTGTTCAGACATTTATTTCCTCAGTCTGAAATTCCAAAGGAATGTTATGAAGTCCTCTGGACTGAAATCCAACTCCTAGATTTGTGGCATCTGCCCATTTAATAAACGTGCCTCTGTGTATTCCTTGAATAAGTTGACTTAATAGAACCAAAGATGGAGATCAAAGTAGGAAGTTTCCTTTAAGACATTCTTAAGCTTTGTTATGACACTTCCTAAGACTACTTTGAGGTTTTCTAAGAGAAGAGGGAGGGCAGAGGTAAGTTCAGTTCAGTTCAGTTCAGTTGCAGAGTCGGACACAACTGAGCGACTGAACTGAACTGAACTGAAGTTACCCCTGCCCTCCCCCTTCTCTCCCTGCCCTCCCCCTCCATGCTAACTGCTTTGCTGATCATTCTGTTTGCTTGTGTTTTCATGTGTATCTGGTTGGACTGTTTTGGTATAAGGGAGTCACTGAGGATCTCTCTTTCAGCTTCAGTTTTACTCTTTGTCACTAAGTCCAAAGGATAGAAAGCCCCTTTTATAGGCCATGGATTGTGGATGCTTCTGAGATATCTTTTCTGCAGTCTGTAGCAACTGGGGATTTGCATTACTTTGCCTTTTGCCTATATGTTAAGACACATAATTTACTTACTTTTAAAATGAAATAGTATATATTGATATTTCATTGTTTCTTTGTTTTTCTTTGTTTCCATTTGTCTCTCTAAGCTGTGAGCTGAGAGCTTTGAGAGCCAGACTTTGAAATGAGTCAGCTGTTTAGAGCTCAGACACTGAAAGAGGTTTCCGTAGCAACGGGAGATGTGTGGGAAAGCCTTATGCACACTATAGCTTAGGAAGCAGGATTTACTGGCTGAATCGCAAAGCTTCCCCTCCGTCCAGGAGGTATTTTCTTAGTACGGGGATACTTGATCTGTGTTAGTTTTAGCTAACATTCAGTTTCTTCTCAGGGTGAACTTTGCATTTTGTGGAAATAAATTAAATACTGATATTAAACACATACTGTTTCAAAAAATAATCGCAAAATCAATAAAGCAGTATTAACTAAAGGAACTAAGCTTTAGTCAATGGTAAATAGCAAAAGTATCTTATTGATCTCATCACATATTCACTACTACAGTGAATTCAATCTGGCAGATGTCTTGCCTGCATTCCTGTCTATAAAGTGGTCATTAAATAAATATATAGAAAACATCTGACACCTAGCAGGTTTCCTAGAAGAGATTTCATATTTTAGACAGCCAATCCTTATTTGACCTATGCCCAGCTAACTTGATTGATTAGAAACTGACTAAGCAAACCAAGTTTTCTGGTCTGATTCAACAGCCACTTAATCCTAGGTCATTGCATTGTGAGGCAGGCATCAGGCAGAAGTGAAGCAATCAGTGTATTTCCACATCCACCATTAGAGAAACAACTCCAAGGGCATTTCCTAGGAAATTCATTCCACATATACTGCCTGGAGTATATACAATGGATTAAAGACAATCTCTTTAACAAGTGGTGCTGGGAAATCTGGTCAACCACTTGTAAAAGAATGAAACTAGAACACTTTCTAACACCATACACAAAAATAAACTCAAAATGGATTAAAGATCTAAACGTAAGACCAGAAACTATAAAACTCCTAGAGGAGAACATAGGCAAAACACTCTCTGACATACATCACAGCAGGATCCTCTATGACCCACCTCCCAGAATATTGGAAATAAAAGCAAAAATAAACAAATGGGACCTAATTAACCCTAAAAGCTTCTGCACATCAAAGGAAACTATTAGCAAGGTGAAAAGACAGCCTTCAGAATGGGAGAAGATAATAGCAAATGAAGCAACTGACAAACAACTAATCTTGAGAATATACAAGCAACTCCTACAGCTCAATTCCAGAAAAATAAATGACCCAATCAAAAAATGGGCCAAAGAACTAAATAGACATTTCTCCAAAGAAGACATACAGATGGCTAACAAACACATGAAAAGATGCTCAACATCACTCATTATCAGAGAAATGCAAATCAAAACCACTATGAGGTACCATTTCACACCAATCAGAATGGCTGTGATCCAAAAGTCTACAAGTAATAAATGCTGGAGAGGGTGTGGAGAAAAGGGAACCCTCTTACACTGTTGGTGGGAATGCAAACTAGTACAGCCACTATGGAGAACAGTGTGGAGATTCCTTAAAAAACTGGAAATAGAACTGCCTTATGATCCAGCAATCCCACTGCTGGGCATACACACTGAGGAAACCAGAAGGGAAAGAGACACGTGTACCCCAATGTTCATCGCAGCACTGTTTATAATAGCCAGGACATGGAAGCAACCTAGATGTCCATCAGCAGATGAATGGATAAGAAAGCTGTGGTACATATGCACAATGGAGTATTACTCAGCCATTAAAAAGAATACATTTGAATCAGTTCTAATGAGGTGGATGAAACTGGAGCCTATTATACAGAGTGAAGCAAGCCAGAAAGAAAAACACCAATACAGTATACTAACGCATATATATGGAATTTAGAAAGATGGTAACAATAACCCTGTGTACGAGACAGCAAAAGAGACACTGATGTATAGAACAGTCTTATGGACTCTGTGGGAGAGGGAGAGGGTGGGAAGATTTGGGAGAATGGCATTGAAACATGTAAAATATCATGTATGAAACGAGTTGCCAGTCCAGGTTCAATGCACGAAACTGGATGCTTGGGGCTGGTGCACTGGGACGACCCAGAGGGATGGTATGGGGAGGGAGGAGGGAGGAGGGTTCAGGATGGGGAACACATGTATACCTGTGGCGGATTCATTTTGATATTTGGCAAAACTAATACAATTATGTAAAGTTTAAAAATAAAATAAAATTAAAAAAAAAAAAGAAAATGAATTACAAAAGGACTTGCGATCTAAGAAATGTTGCAGTTGGACTATGAGTATAACTATAAACAAATTCGGCCATATGAAAAATTTTACAAAATACTATATCTCAACCTAGAGCTAAACATGGTAATTTGCTAGGCCAGGGTTCTCCTCCCATAATCTTTAGGGCTATTGTGGCTTATTAATGACCAGCTTTTCTCTTTATTTCTGTTGATGGCCTCCACACTCTTGTTACCATTCTGCTGGAAGTAAGCCTTATCTCTCCTATAGAATCATTTTGATTTCTAAAATGACCTCAGAATTTTAGCTAAAAACTACCTCAAATTAGTGATTGTGGTAATTCAAATATTAATGGTCTTTTAAAAGTGGCTATTACCAAAAGCTATGTGGGAATCCATACAAACTAGCAGCAATGCTTTGTAACTTCAAAATATTCTATGATTGTAGATTTGGATCCATATTTATAGAAAGTCAGAACAAGAATTGCTTTTGTGATCAAGTAGTCCAACTTCCTCATTTTATGGATAACAAGGCTTTTGTTGACAGAAGAGCCTTTGTCCTTCAATTACATTAAATTAAGTGAGATTTGGGGCTTCCCAGGTGGCACTAAGTGGTAAAGAACCCACGTGCCAATGCAGGAGATACTTGGGTCAGGAAGATGCCCTGAAGGATGAAATGGCAACCCACTCCAGTATACTTGCCTGGGAAATCCCATGGACAGAGGAGCCTAGCAGGCTACGGTCCATAGCATCACAAAGAACTGGACACAACTGAAGCAACTATGCACGCACGCAAGTGAAATTTGGAGAAGGTTTCATTTGAAATACATTTTCAATTCCCTGCTAATATATATTTGAATGTCAAATTATATTTGGTTTACATATCTGTATTTCTTTAAAAGAACTTAAATATCTGTAAGGTATTTAATGGAATTGGAAATAAAACTTAATCATCTGTATCTAGGTTCTATGACTTTTCATTGACAACTAAAATGGTCTCCCCTCTTCCTTGAGGATAAATGTTGAAAATGCTTAGTGTCAGTCAGACTTCTCTGTAATGGTCATAAACACTGAATATGTAAGTGGCATGCTAACTCTTATTTCTGCATGGATATAACAGTATTAAAGCTATAGCTATAGACTCAACAAGCTACATCATTCAAAACAAACAGTATCTTATGGTTCAAATGAAAGAATTTTCTTATTAGTTGTCTTTTATCAGGTAGGCTCTAAATAGAAAGCATGCCTATAAAACAACTTTTCAAATATGTACTAATTTGACTATTGGACCTGCTTTCCATATTGGAAGCACTGAAATAGTTAAATTAACCCAAATCTTAATTACCAGTCTGTTGAGTAATTAATGTTTTAACAAATATATGTGACACATGGTTTGAGGTTAGTAATGCTTATCAAGTGAGTGAATGAGGGAATGAACATCCTCAGTTGGTTTTGACCAGTCTCTCTCATGACCCCCTCATCCTCTATCCCATCCTCCCGAGTTGGGAGTACTAAAGAATGCATCACACACCATATACATTTCCAATGTGATCTTTTTCTTTGAATCTTAAGGCTAATAGCTCTGCCCAGATACTAGACATGTCTTCCTGAACTGTGAGCCCTTCCCTCCCAAACCAAGTGAACGCCCTTTTCCATAGTCCCCTCTTCTAATCACGTTCAGTTTTATTCCAAATAACTTTGTCCCTGGTAGTAACACTTTTATTCTCTCAACCTATTCAGGCTTTAAGCCTTGAATCATCTTTGGCAGTTTCTACTCACAGAACTCTCATTTCAATTAGTTATAGACCCTATCCATTTTCTTTCAAAATGACTGTCATTTTCATCCAAATGCATGCATTTCATCCAAATGCGTCCTTCTCTATGCATGCATACATGCTAAGCTGCTTCAGTTGTGTCCGATTCTTTGCGATCTTATGGACCATAGCCCACCAGACTCCTCTGTCCATGGGATTCCCCTGGCAAGAATACTGGAGTCTGTTGCCATGCTCTCCTCCAGGGGATCTTCTTGACCCAGGGATCGAACCTGTGTCTCTTAAGTCTCCTGCATTGCCAGGCATGCTCTTTACCACTAGGGCCACCTGGGAAGCCCCTTCCCTTCTCTATGCCAATTTCCAAAGATTTATCTGCTCACTTTTGGATTATGGCAACAGCCTCCTATCCCAGCCCTCACTTTCCCAGTTCTCTCTCACCCCAAATGACCTCCATTGTTCTCCCTCTCTGCTATCTGCTACAGCGTTTCCAATTTGTGTCTCTCAGTTTAGCACTGAATTCCATAATTTTGCACTGGTTTTCATTGCTGTGTGGAAAGCTCATTTCCCCAATGTATTATAAACCCCTTAAAGGCAAGCGTATCTTAAACTGCTCTGTATGTCTTACAGCCCTGAGCACAGAGTGACCACTCCCTCTCTTAAAATAAGAGAAGCTCATGAGTAAAAAATAAATAGAAGGCAGAATAATAGGAAGCAGACAAGGAGAAAATAATCAGAGGAAATGAAAGGGGGTTTTCCTGTGCAAAAATACCCTTACAAATCGAGATCTCCCTATCCTATCCCACTCTACCTCTGTTGGACTCACCCCGGTAGAGCAGTTACCAGGCTTCTATTGTCTACCTAGTTGTCATTCTTTTGGTTGGTCTGAATAATCTAAAAGGGAGGAAACAGTGGCAGGAGTGAGCTCTCAGCCTTAGCGTCAAAATAGGACCAATGGCAGCACTGGTATCTTGGCTGCAATACTGAATTTTGAGATGGTTTGGAAAGACCATGGGAAATGAAGGGTCTTTGCTAAAGAAACAATAAAGCCTCTCATTTCTCTTGCAGGAACTACCATCAAAAGCTGTTTAAAGTTGCACATCTCTAGTTTCCCACAGACTTCCACAGAAAATCTCACATCATCATGCCTTAGGTTGTGACACTGTTCACCAGAAGAGGCTTAGATATGTTTCAACCACACAGAGCCCCCAAATCACAGAGACTAAAGACACAAACATATCTCACTAATGCAAAGTCAATTGGGGAGCATTTGGGAGGTGGGGTTTTCCACAATTTAGTGTCTCGGAGACTGAGGCTTCTTCTGTCCTCAGAACATATAATCTCTATGGCTACTAAAGAAGGGGAATAGAGAGCTTGGAGATAGCCTATGAATTCTTAATGCTTTGACTTAGCAGTTACATGTCACACCCACTCAGTTCATTAGCAGAGTTTTCACATTGTTGCAACATAACTAAAAGGATACTGGGTTGTTTATGGGATCACATGGAAAGCTGGGAAAGGACTGGTGTCTTCTACAAGCACCATTATGTTATCCAAGGAGTTTTGCATCGATTTATCACTTGATTCCCACAACAATTCTGTGAGGTGCCTGGGAAAGATAGCAACTCCTTTGTCAAGAAGTAGCAACCAAGGCCCAGAGTGCAAAAGTGACTTTTCTAGGTTACACATTTAACTAGTGGCAGAGGTAGAATTAGAAACCAGGGGGCCTCTTTTCACTACTGAGTTCTTTGTGCTTTAAAATATTTCCTGCTGGAAAGAAAAAAAATCAATGGCTAAGTGCAAGCCAAGAAGATTAAGGTGGTTGACTCACTTCATACTCAGTCACTTTCATCCACATCCAGATTCAATGAAAATATCTCTCTTCCGATTGTAATCATACTAAATAAAATTATCTAGAAAGTTTTTAAAGAAATTATCAGATATTTGACTATTTTAACTAGACCCATGGACTTTTTCCACTGGCAAAAAAGAATCTCTGTTGACCTGTAAGTACTTACCACCACAAAGCAGATTGAAAGAAATACTAGAGAAATCTTGCTTAGCAGGCAAAAGAGATGCTGAAAGGAAATTCAATCAAAGGAAGCTTAATATTAAATATGTAGTCTGTCGGTCATGTGACCGACATGAATATACCCATGAATACATTATGCCATACAGATAATTGGTCAACTACACTTCAGAATAATGGATGTGTCCCATTCATTACTAGGCTTCTCCTTATACTCACCTCTTCTGCACTAATATACCTCTGATTTAATACCTGTCACATTGTGTTGCAAACGCTGATGTGCTTGTTCTTCCCTTTCCTGCAACCTTTGAAGACAAAGATCATGTGTTATTGGTTGTTACAGACACAATTTATAGTGGAGTGGTCCTTCCTCTCTTGTTCTCCCTTTGATGACTCCCTCGGCTTTAGTTGATTACTTTCATATTCCTCAGTGCTCTGTCCTAGGTAGCTTCCCAATCTATACTAACCTTTTGTGAGGTTTCATTTACTCCCATGGATTTAAGTACCATCAATATTGTGGTGATGCCTAATCTCTGACTCTGATTGACCTTTAGACCCACCAGTCATTCTCTACAGGACCTGTCCATTGGTCCTGAAACTCAATACATTGCCAGCTGACCCAATTCTCTCCCTTACCACCCCCAAACTGCTACTGTTCCTATGTTCCTTGACTCTTTGAATGGCACCATTATCCAACTGATGATGCAAACCAGATATTTGGTAGTCATTGTCCTCCTCCCTATTCATTTCCCACCACAATCAATCAATCATCAAATCCTGACCTATTTCCTAAAACATTGCTCAAATCCATAAAATTTCCCACCATCTCCATATCTACTACATTAATCACGACAGTATTACCTCCCAACTGGAATACTCCAATCTTTCCTCTTCTACCCCATTTTCTATACATCATCAAAGAGTGATCTTTCTAAAATACCAGTATGATCTTTTCAGTGCCATATGTAGAAGTAATCAATTATCTGTTGTTACTAGGTGTTTTGAGTACACAAAGATAAAAATCTAGATGAGAGTGGTGTTATGAATTCAATGCTTGTGCCCCCCAAGTTCATATGCTGAAACACCAATCCCAATGTGATGTTTATTAGATGGAGTCTTTGGAAAGTAATTGGGGTTGCACTAGGTTTAGATGCAATCATGAGGGTGGAGCTCTCATGAAGGGGATTAGTGCACATATAGGAAGAGGCCAGAGATATAGCTAACTTCCTTTCCAACACTGTGAAGATACAAGGAGAAGTCAGCAATCTATAGCCTGGAAGAGAGTCCTCCTCAGAACCTGACCATACTGACACCATGACATGGAACTTTCAGTATACAGAAAAGTGAAGTGAAAGTGTTAGTTGCTCAGTCATGTCCAACTCTGTGACCTCGTGGACTATAGCCCACCAGGCTCCTCTGCCCATGGAATTCTCCAAGCTAGAATACTGGATTGAGTTGCCATTTCCTCCTCCAGGGGCTCTCAACTCAGGGATAGAAGCTGGATCTCCTGCATTGCCTGCAGATTCTACACTATATGAGCCACCAGGAAAGCCAGTCTCCAGAAATGTGAGAAATAAACTTCTGTTGTGTTTGTAAACTACCCAGTCTATGGTACTTTGTTTATAGAAGCCTGAAATAACTAAGATAAAGGTTGAAAGAAAAGATAGTCTAAAATCAGTTAGGATCTTTAGAGACAAATAACAAAAACTAATTGGCTAACTTAAGGGGAGAAGTTTATTGAAAGGATATTGGATAGTTCATAGAATCAACAGGATATCTGGCAAATTAGGCTTAAAAAAATACAAATATATGGAGGCTAAACAACATGATTCTGAATAACCAACAAATCACAGAAGAAATCAAAAAAGAAATCAAAATATGCATAGAAACAAATGAAAATGAAAACACAACAACCCAAAACCTATGGGATTCAGTAAAAGCAGTGCTAAGGGTAAGGTTCATAGCAATACAAGCTTACCTCAAGAAACAAGAGAAAAATCAAATAAATTACCTAACTCTACACCTAAAGCAACTAGAAAAAGAAGACGTGAAGAACCCCAGGGTTAATAGAAGGAAAAAAATCATAAAAATTAAGGCAGAAATGGAGAAGGCGATGGCACCCCACCCCAGTACTCTTGCCTGGAAACTCCCATGGACGGAGGAGCCTGGTAGGCTGCAGTCCCTGGGGTCACTAAGGGTCGGACAGGACTGAGTGACTTCACTTTGACTTTTCACTTTCATGCATTGGAGAAGGAAATGGCAACCCACTGCAGTGTTCTTGCCTGGAGAATCCCAAGGACAGAGGAGCCTGGTAGGCTGGCATCTACAGGGTCGCACAGAGTCGGACACGACTGAAGCAACTTAGCAGCAGCAGCAGCAAAGCAGAAATAAATGAAAAAGAAACAAAGGAGACTATAGCAAAAATCAACAAAACTAAAAGCTGGTTTTTTGAGAATATAAATAAAATAGACAAACCATTAGCCAGACTCATCAAGAAAAAAAGGGAGAAGAATCAAATCAACAAAATTAGAAATGAAAATGGAGAAATCACAGCAGACAACACAGAAACACAAAGGATCATAAGAGACTACTATCAGCAACTATATGTCAATAAAATGGACAACCTGGAAGAAATGGATGAATTCTTAGAAAAGTATAATTTTCCAAAACTGAACCCAAAGAAATAGAAAATCTTAACAGACCCATCACAAGCATGGAAATCAAAACTGTAATAAAAAAATCTTCCAACAAACAAAAGCCCAGGACCAGACGGCTTCACAGCTAAATTCTACCAAAAATTTAGAGAAGAGCTAACACCTATCCTACTCAAACTCTTCCAGAAAATTGCAGAGGAAGGTAAACTTCCAAGCTCATTCTATGAGGCCACCATCACCCTAATACCAAAACCAGACAAAGATGCCACACAAAAGAAGAAAACTACAGGCCAATATCAGTGATGAACACAGATGCAAAAATCCTTAACAAAATTATAATAAACAGAATCCAACAACATAATAAAAAGATCATATATCATGACCAAGTGGGCTTTATCCCAGAGATGCAAGAATTCTTCAATATTTGCAAATCAATCAATGTTATACACCACATAAACAAATTGAAAGATAAAAACCATATAATTATCTCAATAGATACAGAGAAAGTCTTTGACAAAATTCAACATTCATTTATGATAAAAACCCTCCAGAAAGCAGGCATAGAAGGAACATACCTCAACATAACAAAAGCCATATATAATAAACCCACAGCAAACATTATCCTCAATGGTGAAACACTGAAAGCATTTCCCCTAAAGTCAGGAGCAAGACAAGGGTGCCCACTCTCACCACTACAGTTTTGGAAGTTTTAGCCACAGCAATCAGAAAAGAAAAAGAAATAAAAGAAATCCAGATTGGAAAAGAAGAAGTAAAACTCTCACTGTTTGCAGCTGACATGATCTTCTATATAGAAAACCATAAATACACCACCAGAAAATTACTAGAGCTAATCAATATAAAGTTGCAGGATATAAAATTAACACACAGAAATCCCTTGCATTCCTATACACTAACAATGAGAAAATAGAAAGAGAAATTAAGGAAACAATTCCATTCCCCATTGTAACAAAAATAATAAACTACTTAGGAATAAATCTACCTAAAGACACAAAAGACCTATATATAGAAAACTATAAAACACTGATTAAAGAAATCAAAGATGACACAAATAGATGGAGAAATATACCACGTTCATGGATTGGAAGAATCAACACAGTGAAAATGAGTATACTACCCAAAGCAATCTATAGATTCAATGCAATCCCTATCAAGCTACCAATGGTATTTTTCAGAGAACTAGAAAAAATAATTTCACAATTTGTATGGAATTACAACAAACTTCAAATAGTCAAATCAATCTTGAGAAAGAAGAATGGAACTGGAGGAATCAACCTGCCTGACTTCAGACTATACTACAAAGCTATAGTCAGTAAGACAGTATGGTACTGGCACAAAGACCAATATATAGATCAGTGGAACAAAATAGGAAGCCCAGAGATAAATACATGCACCTATGGACACCTTATCTTTGACAAAGGAGGCAAGAATATACAATGGAGAAAAGACAATCTCTTTAACAAGTGGTGCTGGGAAAACTGGTCAACCACCTGTAAAAGAGTGAAACTAGAACACTTTCTAACACCATACACAACAATTAACTCAAAAATGGATTAACAATCTAAATGTAAGACCAAAAACTATAAGACTCCTAGAGGAAAACATAGGCAAAACACTCTCTGACATAAATCACAGCAGGATCCTCTATGACCCACCTCCCTGAGTAATGGAAGTAAAAGCAAAGATAAAAAAATGGGACCTAATTAAACTTAAAAGCTTTTGCACAATGAAGGAAACTATAAGCAAGGTGAAAAGACAGCCTTCAGAATGGGAGAAAATAATAGCAAACAAAGCAACTGATAAAGAATTAATCTCAAAAATATGCAAGCAACTCATGCAGCTCAATTCCAGAAAAATAAATGACCCAATCAAAAAATGGGCCAAAGAATTAAACAGACATTTCTCTAAAGAAGACATATAGATGGCTAACAAACACATGAAAAAATGCTCAACATCACTCATTATCAGAGAAATGCAAATCAAAACCACAATGAGGTACCATTTCACAACAGTCAGAATATCTGCTATCAAAAAGTCTACAAACAATAAATTCTGGAGAGGGTGGGGATAAAAGGGAACCCTCTTACACTGTTGGTGGGAATGCAAACTAGTACAGCCATTTTGGAGAACAGTGTAGAGATTCCTTGAAAAACTGGAAATAGAACCCCCATGCTGCTGCTGCTGCTGCTGCTGAGTCACTTCAGTCGTGTCTGACTCCGTGAGACCCCATAGATGGCAGCCCACCAGGCTCCCCAATCCCTGGGATTCTCCAGGCAAGAACACTGGAGTGGGTTGCCATTTCCTTCTCTAATGCAGGAAAGTGAAAAGTGAAAGTGAAGTCGCTCAGTCGTGTCCGACTCTTAGAGACCCCATGGACTGCTGCCTACCAGGCTCCTCCATCCATGGGATTTTCCAGGCAAGACTACAGGAGTGGGGTGCATACAACCCAGCAATCCCACTGCTGGGCATACACATCTAGGAAACCAGAACTGAAAGAGACACATGTACCCCAATGTTCATCACAGCACTGTTTACAATAGCCAGGACATGGAAGCAACCTAGATGTCCATTGGCAGACGAATAGATAAGAAATTTGTGGCACATATACACAATGGAATGTTAATCAGTTATTAAAAAAATGCATTTGAATCAGTTCTAATGAGGTGGATGAAACTGGAGCCTATTATACAGAGTGAAGTAAGTCAGAAAGAAAAACACCAATATGGTATATTAATGCATATATATGGAATTTAGAAAGATGGTAACAATGATCCTATATGTGAGACAGCAAAAGAGACACAGATATAAACAACAGACTTTTGGACTCTGTGGGAAAAGGCAAGGGTGGGATGATTTGAGAGAATAGCATTGAAACATGAATATTGTCATATGTGAAATAGATCGCCAGTCCAGGTTTGATGCATGAGACAGGGTTCTCAGGGCTGGTGCACTGGGATAACCCTGAGGGAGGGTATGGGCAGGAAACTGGGAGGGGAAGTTCAGGATGGGGAACACATGTACACCCATGGCTGATTCATGTCAATGTATGGCAAAAAACACTACAATATTGTAAAGTAATAAGTCTTCACTTAAAATAAATTAATTAAAAAAAAAAAAGAAAACTAGGGAAAAAAATAATCAAGAACCAAAGGTAACTAGGCAACAAGAAATACAGCCAAAGTCACTTTACAGGAACAGCTGGTGTTGGCACCACTGTCACAGGTCACTTAACTACCGCCTCAAGGAATAATCTCTAAATCTCTCTGTTCCTTTGCATCACTCTCAGAATTCCAAGTCCCAGGAGGGAACATTCAAATGGTGAAGCCTAGGTTATACATCTGTGACCAAATACCAGGGGAGATGAGGTTGAAGTACCAGGTGACTTCAAAATTCATGATGGAGATGGAGCCCTAATTCCCGCTGACTCACATGATGGCAGGTTCTCTCAGAATAGAATGGTTGTCTAGATATAAGGCAGAATAAAAAAAGACAACTGTATATAAATCTAATCAAGTTTACAATTCCTCTCCAAGAATCTTGGAAACAGATGTATTTCAGGATTCATACATTTTCAGACTTAGGACATAAGATTCATATACAAGTAGTATTCAAGTACAAGTAGTATACCAGGCATGTGTGCATGCTCAGTTGCTGAGTCATGGCCAATTCTTTTGTGACCCCATGGACTCTATCCCACCAGGCTCCTCTGTCCATGGGATTTTTTAGGCAAAAAATAGTGGAGTGTGTTGCCATCTCCTCCACCAGGAGATCTTCCCAACTCGGGGATCGAACCTGAGTCTCCTATGTCTCCTGCATTGACAGACAGCTTCTTTACCTGCCAGTGATTAAATAACACACAGAGAGATTTGAGAGAGTAGTGCATTATCAAATACATTTCTATTTCTGAACTGAAATAAATGCTTATTAGATGAGTAAATAAAGACTAGAGAGAGTCTCACATCACTTCAGGTTGAATTTTACTACCCAATGAGTTCAGGTCAGATCTGATTTTTTAATGAATTTTGAAATTATTTTTATTTTCGTAGCTTTGGGGGTTTGAGAATTGCAAGAAAGAGATGGTCAGCCTATCTCTGTCAGCACCATAAAGCCTCATCAAAGTTTCTGGAGAAAGGAGAATGATTATTCTGAAAGAATAAAGGATGACTTATTGAAGAGCATGGGGCTGGTGCACTGGGACGACCCAGAGGGCTGGTATGGGGAGGGAGGAGGGAGGAGGGTTCAGGATGGGGAACACATGTATACCTGTGGTGGATTCATTTTGATATTTGGCAAAACTAATACAATTATGTAAAGTTTAAAAATAAAATAGAAAAAAATAAAAAAAAATAAAAATAAAAATGTTATGCAAAAAAAAAAAAAAAAAGAATCTGAATGTGAGGGAAGACATACATATTAGAAAGCATAGCATAAGGGGAAATCCTTGGATGGAAAGACAAGGAAACATGTGAAGAATAGCTTAGATTAAGTTTCAGGATCTATGAAGGAGAACAGGATATAACCTTGAAAGGTATAATATACACCATAGAGTGCCAGATTAAGGGATTAATTTTATTCACCAGCCAATGGGGAGCCATCCAACATTTTTGAGTACAGAATTATAAAATCAGAGCTATGCTTTTGGAAGTTTAATCTGGGTATATTGTGTCAGTTTCAAATGATTATATAGTTGAGTTTTATCTGATATCACAGGAGGTGTTTATACAATGGAAATCCATTTTCTCTTGCCTTTATCTCAGTAAAGATAAACAGCTGCTCAATGTCACCTGGTCAATATCCCTCTCCTGGCAGGCCACTCCTACTCAATGCCTACTAAGAAGTATTGAAGAATGGTCAGAAGACTTGTGAAGAACTAAGTTATTGGTGTAAGATAAACCACAAGCACACAATGCAATAAAGAATTAAGGGTTAACATTTAACCACTTCTTCAGTTGCTGTTTATTTCATTTAATGATCTAGTATCAGGATGCCAGATGCTGATCAGAATAATGAGTTAGTTATAATTATTCCATGTCAGGGAAAGAGTTAAAGAGAAGATCAACTCCAACAAACATTTACTAAACATCCAGTAAGAACCAGACATTATCCTAGACAATTTCTGTACATGATGCTCATGTCAGGGATGAACTATTTCTTGGCCATGCACCAAGAAACCAATCTCTCTCCCTTTCCTTCTTAACTCCAATTCACCCTCCTTTCTTGGATACAAAATGAAATTTCCATCTTTGGCACTACTCTGTCCTTAGAAACAGGAACTGGTAATTTTCTTCATTACAAAGTGTCTGTAGTCCCAGCTACCACAGAGATTAGAGTGGCTCTATGTCAAAGACCATTGGCTGCCCCAGCTGATTAGCAGCCAAAAGCCCCCCAAAATGCATTCTCAGCATTTTTTTTATGATATTAGCCCATTACTTCCTGCTAAGTGTGAGCCATAAAAGCATTTTCACTGCTCCCACCCAGACTACTGCATTTGGTTCAGTAGTACTGTCCTCCCTACAAGCTGTTACCTGCAGTCTCTGCAATGACACGTATTGGCCAGTTATGGCTGAGATCAGCAGAATGTTTTTGCTCTATAGGCTGAAATATTTCCAGGAATTAAAGGGATTTAAGAATAAAGTAGATTATTTAAAATTATATTATTTAATATAGTTAATACAAAATATTAACCATCAACATGAAAGCAGTTTAAAATAGTAATGAGATAGTTTGCAAGGAATAAGTTGTTTTAAAACAACTTGGGTTTCATGTGTCTCACCAGTGTCATTACAATACTACCACCATCAACTCATCCTCCAAAGTTACTCTTCTTTAACTTGAAAAAGCATTTTTGCCTTAATATTCTTGAAATTTCCTGGCTCTAGTTAAAGACATTTTTAAAAAGACTTTAGGGACTTCCCTGGTAGTCCAGTGACTAAAAGTCCACTCCCAATGCAGGGGGCCTGGGTTCGACCCCTGGTCAGGGAACTAGATCCCACATGCCGCAAATAAGAGATCACATGCAGCAACTAAAGATGCCACATGCCCCAACTAAGACTCTGCACAGCCAAATAAATAATTTTTTAAAAAATAAAAAGACTTCATATTTATCTGGCTACTGTAAGATAGTATGATTCAATGCAGCAATTCTCAACTTGCTTCTCCCATGGTACATAGAATGGAAGGCATGAATATGCTTACCCCATTCTTCTGAGAAAGTCTCAGGGCAGTCAGCATAACTGCATCCCTTTTCTTCTCATTCAAGAAAGCAAATCAGAATACAAGGGACTGAGAGTGACCACATGTTCTCCTGGTTTTCCTTCCATCCCACTCAGTGTCCTTTTTTGGTCCTTCTTCCACAACTGACTTCAAAATAATGGCGTGCATTGTGGTTCAGTCATGGGGACATCGCTTCTCATACTATATTCTTTTTTTCGAGACTTCCCTTGATACCTAAAGATATTTAATAACTACATGTTGAAAACTTCCAAAATTTATATTTCCAAGGTAAATCTTTCTTCTGACTTCCAAAAATCCACCTGTTCCTCTGTCTATTTGATATCCGATTTTTCAAAGACATTCCAAATTCAGTTTTTCCTTATGATCTTCCCCCACCAGCTAGGTCCTCTTTCAATACTCCATGCCCCAGTGAAGAGTTTCTATTCAGTTCTGTAAGTCAGAAACCTATATGTCAGCTATAATACCTCCTTCTTCTACAACATCTGCATTTAATCTATCTCCAAGTCCTGTCAAGATCCTCAGCTAAAGATTTCTTGAATCCGTCCACATATCTCCCTTCCTATAGCTTTTCCCCTAGTCTAAGCCATCACCCTATTTCAACTGGACTGCTGTAATTTACTTTACACATAGCATATATGGAATACAATGTTAATGGCACCCTAAAGCATTGCTCAACTCTGAAGGTTCTCAAGCCACTGGAGAGGAATAAAATCAGAGGATCATGGCCAGAAGTTAGTTTCTGGAATTGTAGGAGAAGAGATGGTCATCTTTAAGCACACTGTTGTGACAGACACCCATCTTTATGTGGAACAGTTTAAGATCACAGTTGATAGGAAAAGATTAGTAGAGTCTACAAGAGGTAGGACTCAGGAGTTGAGAAGCCTGGACTCATTTTCTGGGGACAAGTTAACTTTTCTCCCCATAACTCTTATGACAATCCTGAGCCTGCTTTTGAGGATGCAATGCAGCCACCTGAAAATCTCAGTACTCTGAACTGGCATTTTTTTTCCACAAATGCCTGCTCTAGCTTCTGGATTTAGCTATATCAGCTAGGTTCAATTCTCTAGAAGAGAAGAAAGCATAAACAGAGAGATGTGGATGAAGACAGGGCTAAACAGAACAGAGGGTCAGTACTGGGAAAGAAAGGGACACAAAAAATGATCTAAAACAATGAGAAAATGTTTCACCCATAGCCTCTCTGTCTTCTTGCAAAGTCACACAATCTCACATACATTTCTAATTAAACAGGAGGCATGGTACTGGTGGGGCTTCCCAGGTGGTGCTAGTGGTAAAGAACCTGCCTGCCAATCCAGGAGACACAGGAGATGCGGGATCAATCCCTGGGTTGGGAAGATCCCCTGGAGAAGGAAATGGGAACCCACTCCAGTATTCTTGCCTGGAGAATCCCATGGACAGAGGAGCCTGGCAGGCTACAGTCCATGGGATCATGAAGAGTTGGACATGACTGAAGTAACTTAGCACTCACGGTAGTATTCCTCATCTCTTAACACACCCCACTCTCTTATTCCTTTGCTGCCACCTTGTTTCTTTCCTGTTCCTGGAACATACTAGGCTTTCCTCAGCCTTCAGGCTTTAAACTTGCTGTTGCCTTTGCTTGGACCCATCTTCTCCCAGGTATTCTCATTACCTTCTCTCTCATTTCTTTCATATCTCTGCTCATACCATTTTTTATCAGAGAAGATTCCCCAACCCTCCTCACCTGTGCTTACTATCCCTCTTATTGTCTATATATTGTCTATATACCACCCCCACTGAGGGGGTTAGCTTCAAAGGGGTAAGGTCTTCTCTGTTTTTCTTTTCCTCTTTCTTTTCATCCCTAGAGTGCCTGGAGCAGTTTTTCTAATTGATATAATTGACATACAACATTAAATTAGCTTCAGGTGTACAACATAATGATTCAATACTTGTATACATTGCAGAATAATCACCACAATAAACATTGAGTTAACATCCATCACCCATACGTAGCTACAATTTTTTTTTGCAATGAAAACATTTCAGATCTACCCTCTTAACTTTAAAATATGCAGTACAGTATTATTAGCTATAGTCATCATGCTGTACATTACATCCTCATGACTTATTTATTTTATAACTGGAAGTTTGTACCTTTTGACTCCTTTACCCATTTTGCCCACCCTCCCACAACCCTGCCTCTGGCATCCACCAATCTATTCTCTATATCTATGAATTAGGTTTATTTTTAGAGTCCACACTTGAGATCATACAGTGTCATTCTCACTACATCAATTTAGAACAACACTAGACTTACAGTAGGTATTAAATAAATATTTGTTATATAAAAAGAATCTCCCTTGTAGCTCAGTCGATAAAAAGAAAAAAAAAAAAATCTGCCTGCAATGCAGGAGACTGGGGTTCGATTCCTGGGTTGGGAAGATCCCCTAGAGAAGGAAATGGCACCCCACTCCAGTACTCTTGTCTGGAGAAGCCCCATGGACAGAGGAACCTGGTGGGCTACAGTCCATGAGGTTGCAAAGAGTTGGACATGATTGAGCAACTAAACCATCATATAAAAAAGAATAAATAATCCAATGCAACCTAGTGATGAAATACCCTAGTGAAAAATTTCCCTATCAGTTACTAACTAATGCTAACAAAGAAAGTCTTCCATACTTAAGCAGCATCGATTTGGTTGGATAGAATCCAGGAACTCTGACAATCTTTGCCAACACCCACTCAGAACCCCCTCTGCCCCATCCATCTGCTAAACATTTCTGTTCATATATTTGCCTCGTGGCTTTGTTTTCAGCCCCATCTAAACTTCTTCTTGCCCAAAGGAAGAAACATAATCTAGGTGTCTGGTACATATTTAGCCTTTTCCTGCTCAAGACTTGGTGTTCTATCTTTTCCCAGGACTTCTGAACCACAGGCTCGTCTTCTCAGTGGTTATTCCACAGCCACGCCTCCTGTCCTGCTCACCACATGACTGATGTGAAGCAGGTTCAGATCTTGTACAGACCAAGTGCCCACCTCCCACTGGGAATGTCAGGACAAGCTGAGTTGTGTGTGGGTGGTAGCGTGGGGGAATGAGTTTTCAAGCTGCTTTTAGGAGCTGTTTGAGTCGTTATGCTTATGACAGTACACAGCAGAAGATTATATTCATGCTCACTAAACTCTAGAAAAAAATGCTGAGTTTTTCAGAATTTAAAAATAGAAAGGTATACCTATTTATACAGAACCAAAATAAAACACTAATTATTCTACTGAAATTATATTCGGCCTTTTGCCTGTGAAGGTTACATGGAGCATTTTATGAAAGTGAAAGAAAGTGAAGTCACTCAGTCGTGTCCGACTCTTTGTTACCCCGTGGACTATAGCCTACCAGGCTCTTCCATCCAGGGGATTTTCCAGGCAAGAATACTGGAGTGGGTTGCCATTTCCTTCTCCAGGAGATCTTCGTGGCCCAGGGATTGAACCCGGGCCTCCCGCATTGTAGGCAGATAAATGTGGCTAAATCAGTCTACTGCTACTGCTACTGCTAAGTCACTTCAGTCGTGTCCAACTCTGTGCGACCCCATAGACGGCAGCCCACCAGGCTCCCCCATCCCTGGGAATCTCCAGGCAAGAACACTGGAGTGGCTTGCCATTTCCTTCTCCAATGCATGAAAGTGAAAATAAAAGTCAAGTCGCTCAGTCGTATCCGACTCTTAGCGACTCCATGGACTGCAGCCTACCAGGCTTCTCCACCCATAGGATTTTCCAGGCAAAAGTACTGGAGTGGGGTGCCATTGCCTTCTCCGCTAAATCAGTCTAGCAGAGAGAATAAGAGGAAATGCAACTCTTATTCAGTGGTTAAAAGGCTATAGAAAGTTCATGAAATTTATACTAGAGTCATACCCAGAATCCCCAACTCTTAATTTCTTTAAGGTGATTTTTCCAACAGATAATACTAATTTAGGACCCCCAAAATAAAACTATTCCTCAGTTTAGTTAATGGTTTAGTTACAGTTAACATATTTTTCATCCCCAATCTCAGATAGAGCATGATAGAGTTAAAAGAGAATAGAAATGTGAACCAGGATTTAGTCATAGTTCTACTGAAAAAAATTGGTGTTCAACTCTAAGCCAGTTACCTATCCTCTCTGAATCTCAGCTTCTCCTTCTATACAATGGGGTCATTTTGTAACAATGGGGCTTCCCTGGTGGCTCAGACAGTAAAAAATTTGCCTACAATGTTGGAGACCTGGGTCAATCCCTGGGTTGGGAAGATCCCCTGGAGAAGGAAATGGCAACCCACTCACGTATTCTTGCCTGGAAAATGCCATGGACAGAGGAGATTGGCAGGCTACAGTCCATGGGATCGCAAAGGGTTGGACACAACTGAGAGACTAACACTTTAGTAACAATGGTTCTTTTTAAAAAAATTTTATTGGAGTATACTTCATTTACAATGTTATATTAGTTTCAAGTGTACAACAAAGTGATTCAGTTATACATATACACATATCCTATTTTTAGATTCTTTTCCCTTATAGGTCATTACAGAGCAATGGTTCTTTTTTTCCCTTAAATCATTTTTTAATTGGAGGATAATTGTTTTACAATGTTCTGTTAGTTTCTGTACAACAGCGTGAATCAGCTGTATGTATACATATATTCTCTCCTTGAACCTCCCTCCCTCCAGGTCATTGCAGAGCACTGAGCTGAGCTCCTTATGTTATACAGTGGCTTCCCACTAGCTATTTATTTTACACATGGTAGTGTATGTAATCAATGCTACTCTCTCAATTCATAATGGTTCTTAACTGAGGGTTGTATAATACACCCAGTTGGGACTTTGGAGATGCATGGGGACATTATTTTTTGGCATTTAGCAGGTAACTGCATGAGCAAGAATTGTCCCCTCAAAATACCAGTAGTGCTCCTCTGGGGAAAGACGATAGGATTTTTAAGATTCCTTCCAGGTCTGATATTCTATGATCCTGTGATACCTGCCTCTCTTAGATTCACTCTGTTAATATGTAGTCTACTAGCATTCAGTTCAGTTCAGTTCAGTCACTCAGACATGTCCAACTCTTTGCAACCCCATGAATCACAGCACGCCAGGCCTCCCTGTCCATCACCAACTCCCGGAGTTCACTCAAACTCACGTCCATCGAGTCGGTGATGCCATCCAGCCATCTCATCCTCTGTCGTCCCCTTCTCCTCCTGCCCCCAATCCCTCCCAGCATCAGAGTCTTTTCCAATGAGTCAACTCTTCACATGAGATGGCCAAAGTACTGGAGTTTCAGCTTTAGCATCATTCCTTCCAAAGAACACCCAGGGCTGATCTCCTTCTACTAGCATTGGGAACCTATAAAATCACTTTTCAAGTGATTTTGAAATGATTTTTCTTTAAGATGTACCATGAAATTTCAACTTTTCTCACAGACAATATGGTGTCTTGGGTAGAACTATACATTGAACGTGACAAAAAAGTAGCATAAAGGATGAGAAAAGGAGAAAGTGGACCTATACGACTCAAGGTTTCTATATATTCCATGAGGCAACAAAATATTAACTCTAAGTAGACTGTTAAAATTGAAAGACATTTATTGTAATCAGGCTCCCCTGGTGGCTCAGTGGTAAAGAATCTGCCTGCAATGCTGGAACCATAGGAGATGTGGGTTTGATCCCTGGGTTGGGAAGATCCCCTGGAGGAGGGCATGGCAACCCACTTGCCTGGAGAATCCCATGGACAGAGGAGCCTGGTGAGCTGAGTACATACAGTCTCAAAGAGTCAGACACGACTGAAGTGACTTAGCATACATACACATGGTAATCTCTAGAGGAAAGACTAAAATAAAAATAGATTGAATAAAAGAGATAAAGCTACAAAACCTGTTCTACTCATCTGGACAGACAAGTAATCAATTTCAGGAAGATGAGTATACACATACTCACACACCTGTTTGGACTTTAGATGAGTTATTTAAATTTCCTGAGTTTTTGTTGCTCATCTGTCAGAATAGAGACAATAATATAAGACTGTAACTTTTAATTAGGTGGTATATTCAAATGCATGGGTGAAACAAGGCCTACTTTGAAGGTCTTAACCCCCATGATAGTATTAATAAACCAAAATAGAGTGGCTAAAAAAATGATTGATAATCATTTGAATTGCTTGATTTCAATGAAACAAGGTCCGTTTCTTCAAAAGAACTACCATAGGAGCCCAAATGCTCAGAAAATCTTTGATAAAGTGCCAGAATAAATTTATTAACTCAAGAGACTGCAGTGTCTACACATGCAGAGAACTGGGCTTCAGTTCATCCTTAATGAATCCCTGACATCGGAATGCCTGGGAATCTTTGCTCAGGTGAACCAAAGTCATATGCCTGGTTTCCTGCCCTTAACATATTTTTTAAGGCCAAGAAATACGCTTCTGGTGTTCTAAGACTCAATTTCCAATGTGTGTGGCAGGGAGGCAGGCAGAGGGGTTTCCCCCACAGCAATGAAGGGCCACCACCAGGATGCCTGAGAATTTAACTTGATTCTGACACCATTTCTACCAGAGATACAGCATTAGATGCCACAGGTTAAGGGCTCAGTCCTACAAGAGTGCCCTCCACTCACTGCCCTTTCCAACTTCAGATACCAGTCCCAAGTCTAGGTTGTCACCTGCGTTTCTGACCAACTGACTACAAAGTGGGGCTTCCCAACAACCTCCACCTTGGGTTTCAGACACCAGCCTCAATCCAGGTATTTACCTGTACTTCTGACCAACTGGCTATGAATCAGAGGTTCCACAACCTCCTCCTTGGGTTTGATTAATTTGCTAGAGCAGCTCACAGAACTTCCAGAAACATTTTACTATCTAGATCACCTGTTTATTATAAAAAGGTATAACTCAGGTACAGCCAGATGGAGGTGATGCATTGGGCATGATATGAGGAAAGGGTGCAGAACTTCCACGCCCTCTCCAGGAGCACCACTCTACCCAAATCTCCACGAATTCACCAAACTGGTGAATTCACCCAAATTCACCCAAACCCTGTCTTTTGGGCTTTTTATGGAGGCTTCTTTTACATAGGCATGATTGACTAACCCAGTGGTCATGGGTGATTGAACTCAACCTCCCCCTCTCCCATCCTTGGAGCTGTAGGGCTGGGACTGAAATTTCCAGCCCTCCATTCAGGAGGTTGACTCCTCTGGCAACCAGCCCCCATCCTTACAAGCTTTACAAAAGTCATCTCATTAATATAACAAAAGTGAAAGTGGCTCAGTCATGCCCAACTCTTAGGGACCCCATGGACTATACAGTTCATGGAATTCTCCAGGCCAGAATACTGGAGTGGGTAGCCTTTCCCTTGTCCAGGGGATCTTCCCAACCCAGGGATTGAACCCATGTCTCCCGCATTGCAGGTGTATTCTTTACCAACTGAGTTATGAGGAAATATAACAAAAGACACCTTTAAAGTTTTCTTAGGAAATTTCTAGGGTCTGTGGAACTGTAAGCCAGGAAATATGGGCAATAACCAAATATATATGATAAATATATTTTGGTCATATGAATGACCAAATACAGATTTTTAATAAATTGTAATATTGCAAATACATTAAAAACTTATAGAAACAATGTCAGTAAACCATTAACACTTTTCTGACACCGAAGGGTTAATCTTTGCCTATCTAGAAAAAGTGTTTATTCAAACAACTACTTCTTCAAGGATTTCAATTTTATAAAGCTTAATCACTGTAAAGTTGTAGGGATATGACACAAGCATTGTGGCATATTCAAAATGCACATACCTAAATGCTTCAGATTTAATTTTGTGTATTTCCACATCTGGCTTTATGCAAAGTAAGGTCTTGAGTAGGCAAATAGCTTCCCCATTCTCACTGATCTAATATACCATGGCATTCCAATATCTGAGTGTTTCCACTAGATCAGTGATTAATTCAACAAATATTTATTGAGAATCTACTTACTATATGTCAGGCACTATCCTCAGCACAGGAAGAAAGTGCAATGAAAGAAAGATCAGAAGAAAAAAATAAAGAAAGATCAGAGTCTTACTTGTGTGGAGTTTGCATTCTCATTTCCATAGTGTTAACTCCAGTGAAGAAAATAAAAGAGAATGACAAGAGAATGATTTAGGACGGTGGCAGGGCATCTTTCTCTTGAGGGACCTGGAAAAGCCTCTGGAACAAAAGTAAGCTAGATGTGGATTCATGGAAAGACACATCCAAGGAAAGGAACAGCAAGCAACAAGGACTGGTTCTTAAATATTCATGTTGGTGAAAATCTCCAAGAGGACTGATTTAAATGACAGTTTCCGAGCTCCAATTCCCCTCATGGATTTCGGTAGATCTGAGCTGAGCTCCCAGATCTGTAACTGAACAAGCGTCATGCCCACCCTAAGGCCTTGCTGATTCTGGTGGTCTATGAAGCACATTTGGAGAAGGCAATGGCACCCCACTCCAGTACTCTTGCCTGGAAAATCCCATGGATGGAGGAGCCTGGAAGGCTGCAGTCCATGGGGTCGCTGAGGGTCAGACACAACTGAGCGACTTCACTTTCACTTTTCACTTTCATGCATTGGAGAAGGAAATGGCAACCCACTCCAGTGTTCTTGCCTGGAGAATCCCAGGGACAGGGGAGTCTGGTGGGCTGCTGTCTATGGGGTTGCACAGAGTCGGACACGACTGAAGTGACTTAGCAGTAGCAGTAGCAACATGAAACACATTTGGAGAAACACAAATCTCAGGCCTGCTTCTTGGTGTGGGTGGATGAATTTTCATACTGAAGCCCAAGATAGGTTGGGGAATCCGGAGCTTTGGGCTAAGAGGAAGAATCCCTAGACTCTTGGGACCCTAGAGGCACAGACAATGAAATAGGCAGGCCAGGTAGAAGCTGGTAGGTTTGTTATTCAAGACTGGAGAGGCCATGGGGGTAAAGAGATGAAATAAGGTGGGGAGATCAACACTGATGGGTTTAGTTCCAACTATCAGAAATCGGTACATCATTGAGACCTGCAGGAGAGGAAGCCTCTTCCTAAGACGGGCTGCTCTCTGCCTTGTTTCATACTTCCCTCTGTGTGGGGGTGGCCCTGAGCTCATAGGTGCTGATGGAAGACAGAAGGACCTCAGAAACCTGCAGATGTACTCCATCTCTCAGGGAGAAAAGGGTTGTGATGCTCCATTTTACCTCTTTCCTGGCTTTATCTCACCAGCGGAAATATCGCAATGTTGACTGAGAGCAACTTGAGTAGGGAGGAGATGCAATCTACTTTTTATTTCCAACCCAGATGATGATAATGAGCTTCACCACATTCTAATTACTGATTTCTGCCTGGAGGAACATCTTGGCTTTTCCAATTAACAATAATTTAATATGTTATTGCTTATCCTTTGTTCTTTTTCTTTGAGCTCATCCAATTACTGCATACTGCTTTGGTTTTCTTAGTCCTAAACACTAGCTTTATTATTTTTTCTTATGAGACTTTTTTTAGATCTTGTCCTAATTATAAGATATTTCCAGTTGTATTTAAAATCATGGTTAAATGCTTCATGGGGGTACATGTAAACGAGTGGATGAGTGGATGAAGTCTCATCTCTTTGTTACTTGGGAAATAATACAAGTTACAAAATACTGTTTTGAAATTTTTAAACAAGCCATTTTTATCAATTTAAACTTTTCTCAGCTCAAGGTATATGTAGTTTAAACTCAATTGCATCTTCTTTGCAAATCAGTGGCTTCAGAAGCAACCCCCTTGGTTGATTGATTAATCAGTCCAGGAGTCATTCTGCACTTTGCTGCCTTTCACATAGTGTGGGGCTCAAACCATCTCAGGAAAACAGTGGTTTCACAATATGCCTAAAATGTTCTAGAAAGAAAGCAACCACAAGGACAAAATTTCTCCAGATGTTATTCTATCAAGTTTTATTGAGTAATAACTATCTGCTAGGTATTGCAATTACTGTCTTCCAAACAGTGCTTGCAGTCTATACCTCATAATTAACTGTGTCAAAATGTTTTACTGATTCCAAATGCAACTGTAAATTTCTTGAAGGCAGAAGATAAGTCATACCTTTGTTTGTCCCCAAAATAGCAAGAGAAAAAAAGTCAGGTCAGAGGGGGTTTCCAAAAGTAAACATTGATATGTTTCAGTGCCAGTTCTCATTCAATGCACTAACTGCATTTGGGGTATATGAATATCTCTGAATATAAAATCCAATAAATTAATCTTTTTAAACCAGTCGATCATCTGCAACTGCACTGAGATCACCTTTTGTCCCTTCTGTGGACTCTTACATAGGCTTACTGACCTGCTGCTAGGAGAAAAATAGAAGTGTAAATTAAACACATTTCTAACAGTGTTTTTCCAGTCTCTATTAAAAAACTCTATAGCCTAGTGGCCAAAGGACAATTTTCATGATCACTTTATTAACAGAACACATCAGCTTTATTTCATTGACTTCATTTATAGAATTTCTTGTCTCATAGAAGAAATGTAACCTTGGAGCCATTTATTACTAGAAGAATACACTTTTAATCAGATTGTGTACTTTGAAAAACATTATACATAGGAAGCCCTATTGGAATATCCCAGTTACTTACTGTTCCTAAGGGATTGGGCAGTTTGCTCCACTGCAATAAATCATTGCCTTATACAAATAAATTATTAGCAATGTGTCTGTGAGCACTCTCATCCCATTCAAATTTGCTAAAAAGCTCTTCTGTAGATTTGTGTTTATGTAAGAGAATGTGTTCCAAGTGTTGATCTAACTTCAGCTGTGAGAATGTGAAACAGGCAGAGGGTAGTTGACTACATTTTGAACTTAAAATTTTGAAAGAATAAGTTCTAGGCCTGTCCCCATCACTCAATGGGTAACCATGGGCAAGTCATTGTACCTCTCTCAGGCTTTGACTTGTCCCGGTAAAATGGGGGTACAGCTGCCTGCCCTTCCACCTCTCAGGACTGTGAGGATTTACAGGCTTTGTAGGCAGCAGAGCACAATACAAATTTAAGGGAAGACAGCCATAGCATAACAAATTCCTTTACCTTGAGCAGTTCTTTGTGAACTGAGCATAAATTTTCCTGGGAGAAATTGTAGTTTCTAAATGAATAAAACTTAAAGTCCTACTGACTAAAATGCATTCTTTTTTTTTCTTTTCTTTTTTAAGTATAGTTGATTTGCAATGTTGTGTTAGTTTCAAGGGTTGAACTCTATGCATGACAGCCAAGAGTTCCCTTGTCTTTGACTTCTATTTGGTTTCACATGGAGAGCATTAGAAGGAAATTGAATGGGTGGTAGAATTTTCATTCCTTCAGTCCCCTCTCTGTGGAGTCATCACATCATGAACTAGACTAATGTCGTCATAATTTCTCTTGAAGTGACATTTTCCTTACTGATTTGTAGGATTTCTTTACATATTCTGGGTGCTAATCCTGTTTTCAGTTACGTACATTGCAAATATTTTCTCCTAATGTATGGTATGTCTTTTTACTTAAAAAATTTTTTGTGCCATTTTTTTTTTACAGGGGTTATGTGTCAAGTTATTCTTTGTGCATGTTTTCTTTGTCTTCTTTAAAAAACTATTTCTCTACTCTAAAGTCATTAAGATCTTTTCCTGAATTTTCTTGTAGAAGATCAGTAAAATTTTGGCTCTTCACATTAGACTTTTAAGCCACCTAGAACTGATTTTTGTATGAAATAGAAACCTACATTTGCTCAATTTTCATGTGAGTAGCCAATTTTTCTGAACAAAGGATTGAATGGTTATTCTTTCCCTACTGTGAGATGTTTCATGTTTTTGTTTCATGCTACCACTCCCTTTATCACTCCAGGCTTAATATACGTGCTGACAAAGTGAGCATTCCCATTTCACTTTATTCTCTGGTTATGTGACTATCTCCTTGTAATAATTTTCTATTGCTGCTCTAACAAATTATCACAAACTTGAAGGCTTAAAACAACATGGATATATTCTCTGAACTGGACTTTCTGGAGGCCAGAAGTCTAAAATCAATTTCACTAGGCTGAAACCTCTGGAGGCTCTAGGGGACAAAACGTTTCCTCTCCTTTTTCAGTTTCTAGAGATCTTCTGAATTTCTCTAATTCATTGGCTCATGACCCCTTCCTTCATGTTTCAAAGCCCCAAAACTTCAAATATCTCTCTCTCTGCTGAGGTTGTCACATCGTCTTTTCTATAGTAGAATCTGCCTCTGCCTCCTCCCTCTTGTAAGGACATTTGTAATTATATTCAGGGTCCATCTGGATAAGCCAGGATAATCTCCCCATCTCAAGATTCTTAACTTAATCACATCTGCAAAGCCCTTGTTACTATATAAGGTAACATTCACAGGTTTCAGGGATTAGGACCTGGATGTCTTTGGGGGCCATTATTCAGCCAATCACTTTCTCCATTAATTAATTCTATGGGCTTCTTGAGAGGCTGTGCTCTTACTAGCATTTAAACTCCTAGTGCATCAAAAGTAGCAAATGTTCAGCAGACATTTTCCAAATAAATACAATTTTGTTTCATCTTTATACTATGATGGTAAATTCCTTCAAGGAGAACTTTGCATCTTTAGCTTCTTTCATGCCTTCCAATGAGTCTATGATAGCCTAGATCCCAAGTAAATTCAATACTCTTGAGGCAATATGGTAGAGTAGAAATAGATCTAGGATCCAGTTCTGGTTGTATCACTTATTAACAATTAATTTTAGGGCAAATTCACTTTTAGTTATCTGAAATTCTCTTTCTTCATTGATAAAATAAGAGGAGGAAAGAGTAAGCCTAGCTGGTGAGGGTCCAAGCCCCCTACTCCAGACTCATTCAGAGCATTTCTGCTCTTATCTGTTTTATATGATTATTGAACTTTTTAATACAAAATTTTGTTTGAAAAAATAAAAGGTTCCCCTCCTTAAAAAGTTTTGAAAATTACTGTTCTCATCTCAGACTACCATGGGAAGTACACCTGAACTCTTTGCCTTCTAAATTCCTTTTCCAAGGACTATTGCCTTGAAATTATTTTGTTGAAACCAGTGCCACTGAACAGAGGATGAGATGGCTGGATGGCATCACTGGCTCAATGGACACGAGTTTGAGCAAGCTCTGGGAGTTGGTGATGGACAGGGAAGCCTGGCGTGCTGCAGTCCATGGGGTCACAAAGAGTTGGATATGACTGAGTGACTGAACTGAACTGACTGCCTTGAATCCAGTGTGTTAGAAGAATCCACAAGGACCTCTTGTGCCCTCTTCTTGGCAGTTGCTTGTGTCCTCTCTTATCTTAACACGCAAAAGTCAAATGCGTAAGCTCTAAAGTACCAAATGAATATGTGATTTGAGGCACACTTCCTATAGGCAAACCAGGATCCAAACCTGCCACACAGACCCATCCTATTGCAAACCACAGCAGTCATTTGGGGGGAAGGGATAGAGGAGCACCACGTCAATTAATAAGCCAGGAAATTCACTGTATTCAGTATGGAGGGGTATACAAAATGCTCCTTGAGAACAAGAATGGTGTCTTCTTCAGATTCATATGTATGCATTTATACTGAATAGATGACACAGCATCTCCCCCCAAAGGACTTATATCTTAGTATATTACATCATAAGCACAGCTTTATTATATCTCCATCAGTAAGATAGCCATGCTGATTAGATGGACTGTAGGCCAATATTTGCAGTTCCTCAGATATGACTTATATTGTCTCTCTCTGAAATTCATCACAGGACTCCTAGAGCTCACTGCTATATATCCCAGTGATGATCAATAAAATCACTGATAAGGAAGATCTTAGCTTTTTTTCATGTATTTCCATAGCTTTTCTGAAAAATAAAATCCCAGCCTCATTTTGCTATATGAGAAAGAATCGTGTTTATATATTCTGATCACTTACTGCCTGTGTGACCTTAAGCAGTCCCTTTCTACACCTGTGCATCATTTATTCCCATCTGTGAAATGAGAAGATTCAGACTAAATGATCTCTGAATTCCTCTTCAGACTCAAGCCTTTATGATCTATTATTACTGGAGTAAATGTATCATTTTAATCCACTGAATTGGTTTTCTTAGCTGTCTGCACCATTCAATAACTATTTATTTAATACTTACTGGGTGCAAGAATTCACTCAGAAAGAAAAAAAGAGCAGCAGGAAACTGTTGATTCTGTCAGTGACTGATAATATTATTCATTGGCACAAATTGTGATTTCTGTATTTTTTTAAATTGACCAAGAGTAACCATGGCAACATGAGTTGACTATTGCCCTATGGTGAAGTGTCAAACTCTTAACAAATTCCTCCTCTGCAGCAATGATAGGGAAGTAAGAAACATGCCACTCTTCTCTAAACCTTAATTAGTTCAAATTAATGCAGGAAGCTGAGTAACTTCAACAGACTCTTCATAAATTCTGTGACAGATCATTTAAGGGTGGAGGAGCAATCCAACTACCAACAAAATTTGGTTACTATTTTTAATGCTCCATAACAGCCATACAACTTAAAAGCAATAGTCTGGGTTCTCGAGGCTTGTGGTAATCAAGAAAAGAGTAATATTGTAAGTTTTTATAATAAAAGTGAAATATGGTCAATTTTTTAAATGATTAAAATCTGGAAAGAATTTATGTTTTAATTGCATCATAAATAGTATAAGAAAAGATGGATGGAAAAAATCACATGATGTGTGTAAACATGAAAAATCAACCAGGCATCATGAAAAAGAATGTTTTTAAAGGTAGAAAAGTTTAGAGATACCACTCAAAAATTAATTGACATATAAATTAAATTAGTTACATATGAACAGGTTATTTATTTTCCTCAGTTCTGTCATGTTATAGTGACTTTTTTTTATTAGAAGATATATATTGGCAGTGTTTGTTAACAAGTTGAACTGCTTCCCAGATAAAGCTATTTGAATATTTCTTATCAGTTTCTTAGTATGACATGTTAAGAGTGATGATACTCTGCATGCCTTTCATGCAAAGACTTTTCTGAACATTTCCTACACATGTTAAATCCCTAATCCTTCCTTAGCTCTTCTTACTCTCCATTCAAACTTTACAGAGAAGATTCAAGACAATCAAAGCAGTCTTTGTTGGTTTACTCAAGGTCTTTCTCTTCCACTTCTGAAGTCATCTCTCGGTTCACTTACTTGCTCATTTTCTATCTGTATTTTAGAGAAAGAAACATCTCCCCACCACTTTAAGTCAAATTCATCCCTACGGGTTCTTTGATTCCATTACTCTTCTTTGGTTCTTTCTTCCAAGCCTGCTCATCTCTCCTTTTCTCTATTCCATGTCTAGCACTCATTTTTCATCTAGGTGTCAGATCTAACCTTACCAACTACTGGGTGGATATTTTCAGGTAAACGTTCCTTAGACTCCCTAAACTAATTTTTTTTTTTTTTAATTAAACTCATCACTTGACGCTCCCTGGTAGTCTAGTGGTTAGGATTCGGTGCTCTCACCACTGTGGCCTGGGTTCGATTCCTGGTCAAAGAAGCCTTTTTTCTGGAGAAGAAGATGGCAAACCCACTCCAGTATTCTTGCCTGGAAAATCCCATGGACAAAGGAGCCTAGTGGGCTACAGTCCACAGGGTAGCAAAAAGTCGGATACAGAGTGACTAACAAACTCCTGTTCAATAAACTGCTTCTCCTGATTTCCTCATTTTGTTTAATGGTACTACACAGTGAGGGTTTCCCTGGTGGCTCAGATGGTAGAGAATCTGCCTACAATGCAGGAGACCTGGGTTTGATCCCTGGATCGGGAAGATACCCTGGAGAAGGAAATGCAACCCACTCCTGTATTCTTGCCTGGAGAATTCTATGGACACAGGAGCCTGGTGGGCTACAGTCCGTGGGGTCGCAAAGAGTTGGATAAGACTGAGCAACTTTCACACAGCTAATCTCTGTTATCTTAAACCACATCTTATGTAGGTAATCATCAAGTCCTATTAATTGTAAAACCATAATATGGATGGCATCTGACCTCTACTCTGTGGTCAAGCTAACTTAATTCAAGCCCTCATTCTTTCCTAACATTATGACAAAAGTCCCCTAAGTCATCTTTCTGTTTCTATTCTCATTTCCCTCCATTCCATCCTTCATGTTATCACCAGGGTGTGTCCTTTGGGTTTTTTTAAATTGAAGTATAGTGGATTTACAATATTTTGTTAGCTTCAGGTATGTACTAAAGTGATTCAGTTTTCTATTTCTTCAGATTATTTCCATTATAGGTTATTACAAAACACTGAATATAGTTCCCTGTGTTATACAGTAAATTCTTGTTGTTTATCTGTTTTATATATAGTAGTTTGTATTTTGTATCTGCTAATCCCAAACTCTTTATTTGTCCCTCCCCTAACCTCTCTCCCCTTTTGTAACCAAACGTTTATTTTCTATGTTTCTTGAGTCTGTTTCTGTTTCATAAATAAGTTCATTTGTATCCATTTTTTTAGATTCCACATATAAGTGATATCATATGAGTCATCTCTGTCTGACTTACTTCACTTAGTATGATAATCTCTAGGTCCATCCATGGTGCTGCAAATGACATTATTTCATTCTTTTTATGGCTGAGTAATATTCCATTTTATACATGTATAGGATGGACTATATATATATATATATATATATATATATATCTCACCTCTTCTTTATCCATTCCTCTGTCAATGACCATTTAGGTTTCTTCCATGTCTTGGCTACTATAAATAGTGTTACTATGAACATTGAGATGCATGTATCTTTCCAAATTAGAGTTTTCATCTTTTCCAGATAAATGCCCAAGAGTGGGATTGCTGGATTATATGGCATTTCAATTTTTAGGTTTTTAAGGAATCTCCATACTATTCTCCATAGTGAGCTGTACTAGTTTATATTCCTATCAACAGTGTAGGAGGGTTCCCTTTTCTCCATGTCATCAGGATGAATTTTGAATACACAGCTCTGATCATGACATTCACCTGCTAAACACCTTTACTAGATCCACAGAATAAAATCTAAACTAGTTACCATGTTATTCCATATCCTCAGCCACATGGCCTGAGCTTCCTATGGACCTTGGAAATAGGATCGACCTACTTAATAGCTCTCTGTTCTAGAAATGATCCCAGTGCATTACTCTTTGCAAACGTTGCCCCCTGTATCTGCAGTCTGTTCTTGTCTTTGATCAAAACTCAAGGTCAGTTCAACTCCTCCATGAAGACTTTGTTTATTCCCTCTGGAATCACTCTTCCTTGCTTTGTGTTCCCTTCGATCTCCACTTGCTTTTATGAGGTTTTCCTTCTAGTTGCTATGTTCCTACAAATCCTGGCAGAGTGTCAGCCCTTGTTTGAGGTGAATTGGATCAATACATACTTGATATAATACACTGAGCTCTGATTATGGTAATATCATGGCATACCATAAAAAATCAGTTTCTCTAGGTAAACAATGATTATCAGTTGGTTATTCTACATGGTTTAACCTAATACTTAGTTCTCTAATTGAATTACTTTCATTACTACCATTGCTTATTTTTTTTCTGGAAATGAACTTTTAAATTATAGATGGGTCATGATTTGAGTCCTTGGTTCTCATAGTTAGAACAGAAAATGTCATTTAGACCTTCTTATTTGTATTCCTCCCTTTTCAGCAGACTCATTTTATTCCCTTGATCGTGTCACTTAAATCACAACACTGAGGTCATGTATGCTCAGGGCTAACAGCTAAACAGAGTGCATCTTGGAAAAAGCTTGGCATAGGCACTTAATGGAAAACAGTCATTCTGGCCAAAAATAGTATGGCCAAACATCCTGAGTCATTGGAAAAGTGTAATTTTGGTTCAGTCGATATGGTTCCACTAAGAAGATCCTACCACATTCTTACTGAACTTTATAAATGAACTGAACTCAAATTCCCTTCTTTAAATTCATGATGATCTGTTCATAGGGATTACTAAAATGTTTTCACACATCAAATTGAATACACTTGTAACTTCTCTGTAATTCCCTCTACTCTGCAGAGCCCACAAAATTAAAAGACTTCCTAGAAATAGGTATCAAAATGCCAGTCAGTATATTTGAATTACACTTTGTATTTTGTCAATTGTCAAGTATGTTCTTTAGAAGTCCACAGTCACTGGATTCTACACATGGACATCACTGGATGATCAATACCAAAATCAGATTGATTATATTCTTTGCAACTTAAGATGGAAAAGCTCTATAGAGTCAGCAGAAACAAGAATTAGAGATGACTGTGGCTCAGATCATAAGCTCCTTATTGCAAAATCCAGGCTTAAATTGAAGGAAGTAGGGAAAACCACTAAACAATTCAGGTAAGACCTAAATCAAATCCCTTATGATTATACAGTGAAAGTGATGAATAGATTCAAGGGATTAGATCTAGTAGACAGAGTGGCTGAAGAACTATGGATGGAAGTTCGTGACATTGTACAGTAGGTGATGACCAAAACCATCCCCAAGAGAAAGAAATGTAAGAAGGCAAATTGGTTGTCTGAGGAGGCCTTACAAATAAATGAGAAAAGAAGAGAAGCAAAAGGCAAGGGAGAAAGGGAATGATATACCCAACTGAGTGCAGTTTCAGAGAATGGTAAGGAAAGATAAGACAGCCTTCTTATGTGAACAATGCAAAGAAAAAGAGGAAAACAATAGAATGGGAAAGACTAGATATCTCTTCAACAAAATTAGGGATACCAAGGGAACATTTCCCACAATAAAGGGCACAATAAAGGACAGAAATGTCAAGGACCTAAATAGAAGAGATTAAGAAGAAGTGGCAAGAATACACAGAAGAACTATACAAAAAAGGTCTTAATGACCCAGATAACCAGAATGGTGTGGTCACTCACCTAGAGCCAGAATGGTGTGGTCACTCACCTAGAGCCAGACATCCTGAAATGTGAAGTTAAGTAGACCTTAGGGAGCATTTCTAAGAACAAAGCTAGTGGAGGTGATGGAATTCCAGCTGAGCTATTTCAAATCCTAAAAGATGATGCTATTACAGTTCTGCACTCAATGTGTCAGCAAATTTAGAAAACTCAACAGTGGACACAGGACTGGAAAAGGTCAGTTTTCATTCCAATCCCAAGAATATTCAGACTACTGTACAACTGTGCTCATTTCACATACTAGTAAGGTTATGCTCAAAATCCTTTAAGTACAAAATCCTTCAGCAGTATGTGAACTGAGAACTTCCAGATGTACAAGCAGGATTTAGAAAAGGAAGAGGAACCAGAGATCAAATTGCCATTGGAAACATGTATAATATCATATATGAAACGAGTCGCCAGTTCAGGTTCGACGCACGATACTGGATGCTTGAGGCTGGCGTGCTGGGATGACCCATAGGGATGGTATGCGGAGGGAGGAGGGAGGAGGGTTCAGGATGGGTAACACCACGTGTATACCTGTGGAGGAGTCATGTTGATATATGGCAAAACCAATACAATATTGTAAAGTTAAAAAATAAAATAAAATAAATTAAAAAAAATTGCCATTGGATCAAGGAGAAAGCAAAGGAATTCCAGAAAAACATCTACTTCTGCTTTATTGACTACACTAAAGCCTTTGACTGTGTGGATCACAAAAAACTGTGGAAAATTCTTAAAGAGATGGGAATACCAGATCACCTTATTTGCCTCCTGAGAAACCTGTATGCAGGTCAAGAAGCAACAGTTAGAACCAGACATGGGAAATGGACTGCTTCAACACTGGGAAAGGAGTAGGTCAAGGCTGTATATTGTCATCCTGCTTATTTAAATTCTATGCAGAGTACATCATGTTAAATGCTAGACTGGATGATTCACAAGCTGGAATCAAGATTGCCAGGTGAAATATCAATAACCTCAGATATACAGATGACATTGCTTTGGCTACAAAGGTCAGTATAGTCAAAGCTATGATTTTTCCAGTAGTCATGCACAGATGTGAGTGTTGGACCATAAAGAAGGCTGAGCACTAAAGAATTGATGCTTTCGAACTGCAGTGCTGGAGAAGACTCTTGAGAGTCACTTGGGCTGCAAGGAGATCAAACCAGTCAATCCTAAGAGGAAATTACAGGGTTGATTTCTCTGAGTATTAATTGGAAGGACTGATGCTGAAGCTGAAGCTCCAATACTTTGAACACCTGATACAAAGAGCCAACTCATTGGAAAAGACCCTGATGCTGGGAAGGATTGAGGGCAGGAGGAGAAGGAGGCAACAGAGGATGAGATGGTCAGATAGCATCACCAACTCAATGGACATGAATCTGAGCAAACTCCAGGAGATATTGAAGGACAGGGAAGCCTGGCATTCTACAGTCCATAGGGTTGCAAAGAGTTGGACATGACTTAGAGACTGAACGACAGCAACAACAGCAATCACTGGAAAGGATATGGTTTTATTCTCCTATATTTAAAGTGTTCTTTTTTATTATCCTGGTCAATTAATCTCTTTTATGGTTGTAATCAATTTTTAACTGTGTCTCAGATGTTGCATTGTTGTGGTAGTTTTACATAATATCAAATTATGGGAAAGATAGAATGATTCTTTAAAGGACTGGCTGATGTACAATTAATCTATCAATATCAGTTCAGTAGCTCAGTCGTGTCAGATTCTTTGCGACCCCATGGGCTGCAGCACATCAGGCTGTCCTGTCCTTCACTATCGCCTGGATACAAATGTTTAATAAATAATACTTTGGAAATATACTAAGTTTTTAAAGTCATACATTCTTAAATAAAATCAAGCATCTAATCATTGACCCTTTGGATTCCAGAAAGAAAGAAATAGGAGTCTGGACAGCTCTCATTCTGAGATCATTTATAGGTTTAATCTGCATATCTGAGCCATCATGACACCCTTAAAAACTCTTTTCTCACTCATTGCCGGAGCTACTTATGCACTGAAAAGAGGCTTAGTAAATTCCCCTAAGCCTTGCTTTCTGCTCCCCATCATCCATTATGCTCTGTAGCTATATTGCAGGTCCCACTTCTTCATTCTTGGATTCTCCCCATCTTCTTTACACCCTTATTTAGAATCCTTGTTTGAATTGTATGTTTCAGTTCAGTTCAGTTGCTCAGTCGTGTCCAACTCTTTGCGACCCCATGAACTGCAGCACGCCAGGCCTCCCTGTCCATCACCAACTCCTGAAGTCCACCCAAACTCATGTCCATTGAGTTGGTGATACCATCCAACCATCTCATCCTCTGTCATCCCCTTCTCTTCCTGCCTGCAATCTTTTCCAGCACCAGGATCTTTTCAAATGAGTCTGCTTTTCGCATCAGGTGGCCAAAATATTGGAGTTTCAGCTTCAACATCTGGTTGGATCTCCTTGCAGTCCAAGGGACTCTCAAGAGTCTTCTCCAACACCACAGTTCAAAAGCATCCATTCTTCAGTGCTCAGCTTTCTTTATAGTCCAACTCTCACATCCATACATGACTACTGGAAAAACCATAGCCTTGACTAGATGGACCTTTGTAGACAAAGTAATGTTTCTGCTTTTTAATATGCTGTATAGGTTGGTCATGACTTACCTTCCACGACTTAACTTCCAATGAGTAAGCATCTTTTAATTTCATGGCTGCAATCACCATCTGCTTTGATTTTGGATCCCCCAAAAATAAAGTCAGCCACTATTTCCACTGTTTCCCCATATATTTGCCATGAACTGATGGGACTGGATGCCATGTTCTTAGTTTTCTGAATGTTGAGCTTTAAGCCAACTTTTTCACTCTCCTCTTCCTTTTATCTGGCTTCAATTTTGGTTTTCCCCCTGGATACTGTCTTTCAACACTCTGGACACCAACAGCCAAATCCCCATGCCTTTGGGATTACAATACAGGTACAACACCCCAGGCTTCAGTTGTCCAAGAACAGAGTACAGACACTCTGTCTGGTTTAATATTGACCATGCTGCAGCTACAAAACCAAACCCATGTACCAAATGCTTTTGAAAGTTTTCAAAATCCAGGAATCAAGGCCAATGCATTTTGATAACTATATTAAAGTTTTTTTTTTTTTTTTAAAGGAGCAAGGGAGAAAGGAGCCAATCAGCAAAGTGATTTGGAGTCAGCAGATGTGAATCTGAGTCCCTGCTCAGCCATATACTAGCTAATGACACTGGACAAGTTTGCAATTTCTCTTCTTCATCTATAAAGTAGCACCTTGCCTGCCAGTTTCTTAGGGCTGTTAAAAGGACTAAACAAGATCACAGAAGATGAGACACTTTGCAAGCAAAGAAAATTATCCTTATTGAAACAATAAGGACAAATAAGTAATATTTTGAAAGGAATAAACCTTTTGACATTTTACAAAGTAGCTAAGAAAATAATTATTTAAAACATAAAGGTATATCAGCAAATTCTAGTTTCCTATGGCTCCTGGAGTGTCCTAGAAAAGTTAATTATTCATGCTAACTGGCT
Source organism: Bubalus bubalis (assembly GCF_019923935.1). NCBI lineage: Eukaryota > Metazoa > Chordata > Mammalia > Artiodactyla > Bovidae > Bubalus > Bubalus bubalis. The sequence goes on along the minus strand of NC_059181.1, from coordinate 120,550,337 downwards.
GTTGCCATTTTTTTTAACTTACAATTTCTCCCATTACACCATCACTCCGGTTTCTTACATACAGAAAGGGCTGCTTTTATATTTCATGTCTTCTTTTCAATATCGAGACTAATACAGCACAGTGACATGAATAATAGCCAATCTGTCACAGCCTACGCTACACCTCATAACATGATTCATCGATGCAGTTTTGGTGGTGCAGTGCTCCTTGATTTGAAGTTCTGGAGGTCTATGGTTTCCCTCTATATTAACTTTGAACATGTTCTGTCAGTATTCTAAAGCACAGTGGCTTTGAAGTGAAGGGATGCTCTATTTTAAGGGACAAGGATTCCTAATGTTTAGTATAGAACTATGTTCCATACACTAATTCAATCCCTTTCTTAGTTTTCATGCCCTTGTTTACATCAGAAATAGCCATCACCCACAGTTTACATAAATATTATGCTTCACAAAATATTCCATCGTTTTTCCTTAATTTTCTTTTTGTAAAGAACAATGCTTAGTTAGTAGAGCTGCCACCAAAAGCCTTTTAGTTGAATGAGTCATCTATAAAATAATCAATGGTCATGCTGAGGGCAATTCCATTTGTGGCTTGGCAGTTTGCTTGTAGCTTTTGAGGGGAAAAAAGCAGCACTTTCTGGGAGATTCTTTCTTTAAGTCTCTGAGATGTTCTCTTTGTTCTAGCATATCAACCATTTTCATATCCCTATACATCTAAAGTCACGTATCTGTGGAAGAGTCAATTCTCTATTTTTAGCCATGCTAATGGCCAATTTTCACATGATAGAGCAACCTGACCAAACAGTGACCTGAAACAGCATGTTGAGACAGATGACATGCAGACTAGCCATTACAATCCAAAATACTGGCTGTTAAAGGCTATATGTGGTAACAGTTAAATCTGGGCTGTTTAAAGATGGCACCCACAGCACAACTTTGGGAGAGTTATTTTCAGCTCAGTTTCAGATAGACACTGAATTCGTGCTCTTGGACAATGGAGTGAGCCCTTTTATGAGCTGAGGTTGACATTTCAACTGATTGATACATATTTCTTGAGCCCTTGCCATGGCTGTCAAAATGACTGAATCATTTGATTGAGTTAGAAGGCAAAAGCTGGGTTTTAAAGCACAAATTAAATTTATGAAGTGAAAAACTAAAGTGAAAATGCCTGGGCAAACAAGGCTGAGATACCTTAAAATTTCCCCCAAACAGCATGTCCGAAGAGCAGACTAGGGGACAGCCAGCCAGAGCCATGGGGCATATGGCCTCCGAAAGGGATGGGAGAGATGATGGCAGATTGCCAAGCATTTGGTCTGTTTTCTCCCTTGGCCACTGGCTCTCTTAGGAGGGACACTGGATACGTCTATTCTCTGTGGCATGCAGGCAAATTAGTCAACTGGTATCCTACTCTCCAGGTGCTCTAAGAAGGGGATACAAAGAAATTTGTAATGTGACTTCCACACTCAATTTGATTAGTTAGGGAGTAAAGATATCTCTTTATGACAAAACTAAAAGTTTGGCCATATGCCAAATGAGAGATCAGGCTTACGAAGTTCGTGGAAGTTTGTGGTTCTCCATCTGTTTGGACCTTTTCCACCTTTCTTCCCTGACTTCACAAGCTAAGGCGAGTTCTTTCAGTATAGGCTCTCCTAGAATCTCCACTTTCCTTCATAGTCCTTTTCTGGAGTAACTCTGTGATTATTTTGCTTCTAGCCACCTGCCTGTATAACCTGCAATCAACTTGAAAGACCAGGGCATTTTCCTGTTCAACACTGTATCTTCAGTTTTTAGCACATTGCTTAGTTTTCCTCTCATGTAATTTAGTATGTTTTTTGATATTTATTTTTAGTTAACTTTAATTGTATATGATTTACATACAATAAACTAAATTCATTCAATGGACAAACTTTTTTTCCAACTTTTTATTTTGTATTGGGATACAGCTGATCAACAATGTTGTAATAGCTTCAGGTGAACAACAAAGGGACTCAGCCATACATATACATATATCCATTCTCCCTCAAACCCCCCTCCCATCCTCAATGTACAAATTTAGATATTAATAGATGCATACAGCCAGGGAACCACTGCCACAACCAAGATACAGACCATTTCTATCAGCTCCAAGAGATCTCTTGCAACCCTTTGCAATCCATCCCTACCTCTGATCCTGGCCACAGGCCACCACCAAAGGTTTTGTCTGAATTTTCTAGAATTTCTACAAAATTCATTTTCTACAATTTCTAGTTTCATATACATGGAATTATAAAAGGTGTACCCCTATATGTAGATTCTTTCTTTTTTTTCATGCCCATACATAATAAATATATTCTATTCATTTTGACAGATATAGATTTTCATATATGGCTGAACCAGGTGTTATTCAACCAGTTCTTTGCTGATAAGCATTAAGGCTTTTTCCTATATTTTTCTACCACATAGTTAATTTTTATGCTTCTGTAGTAGCTTAAACATTGTCAGTTCCTGTTCCATTTTATCTTCTGGATTAAAAAATAATTTCAGTGTGGCCTTGACCTCTGGTTTACTATTTGGATCTGTCAAATTTGGATATTGGTAGATAGTATAGTAAGACTCAGTTTCAAGTAATAGAAAAGCAACTCAAAGTAAACTTAAGCAAACAAAGGTATTTATTCAGCATAATGATTTTGAGAATCCTTCATGCTACTATGCTGCCACAATAATTTTTATGCATCCTCCAACAGTATTTTCTGACAAAGAATACATTTCTGTTTTATTATCATGTTTCCTTCACATGTTATTTCAGTCATTTTGTCATGGCAAATGAACAAAAGTGTTTCAAGTGGTGTGGGAATAAGTGAGAATCCGCAGCAGGGGCTGCAAACTTTCATCACTGTTAAATGAACTTGGGTAAAGTATTGAACTGAGTATCACATGATTTTATACATTTGAAACTCTGGAGTTCACCTTTTTTTTTGCTAACTCTGTCACATCTGTGAGATGATCCCTGTTTTTACCTTGTAATATAGCCAAGCACTTGTACCGGGAATTGGAAGTGGGTCAGATCAGCCAATTATTTGTCCTTAATTTCTGCTTATGTTATTCATAAGAGCCCCAAAGCTGAGTTTCTTTGAAGGGATATTTTTAAGTGACATCAATTTTTCAAAGGTTTCTTTACTTCCAGCTAGATTTTTGAAAATCTGTAAGTTGGCTTTCTGGGTTCACAGAAACTATAACTAGTTGATATCAGGGGAAACTGAAAGGATGAGCTATGGCACCACCATAAGCCCTTTGTGGGGCAGAATTCCCCACATTCCTTAGGACCACTTGTCTCCCTCATGCAATAGATGGTCACGTAAATAACAAGGGAGTGTGCCAGTGTATTTTCAGATATTCAAAAGTAGCAGAGCTTTTTTTCTTTCTGACTGTATGAGCTTAAATATATAAATAGAACATCCCTCACGTTGAAGACCATTGCTAAGCAGTGGGGAGTTATTGAGACTCAGTAAACAGAGGAGTGACATCATAAAAAGGGTATTTCAATTATACTAACGTGGTGATACTACACAGAATGTGTTGCAAAGAGTCACTCAGTTGTGTCCGACTCTTTGCAACCCCATGGACTGCAGCATGCCAGGCTTCCCTGTCCATCACCAACTCCTGGAGTTTGCTCAAACTCATGTCCATCGAGTTGGTGATGCCATCCAACCACCTCATCCTCTTTTGTCCCCTTCTCCTATATTCTTCAGTCTTTTCCAGTGAGTCAGTTCTTCACATCAGGTGGCCACAGTATTGGAGTTTCAGCTTTAGCATCAGTCCTTCCAATGAATATTCAGGACTGATTTCCTTTAGGATTGACTGGTTTGATCTCCTTGCAGTCCAAGGGACTTTCAAGAGTCTTCTCCAACAACTCAGTTCAAAAGCATCAATTCTTCAGCATTCAGCTTTCTTTATAGTCCAACTCTCACATCCATACACGACTACTGGAAAAACCACAGCTTTGACTAGATGGACCTTTTGTCGGCAAAGTAATGTCTCTTTTAGTAATGCTTTTTCTAGGGTGGTCATAGCTTCTCTTCCACAGAGCAAACATCTTTTAATTTCATTGCTGCTGTCACCATCAGCAGTGAAATTGGAGCCCAAGAAAATAAAGTTTGCCACAGTTTCCATTGTTTCCCCATCTACTTGCCATGAAGTGATGGGACCAGATGCCATGATCTTTGTTTTTTGAATGTTGTTTTAAACCACCTTTTTTACTCTCCTCTTTCACTTTCATCAAGAGGCTCTTTAGTTCCTCTTCACTTTCTGCCATAAGGATGGTGTCATCTGATTATCTGAGGTTATTGATATTTCTCCCAGCAATCTTGATTCCAGCTTGTGCTTCATCCAGCCCAGAATTTCCCATGATGTACTCTGCATAGAAGTTAAATAAGCAGGGTGATAATATACAGCCTTGACGTACTCCTTTCCCAATTTGAAACCAGTCTGTTGTTCCATGTCCAGTTCTAATTCTGGCTTCTTGACCCTCATATGGATTTCTCAGGAGGCAGGTAAGGTGGCCTGGAATTCCCATCTCTTTAAGAATTTTCCACAGTTTGTTGTGATCCACACAGTCAAAAGCTTTAGCATAGTCAATGAAGCAGATGTTTTTCTCAAACTCTCTTGCTTTTTCTATGATCCAACGGATGTTGGCAATTTGATTTTAACTAACTTGTTTAAGTAATATACACTCATAAGACAGTATATAAAAGAATAGAGAGTATAAAGGCCTCTATTTCCAGCCCAGCTCCTTAGCTAAACTATTAACTTCTTGTGCATCCTTCTGGATGGTTACTGTGTGTCTACAACATGTACACTTATGCCTGTTGTTGTTTAGTTGCCAAGTCATGTTTGATTCTTTGTGATCCCATGCACTGCAGGAGCCAGGCTCCTCTGTCCTCCACTACTTCCTGGAGTTTGCTCAGATTTGTGTCCTTTGAGTCAGTGATGCTACCTAACCATCTCATCCTCTGCCGCTGTCTTCTACTTTTGCCTTCAGTCTTTCCCAGCATGAGGGTCTTTTCCCATGATGCCTATGCCTAGACTTGTCTATTTGGATAAATGAGGTTAACTGTTCACACTGTCGTGAACATGGCTTTTTCATTTAACAATATACCTTAGACACCTTTCCACCCGTATAAATAGAGAACCACCTGATTTCTTTTCAGTGCTATTGAGTATTCCATTACATGGATATGCTATGCTTTGTAAACCAGTTCTTTCTCTTTTATTTTTTCTGTTTTGTTCCTTATTAGAAACACTCTAGCGGCCATGTGTGTACATATGTCACGCATAGGGTTATTCTTAGAAACAAAATTAGCAGAGTAAAAGCACCTATCGGTTTCTATTGTTGCATAACACACTGCTCTGTCAAACACCAGCCATTCATTTGTTCATGATTTCCTGGGTTGGCACCTTGGACAGAGCTCAGGGGCCATGGCTCACCTCTCTTCCCCATGATGCCAGATGGACCCACTCAGGCATGTTCAGTCTCTTGGTGGGTTGGCTGGTCCTAGATGCCCCTCTCCCCTATTGGGGGCTCCACTACTAAGGGCTGTGATGGCTGGGCCCCTCTTTCTCACCACATAATCTCAGTCTCCATGTGGTATCTCATCCTCAAAATTAACCCCGGATGAAATACAAGCTTGGAGCCATAGAAGCAAGTGAGAACAGACACTGAAAAGCTTCTTATGGCCTAGACTCGGAAGCCACATGATAATAATTCTGCCACATTCTATTGGTCAGAGTAAACCCACAGCACCCCGGATAAAAGGAGTAGGAAGGTTAAGTCACCTCTTTGTTTAATTTTTATTTATTTATTCATTTTTTAACACAATAAACATTTTGTATTGGGATATAGCCAATTAACAGTGTTGTGGTAGTTTCAGGTGAACGGCAAAGGGACTCAGCCATATGTATACATGTTGATGGATCTTATGGCAAATTTACACAGCAAAGACACCACTGTACAGAGATGGAAGATGTTTAACCATTGTTGTAAGCCAATTTGTTAACCACCATCCCCAAAGAATGTGCACATGTTAATTTTTATGTATCTTTTCAATTAGGAGAATATTGTAATGTTCAGATCACTATAAAATAATACAAGAATGATGCAAGACACACTGAAAAGGACCTTAATAACTGATTAAGAAAGAGGTGCTAGGCAAGAACAGAAGATTCTTTCAGTGTTGTTCAGAACTAGACCTCTGATGTCATTGCACAAGTTCAGAATATTAGGAATGGTGGAGACCACAGGCCTATTTTGCTCCAGCCCCACATAATGTTGAGATTCCCTCTTCAAACACATCCCACTGGTAGGGACATTTTTGTCTCTGTGGACGGCCCATTCCATTTTTGATGAGTTCTGCTACATGGATCTCTCCTAAATTGAGCCAAACATTGCCTCCTTCCTCAGTCCTGCTCTAAATCTGTAGACGCCAGAGAAAGATTCCATTTATCCTTGGCCATAAGGCCTCCCACAACTGAAGTTCACTATTGTGTCCTCCCTTAGTCATTTCTTCTCTTGATTAAACTTCCCAGGTCCTTCTTCCACTCCCCATATCACGTAGCTTCCAGAATTGCCATCCTCTCTAAGGATAGCAGTGTTTGGATATACTTCTGTTTGTGAATCTCTCTCAAACTACAGTGTCAGAACAGAATACAGAGACTTGCCTGGTGGTCCAGTGGTTAAGACTCTGCACTCCCAATACAGGGGGCCTGGGTTTGATCCCTGGTCAGGGAACTAGATCCCACATGCTGCAACTAAGAGTTTGCATGCTGTAACTGAAGATACTGCGTGCCACAACTAAAGATCCCAGGTGCCGCAACTCAGACCCTGCACAGCCAAATAAATATTTAAAAAGAACAGAACACATACAAGGATGGTCTGACTAGCATATAACAAAGCTGAGCCGTTAACTCTTTTTCTTGGACATTTTACTTTGTTTAATAAAACCAAGGCTACACTAGCTTTGGGGAAGTTATGTTTTATACTTCACTCATTTATACTTTCAGTAAATGAAAAACCTCTGAGATTTTTTCTCCCCGACTATGCTCCTTTCAGTACAGTGCCAGGAATCACTTGAAAAGTCCTGTCCTTCCAAGCCAGGAGCTTTTTGCAATTCTCCATGTGACAATCCTCTTTTTTTTTTAAAGTGGGCCTAATAAACTCTCATTTGTATTCCTACAGAGTGGTATCAGTACTTGGCCCTTCTTTTCCCAAATAATTGATGTATTGCATGCTTTACAAGGGAAGGGAACAAATCGCGAGGTGCTCTTCAAAAAATTCTACATCTTGCTTTCTGTCCTAAGACAATATGTATGTTGGCTCTTTTGTAATTTTAAGTATAGAAAGTGAAAGTCACTCAGTCATGTCCAACTCTTTGTGACCCCATTGACTATGGAATTCTCCAGGCCAGAATACTGGAGTGGGTAGTGTTTCCCTTCTCCAGGGGTTCTTCCCAACCCAGGAATCGAACCCAGGTCTCCCACACTGCAGGCAGATTCTTTACCAGCTGAGCCACAAGAGAAGCCCTTAGGTATAGAAGAAGCCCACTTCTTCCTGTCCCAAATGAGAAAGGAAAACTCAGGATTAGACATTATGATTATCAATCATCTTGGTTGTACGAGTCAGACATACATGCTTCTAAGATGCACTGAACAGGTGATGCCAAAGGAGCTTGGTTCTCCTGAGAAAGTGAAGAAGGGTGGCGATTATACTCTTCAGACTTTTTTAAAGGAAGAAACATTGCAACTAGGGTTGAAAAATCATTACAGGTAAAAACTGATTGTTCTTTAATATTATCCCCATCATATTTTGTTGAAAAATTCTTTTTTTATTTTTTGAGTTCAAAATCTTTCGCTGGCTGCCTTATGAAAACAATCAGTTAATTTAGAGCCTGGAAATGAGAAGTATTCCCTGATATTTGACTAAAAATTCCCTTAAAATAAAAAAGCCTTTTATCGACATAAATATAAAATTTTATATTTATTTATATCAATCAAGGTTCAGCTTTTAGATTCAGAGGAAGTATCTAGCTGGGATAGATTTTAAAGCTCCTGATTATGTCTTAAAAATACATTCACTGTCCCTACCAAATTCTTGTGATAAGCAGATTTTATACCTATGTTATGGATGTCCTCCTCCAAGTCACTGAAAAATTGTTGAACAGATCAAGACCAAATTTCCAGCTCTTCTGTATGATACTAGAAAGTTCCCTTCAGGATTGCAATGAGCTCTAATGAGCACCTTTTGGCTACAGTAAATCGACCATGGCTGAATCCACCAAGCTCTACTGGGCATGCAGCCCACACTTCTGTAACTCATCCAAAAGGACATCATGAAACACACTAATATCTGCTTTCCCAATGCAATGCCCTCTTCTTTCTTTCTCTCTGAATTCCTAGTTTTAAACTCGGCAAGTTTAAGGTTGTTCCACAGATTTGGGTTTATTTAACCTTCATAAGGAAAGACACTGAAAATGCAGAGATTTTTAAAGTGTCTATACAATTCTGTAATTTAAAAATGCCAAATTCATCCATACACCAAATAAAGTGAACTAGCCCAATGCACACACTATTCTTAGCTCAGTCTGCCAGGGCACATTTGCATAATATCACAATGTACTGATTTCAGCTGTTTGTAATATCAGGCCCAGACTGAGCAAGGCCAGGAAACAGAATAGAAGTGGCGATAGATGCTACACTACTGCTTTTCATTAATGAAAGGCTTAAAGAATGACCTCTAAAAAATAACACTTGTCAGAGCCTTAAATGGGTACTGTCTAAGGAGTATTGATTGATTCTTGACTAGCCAGGAAATTAGAAAGAGGAGAGTCATAGTGGAACAATTCATCTTTTGTCAATAAAAGGAATCTTTGTTTCTTTTGGAAACCATCTCTCTTGTTGTTTACAGCATGCAGTCTTTAAGAACGGTATATTCTGTAATGATTTTCATGTGTTATCTTGGAAAGTCCTCCAATTGCAATAATTTTGTGTGCTTATACGTGTCACCTTTAACCAGTCTTAATCACATTCACCTAGCAACGTGAAGTGCCCTAGAAGTGAAATGTTGGTCCAATGTACCCAAGAGTTGTTTAATATGGTAACATTGAAAATGGAGAGAAGTTGTCATTTATGTCAATGAAGACCAAAAATCACATTCTGTTATGTTGTCTAGATAGTCATTTTTTCATTAGAATGTAAGTGCTGTGGGAGCAGGAATGTTGTTTTGCTCAATGTCCTGTCCTCAGCACTTTGAAGAGTGCCTGTCACATAGCAGGCACTCAATAATATTCATGGCATGAATAAATGGATTAATGGATAACTACTTCAATACACATATCTACTCAATGTCCACTATGGACAAGGCAGCAGATAACATGCTATTGGGAGTAGTTGTTCATTTATTCAACAAATATTGAATGCCTAGCATGTCTCAGGTAGTGAACTAGGCTCTAAGAGTATAACTATGGAGAAGATGGAGTATGCCCTCTTAGAGCTTATAGCCCAATGACAAGTAACCAAAAGTAAAAAATAGATTCTCCACTATTGGGAGCTATCTATGTTAAAATTAAGTTGGGGAGAAGGTCCTACTATAGAGCACAGGGAACTCTGCTCAATGTTATGTGGCTACCTGGGTAAGAGGAGAGTTTGGGGAAGAATGGATCCACGGTTATGTATGACTGAGTCCCTTCACTGCTCAAACTATCTGAAACTAACACAACATTGTTAATTGGTTCTACCCCAATACAAAATAAAAAGCTTGAAAATAAATAAATAAGATCAAGTTGGAGAGGCAAAATATAAACAGAAAGCTAAATAATAAGACTGCAACATATACAATACAAAGTCTATCATCCCTTTTTTGTGTAAGGTTCTAAGACTTTTACAGACTGTACCTGCAATTAAGTTCATGTCCAGTTTTTTGTTTGGCTCTATGAAGGTTTCACTCTGTTTTATTTTCACTTATCACTTTTTCTTTCTCATACACTATAAATCCCCAACCAAACAGGAAACAAAATAAAGTGTGATACAGCTTGTTTACTTAAAAACATCTCAACCTTTCTGCCTACACCACCAAAAGCAATCATACTTCAAAGTCTGTTGGCTGTATCATTTCAACACTTTTAATTTAGATGTAGTTACATTTGCATAACAGTTTAGCTGTGAATTTGGCAGGAAATTTCTGAAGAGTTATTTTGGTTCTACAGAGAGCATGCCCAATGTCTAATAAGCAGATCTCCTGTGCAGTATTGCATTTTTATCTTCACAAAAAAAGTGCCCTGGAGGCTCATACCTTGGCAAAAGCTTTTTTTGCTAACAAATAATATGATTAGCAGCATTGCTTTTCCTGAGAGTGATAATGTGGTAAAGTCTGTTGAATTTTTGAAACCATAGTAACAATACAGGAAAAACTCAATGAAAATTATATTTTCAAATTTTCATATAGTTTACTTTTCTGATTATAAAAGAAATGCATATTCATAATTATATATTTGGAAGGTACAGAAAAATAGAAAGAAGGTAAAAATCTCTCAAATCCTACCACCTGAAATTAAATACTTTAATATATAGGAGTAAGTTGTTCTGGTTACCTCTGTGTGTGTGTGTGTGTGTGTAACAGACTAAAAAGGATTCTAAGATGAGGATACCATGATGGATTAATAATGACTACCTTTTTTCTTTCATTCTTTCATCCTCTGTTTCTTTAATTTAATTACAGAAAATTTCAAACAAAAAACAAAATAAGCTAAACAAAATCATGAAACCTCATGTACCCATCATCTAGCTTCCACAACTGTCAACATTCTACCATTTTTGTTTCATCTATATCTCCTGCCCAATTCCCAAGAGACTTGATTGTAACATTTGTATATTTCTTTTATCGTTAAGAATGACATACATTAAAATACACGTGTTTCAACTGCACAATTTTGAAAACATTGATATATCCATGTAATCTACACCCATATCCAGAGAGTTCCTTTTACAATCAATTCTGCCCCTCCTCCACCTTAAAGGCAACCAGAATTTTGACTCACCTAGAACTTCATATACATATACAAATACATGTACATAAACTGTATACAGATCAGGAAGCAACAGTTAGAACTGGACATGGAACAACAGACTGGTTTCAAATAGGAAAAGGAGTACATCAAGGCTGTATATTGTCACCCTGCTTATTTAACTTATATGCAGAACACATCATGAGAAATGCTGGGCTGGATGAAACACAAGCTGGAATCAAGATTGCTGGGAGAAATATCAGTAACCTCAGATATACAGATGACACCACCCTTACAGCAGAAAGTGAAGAAGAACTGAAGAGCCTCTTGATGAAAGTGAAAGAGGAGAGTGGAAAAGTTGGACAGCAAAAGAGACACAGATGTATAGAACAGTCTTTTGGACTCTGTGGGAGAGGGCGAGGGTGGGATGATTTGGGAGAATGGCATTGAAACATGTATATTATCATATGTGAAACGAATCGCCAGTCCAGGTTCAATGCATGATACAGGATGCTCGAGGCTGGTGCACTGGGATGACCCAGAGGGATGGGATGGGGAGGGAGGTGGGAGGGGGGTTCAGGATGGAGAACACATGTACAACTGTGGCAGATTCATGTCAATGTATGGCAAAACCAATACAATATTGTAAAGTAATTAACCTTCAATTAAAATAAATAAATTTATATTAAAAATAAATAAATAAAATAAAATCTCAAAAAAAAGAAAACAGAAAACAAAAGAAAAAGTTGGCTTAAAGCGCAACATTCAGAAAACTAAGATCATGGCACCCGGTCCCATCACTTATGGCAAATAGATGGGGAAAAAGTGGAAACAGTGGCTGACTTTATTTTTTTGTGCTCCAAAATCACTGCAGATGGTGATTGCAGCCATGAAATTAAAAGACACTTACTCCTTGGAAGGAAAGTTATAACCAACCTAGATAGCATATTAAAAAGCAGAAACATTACTTTGTCAGCAAAGGTCTGTCTAGTCAAGGCTATGGTTTTTCCAGTGGTCATGTATGGATGTGAGAGTTGGACTATAAAGAAAGCTGAGCACCGAAGAATTGATGCTTTTGAACTGTGGTGTTGGAGAAGACTCTTGAGAGTCCCTTGGACTGCAAGGAGATCCAACCAGTCCATCCTAAAGGAAATCAGTCCTGGGTGTTCATTGGAAGGACCAATGTTGAAGCTGAAACTCCAATATTTCGGCCACCTGATGCGAAGAACTGACTCATTTGAAAAGACCCTGATGTTGGGAAAGATTGCAGGCAGGAGGAGAAGGGGATGACAGAGGATGAGATGGTTTGATGGTATCACCGACTCAATGGACATGAGTTTGGGTAAACTCGGGAAGTTGGTGATGGACAGGGAGGCCTGGCATGCTGTGGTTCATGGGGTTGCAAAGAGTCGGACATGACTGAGCAGTTGAACTGAACTGAACTGAAACATATATACAACATTTCATGTACATAAACATATATATATGTATATATATAGTATGTATTCTTTTGTGTCTGGGTTCTACATTCAGCACAGTATCTATGAAATCCGTCCTTGTGATTGTGTGTTTCAGTAGTTCTAATTTTGGGTTAAGCTAGGTCAATAGAGCAAAACATCATGTCTGGAAATAGAAGCTATCACAGCTCCGATGGGCTTAGGAAGCGTACACTCCCCTGCACCATGAAAACTAAGCTGCAGTTCTCCAAGAGCCATGTGGATCACCACCTCCAGGGAAACCAGGATGCCCATAACCAGAACTTGACCACCTAGATTTACCTCTCTGCCATTCTCAAAAACGTGTCTTCCAACGTTCTGAAGCTGGTGAGCGATGAGACCCAGAGCAACTGCAAGATTCACAGGGCAAAGGACAACTACCCACAGCTCTACCACGTCTTTGACAAGGATGCCAAATCTCAGGTTCATGAAATGTTCAGATGTGGGAAGGATGGCTGATACCTGAGTCCCAGAATCCGGAAAGAGTCCACACTGGCCTATTCATCGCCAAAATCTCCCATGGCCCAAGCAGCCCTGTGCTGTTAACACTTGCACGTGTTATTAATGAACTTAAATATATGGGTGTGCTTCTGGCTCCTCTCAGTTGTAATCCTGTTGAGTTGAAGTGAGGTGTCCAAGAGATGAGTCCACAGAGAGCTGGAGGGATAGAGGAAGTGGTCAGTGTTGGGGGGCTTGAAATGGATTACAGAGGAGTGGTTTCTCATGATAACTTTGTGGGGATTGCCCTGGTGGGGGGTAGGGTAAGTACCAGGTTGAGTTGGGGGAGGGGGGAAAGAGGACTTCCTCATTGGCTCTTCCTCATTGGCTTGGGGCATTCTGGGCATGTTGACTTCCCAGAGTGATGGTGGTAGCTGAGGTGGAGCTGAACATGATGACTGGGGAGGGGTACAGAGAGTGTTGGTGGCTCAGTCATGTGTGACTTTGGAACCCCCATAGACTGTAGCCCTCCAGGTTCCTCTGTCCATGGAATTCTCTAGGCAAGAATACTGGAGTGGGTAGACATATTCTTCTCCAGGGGATCTTCCTGACCCAGGGATGGAACCCAGGTCTCCCGCCTTGCAGGCAGATTCTTTGCCATCTGAGCCACCAAGGAAGCTTCATTCAAAAAGGGGAATGTCTACAGGTCAGAAGGAGATTTCAGTGGGGATGGGAAGGAGAGGGCTGAACAGCAATTGGCATGAACTTAATGGAGCAGAGACTTTTACAGGAAGAGTGAGGTGGGATAGAAGAAAGATTAAACAGGTATACAGAGGAAATTATGGTCATATTGATTTCATTTATTATCTATACCCGACTTCATTCCCAAAGATAGACTTGAAACAGCGATTATTAGTTACATAGTGGTATGATGCTTCCTACAGAATGTATCCTTTTATCCTCTCTTACAAAAACATAAATAGGAATATTACATATAAGCCACTCTCTGGCCTTAAGGCAGGCAATTCAAGCAGCTCCTAATGATTATTAAATATTAATGAAATGATTTATTTCTTTTTTCAAACTTTTTGTGTGCTGCACGACTTATGGGATCTTAGTTCCCCAACCATAGATTGAACTCAAGCCCTGGCAGTGAAAGTGCCACGTCCTAACCACTGGATCACCAGGGAATTCCCCATGAATTGATTTGTTAATGTGTTTCATTTTAAATACAATTATCAATCTCATTTTTGATGAAACACCAATGAATCTAAAGATCATATATTTTATAGGGCACCGTAAAGTTTTAAGTAGCTGAATAAAGTTTTTAAAAGTATAAATATATTCCATGCATAAATTCTGTTCCAAGTAATGAGCTAAAAAAAAATGCATAGGGAGATGGAGAGGGGAAGGATTGGGAGTTTGGGGTAAGCAGATACAAATTATTAAATAGTGAATGGATAAGCAACAAGGTCCTATTCTATAGCACAGGGAACTGTGTTCAATATCCTGTGATAAACCATAATGGGATGCTCGGGGCTGGTGCACTGGGATGACCCAGAGGGATGGTACGGGGAGGGAGGTGGGAGGGGGGTTCAGGATGGGGAACACGTGTACACCCGTGGTGGATGCATGTTGATGTATGGCAAAACCAATACAATATTGTAAAGTAAAAAAAATAAATAAATAATAACAAAAAAAATAAAGTTTTTTGAGCACACAATAAAGAATATGTTAAAAAAAAAAAAGAATATATGCATATGTACATGATCCAAGTCATGCTTATGGAGAAATTTTGCAACCACTTCTGCACCAAATGTGAAGGACACTCCTCTGTCATTTTCACCCCAGCCTAAGACAACTTTATCGGGGTCAGACCACAAAAGATCACAAAGAAAACCTTGATCTGGTATATCAGTTGTTTGCATAATTTGCTGAATCCGCTCCGTAGATTGACAATCTGGTGATAAACCTCCATGACAGCAGAATATTTTCTCATCCACGATGGCTGCTATCAGTAAACAGTTAAAGCCGTCTGTGAAAGTTTTCCATAGTTTAATGTTATATCTTTTTTTACATTCATCATAAAATCCATAAATTCTATTGATGCTGGCACATTCGTGGTTTCCTCTAAGAAGAAAAAGTTCTTGGGATATTTGATTTTGTAAGCCAACAAGAGGCAGATAGCCTCCAATGATTGTTTTCCATATATATATATATATATATATATATAGACACACACACAAACACACACACACAACTGAATCGCTTTGTTGTGCAGCAGAAATGAACACATTATAAATCAGCTATACTGAAATTTAAAAAGGAAAAGAAAATACAGTTCTTTTTTTTTTTTTTTTTTTTAATTTTATTTTATTTTTAAACTTTACATAACTGTATTAGATTTGCCAAATATCAAAATGAATCCGCCACAGGTATACATGTGTTCCCCATCCTGAACCCTCTTCCCTCCTCCCTCCCCATTCCATCCCTCTGGGTCGTCCCAGTGCACCAGCCCCAAGCATCCAGTATCGTGCATCGAACCTGGACTGGCAACTCATTTCATACATGATATTTTACATGTTTCAATGCCATTCTCCCAAATCTTCCCACCCTCTCCCTCTCCCACAGAGTCCATAAGACTGTTCTATACATCAGTGTCTCTTTTGCTGTCTCGTACACAGGGTTATTGTTACCATCTTTCTAAATTCCATATATATGCGTTAGTATACTGTATTGGTGTTTTTCTTTCTGGCTTACTTCACTCTGTAGAATAGGCTCCAGTTTCATCCACCTCATTAGAACTGATTCAAATGTATTCTTTTTAATGGCTGAATAATACTCCATTGTGTATATGTACCACAGCTTTCTTATCCATTCATCTGCTGATGGACATCTAGGTTGCTTCCATGTCCTGGCTATTATAAACAGTGCTGCGATGAACATTGGGGTACTCGTGTCTCTTTCCCTTCTAGTTTTCTCAGTGTGTATGCCCAGCAGTGGGATTGCTGGATCATAAGGCATGTCTATTTCCAGTTTTTTAAGGAATCTCCACACTGTTCTCCATAGTGGCTGTACTAGTTTGCATTCCCACCAACAGTGTAAGAGGGTTCCCTTTTCTCCACACCCTCTCCAGCATTTATTACTTGTAGACTTTTGGATCGCAGCCATTCTGACTGGTGTGAAATGGTACCTCATAGTGGTTTTGATTTGCATTTCTCTGATAATGAGTGATGTTGAGCATCTTTTCATGTGTTTGTTAGCCATCTGTATGTCTTCTTTGGAGAAATGTCTATTTAGTTCTTTGGCCCATTTTTTGATTGGGTCATTTATTTTTCTGGAGTTGAGCTGTAGGAGTTGCTTGTATATTCTCGAGATTAGTTGTTTGTCAGTTGCTTCATTTGCTATTATCTTCTCCCATTCTGAAGGCTGTCTTTTCACCTTGCTAATAGTTTCCTTTGATGTGCAGAAGCTTTTAAGGTTAATTAGGTCCCATTTGTTTATTTTTGCTTTTATTTCCAATATTCTGGGAGGTGGGTCATAGAGGATCCTGCTGTGATGTATGTCAGAGAGTGTTTTGCCTATGTTCTCCTCTAGGAGTTTTATGGTTTCTGGTCTTACGTTGAGATCTTTAATCCATTTTGAGTTTATTTTGTGTATGGTGTTAGAAAGTGTTCTAGTTTCATTCTTTTACAAGTGGTTGACCAGAGTTCCCAGCACCACTTGTTAAAGAGATTGTCTTTAATCCATTGTATATTCTTGCCTCCTTTGTCGAAGATAAGGTGTCCATATGTGCGTGGATTTATCTCTGGGCTTTCTATTTTGTTCCATTGATCTATATTTCTGTCTTTGTGCCAGTACCATACTGTCTTGAGAACTGTGGCTTTGTAGTAGAGCCTGAAGTCAGGTAGGTTGATTCCTCCCGTTCCATTCTTCTTTCTCAAGATCGCTTTGGCTATAGACACATTCATGCACTGTATTAAGTTCAAAACAGTTGTCATGGTGTCACATTATATATAGTGGAAATCTGAGATTAATTTTTATGAATTATAATTATTCACCCTTCTTTGTGAGTGTCAACATTTGAGGTTTTTGCTTGTCCACTGGATGCTCAAAGACCACCCTTTGTTCTTTTCATGGAGGGGTGGTAAGAGGCCATCCAGATAACCAGAACAACAGAAAGATGGACTGAGTTCAAGACAGCAGTTCACCACTGACAGGCCGTGTGATCTTAGACATTCATTTATTTCCTCTGAACATCAGTTTCTCATCTGTAAAATGGGAATAATGAGTTCTTCCATCTGTGGATTTTCACAAGAATTAAGACAATTTTTGCCTGTAAATTGCAGTTTAGCACAGTGCCCAGCACAGAGTACTTTTCATGAGTACATTCAACTTCTTCCATAAATACCACGTGTTTAGGCCTGCTTCCCTAAGACGCAGCTAGATCTGGTCCTTACATGATACCTGGCTGGATGCTGCGGCCACTGGCTCTGAAAACCATATCCTGCTAAACCTTGTAGAGAGATGAAAGAGTGCCTTGAAGATGTCAGAGTTAGAACAGAGAACTAGACAGTCCAGACACAGATTTCCTCTTGGTTGCCCACTGCCTGGTGACCTACTTTCTCTCTGCTTTCCACCATTTGTACAGCAGAAGGCCCCACCTTGGCCTTTGCCTGTTACAAAGTAGTACCCTGAGAATAAGAGTATTGGGGCTGACTTTACAGCTCTTTGCAGTATGTGCTTGTTACAGATCCAAGAAATCTTTCTTGCCACATGATTTCATTGTCCAAATGTTCATGCTACAAACTTGTGATTTGTTACAGAGACCCATGAAGCTCTCCTAGCATCAGCCAAAGCCAACTCTTCCTCTGCTCTTCGTTGCAATTGACAAACAGCCCTGTCCCCAATAACTGCCTATGGAGATTCACCTTTAAGATTACTACCACCACCCCACCCCAAAATGAAGTATCTGTTTGTCTAGGGCATTGGTTTCTCATATTACATTGTCCTTCAGCCTACAGAGAGTACCTCTATGGTGGGTTATGCCAGGGAATTAATTAGTATACTAAGATCATAGCATGTTGGCTAAATAGCTGTTCTGTGCTGTGCTTAGTCGCTCAGTCATGTCCAAAGTTTTAGAAACTGCGTTTTGAACCTATAGTTGTTGCTTGTAGCACAAAACATAATCTCCTGGATGCTTCACTGAGCAGCACAACAAAGGATATTAATAGTCTCAAGAAGCCATAGTAGGTGGGTAAACCATGCCAGGGTTAGCAACTCCCTGTGGCCGGGTCATCAGGCCTTCCAGTCCATGCAATGGCCCAGAAGTAGGAGTTGGTTATGACTCTTGGAAAGAGGCAGGCTTCTGAGGTCTTTCAAACACGCTTTGATTTCTGCAGTAAAGTTTGGAGGCTGAGCATGTAGGGGCTCAGGTTAGAAAGCCCTTTGGGGAGTCGCATAGGTGAGAGAGAATCAGAGAAATACTCCAATGCCTTTAAGGAATTATGCCTCAGCTATGCTTGCAGTTTTTACAGGAAACCTGGGGACAATGACAAACATAGTACCCACTTATCTCTTGCCTCTTCATTTCCTTAATGGTATCTTGTGAAGAGGAGAAATTTTTAATTTTTATGAAATATAATTTTTCAACATTTAATCTTATTTTCTGTTATTACATGTGAATTACATGGATAATCACACTCAGTCAAAATGTATTTTCTATTTTACGTATTAGATACAATTGCTAATATTTGATACAAATTTTTGGATTTGTCCTCCTGGTGGAATACCTTTAACAAGTTTTGGTATCAGGGTTATTCTATTTTCTGAAAGACTTTGTGTAAAATTGTTTTTATTTCTTTTGGATATGTTCAATAGAATTTACCAGTGAGATAATCTGAGACAGGGGTTTTGTTTGTGTAGATGTTTCTAATAAGTTCAATTGCTTTGACAGGTATAAGGCATTCAGATTTTCTATTTCATCTTGTATCAGTTTTGATTGTCTTATTTTTCAAGTGCATTTTTTTCGCACTTGTCTAATGTACTGGCATAACATTTCCCTTTTGACATCTGTAGAACCGATAGGGATATCTGCTCCTTCATTCCTAGTACTGGTTATTTGCTTTAATTCTGTTTTTTTTTTTTAAGTCAGTCTTCCTAGGGTTTCATCAATTTTATTAACCTCTTCAAAAACTAACATTTGACTTAGTAAGCTTTTTGTGTTGTTTTTACACTTTTTATTTCATTGATGTCTGCTCTTTATAATTTTTTTTCATTCTACTAACTGGATTCAGTTTGGTATTATTTTTCTAGGATCATAAGATAGAAATGTAACAATTATTTTTACTCATTCTTTCTCTGTAATATAAACATTTATCATAAATTTCCTTCCAAGCATGCTTTAGCTGCCAATCACAAACTTTGTTGTTTCGTATTTTCATTTTCTTTCCATTTGAACTATTATCTACCTTTTGATTTCTTATTTGTACTGTGAATTATTTAGAAATATGTTGCTTTATTTCCAAATAATTAGGGCTCTTCTAGTTTTATTATTGCAATGGATACCTAATTTCACTGTAATCAGAAAAATAAACTTACAAAACAAACTTCTGAAATTTATTGAAACTTGACTGATGTCCTTGTATATGTGTATCTTAGTACACATTTCATGTGTATTTAAAAAGGATGCATACTCTGCAGTTGTTTGATGCTACATTTTATAAATGCCAATTAGGTTGAAGTGGTTGATAGCATTCTACAAATCTTCTATATGTTTAGTTATTTTTCATTTAGCTCTATCAATTATTGAGACAGGGTATTTATCTCTGATTATGTTTTGGGGTTTACCTTCTTCTCTAATATAGTCAAATTTGTTTTAATGACATTTTGGCTGTATTTTAGGCATATGCAGAGTTAGAATTCTTATTTTCTCCTAAGATATTGTCTATTATCATTAAGAAATGCCCATCTTTCTCACTAATAAAACTGTCTTGAATTTTATTGGTATAATCAATCCCAATTTCTTATAGTATTATTTATATATTGTTTTCCATCTTTTAACTTTCAGCCTATTTGTGAATATTCATTTAAAATTCATCTTTTGTAGACAGCATAAGTTGCTTTGTTTGTCTGTTTAAACTATATTTTTTACATTCCCCCCCCACAGCTTTATTGAGATATTACTGACACATAACATATGTGAGTTCAAGGTTTACAATGTGATGACTTGATACACATATATATTGCAAGATATCACAATAAGGTTAACACCTCCATTCCCTCATATAATTACACACTTATTTTCTGTGGGGAGAATATTTACAATCTAGTCTCAGCAATTCTCAAGTATATAATACAGTATTGCTAATTATACTCACCATTCTATATATCAGATCACCAGAGCTATTTATATTTTATTTAGTTGAGAGTTTGTACCCTTCGACCAACATCTTCCCATTTCCCCTACCCTCTAGCTCCTGCAACCACCACTTTATTCTCTATAAGTTCAGTGTTTTAGAGTCTGCATATTAGTAAGACTATACAGTATTTGTCCTTCTTTGTCTTATTTCTCTTGGCATAATGCCCTTAAGGTCCATCATGCTGTCACAAATAGCAGGATTTCCTTCTTTTTCATGGTTGAATAATATTCTTGTGCGTGTGTGTGTGTCTCACATTTTGTATATCTCACATTCTACTTATCCATTCATCCATCAGGGGACATTTAGGTTGTTTGTAAGTTTTGGCTATTGTGAATAATGCTGCAATGAACATGGGGGTATGGATATCTCTTTCAGATAGTGGTTTCATATCCTTAAGATGTACACCTGGAATTGGGATTGCTGGATCATATGGTATATTTATTTTTAGTTTTTTTGAGGAATCTCCATACTGTTTCCCATAGTGGCTGTGCAAATTTACATTTCCACCAACAGTGTTGAAGGGTTCCCTTTTCTTCACATCCACAGCTTCATCAGCACTTACATTTTGCCTTTTGACAATAGCCACTCAAATGGGTATGAGGTCATACCTCATTATTGTGTTCATTTGCATTTCCCTGAAGATTAGTGATGTTGAACAACTTTTCACATACTCGTCAGCCATTTGTACATCTTCTTTAGAAAAACATTTATTTGAATCCTTTACCCATTTAAAATCAGATTCATTGGGGTTTTTTTGTTTTTGTTGTTGAGTTGTATGAGTTCCTTCCATATTTCGGATATTAACCCCTTATCAAATAGATGGTTTGCAAATATTTTTCTGCCATTCCATAGGTTGCCTTTTCATTTTGCTGATTATTTCTTTTTTTTTTCCCAGAAGCTCTTTAGTTTTATGTTATCCCACTTGTTCATTTTTGCATTTGTTGCTTGCACTTTTGCTGTCATATTAAAAAAAATCATTGCCAAGACCAATGTCAAGGAGCCTTTAAGCCTTCTTGGAGTGTCCCTGACTCAAGATCTAATATATCTCCTCTACCATGGCACTATCTTCCTGACAACTCTAACCTATGTCCTTTGTGTGATAAAGTTTTTCACTCTGGCTGGTGAGAGCACAGAATATTCCCATCCCTACGGGAGCTTTGGAAATTGTTCAGCCTAGTGCTTTATGCGATTCTATTTCCTGTGCCTGGTAGTTTCCTCTCATGCATGCACAGGAATAATAAGCTGAGAGCTCAAGGGAACACCTTCACAGATCTCTGGAGTTTTCTTTCTGCAGCTTTCTCCTCTCTGCTACTCTATCCCATGATTACCAGCTGCACTGGCCTCCCTGAATCTTGTTCTTTAGCTTTTCAATTCAGCAACACCACAAGGCTGTGTTTGGCTCCCACTTCCCTCGGTATTGTAGCTTAGAAACACCTCCCAGCCAAACGTTGGAGCAATTTGAGGGATCGCCTCATTTATTTTTTTTCTCCTTGTGATAATAGTCCTATGCTTCCTGTTGTCCAGCCTGAAAAGCTGATTCGTTTATTTTATCCAGTTTTCTAGTTGCTTAAGCCAGAAGAGTAAATCCCATCCTGATCACTCTACCATGGATGACTGTAGAACTGTGTGACAAATTTCATGGCTTCATGTTTCGTGCTGATCTTTTAAAGCTTTTCTTTTATTTCTTTAAATACAGCAAGCATAGCTCTTTTATAGTTGATTACAGATTGTTCCAGTTTCTCAGGTCTTTCTTGATTATGATTTTCCTATTGTTGCATAACAAATTACTGCAAATTTAGTCACTTAAATCCACAACCAATTACTAGCCCACAGTTCTGCCTGTCAGAAATTCAGGCAGAATTCTTTGCTTGGTGTTTCACAAAACTAAAATCAAGGATTTGGGCAGGCTGCATTCTCATCTGCAGCTGAGAGTCTCTTCCAAGTTGACGTTGTTGCGGCAGAATTACATTTCTTGCTGTTGTATAGGATTGAGTTGGCTCTTTCAGTGTTTACTGTCAGCTGGGGGGCACACTTGTTCCCAGATACTGTGCATTCCTGGCCACGTGGCTTTCTTCACCTTCAAAGCCAGCGACAGAGATTTTCCCTGTGCCAAATCCCGCTCATGCATGCTTCAAATCCCTTCAACAGAAAGAGTCCTATAAATTGTCCTCTGTGGGTCTGATTAATTCAGGCCCACAGAGGATAATCTCCCTATCTTAAAGTCAACTGATTTAAGACCTTAATTATATCTGCAAAATCCCTCTACAGCAGCACCTAGATTAATGTTTGATTGAATAGCTGGGGACAGAATTTGGGGGACCTCTAAGGGGCTGTGTTCATAGAATTTTGCCTATCACATGTGATATGTTTCTATTGCCTATGGTTTCTGTTGATTCTTGTTCTTAGTGTCCTGTTTCCTTATGTATCTAGTTACAGTTGCCTGTTTTCTCAATATTTGATAAGAAATGTTGTTAGCAGGAATTGCATGAAGCCTAGAATGATAGCTTTCTCCTACAGAAGACTTTCTGTTTGCTTACAGCAGGAGCCTGTGGGCACTGCTTTTCCAGGAACACCTTAATAGATATTTAAGGTTTGTGCAGACCACCCAGGACCATTTATGGTGTAATTTACTTCTAATTCACCTTTAACCCAAGAATTAGAGTGGGTGGTAATTTATTCGATCTTTCCCCCTAGGAGGATCCTGGGATTTGATCATCCTCCTCCTCATCCCATAGGCCTTGGGTGGCTCAGATGGTAAAGAATCTGCCTGCAATGCAGGAGACCCAAGTTCAATCCCTGGGTCAGGAAGATCCTTTGGAGAAGGAAATGGCAGCCTGCTCCAGCACTCTTGCCTGGAGAATCCCATGTATAGAGGAACCTGGCGGACTACTGTCCACGGGGTTGCAAAGAGTCTGACATGACTCTTTCACTTTCTTTCTCCTCATCCCAGGGTATTACCCAAAATGCAGATCAATTTCATGGCTGTTTCTTTCAGAGTGGAAAATACGCTCAGAACCAAAGTCACTCTGAATGTTGGGATTCCCTCTTCATTCTCCTCTTCTCCTAGAATATGGATTTTTCTCTAGTTCTTTTGTGCTTCATTAATATGACTTTTATATTGCATCCGACTTTTTAGATGTACTCTATAGATTATTCTGATTGTCTAGCTGCCAATTTTAAAAGTGGATGCCATCTCCATTGTTTCCTAGTTCTACTGTTATTTTTAAGGAGCTCAATGCCATTTTGATTCCTGTTCTCTTATATGTGACCAATTTTTTTTTCTCCATGGAACATTTAGCATTCAATCTTTAGCTCTGGTTTTGCATAATTTCATGATGATGTACCTAGTATGGATAATTTTTCCAATTTATTGTGCTGAACACTTAGTGGGTTCTTTGATCTAAAAACTCATATCCTTCAGTTCCAGGAAGTTGTGTCATACACTTTATAATTTCCTTGTCTATGACTTCACTATTCTTTATTTCTAAAACTTTACTTAGTAGGATGTTTGGCTTCTTGTAATGATTGTCTAATTTTTTTGTCTTTATTCCCTTGTATTCCCTTTATTCCCTTTTCCCCTTTTTCTTCTATTTCACTGAGATTTGCTCAAATTTATCTTCAAATCTTTCATTAAATTTTCACATCAGCAATTACATATTTAATTTCCAAGAGCTGTACCTTGTTTTCAGAATATTCCTTTAAAATAGCATCCTGTTCATGTTCAGTGATGGGATTTTCTCTGATTGTCAGAGGATATAAATTACAGTGTCATTTAAAGTTTTATTTTTATTCCTTGCATCATCTCTATTTCCTCCAAGTTCTTTACTTTTGTTCATTTTGAACTCTATTGTTAATATTAGTGCTTAGTCATTCAGTTGTGTCTGACTCTTTGCAACCCCATGGACTGTAGCTTGCAAGGCTCCTCTGTCAATGGGGATTCTCCAGGAAAGAATACTGGAATGGTTTGCCATGCCCTCCTCCAGGGGATCTTCCCGACGACCCAGTTCTCCCACACTGCAGGTGGATTCTTTACCATCTGAGCTACCAGGTGGCCCAAGAATACTGAAATGGGTAGCCTATCCCTTCTCCAGGGGAACTTCCCAACCCAGGAATCGCTTAATATTACAGTCTTTGCTTAAATATGTGTGATTATTTGCTATCCATTCATATTTATTATTGAGTTACTAAAAATCTCACTGGAATTTCTATATTTGGGAAATAAGATTTTCTGTATGTGAAATACATCATAAATCAGGAACTTCTTTCAGTGGGAGACACCTAAATGTGCGTGCTTGCGTGTGTGTGTGTGTGTGTGCGCGTGCAGCATTTTGTTTAGGGCCAGTTTTCACAGAGACGATTTCTCTCATCTCTAATCTTTAGGGCCCCTGTTTTGGGAGCCAACAGAGAAAATAGGGTTGTGGGCTCTCAGTGTTCAATATGAAAACTTGCAACCAATTCCCTTATTTTCAGTATAGAACCTTACTTCAGACCTCAGTTCAGTCTGAGGTCTGGTATCCTCCAGTCCAAAATTGCTCCTGTCATTTTACTCTTTTGTCTTTTCTCTATACATATGTTTCATTCTTATAGTGACAAAGTGGCTTTCTCTGAAATCCTTTAGATTTCCCTCTTCCATATCAGTTACTTTCGTGAGGCTGTGGAAATATCATGGTGGCAACTCCATGCCAGCATTCTATTCTAAGTGCCTTCTTCAATCATGTAAGTGACCCAGTGTCTCAGTGTTTCAAAGTCAAGTTCTTAGGGAAAAAGTCAAATTAACCCAACTTAGATCAAGGATTCCATTTTGGTCATATCAGGTTCAAGGGAGGAAAGCAAGTCATACACAGCTTATAGGAACATTTTAAAACTTCTAAATAGCAGAAAAACATCATAAACAAAATTAAAAGGTGAATTACAAACTGGAAAAAAATTTGCAATCCATATAACAGACAAAAGGTTAATAGACACACAGATGAAGAGACAATACATACTAAGAGAACTAAAATAAACACCTGGTAGCAGAAAAATGGGCAAAAGGTATGCAAATACTGTTCACACTAATGACTAATAAATATATGTGAAACATTCAACACCAAACAGTAATGAAACGAACAAAATTTAAACAGAAAAGTTTTCACCTAGGAGATAAAAAGAGATAATGATATTCAGGATTAGTGGTAACCCATGAACCCAGGTACCCTCAGACACTGCTAATAAATGGTATCATCTTTCTTGCAGCTGTTTGGCATTATACCTCAAAGGGATTAAAAATAAGCATTCCTGGGGGAATGGAGAACTTGGTGTCCTGGGCTCTTAGGCAGAGCCTGGGGTTTGGCCATGGGGTGCTGGGGGGCGTGGGATGCTAACAATACGCAGCTGAGGCCCAGTGTGGGATGAGGTCCCCAATCAACCAAAATGGAGCACCAGTGCCAAGACTCTCAGTGGGCCTTAGATCACCTTTTCTTTGGCTGAGAGTACTCCTGGGGAGTCTGAGGACCCCACAACCAAGGACCCCACAATCCTTGTCCTTAGGATCTGCAAAGCCAAAGGTCCCTTTGACTGCATTGATCATCAAGATGGGCACTTCACCTGGATTATCACATTTAATCTTCACAGATTCATGGAGTGAGTGCTACTAGTTCACTGGACCTTACAAAAGATGTCACTATTACTATTGAAGATCAACAAGAGATAATAAATTTGCGCAGACTGACTAGAAGCCCAGAACTAAAGGAAGAAAAAGAAGGGGTAAAGAAACAATTCCAAAAGGTAGAAGATGCTTGTGATGACATCAGGCTGGTGGATGACGGCCTAATGACACCT
The DNA here is from genome assembly GCF_019923935.1 of Bubalus bubalis. Lineage (NCBI taxonomy): Eukaryota > Metazoa > Chordata > Mammalia > Artiodactyla > Bovidae > Bubalus > Bubalus bubalis. The sequence continues at coordinate 120,524,132 of NC_059181.1, read as the reverse complement.
TATCCCATTGGTGATGCTTTCACCATTTTCAAGAAGAAACATCATAAATGTTAGAAGAAGCAAAGACAAATTTGCAAGAGGAAAATGACATCTTAGAATTCATAGTGGAATCAATTCAGCAAGTGTGAGCAGATTGGAAAGTTCAATTACATGCCAAAATCAGGAGCAACATAAACCTTAAAGCTGATGAAGATTAAACGTTCTATACTTTTTTTTTTTTTTGGCCATACCCATGGCTTGCAGGATCTTAGTTCCCCAACCAGGGATGGAACCCCAGCCCCCTGTAGTGGAAGCATGGAGTCCTAACCACTGAATTGCCAGGGAAGTCCCAGTATACTTTTAAAAATTTGTTTAATACATCTGAATATTGTTTAAAATGAAAAACTAAACATTTCTTTTGACCCAGAAATTCCACTTCTAAAAACCACATCCTAAGAAAAATATACATGGATATATATTAAAACCTACACGTGTTCAACAGAATATTATTAACAATAGAGAAAAACAGTAAACATCCTTAATGTCCAACAGTGGAAGACTGGTTAAAAATATGTGGGGCACATGCATGGAAGGGAATAATGGAATATAATATATACAATATTATATATAATAATGGGGTATATTTATTCAGTATGTATATACATATTTATTAACATTCAGGTTCTAAACATATTTAACTACATGAATTATGTCATTTTAAATTTAAAAACAAGTTACAAAATCTTATTTATCTACCATCTTCTTATTTTTGTAAAAATAAATAAAGTAATACATAAAAATGAAAGGCTATCCATGGTTGGATGGCATCACTGACTCAATGGACATGAGTTTGAGCAAGCTCCATGAGCTGGTGATGGACAGGGAAGCCTGGCGTGCTGTAGTCCATGGGGTCGCAAAGAGTTGGACACAACTGAGTGACTGAACTGAACTGATCCATTCTCAGTGGAGAAGGAAATGTCAACCCACTCCAGTATTCTTGCCTGGAAAATCCCATGGACAGAGGAGCCTGGCAAGCTACAGTCCATGGGGTAACAAAGAGTCAGACACGACTTAGGCACTGAACCATCCAGTCTCAAGCAAATAATAGTTATCTCTGGACAGTGACATTCAGTTCAGTTCAGTCGCTCAGTCGTGTCCGACTCTTTGCGACCCCATGAACCGCAGCATTCCAGGCCTCCCTGTCCATCACCAACTTCTGGAGTTTACCCAAATTCATGTCCATTGAGTCGGTGATGCCATCCAACCATATTATCCTGTCGTCCCCTTCTCTTCCTGCCTTCAATCTTTCCCAGCATCAGGGTCTTTTCAAATGAGTCAGCTCTCCACATCAGTGGCCAAAATATTGGAGTTTCAGTTTCAACATCAGTCCTTCCAATGAACACTCAGGACTGATCTCCTTTAGGATGGACTGGTTGGATCTCCTTGCAGTCCAAGGAACTCTCAAGAGTCTTCTCCAACACCATTGTTCAAAAACATCAATTCTTTGGCACTCAGCTTTCTTTATAGTCCAACTCTCACATCCATACATGACTACTGGAAAAACCATAGCCTTGACTAGATGAACCTTTGTTGACAAAGAAATGTTTCTGCTTTTTAATATGCTGGATAGTGACAGTAGGAATCACTTTATTCTTTTTTTAAAAAATTCCACTGAGAACACATATCCCTTTTGTAAATATAAATCCAAGTAAATATTATTTTATTTATTAAGTAAAGAGGTCTGGTATTGTGGAATAGTTTATTGGTCACTTCAAAGCACAGGGGTCTTACAATAGACAAACACTTGCTTGTCCCAATTTTCAGGTCTGTACAGACCTGGAATTTCTGTGCTGAGAGCCAAGTAGTAAATGAGAGACCAGGCTGCTCTGCTACATGGGGAGACAGGGAGAAGTGGGCACTAATGGGGAAGTGATCTTTTTTTTCTGAGCTCAATCAGTCTTTTTTTGTTTGTTTGTTTGTTTGGCTATGCCGTTTGCAGGACTTAGTCCCCCAACCAGGGATGGAACCCAGACCCCCTGCCTTGAGAGCGTCGAGTCTTAACCACTGGACCGTCAGGGAAGTCACTCAGTCAGTCTTATAATCATAAAAATTCTTCCCAGAGTCTGTCAGTCAGTTGTCTCTCAATCTTATTTTTCACTGCTGCTGAGCTTTCATTTTTTTTTTTTTTTTTTCTTTTCTTTTTTTTTTTTAATTTTATTTTATTTTTAAACTTTACATAACTGTATTAGATTTGCCAAACATCAAAATGAATCCACCACAGGTATACATGTGTTCCCCATCCTGAACCCTCCTCCCTCCTCCCTCCCCATTCCATCCCTCTGGGTCGTCCCAGTGCACCAGCCCCAAGCAATCGGCATTTTAGAGGGAAACTATGCGGCTGCAACAGACATGCTCTCCTGAAACCCTTTTAAAACTGAATGTATCAGAAAAATTCTCTATTTTGAGCTACCATTCTCTTGTCATGTATGGTATGATGGTATCTTACCTGGGCCTTTTTTTTTTCTTTTATGTTATTGCTTCATAGAGATCAGTAATTCCTCCTACTTCATTGTCACTCTAGGGAGGTGGGCATGGATTCCTGACATACAAGGGAAAATGGTCTCATTTTTGTGTGTTTATCCCAGATCTCTGAAACAGAGGATCAGCAGCTTGCCCCAGAAGCAGGAGGGAGTGTGACAGGCAGGGAATTGGCTCTGTGGTGAGTCCTGCCCCCAAGGCCACAGGTGCAAGCCTTGCGCCAAGACCACAGAAGTGGAGCCCAAAACCAAGGTCACCTCCAAAGCTGACTGACCCCCTTTGTACCCATTGCCAAAAGCCCCCTGATAATTACTAACAAGCTTCCTGATTCCCAATTAGGCAAAAACGTGCACTCCAGTAAACTTATAGCGCCCCAACCAGTCACCTAATGCAAACTTTCCAGCAGGAATTCTCCTTGTCTTGAGGTTATAAAGATTGGTTACTGACCCATGAATGCTGTCAGCTTTCCCTGGTCTGTCAGGAGGTCGGCCCACTGCCTTCTCAGAGCCCATTTTATCTCTGCTATTTGTTCTTAATAAACTCACACCTTTCTGAAATGCCCTTGTCTGGAAATTCTTTTCCAACCTGTGCTCAACCTTTTCCAACCTGCCTCAACATTCTGGGAGCAACAGAGTCTGGTCATTTCCGAAGATCGTCTCTGGAGGCTAAGGCTGCTTTGGCTCTGAATTTCTGAATCGTGACTCTGAGGTCTTTTCTGAAATATTGTTAGGAGCCCAAATGTTATAGAATATATAAGGCTGTAGAATCAGTTCTGGGGCTTCCCAGGTGGCTCACTGGTAAGAATCCGCCTGCCAATGCAGGATACACAGGAGACATGGGTTCAATCCCTGGGTCAGGAAGATCCCCTGGAGAAGGGAATGGCAACCCACTTCTGGATTCTTGCCTGGAGAATCCCATGGACAGAGGAGCCTGGCGGGCTACAGTCCATGGGGTCACACAGACTGAAGTGACTTAGCAAGCACACACAGAATCAGTTCTGCCCTCTTGGTCTGTGGGAATCACCTTGTAGTTGTTACTATATTTTGGATAAAATGACCCTGAAAGTTAGATTACACCTATATGGAAATTAAGGCAACTGCATGAAAAAAATAACTGTACAGAGATCCCATGTTTGACATAGCATGTGTTGATAAAATCACTCTGACCATTGTTCCTTCATAATGAAACTACAAAGTCTTTTCACTTTGCAATGAAAATATTTGCTTTCAAGCTTTATAATGTATGGAAAAATGTATCCCCACTGTAGATTTTATATTGTGTTTATCTTTATGCTGCTGCTGCTGCTGCTAAGTCACTTCAGTTGTGTCCAACTCTGTGCGACCCCATAGACGGCAGCCCACCAGGCTCCCCCATCCTTGGGATTCTCCAGGCAAGAACACTGGGGTGGGTTGCCATCTCTTGATGCTAATGTGTTTTATTTCTTGTTTTTAAAATTATATGAAGATTTCTTTTTGCAGGGTTGTATAAAGACTGGAGATTCAAATAAATGTAAAATAAAATTTGAAAGTTTTTTTCACAGAATATCATTTTTAAAATCCTGAATGAATGCAAAATGTTTTGGCTATTTAAAATTACTTATAATAAATTAAAACACCACTCCTTGTAAAGAACAAACATATGGACACCAAGGGGGGAAGGAGGGCGTGGGATGAAGTGGGAGATTGAGATTGACATATGTACACTATCGATACTGTGTATAAAATAGATAACTAATGAGAACCTATTGTATAGCACAGGGAACTCTACTCAGTACACTGTGGTGACCTAAATGGAAAGGAAATCCGAAAAACAGGGGATATATGTATATATACAGCTGATTCACTTTGCTGTACAGAAGAAATCAACACAACATTGTAAAGCAACTACACTCCAATAAAATTAATTTAAAAATAAAATTTAAGAAAACACCACTCTAAAATGTTTGGCTAAAGTGGTAGTAAAATGGATGGATAGGATGTCTGGTTACATGTGGCTCTTATAGAGATTGGGATGTGAATCATTCTTAGAAGGTCACTGAAAGTTTCTCTTAATATAATTTGCTTGAACATGTCAAAATTTGGGGTTGACCAAAAAGTTAGCTCGGGTTTTTCCAAAAGATGCTATGGGAAAACCCGAATCATTTTTGGGGCCAACCCAAATAAACTTCTTTTGATTTACATATTTGCTTTTAATTCCAATACCTTATGTGTGTTATCCTTCAAATGTATCATTAAGTTATGCGGTTTTATGTTTGAAATGGAGCAAATGGAAAAATGTAAAAACTATCATTCAAAAATAATGATGTCACTCTAGAGAGGAGTTGTGATTCGGTTTTCTGTGTGTCTCTGAATTATTCTTACCCAAATTCACAAACCTGAACAATCCTGAAAGCCAGTAGCACATTCTTTTTTTTAGCTTGAAGAATGTCTGGATATTATCTAAACCTAATTCCAAATTTTACAGAAGAGAAAACTAAGATTTTCTAAGACTAAATATGTAACCTAGGATCATACACCAGAGTGTTAAAATCACTCTTTTCAGCATTTTTATAAGACAATGAAATGTACAATACCCAGCCTACAGAGGACACCACTGCAAAATCCCATGATGGTAAAATCCTGTGCTCATTTGTGGAGCAACTATTTTCTCTCTGTGAAGAAAGAAGAATCAGAGCATCTACTGCTTCTACTATCCCTTAGCTCTAAATTGGGCTCAGAAATTTTCTCAAATGCCTATTTAGTAATTGCATAAAATCACAACCATTAGGAGTGAGTCACTCTACAGTTAAGCAAATTTTTATTGAGATTACTTTATGCTAATCAAGGCTAATGGGCTGACCATGAGCAAAGGTATCAGCTAATGTAAATACATGGTCAAGTTATAAGAGTGGTGGTGCTTTTACTAATAAGCCAGTTTTTAATGAAACAGACTCCCTGAACCCCTGCACTGCCGCTATAGACCTGTCAATCCTTCACACTCCCTAAGGCCTATTCTGCCTAAGCTTTGACGTTAGCTAGCAGAAACTAAAAACGATTTCGTAATTCTTTCACAAAAATCTTTCTGGCATTTAGTGTCTTGTTAGGCACCTAAGCAGCAGATAAATCTCAGCTTCATGGAATCCGACTGGCTCTGTCTTTAATGGAGATGAAACTAAAGAAAAAGATCATCTCTTTCTGACACCATCATGATTTTCTGCAAAATTATGTGAATACATTATTGTCATTCTGATACACACCCTTCTAGCGGTCTCCTTGTGGGCTTTTAGAGAATAGTTACTAATAGACTTCCCCGGGAATGCACTGGTTGTCTAATGATGACTCATTTTTCCATATGTCTCTCCTATTCAGAAGGTATTTATTGCCTCCAATTCTACAAGCACTGCCACCCCCATTTCCTTCCCCATCTCTCAGCCTAAAAATGCAGCTGAAAGAAAGCTACAAGTGAAAGTTCACTGTAAAATTCTCCAGGCCAGAATACTGGAGCGGGTAGCCTTTCCCTTCTCCAGGGGATCTTTCCAACTCAGGGATCGAACCCAGGTCTTCCGCATTGCAGGCAGATTCTTTACCAGCTGAGTCACAAGGAAAGCCCAGGAATACTGGAGTGGGTAGCCTATCTCTTCTTCTTGTATCTTCCTGATACAGGAATGGAACCAGGGTCTCCTGCATTGCAGGCAGGCAGATTCTTTACCAACTGAGCTATCAGTGAAGCCCCCTCCCCCCGCCAAAAAAAAAATGCAGCTGTGACTTCAAAGCAATACACAGTTCCATTCAATTTCATCTTGAATACACACATACCTGAAATATTTAAGAGGCCAGTTTGGATTAATGAAAATTTGATATTTCTGAATGTTTAGATGAAGAGCAATAAAAAAAATATTGTATATAGAATGCCTTTATGCTTTCAAAAGAATTTCAAATCTATGGCTTCTCATGATCTTAGAACAGCACTGAAAAGTTCATAGCACATGTATTAGCACCCTCATTTTCCATGTGAGGATCCAGAGGCTCAGAGAGGCTGTGTTATCTTTCCCAACTTATTCACTGAGTTAAGTTTAGTAGCAGAGACTAGTATGGGCTTCCCCCATATCCTCTGCTTTAGCTCCTATCTGAAATATCTACAATAGAATTTGATGCACCTTTCCTGAGTTGCTTTGAAGATGTAAAAACCTCCCCATCTCCAACAAATGGAAGATGTTTAACTACTTGATGGCAATGAGCACATAGCCCCAAGCCTCCTGGACCCTAAGGACTGATAATGTTAACCCCTGTGACCTCACCATCGGCCATTCAGAGACTGGCGCACAAGCTGATAGCAGACCCTGCAACCCCACTCCCTCACCGGGCTTTTAACAGTGCTTTGCCAAAACCCTTCAATGAGTTGGGGCTTTTTAGGGCATGAGTCACCTGTCTCCTTGCATGGCCCTGCAGTAAACCTTTCTCTGCTCCAAACTGAATTTTCAGTTTGCCCTCACTGTCCATCGGGCACATGAAAATGCATTAACCCTAGCACCTACACACCTTCAGTCCTACCTAAATCCTACCTAAATGGCTTTTCTTCTACATGCAAGTAAAATGTTTCACTTTCTAGGCAATATCATTGATATTGGTGTTAGGCAATTCGCACCAAGGAATTGAATGATATTCTTTAAATGAACTTTACCATAACCCATAACTAAATGAGTATTTCTAAAATGTTCTGTTGTAGCCACGCGTTCCGGGAAACAAACTCACTCAGAAGGACAATACAGATAGTGGAGTGCAGTTTGTTACACCGGTGGGGCCAAGGCAGAGTCTCCTCTTAGCCAAGGACCCCGACCAGTTTTTGTGAAAACCTTATAAACCCTAAGTGTACTTGCTCAAACCCACCTCTCCAAATTCCTTGAAACTAGTCTGGACAAGGTAAAAGAGAGATACAATCAAAGTTAACCCATGATTCATGTATCACAAGACTAGATAAACAGTGGATATTTATCAGTAGGCCTGTGGTCATATCCTGATAAACATAATGGAATTTACCACTTTGTTCTGTTACAGAGGTAATTAGCATATTCTTTTAGGCAATGGAGAGTCCAAGTACAAGTCCTGAGGCTCTTTTATCCGGGGGTCTGGTTTTCCATTGGTATGCCATTTCTATAGACACTGGGTACAAAGTTCAGCGTCCACGGGGAGGATGACCATGCATGTAGCCTAATGTTCGCAGCCTGGCCCAGCTCTGTTTCCTCCTTCAATTCAAAAAGAGTTCGCAAAAAATTGTTATTGCAAAACTATTCCTGAGATATTTGGAATTCTAAATAGAAAAGGCAAGAAGTCAGAGGATTCTAGGGAGAAGGAGAAAAAACAGCCCATCATTTTCTGATCAAAAGTTGGCTTTTTAAATACCACAGAGTGAGAGGAACCAGGTTACTACTCCCATTTAGCACACTGAAACAATTGTTTCTAGTGATGAGTAGAAATCCATGAAAGTTGAAGAAAAAGGCATTTTCACTCTTTCATAAGACATTGTGTGTCCTTGTTATCAAGTCCAAGCTCACTCTGCTCACCACACAATAGGCCAATGAATCCGAGAGACAAGGTGTTGAGGCAAGGAAGAAACTTTAATTAGGGAGCCGGCAGACCGAGAAGATGGCAAGCTAGTGCCTCAAAATAACCATCTTATTGGGGTCTGGATGCCAGGTTGTTATCTCTGATCTGAGAGAGAGAAGCAATGAGGAACTAAAGTCAAAAAGCAGAAGAGAGGGAGATGCAGTGGGGAAGTAAAGTGAAAGAGTCTTCAGTTTTGCAAAACAACTCCAAGGGAATGGCCAGCCTTCAGAAGGGGTGTGTTAATCTCTTCTATTCACAGGTGGGCAGGGACAAACTATCTCTCCAGGAGCTGAACAAAGGCACTTTACAGTCAAGCAAGGGATCAGGTCTGTCTAGTCATAGCAGGGACAAAAGTCCATCTAGTCAAAGCTATGGTTTTTCCAGTGGTCATGTATGGATGTGAGAGTTGGACTATAAAGAAGCTGAGCACCAAAGAATTGATGCTTTTGAACAGTGGTGTTGGAGAAGACTCTTGAGAGTCCCTTGGACTACAAGGAGATCCAACCAGTCCATCCTAAAGGAAATCAGTCCTGAATATTCATTGGAAGGACTGATGCTGAAACTCCAATACTTTGGTCACCTAATGTGCAGAGCTGACTCATTTGAAAAGACCCTGATGTTGGGAAAGATTGAAGGCAGGAGGAGAAGGGGACAACAGAAGATGAGATGGTTGGATGGCATCACTGACTCAATGGACATGAGTTTGAGTAAACTCCGGGAGTTGGTGATGGACAGGGAGGCCTGGCGTGCTGCGATTCATGGGGCTGCAAAGAGTCCAGACACGACTGAGTGGCTGAACTGAACTGACTGAGGGGAGCAGGGTCCTCCAGACCAACCACTGAGTATGATTATAATAATAAAAGCAAGTCATAGAAACAGTTTCCAACATAGAGTCAGAGTTGGCTTCCTCCCTGCAACATCCTCTTTACTGCTCTCTCACTTAATTGCAAGTCTTGGACCTAGTGTGTTGGCTCTATTTAGAAGCTTTGCTTTTCTGATACTTGGAACTCCAGGGAAACCCATTTTAATCACTGCCACTGGTTCTACCAAGCTTAGAACATCCTCCTTGTCTCATATTTATTGATCATATCTCTCATTCCTTACCTTTATCATGCTACCTTTCACTATGGGGGATAGTATGGTGTCCTTATTAGAAACAAGGATTTAGGGATCAGATCCCATGAGGTTTGATTTTATCCCTTACTGCCCTCACCAGTTTCTAGCCACACGACCTTGGATTTCTTACTCAAGGTCAGCGATTCCTCCTCTTGTAACATAGTGTTCATATATTGGGTTGGCCAAACTGTTCAGGTTTTTCTGTAATTACTATTGGCCAATGCAATTTTACCTCGCAGGTGGTTGGATGAAGATCACACAGCAGGTTTACAGCTGAGACAATCAGGGATGAGTGCTAAAAATGACTCAAATTGATCATTAAGCCAGACTGTTTACACTGAGAAAGGCTGTTTCTCTTAACTTTGTTGCTATAGCTACCAAATTATAGATAGGTAGATAGATGATAGAAAAATAGATAAATAGACATAGATATTGACAGACAAAATCTACATTCCACTATGGCTAATTAATTATGCTACCATCCAAGTATAGAAGTTTCTCCCATATATATATATGTGTGTGTGTGTGTGTGTGTGTGTGTGTTTGTCACATAGTTTCTGCAGTTCATTCAACTTGAATTCTTCTGGGACCCTAACTAGGATATGTAGGTTGCAAGTAACCTGACTAAAAATGACTTAAAACAATAGGGATTTATTGTCTCACTTGATAGAGCTCCAGAGTTAGCCTTCTGCTGGGGTCTATAATGCAGGACTCTCAGTTGATTTCTCTGCAATTATTTTGGCTTCCCCCTCATGGTTGCAAGATAGCTATCACAGCTCAAAGGATCACATTGTCAGAGGACCCGTCAAAAAGTGGGAAGAAGATACTTTCTCTTTTTGCATCCTCTGTTCTTCTTCAGAGAGGAAACCTTTCACAGAAGCACAGAATTCTCCCCTTGGAAGAATTCCTCTTACTTTTTTTAAAGACAAAATTGGGTCACATGTTCAACTGGAAACCAATCACTGGCAAGAGAGCAATGGGGTTACCATGCTTGGTTTCGATTGGAGCAGCTTTGATATGTTGCTACTGTCCTGAACAAAGTCAGAGTTCTGTTAGCAAGGTGGCAGAGAAGCACGGCTGTTGGATAGGTAATAACCAGCAGTGCCATGGAGATGCAGAGACTGGTATCTGGCAACAGATTTCTGCCTCATGTAAACTTACACAAAGATAAACCTTCCCTGTGACTTAATACCGAAAAGGAAAGCCCAAGAGATTTACTAAAAAGTGATGTTGAACTATGGACCACTATTTTGTGTTTTTTTCTTTTTGATATAGAAGTGAAATTTGATATACAAAAATCACATAGGCTGAAGCTAAAGTTGGGAAGGAGGGTAATTTGGAGTATTAACAATTCATAGAACTTTTCAAGTTTGAAAGGAACATTAGAAAATATTTATATTTACATTTCAGAATCCTCTGTATAGTGTGTGTTTTCAATAGAGCATCCATGTTGAATAATTGTTTCCCTCTTTTTGAAAGTGAAAGTGTTAGTCATTCAGTTGTCTCTGACTCTTTGTGACCTCCTGGAGTGAGTTGCCATTCCCTTCTCCAGGGCATTGTCATGATCCAGGGATCGAACCTGGGTCTCCAGCATTGCAGGCAGATTCTTTATGGTCTAAGCCACTGGGGCATCTTCAGCCCTCTTCTTGAACCCTTTCAACGATGGGTGTCTCACAGTTTCCTGATGCAGTCCAGTGCTCTTTTAAACAAGCCTATTAAATAGTTCAAGTCTGTGCTGAGCCCCAAATCCATCTTCAACCATTCATCCTAGTATTTGAATGTAGGACCATATGGAACTAATCTAATCTCTAAGTTCTAGACATCCAGACATTGCTCAGTCTGTCTTCCATGTAACAACCCTGCAAGTATTTGAAGAAAGCTACTGGGTACTTTTTTATTGTGTACTTTTGTGTCTTTTCTTCTTGAAGTCATTCATCCCCAGATCTTGCATAGTTTCATAGTCCATCACAATCCTGGCCCCTTGCTTGTAGCTTTTGCTCATCTTTTTTTAATTTTTAGTATTTATTTATTTATTTTACTTCTTGCTGCACTGGGTCTTAGTTGTGGGAGGCAGGACTCTCTAGTTGAGGTGCTCAGGCTCAGTAGTTGCAGTGCTCAGGCTTAGTTGCCCCACAGAATGTGGGATCTTAATTCCCCAACCAGGGATTGAATCCACCTGCATTGGAAAGTGTATTCTTAACCACTGGACCACCAGGAAGTCCCAGCCTTTGGTCATCTAAAGAGGGCAGCCAAAGAAGAATGACAAGTGCAGATACTAATTATCTATTAAGGGAGTCCAAGCAGGCACTACTTCTACATTTAAACTGTGGACTTAAATAGGTTTTTAGTATGTGTACATGCTCAGTCATTTCAGAAATGTCTGACTCTTTGTGACCCTGTGGACTATAGCCAGCCAGGCTCTTCTGTCCATGGGATTCTCCAAGCAAGAATACTGAAGTGGGTTGCCATGCCCTCCTACAGGGGATAGTCCCGATCCAGGGATTGAACACCTGCCTCTTATGTCTCTTGCATTGGCAGGCAGATTCTGTACCACTGAGCCACTGGGGAAGCCCAGGTTTTTAGTATACCTAAGTCTTTTTTTTTTTTTTTAATGTGCAAATATTCAGTCTATCACCTATATCCTGTAAAGTGAAAGTCACTCAGTCATGTCCGACTCTTTGTGACCCCATGGATTTTACAGTCCATGGAATTCTCCAGGCCAGAATACTGGAGTGGGTAGCTTTTCCCTCCTCCAGGGGATCTTCCCAACCCAGGGATCGAACCCAGGTCTCCTGCACTGTAGGCAAATTCTTTTACCAGCTGAGCCACAAGGGAAGCCCATATCCTGTAAAGGCACTGTTTTTATTATTTATGAGATTTTTAAGGGAGGAGTGTAATTTGAAGAAAGGATGTTAAATTGGTTCACTTAAATTCACATCAGATTGAGATTTTTCTTCTTAAAAATCTTATGCCTTTTGGGACTTCCCTGGTGGCACAGTGGATAAGAATCCACCTGCCAATGCAGGGGACATGAGTTCGATGCCTGGTCCAGGAAGATTCCACAGGCTGCTGAGCAAATAAAGCCTGTGTGTCACAACTACCGAGCCTGCACACTAAAACCTGCGAGCCGCAACTACTGAAGCCCACACGCCTAGATTCCGTACTCCACAACAAGAGAAGCCACTGCAATGAGAAGCCCGTGCACTGTGACCAAGAGCAGCCCCCACTCTCTGTAACTAGAGAAGGTCCGGGAGCAGCAAGGAAGACCTAGCATAGCCAAACATAAACATTAATTAACTAATTAAAAGAAAAAATCTTATGCCTTTTTAAGTGCAGCTGAGATGTGGTAACTGTTGAAATTCTGTAAGAAAAGGGGCTTTCAGAATTTGTTGAGACTGGGGATCTCGATCCCGGCTGTATAGTATCATCTAGAAAGTGGAAAGCAAAACAAATATCACAAACAAAACCCTTGATATTCAGGTCCACTCTAGACCAATTTAATCAGAACCTCTGGAAGTGGGCCTGGGCATCAGCATTTTTGGGAAAACTCCCCAGATCATTCTTATGAATAGCCAGGATTGAAAATAATTGCTCTGTAATGACACAAGCCCAGAAGTTCTGGATACATTAAGAAATGGTCCTCTAATTTTAAAATTATAGCCTAGTACCTTAGAAACAAGAAAGTCTTCTCAGATCCAGATGTCTTTCCAAATTTTGTATATATTTTGGACCAAGGTTAGAAACTCCTTACATTTATTCATGTACAGTTGTTCTCCCTTATCCATGAGGGATACGTTCCAAGACCCCCAGGGGATGCCTGAAACCACACATTGAGCTGAACTCTCTGTATGTTAATACTATGATTTTCCTATACTGACAGGGAGGGTAGCATATACAGGGAGGTAAGCCAGACAAAGGGATGAATCACCGGCCAGGAGTGAGTGGACCACAGGAAGTTTCATCACACTGCTAGATGGCACTCAATTTAAAAGTTATGAATTGCTTATTTCTGGGATTTTCCATTTAATATTTTTGGACCATGGTTGACTGTGAGTAACTGAAACCATGAAAAGAGAAGCCAAAGATAGGGGGGAGGGTGGGATTTTGTAAATATATAATCTCCTTTCCCCTCTAATATAACTACTAACATTTTTGTATTTTTTCTTACAGTTTTCCATGAATCTCTTTTTTATAGCTTGAATCATATTGATTTTAAGCCAAAATATTTTCAAGTACTAGTATCTATCCTTTATACTTATCATTTTAATGAATGCATAATATCCTAATAGAAGGATGCATCATACTTTCTTTACCCATTTCCCTGTTGCCAGGCATTTAGGATGGCTGTTTTAGGTATTCCTATATGGAGTACTTTCATCCATATAACATTTACTATATTTTGAAAAATTTCCTAAGCATAACTCCCAGAAGTGGAATTAATTAGTCAAAAGGTATAAATATTTTATTGCATATTTTATAATTGCTTTCCAAGAGAGCTCTAAAATTTTCAGTTAAATTTTCTACATATGATAATACTGGTTCTGCCACACTGAAGCCAACATTAGGACTCGCTGAATTTTTTACAACTTCTTTCTCAAATTGCCTTTCCTTGATCATTCACATGATTAAATGTGTACTTATAAATATTTTCCCACTCTATTTTCTTTTTTATATTGGAGTAAAGGGATAGGACTGAGGGGGAAATAATAATAATAATGTTTTGAAAGTGAAAGTTGCTCAGTTGTGTCCGACTCTTTGTGACCCCATGGACTGTATAGTCCAGAATTCTCCAGGCCAGAATACTGGAGTGGGTAGCCTTTCCATTCTCCCAGGGGATCTTCCCAACCCAGGGATCAAGCCCAGGTCTCCCACATTGCAGGCAGATTCTTTACCAACTGAGCCACCAGGGAAGTTCAAGTATACTGGAGTGGGTAACCACTCCCTTCTCCAGGGGATCTTCCCAACCTAGGAATCGAACCCAGGTCTCCTGTATTGCAGGCTGATTCTTTACCAGTTGAGCTACCATGGAAGCCCAAGTGCCCATGAATAGCCCAATAGTAATGATCTGAAGATTATTACCACTACAGTTCTGTGCTCCTAAGATTTATATTAGTATGTGTGTGTGTCTGCGTGTGTATGTTAGTTAGTCAGTTGTGTCTAACTCTGCAACTCCATGGACTATACCCCACCAGGTTCCTTTGTCCGCAGAATTCTCCAGGCAAGCATACTGGAATGGGTTGCCATTCTCTTCTCCAGGGGATCTTCCCAACCCAGGAATCGAACTCGTGTCTCCTGCATAACAGGCAGATTCTTTACCGTCTGAGCCACCAGGGAAGCCCTTATATTAGTATACACAAAACTAACTAACTAAATAAAGACTTACCTGGGCCAAGGGAAATCAGACCTGCAGGACCAAAAGCCCTCACTACCCTGGGGTAAGGGTGAGGAGGGGGAGGGAAGGGGAGTAGGGAATTACCTTTCATTCTCTGTTTTGAAAATATCAGCAAAATTAAAAAATATGACATGACAAATTTTGCAATCAGATTATATACACTATCCCACACAGAAAAAAAAACCCTGAATATTAATAGAATATCATTAATAAGATTTTAATAGAATATTATTCTAATATTAATAGAATAATAATAAATTCTAGGAACACACTGTTTTCTATTTTATGTGGATCTTTTTGATCTATCTTGCAGACCTTTATGTACATAAGTATTCACAATATTTTAAAAATATATTTATCTATTTGGCCACACCGGGTCTTAGTGTGACACACAGGATCTTTGATCTTCGTTGCGGCAAGCAGGGACTTTTACCTATGGCAGGCAAACTTTTAGCTGTGGCATGTGGGATCTAGTTACAGACCAGATG
This sequence comes from Bubalus bubalis, assembly GCF_019923935.1. Taxonomy (NCBI): domain Eukaryota; kingdom Metazoa; phylum Chordata; class Mammalia; order Artiodactyla; family Bovidae; genus Bubalus; species Bubalus bubalis. Next base: position 120,509,037 of record NC_059181.1, on the reverse strand, counting down.
AATAGGTAATCAGGTACTCCTTTTACTTCTACTTTGGGGGACCAAAATCATATTTTTGGGAATCATGTCCACTATTTAGATGTGGACTTCAGATACCTCACGCTATATATAAGTGCAAAGATTTCCCAATGCACCATGTAGAAAAGGGTAAAAATAAATGTCAGATGGAGTCAGAAGATCCTTCCGTCATTGGGCTTGATCTATGATTTAGCTTAGGAGAGAAAATAAATTTTTGGTTCATGTATGAAAGTCAGCTCAAGTATGAAACTGCTGTTATTATGATTATCCACTTCAAACTTTCTTCCAAATATGCAGACATATCTGAAATGTTTCCCATTAGCACCTGCAAAGTGAAAGTGAATCTTATAGTCAACTTTTCAGGGATGGTAGTTAGACCTTGGACATTGAAACTGATTACACTTGGAAACTTTCTATTTGCAGTACAGGTTCACTGTATTACTGCTCAATTATTTTAAATCATGCTCTGAGCACTTCTCAGTGGATTGGAATGGAGGCATGTTTTATTTATTCATTTAGCAATGATGGGACTATCAGAATGCCAATTCCAAGCCTCACTATATATGTACCTTCTTAGACGGTTTTGTTTTGGTATCTGTGGATTTCTAATTCTTTCATTATTTTGTAACCCCTGATAATTCTTAGCTGACTACCCAGCCAGTTCCTGTTCTCTAGTTCTGATTGATGCCAGATTACTTAGCTCAAATTACCCTGACCAGACATGAGTGGACCTAAATTTCATAGCTCATGGGATCCTAGTCCCAGTCCCAGAGTTTGCCTCAATAGTGTGATCTCTGAATGATAAAGTTCCTCTCTGACATCCTCAAATGCGTCTTCTCCTTATTGTCTGTGTATATAGTCCTCACTGATAGATGTTGCAAAGAAAACTTCCTGGGAATTTCTGTGGCCATTCTATTTGACTGTGGTAAAAGTTATATTTATTAGATCTTTATGCAATTTAGGGAGAGGGATGCACAATCTAAAAGCTTGAAGGAAGGAGCATTTTGACAACAGCTGAAAGAAATCATAGTTACTCTGTACTGGCAATGGTTTTATTGTTCACAAATTCTATGAACTGCCTTTCCACCATAGGTTAATTGTTATGCTGCTGCTGCTGCTAAGTCGCTTCAGTCATGTCTGACTCTGTGAGACCCCATAGATGGCAGCCCAACAGGCTCCTCTGTCCCTGGGATTCTCCAGGCAAGAACACTGGAGTGGGTTGCTATTTCCTTCTCCAATGCATGAAAGTGAAAAGTGAAAGTGAAGTCCCTCAGTCTGCATATCACTAATTTAGTTTCACTGTCTCTCTTCATTCTGAGGTGATGACCTTCCTTCTTTTACTGAGAAAAGAGAAGCAATCAGAAGAGAATTTACACATCCTCCCACTGCCAAATCCACTAACCCCACTACATTATACACAAACACAGTGCCTCATCCTTTTTTTCCTATGTAACAGCAACCTTTCTGCCTTAGTCCAGGATCCCTACCCAAGGATTTTAATTAGCATCCCTCTCGACTGCATCACTGTATGCTGATGAGAATGATCTGTGACAAACAGAAAAGAGAAACATGCTATAAAAGGTCTCCGTTAAAAAGGAAACCCTTCTTACACTGGGAAACATACATTCATCCTCCCCACTCCTCCACCCCCGAAGTTGTTATCTGTTGCCATGTAACAAAGTCCCCCAAACGTGGCAGCTGAAAACAATAGGGATTATCTCACAGTTCCTGTGGATCAGGAAATTGGGAGCAAATAAGTTGGTGGCTTTAGATCAGGTTCTCTCAGGAGGCTGTCATCAAGCTGTCGGCCAAGGCTATAGTCCCAAGTCTCCTGGAGCTGAAAGGTTCTCCTTCATGCTTAGTCACTAAGTTGCTGGTCGGCTTCAGTTTCTCGTGGGCGCTTGGACTGAGGTCCTCAGTTCCTGACCATACCACCTGGTCCTCTCCATCAAGTTGGAATGGCAGCTTGCCTCCCCAGGCACCAGTGTTCAGAGAGAAAGAGAGAGAAGCTACAGCCTTGATGTAAATTAATCTCCCAGAAGTGACACCCCATAACTTCTGCCGCATTCTATTCTTAGAAGTGAGTCACTAAATTCAGCCAGAACTCCAGAGGAGAGGATTACACTGGGGTGTGAGTACCAGGAGTCAGGGAATCATGGGAAAGCAGTTTAGATCCAATTACCATACTCCCCTAGATATTCCCATAGTCCTCTGCTTCCCTTTCTTGCTCAACTCTTCAAAAGAGTAGCCTATACTTACTATCTTCATTTTCTCACCTCCCATACCAGTTCGGTTCTTACCCCCATCCACCCCATTGAAACAACTTTCACCTTGTCAAATTTAGTGATCCATTTTCATTCCTTTTATTAAGGATTCATCAACAATATTTGGCCCAGTTCATCACTGTCTTCTTCTTGAAACAGTCTCTTCACTTAACTTTTAGGATTCTCTAGTCCCTTGGTTCTCCTGATACCCTACTGGCTTTTCCATGTCAACCTCCTTTGTTAGTTTTCCCTCATCTTTTATCCAATCTCTAAATCTATAGCATTTTGCTATACAGTAAAAACTAACACAACATTGCAAAGCAACTATACTCCAATAAAAATTAATTTTAAAAATTCTCGTATCTTAGAGCTTCCCAGGTGGCGCTAATGGTAAAGAACCCACCTGCCAATGCAGGAGACACAAAAGATGCAGGTTTGATCCCTGGGTCAGGAAGATCCCCTGGAGGAGGACATGTCAACCAACTCCAGTATTCTTGCCTAGAGAATTTCATGGACAGAGAAGCCTGGTGGGCTACAGCCCATTGGGTCACAAAGAGTTGGACACGACTTAAGCAACTTAGCACACACACATGCATCACATCTAGATTTCATCCAGATTTATATCTCATAAGCATCTAAATCTTAAAATGTCCCAAACAAGACCCTTGATTTCTACCCACAAAATTAATATCCCCAGTGTTTCCCATCTTATTGAAGAGCGTGTCCATCAGCCAGATTGCGTAAGTAAAGATCTTAAGTGCTTTCATGGCTTATCTCCTTCTCTTCAGACCCAGAATCAATGTTTCAGCAAGTTCAGTGTACTCCACCTTCAAATCCCAAACTCAACCCCTGCTCTTACCATTAGCATTTTGGTGCAACTCACCAAAACTCGAGATGAACCTAAAGAAGTGTTTAAAGGGACGTTTACAGCTGTACATTTCGAATGCCTATCTCTTCATGGATGTTTTCTATCTGGTGATACATAGGTCTCCTGGTGTCTTTTGTTCTTTGTCCACACTTTGCTTTAGCTCTTGAGCATACTGAAGACAGTTGATTTAAACTCTGCCTAAGTTCAACAACTATGTTTCTTCAGGGATAGTTTCTATTGACAACTTCTCTTGCCATTTGTGGGCTATACCTTTTGCTTCTTTGTATGGCTCACATTTATTTTGTTCAAAATTGGGCATTTTACATAATATAATGTGTCAAAGCTGGAAATCAAAGTCCTCCTCCTTTTCCTTAGGGGTTGCTCTTTCTGCTACTGTTGTTTGCTGGTTTAGTCACCTTCCAAAACTAATTCTCTAAAGTCTGTGTGTATTGTAAGGAAATCATTTATTGTGTGTGATCACTCTGCTCAGTTAGAGAGTCTGATGGTTGGACTAATGGTTAGACAAAGATTTCCTAAATGCTTGGAACAAAAAGTTTCCCAGTGTTTGCTGAAGGGCTCTGTTCTCAAGCTTGGGCATGCCATCCACACTTCAATACATACTGGGTTGGCCCAAAAGTTCATTTGCATTTTTCCTTAAGATGCGACAGAAAAATCTGAACCAACTTTCTGGCCAACTTGATCGTTTCCAACTCTAGTCTTTATTTTCTTCTTGCAAAGACCTTAAGTTCAGCTCAAGGTGAGAGCTCAGGACCTTCTCAGGTCTTCCTTGAATATTCACAAAGCCCTGGGGATGCACACACCCCTATGCCTGTGTTTAGTCTTCCAGATTTCCAGAAATCAGAGCTTTCTGAAGCATTCTATGTACAACACATGTCCAAGACTTCCTTTAAAGCATTTTGATTAGCCTCTGGTTTGCCCCAGCTATTTATCTACCCCTTCAAACAGCTGTAATTTTAAACAACTGCTGCAATTGTTTTTGTCAAAGACCTTCAAGAAAAAGGTAGTTAGCACTGGGTTCATTTTGAGTCAGGTTGGATAAAGATAAGCTTTGGGAATGTTATCTACTAAGGAGCCACCAGGTAAAGTATTGTGAATGGCCTTTCACAGAGGTCCAATGCCATTCTGTCCCCTCCAATGGCTGCCAGGCTTGTTCAGCTTCTGTAGAGCAGGGAAAAGGAGCTTGGGAAAAGGGGAAATTGAAATGCTGTAAAGCTCCCTGTCCTTACCAAGACTCAACTATTTTTCTTGAATAGATGCTCCGAGGTTGTTCTGAGCCTTTGGTTAATTTTCGGAGTTCCAAAACAGTTGATTCTGTCAACGACAATCTTTTCATTGATTTTATGGAGGAGAGGGTTTACAAAGTTTCTTATTTCATCATTCCCACTGATGTCACTTAATTACTATTATTTTGACTAGAACGTTAGAACGTTCCTTCTCTGAAACTTTGCATTGTTGACTACCTCAGTCTAGTCAGGTCTTATTCTAGATTGTGTTATTCATGATGTCTATTTAAGGAAAGCTAAGAAAATGTGAAAGTACTTACTCATATGGAAAAGTAAGCAGCAAAAGCTAGCCCATTATTCATTTATTCATGTTTGGTTATGCTTGGTCTTTGCTGCTGCCCGCAGGCTTTCTCTAGTTAGTGAGCAGGAGCTACTTTCTAGTTGCGATGTGCAGGCCTCTCTTGTTGAAGCACCAGCTCTAGGGGTGTGGGCTTCAGTAGTTGCAGCACACAGGCTTAGTTGCTCCATTGTTATAGCCAAATGCTGTACAAAAAAAACTCACTCAGAAGGACAACATGGATAGTGGAGTGCAGTTTATTTCACCGGCAGGTCCGAGGCAGAGTTTCCTCTTTAGCTAGGGACCCCGACCGACTTTTGTGGAAACCTTATATACCTTAAGTGTACTGCTCAAGCCCACATCCTCAAATTCCTTAAACCTAGCCTGGAAAGTGTTAAAGGGAGATACAATCAGGTTACAGCCATGATTCATAATCATAAGGGTCAGTTGGTTATATATTGTAGCCTACACCAATGGGTGCCATAAAGATTACAAATGTGATTGACTACATAGGGGATTATTACATTCTTTTTGGCGATGGGAAATCTTGGTATGGAATCTAGTGTTTATCAGTCCGGGAGGCCAGTTCGGCCGTAGGTATGTTATCCCCATGGCTACCAGGCACATGGTCCAAAGTTCACTGAAAGTGCAAGATGGAGTTTCCTTCTTCTTAAAGATGAAGTCAGCTCAGCCTGTTCCTTTCCTCCCTCAATGGAATCTTCTCAGATTGGGAATTGAACCTGTGTCCCCTGCATTGACAGGTGGATTCTGAACTACTAGGCCACCAGGGAAGCCCTTAGCCCATTATTTATGGCTCAATTTCCTAGGAAAATTTTCAAGCTATAATACTTAGGGTGAAAACAAGCATGTGGTTAAAATGTAACACAGAGAGTATTTATCCACTGTCCATGTGCTTTCTGAAGATTGCAAGTTCTTCTTGCTCCAAAATTAAACAGAACCAACTGCAATAGCCCTGGATTGAATATACACACCTGTAAAGTCTGTAGCTCCCCAGCCACTGGCCAAAACCATAAAGCTCACATTCTTATCTTGCAAAAATACAATCACTATAGCCTCTCACTAATGATTTGCCCATTGCAGTTCCTCTCCTTTCTAATATTTTATTCCTATTCATTTTTCTGCCTCATTCCCCTCTATCTTTCATTAACTTTCATTTCTTTCAAGTCCTTCTTCATTTTCCTCTGTTACTCAAAACAGATCAGCTTTTATTTTTCTTAACAATTTATCAGTTTTTTTCTCTCTTTTATTTTCATGTTAATTATAATGTCACTTGAAAATAATGATTTACTCATCCCTCCTTTCAACACATATTTATTCAGTACCTACTCTGGGCTAGACATTGTTCTTCACACTGGGGATATGTCTCCAGCTACAAAATAAGACAGACGATAACTCTACCCTCATAGCAGAAAAAAGATAATGATCGAACCAAACCTTCTATAATATATCAGGTGGTGATAAGTGTTATGAAGAAAAATCAGCAGGGAAAGAGGATATTGAATACTGACGGTAAAAAGAGAGGTTGCAATTTTAAGTAGGGTGGTTCAGAAAGGATGCTCTGATAAAGTGACTTTGAGAAGAGACTTGAAAGAAGGTAGAGAGTCAGCCATGCAGATCCTGATCTGGGTAAACAATGTTCCAGATAGGACAGCATGTGAAAAGTACAGCTCTAAATCAGAAATGAGTCTGAAAAGTAAGCAGGACAGTGTACCTGGAGCAGAGTGAGCAAGAGGGAGAGAATTAGGAGACGAGGTCAGAGAAGTCGAAAGGATGGCAGAATGTGTAGAACCTTGTAGACCTTTGGCTTTTACCAAAGTATTTAACGGATTTCAGAAGTCATACATTCCATTCTGGGGGCTATTAATTTACTTTTAAGTATTTATTTGTTTGGAAAATGCCCTGATGCTGGGAAAGATTCAGGGCAGGAGGAGAAAGGGGCGACAGAGGAAGAGATGGTTGGATGGCATCACTGACTCAATGGACATGAGTTTGACCAAGCTCCTGGAGATGGAGGAGGACAGAGAAGCCTGGAGTCCATGGGGTCACAAAGTGTCAGACACGACTGAGCAACTGAACAACAGCAACAGTTTATTTATTTGACTGTGCTGTGCCATAGTTGTGGCACACAGGATCTTTTAGGTGCAGCACTAGGGCTTCCCTGGTGGCTCAGATGGTAAAGTGTCTGCCTGCAATACAGGAGACCTGGGTTTGATTCCTGGGTTGGAAAGATTCCCCTGGAGAAAGAAATGGCAACCCACTCCAGTATTCTTGCACGGAAAATCCCATGGACAGAGGAGCCTGATAGGCTACAGTCCATGGGATCACAAAGATCAGACACAACTGAGTGACTTCACTTTCTATCTTTCTTTCTGTGGGGTCTAGTTTCCTTACCAAGGATGGAACTCTGGCCCCTTACTTTGGGAGTCTGGAGTCTTAGCCACTGGACTACCAGGGATGCCCAGGGGCTATTGATTTTTATGTATATTACTTTGGCTGATGAACAGAAAGGCTATTTTTGTTTTTTAAAATTTATGCCAAAGCTCAGAAATTTTATCTGTAATATGCTAAGTCACGTCCGACTCTTTGCGACACTATGGACCATAGCCTGCCACGTTCTTCTGTCCATGAGATTCTCCAGGCAAGAATACTGGAGTGGATTGCCATTCCCTTCTCCAGAGGATCTTCCCGGCCCAGAGATCAAACCCACATCTCCTGCTCTGCAGGCAGATTCTTTACCATTTGAACTACAGGGAAGATGACAATAATAACTTACCTGACTTGATAATATTTGACTTAAAACATTACCTTCAAAACAAGGTCTGAAATTTCCCCAAACCCATTCTATAAATGTGGAATACCATCATTATTACATGAAAAAAGGGTCAAATAAATTTGGGGAGGTATGGAGTTAAAATTTTGTCACACAAATTCTCAAAATTTAAAAATATATCAAATGTGCTTTACTGAACCACCCAAGCAGACACATACCTGCAGCATTTTGTAAAATTCTTTGATCAAACAAACATAAACCCAAAACAAAACCTTTTCTTGGAACTTGGAGAATTTCTTGGAACTTGCTGAAGCAAAAAATATTTTGGAAAGTTTTCTTCCAACCATGCTCTGTTATCTTCCATTAACCGCAGATGTCTGAGGCCAATCTGATTTTTCCTCCTCTGCAAATTTACTTTTTTTTCCCCTACATTTGTTTTCTCGATCATAAAAATGAAAAGTTTTGCCCAATTTTTCTCCATATCTGTATTAATGTTTCTTAGAAAATTTTCTTGGTGTGCAGATCCAGATCTTTACTTCTTCAGAAATATTTTCCTTCTTATATCTTGCTTATTTTGGTTTCTCATCTTGTTCTGGTTCCTTGTACAAGAGCATGAATGGTCTGCATTTGCCTGATCCCTCATACCCATCCTTCCTTTCCTTTTTATAATCATCTTTTTAACTGGCAGAACCTCAATATCATTGTAGTGTTCTGATCTTTGTCACTTCTTCTAAAGATTTTAATTTCTTTTGGTGAATTATAATTTTCCTTATATGTTTCCATTATTCCAAATTCTTTTGATTTTTTCATTCTCTTAGCCAAAGACTTTCGGTAACTTTCCTTTTTCATACTCTCAGATTTAATTTCTTATTTTATACTCTCCATTTCTAATAATACCCATTAAAATGTTACCTAAAATTTATTTTTCTTCGCTTCCATAAATTATTTTTAAAAGTATGTCCTTTCTCTTGAAAGAGAAGAGGTCGTCCATGATCGCTATTTCCCCATTTCCAAAGTGTGACCGACACAGTGACATGACATTCCAAAGAAATTTATAATACCCTTTACCTTGCCTTCCTTCCCAGACTTCCTTGCAGCTGAGTAAGGTCATGTGACACAATCTCCAGCCAATGAAATACAAGCAAATGTGGGGAGGGAGAGGAATAAGGCCTGCTGAAAACTTTTTATATGGAGCCTACTAAGTTTTCATGACCCATTGACACTTTGTATCTTCCTGCCTGAAATTTGGATGTGAGGCTTGGAGATCAAATAGTCACCTTGCAGCCAGAAGGGGGAAAGTCCCACACTAAGTTCCACACTAAGAAGATAGAAAAAGCTCAGATTTTGATGACATCCCTGAGTACATCACTGAAATATACTCATCTTTTTAGACACTGCTTGTCTGTTTTCTCATACACACAGACAAATGTGAGTGGATTTTCCTTTACAACATTTACTTTTTACCAGTTTGCTATTCAAGAAGACAGGCTGATATATGCTTAAAAAAACTGTGTGGTGGAGGAGTGTGGAGAAGGAGTTGGTGCTTTGGCAAGTCCCAGAAAAGAGATTTTCATCTCTCTGTGATATCTTCCTTCTCTTTGGTAAAGCCATTGAGCAATGGGACAGCTTTATATACTTAGATATCTTTTAACCTAGCCTCCATTTCAGTTCTTTGATGGCTTTGTCTGGCCTTCTTCCCAGGGCTGTTGTCAGAAATGTAGCCATCTGTACAGCTGGCTATCTATCTGTTCCTGGTAGCTCTGTGCCTCCCGGAGCTTTCCCAGATATTTGTCTGTTGATAGTCTAGCTCTTTGTTGGCAAAGGGAGCTCAAGGAGGCTTGTTTCTCATCTGCCCTAAGTTTCTTTCCTGCCTGCAGCCCTTGCCTTTCCAAATGAGGTGGTTGTTGTGATACAGAGCAGGACCCTGTGGGGCTCCTGGGCCCGAAAGCCTTTCTGTCCAACCCGTGCACACTCCTCCCCTCCCATTTCTTGATTACAGGAAATAGGTTTCATTCAGCTTCTACAGCTCTCCCTGAGAGTTCCCATGAGCAGTTCAAATAGTTGCTAAATAGGGAAAATCCACTCACATTTGTCTATGTGTATGAGAAAACAGACTAACAGTGTCTAAAAAGACGAGTTTATTTCAGTGATGTACTCAGGGATATCATCAAAATCTGAGCTTTTTCTATCTTCTCATTGTGACTTTCCCTCTCCTGGTTGCAAGGTGGCTATTTGACCTCCAACCCTCATATCCATATTTCAGGCAGAAAGATAAAAAGTGTAAATGGGTCATGAAAAAATGTGGTCCACTGGAGAAGGGAATGGCAAACCACTTCAGTATTCTTATAGCCTTGAGAACCCCATGAACAGTATGAAAAGGCAAAAAGATAGGACACTGAAAGAGGAACTCCCCAGGTCGGTAGGTGCCCAATATGCTACTGAAGATCAGTGGAGAAATAACTCCAGAAAGAATGAAGAGACGGAGACAAAGCAAAAACAACACCCAGTTGTGGATGTGACTGGTGATGGAAGCAAGTTCCGATGCTGTAAAGAGCAATACTTCATAGCAACCTGGAATGTTAGGTCCATGAATCAAGGCAAACTGGAAGTGGTCAAACAAGAGATGGCAAGAGTGAACATTGACATTTTAGGAATCAGCAAACTAAAATGGACTGCAATGGGTAAATTTAACTCAGATGACTGTTATATTTACTACTTTGGGCAAGAATCCCTTAGAAGAAATGGAGTAGCCATCATAGTAAACAAAAGAGTCCAAAATGCAGTACTTGGATGCAATCTCAAAAATGACAGAATGATCTCTGTTTGTTTCCAAGGCAAAGCACTCAATATCACAGTAATCCAAGTCTATGACCCAAACAGTGATGCTGAAGAAACTGAAGTTGAATGGTGCTATGAAGACCTACAAGACCTTCTAGAATTAACACCCAAAAAAGATTTCCTTTTCATTATAGGGGACTGGACTGCAAAAGTAGGAAGCCAAGAAAAACCTGGAGTGACAGGCAAACTTGGCCTTGGAGTACAGAATGAAGCAGGTCAAAGGCTAATGGAGTTTTGCCAAGACAATGCACTGGTCATAGCAAACAACCTCCTCCAACAACACAAGAGAAGATTCTACACATGGACATCACCAGATGGTCAACACTGAAATCAGACTGATTATATTCTTTGCAGCCAAAATTGGAGAAGCTCTATACAGTCAGCAAATACAAGACCGGGAGCTGACTGTGGCTCAGATCATGAACTCCTTATTGCCAAATTCAGACTTAAATTGACGAAAGTAGGGAAAACCACTAGACCATTCAGGTATGACCTGAATCAAATCCCTTATGATTATACAGTGGAAGTGAGAAATAGATTTAAGGGACTAGATCTGATAGACAGAGTGCCTGATGAACTATGGACAGAGGTTTGTGACATTGTACAGGAGACAGGGATCAAGACCATCCTCAAGAAAAAGAAATGCAAAAAAGCAAAATGGCTGTCTGGGGAGGCCTTACAAATAGCTGTGAATAGAAGAGAAGTGAAAAGCAAAGGAGAAAAGGAAAGATATACCCATTTGAATGGAGAGTTCCAAAGAATAGCAAGGAGAGATAAGAAAGCCTTCCTAGGTGATCAGTGCAAAGAAATAGAGGAAAACAATAGAATGGGAAAGACTAGAGATCTCTTCAAGAAAATTAGAGATACCAAGAGAACGTTTCATGCAATGATGGGCTCAATAAAACAGAAATGGTATGGACCTAAGAGAAGCAGAAGATATTAAGAAGAGGTGGCAAGAATACACAGAAGAACTATACAAAAAAGATCTTCACGACCCAGATATTCATGATGGTGTGATCACTCACCTAGAGCCAGACATCCTGGAATGTGAAGTCAAGTGGGCCTTAGGAAGCATCACTACAAACAAAGCTAGTGGAGGTGATGGAATTCGAGTGGAGCTATTTCAAATCCTAAAAGATGATGCTGTGAAAGTGCTGCAGTCAATATGCCAACAAATTTGGAAAACTCAGCAGTGGCCACAGGACTGGAAAAGGTCAGTTTTCATTCCACTCCCAAAGAAAGGCAATGCCAAAGAATGCTCAAACTACCGCACAATTGCACTCATCTCACACACTAGTGAAGTAATGCTCAAAATTCTCCAAGCCAGGCTTCAACAATACGTGAACTGTGAACTTCCAGATGTTCAAGCTGGTTTTAGAAAAGGCAGAGGAACCAGAGATCAAATTGCCAACATCCACTGGATCATCAAAAAAGTAAGAGAATTCCAGAGAAACATCTATTTCTGCTTTATGGACTATTCCAAAGCCTTTGACTGTGTGCATTACCACAAACTGGAAAAATCTTAAAGAGATGGGAATAGCAGACGACCTGACCTGCCCCTTGAGAAATTTGTATGCAGGTCAGGAAGCAACAGTTAGAACTGGACATGGAACAACAGACTGGTTCCAAATAGGAAAAGGAATATGTCAAGGCTGTATATTGTCACCCTGTTTATTTAACATCTATGCAAAGTACATCATGAGAAATGCTCGACTGGATGAAGCACAGGCTGGAATCAAGATCGCTGGGAGAAATATCAATAACCTCAGATATGCAGATGACACCACCCTATGGCAGAAAGCAAAGAAGAACTAAAGAGCCTCTTGATGAAAGTGAAAGAGGAGAGTGAAAAAGTTGGCTTAAAGCTCAACATTCTGAAAACGAAGATCATGGCATCTGGTCCCATCACTTCATGGCAAATAGATGGAAAAACAGTGGAAACAGTGTCAGACTTTATTTTTTTGGGCTCCAAAATCACTGCAGATGGTGAGTGCAGCCATGAAATTAAAAGATGTTTACTTCTTGGAAGAAAAGTTATGACCAAATTAGACAGCATATTAAAAAGCAGAGACATTACTTTGCCAGCAAAGGTCCATCTTGTCAAGGCTGTGGTTTTTCCAGTAGTCATGTATGAATGTGAGAGTTGGACTATAAAGAAAGCTGAGTGGCGAAGAATTGATGCTTTTAAACTGTGGTGTTGGAGAAGACTCTTGAGAGTCGCTTGTAATGCAAGGAGACCAAACCAGTCAATCCTAAGGGAAATCAGTCCTGAATATTCATTGGAAGGACTGATGTTGAAGCTGAAACTCCAATACTTTGGCCACCTCATGCGTAGAGCTGACTCATTTGAAAAGACCATGATGCTGGGAAAGATTAAAGGCGGGAGGAGAAGGGGATGACAGAGGATTAGACGACTGGATGTCATGACCGACTCAATGGGCATGAGTTTGAGTAAACTCTGGGAGTTGTTGATGGACAGGGAAGCCTGGAGTGCTGCAGTCCATGGGGTTGCAAAGAGTCAGACATGACTGGGCAACTGAACCGAACTGAACTGAGGTAAGGGAGGGGATGCAGAGATAAGGGAGAAATAGTCAATAAACAATAGTGCAGCCTCGGGGCAGTGTCCTGGTTCCCCTTCAAGCTGTTTTGCAGATACTGAAATCCTCACCATGTGGGAAAAGTTAATAATATGATGCCCAGGAGCATGTAGACCCCAGACTGGTTGGAACTAGAAGTTGATGATGCTAATGTTCACTTATCTCACCACCAACAAATCAGAATAATGTCCATGAGCTGATCATGTGCTCTTTGAATGATTACTATAAAACTACCCCCTTCAGGTCGGGACATACAGTTTTGAGGGCATTAGCCGGCTGTGTTCCCTTTTGCCTTGCAAAGCAATAAAGCTATTCTTTCCTACTTCATCCAAAACTCTTGTCTCAGGGATTTAATTTGGTGCCGGGGTACAGAGGCCAGGTTAGCTTCAGTTGTTGCCTTTTTGATGGCCTCTCCATGTGACCATAATTCTCTGATGCTGTTTCCAAAAAGAGGTAAGACTGGCATTGGCACTTTTCTTCAATATTTAGAAGAAAATTTGTTCTTAATATTTAGAAAAAATTTCTTAAAAGTTGACAGGTAAATAACACTCTTACCTGGTTTCCAAAGAGGAAATAGATCCCCTGCCATCCTTTTAATTCTTTTGCTTATTCCATAGGTGGATATTTGGATTTTAGTCAAGTCCCATGTTACACAGGGTTTCCCTGGTTGTGCCAGTGGTAAAGAATCCACCTGCCAATGCAGCAAATGCAAGAGACGTGGGTTTGATCCCTGGGTTGGGGGAAGATCCCTTGAAAAAGGAAACAACAACCCACTCCAGTATTCTCGCCTAGGAAATTCCATGGACAGAGGAGCCTGGCAAGCTACGCTTCATGGGGTCACAAAGAGTCAGACACAACTGAGCATGCGTACACACATCTTACACAGAGTTCCTGAAGTTCACCTGGAACTTATGAACACACATAAACATTCAGAAGGGAAATTAAATTTCTCAGTTCCAAATACAGATGTACTGCAACATGACTTTTGCCACTGAATCTAATGTGCCCAAGTCCAATCAGTGAGGTACAGTCTGAAGTGCACTAGTCTGGGACCAGGAGGGTCACTTACGAAGTCTGTGACCAAGGTCGAGGGATTTAAATTTTCAATTTCTCCATTTCCTCATCTGTAAAACTAAATGTTTGGATTAGGGTGAAGTGCTCAACCAAATTATACATTAGAATAGTAAACTATCGAATATCTGTACTGTGAACCTCAGGAATAAGCAAATAAGAGACAGGACAGAAGATGGCATGTTTTTAAAATATGAAACAGCAGATACTAAACTGAGGTTCCTGCTGTCTCTGACATTCTGCTACATCTGTTTTTTATATATATATATATACATATACACATATATATATATACACATATACATATACACACACAAGTCATGTATTTTTTTACACACAGGTACATGTATTTTTACACACAGGTATATAGTGGTCATTTATTTTTAATTTGGTGATTTTTATAGTTTCAGAAAGTTTATGCCTTTCTATAGGTCTCAAATTTTCTACCATATATTACATATTTTATAATTAAAGAAAGAAAATGATAATTCTTTTCCCATAACGACATACTCATTTGTGTAGGATGTTGTCCAACAGAGACCAATAGACAACATTTGTGTAGGAAGTTGTCCAACAGAGACCAATAGACAACATAATATGCCCCTGTCAGTGTCCAAAAGGGGTGATATAGCAGCAGCAGTAATAATAATGACAAAAAACATTAAGCTGTTATTTGAGCCCTGCTTTTTGTTTTATACCTCTATTTTCATGTTATGTAATATAGTGAACATTTCTTATTTACCAGGCCCTGTTCTACGCTCTTTAATTTAAATTTCGTAAGAAATCTATAAGAAAGGCACTATTATGATCCTTATTTAATATATAAAGAAATCCAGGGATAAGGAGTTCTACATCATCAGAATGACACCCCAGCGCATGAAATAGCAGAGAGGAACCAAAGAACTCTGCAAAGGTGAAGTCCATTTTTCTGGCAGAGCATTTAGGAAGTGCTGTCTTTCTGTGTTCTCTAGAGGTGTGGGTCTCAATTGCATTGACCTGACATATGCTTTGAAACATATGAAACATATTTTGTCACTAATACTAGTTCAATGACCAAAGTTTGCTAATTATGTTCTTTTTATTTTATTTTTATTTTTTGTCACTCCATGTGGCTTGTGGGATCTTAGTTCCCTCACCGCGGATTGAACCCGGGCCCTTGGCAGTGAAAGCACCGAGTCCTAGCCACTGGACCACCAGGAAATTCCCAATTATGTACTTTTTAAAGTTAAAAAAAGTGTACAATTTAGTGGTTTTCATTATATTCACAAATTATACGAACAGCACCATGGATTCCAGAATATTTCAACACTTCAGAAGGAAACCCCATACTGATTATAATTCTTTCCTTAATCTTCCTTTTCCATAGCACATGGCAACTACTAATTGACTTTCTGTCTCTATCAATTTGCCTACTCTGGACATTTCATATAAATGAACTCATACAAATATGTGTCCTTTTGTGTCTTCCTTCTTTCACTTAGCATAATGTTTCAAGGTTCATTCATGTTGTAGATATGTCTGTACTTAGCTCCTTTTATGGAGAAGGCAGTGGCATCCCACTCCAGTACTTTTGCCTGGAAAATCCCATGGACGGAGGAGCCTGGTGGGCTACAGTCCATGGGGTTGCTAGAGTCGGACATGACTGAGCGACTTCACTTTCACTTTTCACTTTCATGCATTGGAGAAGGAAATGGCAACCCACTCCAGTGTTCTTGCCTGGAGAATCCCAGGGATGGGGGAGCCTGGTGGGCTGCCATCTCTGGGGTCGCACAGAGTCGGACACGACTGAAGTGACGCAGCAGCAGCAGCAGCAGCAGCTCCTTTTATGGCTGGATAATATTCCATTGTATAGATATACCACATTTTGTTTATCCAATCATCAGTTGGTGGAACATTTGGGTTATTTCCATTTTTTAGTTATTGTGAATAATGCTACTGTGAATATTCATGTATAAGTTTTTGTGAGCTACTATGTATAAAATAGATAACCAATGAGGACCTACTGTATAGCACAAGGAACTATATTCAATATCTTATAATAACCTATAATGGAAAAAAATCTGAAAAAGAATATATATATATATATATATATGTATATGTATAAAACTGAATCACTCTACTGTACTCCTGAAACATAAATCCACTATACTTAAATAAAAAGTTCTTATATCTATACCTAGGAATGGAATTGCTGTGTCATATGGTAACTCTATGTTTAGTTTTCTGAGGAATTGTCAGACTTTTTTCCAAAGTGGCTGCACCACTTACATGTATACCTGTGGTGGATTCATTATGATATTTGGCATAACTAATACAATTTTGTAAAGTTTAAAAATAAAATAAAATTAAAAAAAAAATACTTTTCCACCACTGGTGTATGAAGATTCCAGTTTCATCATATTCTCATTAATGTGTTTTTTAAAAAAATTCCCATTTTACTGGGTGTGTTTACAGCAATTTCATTGTGGTTGTGATTTGAATTATCTAAATGACTAACAATGTTGAGCATCATTTTATGTACTTATTGGCTATTTTTATATAGTCTTCAGAGAAATGACTATTCAAATCATGAAACCATTTTCAAGTGGGTTATTGTCTTTTTATTGTCAAGTTGTGAGAGTTATTTATGTGATCTGGTTAATTTCCAGGGTTCTCAAAAGGCTGATTTAAAATTTTTGCCAGTGTTCTCATGGCTTTTATGAAGGAAAATATTTTCATAGGTCCTGACTACCATTCCCAAAGGTCTTCCCTAATTATATACTTTTAATAATCAATCACTGGAAGATAATTTGGAAACTGTATTTCTGCTAAGGGATTCAAACTTAGGGTACATAACAAACTCATAAAACTGTGTGGAAAAATTTTAAAAATCTAAAAGAAAATAGATAAAAGCTATGAACAGAAATTTCACAAAAGAGGAAAATTAAAACATGAAAAAATGTTCAATATCATTAGCCACTTGGAAAATGCAATTAAAATCATGGTGATACATGACATGCATCTATCAGATTGACTAAAATAAAACAGAATGTTGACAATTGCTGGTGAAGATATAGAGAGTTTGGATCACTATATGTTCATGGTGGAATCTATAATGATACAGCCATGTGGAAAGCAATTTGTCAGTTTCTTACAAAACCAATTATTATATGATCCAGCAATTATACTCTTGTGCATTTATCCCAGAGAAATAAAAACTAATTTCCATAAAAAGTCTTGTATATGAATGTTCATAACAACTTTATTTGTAATAGCTGAAAACTGGAAGCAATACAAATGTAGTTCAACAAGCTGATAATTAGATCAACTGTGGCACATCCATACCAAGGAATACTATGCAACAATAAAAAGGATACACTATTGATACATGTAACAACATGGATGAATCTCAGGGGAATTTGCTTGAGTGGCAAAAACAAATCTCAAAGTGTTGTATTATGTATGATGGCATTTATATAACATTCTTGAAATAACAAAACTGTAGACATGGAGAACAGAGTAGTGGTTACTAGCTTTTATGGATGGGAAAGATGAGAGGGAAATGGATGTGACTATAAAAGAACAATATGTGGGACCTTAGCAGTGATGAAACAGCTCCATATCATGATCATTGTGGTAGTTATATAAATCCATACATGTGATAAAATTACAGGGACCCTCACACACATTGTAAAACTGATGAAATCTGAATAAGCTCCGTAGATTGTACCAGTGTCAATTTCCTTGTTTGGATATCCTAGGATAGTTCCCTTTAGGAGAAGTAGGTAAAGAGAACACAAAGTTCTCTGTACTCCTTGCATCTTCCATGAATCTATCATAATTTCAAGACAAAAATATAAAGAAGCCAGTCAGAGAAGACCTGTGCTTAGTCCTGCAGTTGTTATGTTGCACTCACCTACATTTTGATAGCTTTCCTCAAGTGAAGAGAAGAGGTGAGGAGTCAAAGCTAGTAATCTGGAAATTGAAACGAATCACAATAGGTCCATTTGAGTGAATGTCATGGCAAAAAAGAAAGGCTCAGAAACACCACCTTCTGGGATCAGAGAGTAAAGTACAAGGATAATGCAATAATGGAGGAGAGTTATGAGAGTATAGGTTTGCTTATTTATGTGTGTTTGTTGTTAAAATTTTACCCTGTGAATCTTTTCATAGTGGATTTCAAAATGACAGCCTCTCAACCTCGCTAAGGTTAGTTTTAGGTTTAGGGCATTTTCTCACTATATTTATATTTTATACTGCAAGAACAATTCTGGTTCTTAGAAAATGTAAAATCCCTGATATGTTCTCACACTAGCAATGCCAGGGAAGAAAAGGCAATGAGTTTTCCTTAAAAAACCCTACAGTCCAAGGGACTGAACTGACTCTAGTTTCCTAATTGGTGGCAGAAACTCTATTTGCTATGATGTTGCTGACTTAGCACAATCACTGGACACTTTGTAAAGATTATACCTAGCATTCCAGTCAATAGAGTAGTTTATTTGTAGATGTCCTATCTTCCTCTTTAGACTATATTCTTTCCCAGGACAAGGATCGAATTTATTTCATCCTCATATTCTAAATGCATACACAAGGCCTGGACCTTAGTAAGAACCTAATACACTTTTGATAAATGAATAAGTGTGATAGATGAGGTCATCATACTTGGAAAATGTGTATTTTGGGATCCCCAGACTTGATAGTAAGGGTAGCATATTTCATTCTCTTGACCATTTCTGTAAGTTTTACTTTCAAGTTTTGGGGTCCAAATATGGTCCAGTGATACCATAGTTCTAGATCCAGGGCCAACTTAATGTTTGAATAGACTGGAAGTTTCCTACGTTCTATATTTTGAGGGAAGGACTTCACACCCAGACACCCAGAAGGCCTTTATCTTAGTCCATTCTGGCTGCTATAACAAAAATACCACAGACTAGGTGGTTTATAAACACAGGAATTTATTTCTGGGGGCTGAAAGTCCAAGAGTCAGGGTGCCAGCACTGACGGGTGAGGGCCCTCTTCCAGGGTGCAGACTTTTTGTTGTGTCCTCCCGTGGAGGAAGGGGTGATAGATCCCTGTCACTTCTATAAAACACTAACCTTACTCAATAGGCATCCACCTTCATGACCTAAGCCCCTTCCAAAGGCCTCACCTCCTAATCCCATTACATTGGGAATTAAGATTTCAATGTATGAAATTTGGAGGGACACATTCAGACCATAGTGGCCTTCAATATGATCTTAGACGGGGGTAACTGAAGTAACCTTCAACATTGATTCTGAACCCCACGTTTTCCAAATGAAAAACTGGAGAGAGGAGAAGTGACTCATCCTACCTCATCTAGCAGGTGAGTGAGATGGCTAGAATTGGAGTGCCTATCTCCCAAATTCTAACAAAATGAAAACCACACTCAGCTTCTTTCTACAATGATAGGCATTTTTTAGGAAACAATGAGTTGGAATGATCCGGAGCCTAGACTGAGGGATGTAGTGGGAGATTAGTCACGTATAAAACACGAAAAGAAGTGTCAGTATTTCCTAATGTACATTTTGAAAATACCTGCCTTGTCATTAGAGCAAAAGAACAAATGCCTAAAGTGTGCTCCCTACAGAAGTGTCTAGGAACACAATCCAAAAGCATTCCTGTTTAGCATCGTTGGTCAGGTTGCGGAGGACCTGAGGTTTTGATGAACTACATAGCCAATGCTGAGTAGCAAGTGCTAGAACAATGAAGCAATCTAAGGTGGCTCTCAGAGCTTTATTAATCAATAGATGCAAGAATATTTTAAAAGGTGAGATAGTTAAATAATTGAAGTTTACGCCAAAATGACTATTGAAAAGTGAAAACATTTAATGTGGCATGGTGACTAAGTAATGTTTTTTTTGCTTCTGACCTGAGAAAAATTTTTACAGCTACACTGGAAAGGCTGGATTTTATGTAATTAGAAAAATATTGTTGAAAGGCTCAAATAGACTGATTCATGTCAATGTACGGCAAAAAACCACTACAATATTGTAATTAGCTTCCAATTAAAATTATTTAATTAATTAAAAAAAAAGAAAGGCTCAAATAACTACCAGATAGCACATTTATTTATAAAGACTGCTAGGAGAGGAAGTGAGAGAGTTGGAGGAAGCCCCCTGGAGGAGGGCATGGCAACCCACTCCAGTATTCTTGCCTGGAGAATCCTATGGACACAGGAGCCTGGTGAAGGGGGTGGGGTGGGGGGTGCTACAGGCCATGGGGTTACAAAGAGTCAGACACGACTGAGGTGACTGAGCATGCATACATATGTGGAAGAGCCTCCAAGGACCAAATGCAGAGGTTTGAAATTGATCAGACATTATCAAATAAGGAAACAATATGGCCCAAAGGATTTTTAGGAAGTTTATCTAACTGGGATATGAAGTGGAGGTAGTGGGAGACAATAGCATTAATTCAGGTGGAATGTTCCAGAGAAGGTGGCTCTGAGAATGGTTTTAAAAAAAATAGAAAATAAAAACAAATAAATATTTGCAACTGTCAGTGATTAGCCATGGGAGATGAAGAGACAATTCAAAGACCTTGTATTTCTGAGCTTGAAGCTGGTAAGAGTGATCTTACTTCTCATTTGGGCCAGCTTGGGGGAAAGCCTAGTGAATTCAATTCGGTGCTGACGTGGAGAAATAGCTAAGCTTTAGGGGAATGTCCACATGGGCTTGGAGCATGAATTGGACTTAGCCGGAGATTACGATTTGATTTGGAGATTCATTAGTTAGCAATGATGAATGAAAACATGAGATCAGGTGAGCACTTGGAGGGGATGGAAAAGTAGAAGGGCAGATTAAAGAGCAAGCCTTGTGGGACATGTCCAGCTCCCCAGAGAAGGACCTAGAATGTTCAAAAGCTATCCAGAAAAGAAGAAAGTGGAAGGAATTCTTACCAGACTTCAAGACCTATGAGAGTTACAGTAATTTAGACTGTGTAGTTGGAGAAGGCAATGGCACAGCACTCCAGTACTCTTGCCTGGAAAATCCCATGGATAGAGGAGCCTGGTAGGCTGCAGACCATGGGGTCACTAAGAGTTGGACACAACTGAGCGACTTTACTTTCACTTTTCACTTTCATGCATTGGAGAAGGAAATGGCAATCCACTCCAGTGTTTTTGCCTGGAGAATCCCAGGGACAGGGGAGCCTGGTGGGCTGCCATCTATGGGGTTGCACAAAGTCGGACACGACTGAAGTGACTTAGCAGCTGTAGCAGCAGACTGTGTAGTAATGGCATAAGAATCAATAAATATATGAGTAGGACAGAATAGAGAGTCTGGAAATAGACTCACACATATATGTGTTTATTTGATTTCTTGTCAAAAACACCAAAGCAACCTAATGTGGAAATAAAAGTCTTTTCAACCAGCAGGGCTGGATATTCACAGTTTAAAATTAGCCTCAACTAGGACCTTATACTGTACACAAAAGTTAGTTCGAGCTGGATCATAGATATAAAACATAAAAGCTAAGGATAAGACATAAAAATCAATAATAATGCAAGAAAATAATTTATAAATTAGATTTTATCAAAATTAAAATGTCTGCTCACTAAAAGGCATCATTAAAACAATCAATAAAAAGGCCATAAAGTGGAAGAGAATATTCACAAATCACATATCTGACAAAGAACTAGTATCTGGGTTATATAAAGAACTCCTACAGATCAATAATAAAAAAGACAGTGTGATATAAACGGGCAAATCATGGGAGCAGACATGTCGCAAAGGAAGATACACGAATGGCCAATAAGCACATGAAAATGTGGTAGACATCACTAATCATTAGGGAAATGCAGATTAAAGCCAAATGGGATAACTACTACACACATACCAGAATGGTTAAAATGAAAAAGAATGAAGACACAAATGCTGACAAGGATTTGGAGCAACTGGAGCTTTTATACTCTGTTGGTAGGAGTGTAAAAAAAGTACTACTTTGGAGAAAGTTCTGACAGATGCATAAAATGAACCATACACCTACTCCAGGAGAACAGAAAATCTACTCCTTGGTATTTACTTATGTGCCTGTTTCCACAAAAACCAGCATATGAAGCTGCTTATAGCAGCTCTCTTCCAAACAGCCCAAATTTGGAAACAGCCCAGGTGTTGCCAACTGGAAATGGGTAAGCCAACTGTGGGTATAGCCAAATTATGTTCCCTGGTGGTTCAGTGGTAAAGAATCTGCCTGACAATACAGGAGACCTGGGTTCGATCCCTGGGTCAGGAAGATCCCCTGGAGAAGAAAATGGCAAACCCCTCCAGTATTCTTGCCTGAAGAATCCCACACACAGAGGTGCCTGGCGGGCTACAGTTCATGGGGTCACAAAGCGACTTAGCGACTAAACAACAACACTCTGCAATAAACAGGATGAAATACAGATAACACACAACATGTATGGATCTCAGAAACATTATCCTGAGCAAAAGAAATCTTACACAAAGACCACATATGTATGATAATATTTATAGTAAGTTCTAAAACAGGAACAAGTGATCTAAGGTGAAAAAAATCAGACTGCTGGTTGCCTTTGGGTGGTGGGTGGGAATTGACTGGGAAGGGGCATAAGAAAACTGGTTGTGGTGCTGGAAACACTCTATATTACAAGAGTTTGGGTTCCATGGTGATTATGTTTGTCAAGCCAAATTAATTTTATTCTTAAGAACTTTGTATGTTACATTATATGAAAACTTTAGGTCTCCTTCCCAAAGAAGTATACAAATATTGTGTGTGTGTTTGTGTGTGCATGCTCACCCATGACATGCATGGGGGCCTGTATGTGATGCAGTATACAGATGGAGGCAGAGATGTTATTTTAACTCTGGAAACCTGAAAACTCCAAATAAACTTTATTCAAAGGAAAAAAAACCTTTAAAATGTACATTTAGATGGAAGGAATTTGCTGGAAGAAAGTTTTCCTTTCATTATCTTGCTGCGGCTTTTCTTTCTCTATGTGATTGTACTGGTCAAACAACCCATATTGCTTGACAAATTCTTTTTTAAAGCTGGCAAAGAACAAATTGTTCAATAGATGCGAAGGGAGAATTAGTAAGACCCATCCACTCCAGTCTAATAGGCAAGATTGTGATTCATACTTTGCTCATAGACCATTATCTTTGATCTTTGTCTACTGAAGAGAGCAATTTACTCACTGGGTTTTTACAAAACTTATAGAGCAACTAAGCCTCAAAACTTATATTATACATGCCAATAATCCAGACCTAGGTGGCTCACAGTCTCTTTCCGGCAATGAGACATAATGGAATGAAGCATGGTGGGGAGGTTATTCTCTTCCCAAGCATCTCTTGCATGCATAGCAGGGGCTCTGCCTCCTCTTGTCCAGCTACACTAGTCTGATTAATGTTTTCTGGACATTCAATGCTTTTTAATGACTCTGTGTTTTGCTTATATTGGTTTTTGGTCCTAGAGTCATCTATATTACCTTTCTAACTGTTGAAGTCCTATTTGTCTTTTAAGACTCCACTCAGATGAACTCCTCTTTGAAACTTTTTCAATTTCTCTAATCAATTTTCTTCCACCACTGTGTTCTCCTGACACCTTGATTATATGTATTACAATGTTTGTCCTAATCTGACTAGAGTTGATAGTTGCACGTCTGTTGACTATTCTAGACTGAGAGTTTCTGGAAAGCAGAACCTGTGTATTTGGTTTCTAGTGTGGTTTAGTCACATGATATTCTACTTGATATGGGTGACTTCAAGGATATTTGGATATCTCCTCACTGAAACTTCCCTAAGAGTAGGTAGCAGGACTCTATTTCGTGCCCTACCCACTACATACACACACCATAGGGAAGTGTTTTGTGTGGATGTGGCATACAGCACATTGGTGAATGTAATGATGATGTACTTTGAAATGTCCCTAAGACCCAGGAAACTCAAATGTTGTGCAAGCTGTTTTGTTCAGCTGTTTTATATTAGAGGGAAAACTGTAGTACAGCCAGTCTTTGAGAACTAATTGATCCTAGTTTTGCAACTTTTAAAGAAGAAAAGAACACTTGGGTTGGAACCATCCAGTTTGTATTATACAAGGGTATTAGTGATGCAGAGGTTTACATATATGAAGAATGTAAAACCGAATAGTTATTTCCAGTTGGAGTTCCACTTTACTAATCCCAATAAGGAAGGAAAATGTCCCCATTGCTCAAACCCTAAAATATCTTTTTTTTCTGCAAGATTCACTCAATGTCAATCCATTTATCCTTGCCCGCATGCTTTCTCCAGACCTCAGTCATGTGCTGCGGTGCACTGAAGGCTTATAAGGTAAAAAATATCCACTGAGCCAACAAGCTGAGAAATTGACTCCAAGGAGCTGAGTTTTTACTCAGTCATCACCCTTGTACATTTCTCTTACTCTAAGTGTTAACTTTGCAGAATTGAAAACAAATTGAGAGCACACAATTATTTAGAGTACAGAATGGACAGACATGCTAACATGTTGTGGGGACAAATCTGAACAATTCTCCTTAGTGAAAAGAGGTGTCATAGCTGGCAGGACAGCTTCAGAAGCCAGGGGGCACTATTTTTTAAAATCTGATTTTATTCTTCCTAGTATTTTTTGAAGTATAGTTGACTTATAATATTATGTTGGCTTCAGATGTACAATATAGTGACTTGAAATTTTTACACATTATAAAATGATCACTATGATCATAATAAATTTAGTTACTATCTGTCCCCACATGCAATTATTAAAGTATTATTAGCTCTATTCATTGTGCTGGGCATTACATCCCCATGACTTGTTTATTTTACAACTGAAAGTTTGTACCTCTTAATCCCCTGCATCTATTTTGCACAACCCCTACCTCCTTCCCCTCTGGTAACCACCAGTGTGCTGTCTGTACCTATGA
The DNA here is from genome assembly GCF_019923935.1 of Bubalus bubalis. Lineage (NCBI taxonomy): Eukaryota > Metazoa > Chordata > Mammalia > Artiodactyla > Bovidae > Bubalus > Bubalus bubalis. The sequence goes on along the minus strand of NC_059181.1, from coordinate 120,484,133 downwards.
GTCTATTTTGTTTGCTTTTTCCATGTTGTCACAAATGGCAAGATTTCATTTTTTTCATGGCCAAGTACTATTGCACTGTATATTTATATGCCACATCCTCTCTACCCATTCATCTACCAATAGGCACTTAGGTTGCTTCCATATTTTGGCTACTGTAAATAATGCTGCAATAAACTTAAGGGTGCACATATCTTTTTTTAGGTTATCTTATTTACATTCTTTTTTCAGTTGAACTATAGTTGATTTACAATGTTGTGTTGGTTTCCTATTGTAGCAAAGTGATTCAGTTTTATATATATACATCTGTATATATGTATGTATATATATATATATATACATCTGTATATATGTATGTATATATATATATATATACATCTGTATATATGTATGTATATATATATATACATTCTTTTTCAGATTCTTTAAAATTAGTGTTTTTGTTTCCTTTAAGCAAATATGGAGAAATGGAATTGTTGGATCATATGGTAGTTCTATATCTTGAGGAGCCTCCATATTGTTTTCCATAGAGGCTGCACCAATTTGCATTCCCACCAACAGTGTAGGAGGGCTCCTGCTTCTCCAGTCTCACCAATGCTTATTATTTCATGTCCTTTGTGTAACAACTGTTCTGACAGGTGTGCGGTTAGGTATCTCACTGTGAGATTGATTTGTATTTCTCTCATGACTAGTGATGTGGAGCATCTTTTCAGGTACCTGTTGGCCATCTCTGTCTTGAGTCCTGGTTTTTTTAACTTGGCTGTCCCAGTGTCCCTATGGAATAGACATATGTTATCCTCCCAGAGAAACAGAGCATCTCTGAGAATCTTCGGGGTCACATCTATGTGTGTGTGTGTGTGTGTGTGTGTGTGTGTGTGTGAAGTGACTGATGAGAGACAGAGAGGCAGAGTGTGTGAAAAAAAATTAATGGAAAAGAAGAGATTGCATTGATATTTGGTAAATTCGTTTGGAATCCTCATATTGAAAACCAGCCATATTGGGGGTTCTAGAAAGACTGCCTGCATAATGACAGAATTGCAGCTGTTACAAAACCTCTTCAAGAATGCCCACGTAGAAGTGGAAACATTCCCAGAAGATGCCCTGTACTTTGCTTTATTTTTTTTTTATTAGAGTAAGTGTGATGAAGAAAATACCAGACATTTGTATTCGTGTGTATTAGCAAAAGGGCTGACTTATTTGGCATAGAATATTGCTCTCTGTGTAGCAAATTCAAACTAACCTCTAAAAAGTAGCACAATGTTTAGAGATTAAAAAGGTCCAGGATGTGATGATTCATAAAAGATCAGATCAGATCAGATCAGTCGCTCAGTCGTGTCCGACTCTTTGCGACCCCATGAATCGCAGCACGCCAGGCCTCCCTGTCCATCACCAACTCCCGGAGTTCACTGAGACTCATGTCCATCGAGTCAGTGATGCCATCCAGCCATCTCATCCTCTGTCGTCCCCTTTCTCTAAGTGTGGATTTTCCCCTTTTTTTCTCATTTAGAGCTAAATAGGAACCCAGAATTTAAGGCACATTCTGTTGCATGTACCTGCTTGTAGCATTCCCATTCATTAGGGGTAAAGGGCACACCCAAGGTGTCAGAAAAAGCTAGCATGGTGGCCAGGTGGCTTCATTCCAGGATAGCTAAATGCATCAAGCCAAACCCTGGGACCACGTGTTTTGGCATATAGCGTGATGAAAAGTATGATAAGTTGTCATTGTCAATAAAGTCAATAATTTGGGGCACAAATGCCTACCCTAGTTACAGCTCTCCACTTGGTTTTGATTGGAAATGGTCATCCATTTTGCCACTACCACATTCCTATACAGATTCTGGTACAATAATAGGGTGCTGCTATAATCAAGATCTAAAATGTGGAAATGGCTTTAACTAGAGGTTGGAAGAAGTTTGAGAAGCATGATAGTAGAAGTCTAGATTGCCTTGGAAAGACTGTTGGTAGGAATACGACGTGCCAGTGAGGGCACATTTCAATTTATCTCATGAATAACACACCTCAACTAAATGAGGTTTCTAAGGCACCTGGATGACATTTATTCAAAATGGTCATCAGCCCTGGATTCCGCCATGCCTTCTCCACAGACTGGTTATTAATAATAATCAGTCAGTGTAGATGAAGAGATGATCCTATTGGATATTCATTTCCTCCACTGTGTTCACTTGGATTATGGCTGTTTGGAAAATTTGGATACATGTTGCTGGCTCCTTTGACAAGTTCTTCAGTGAACTTGGAAGAAGGAAATGACAACCCACTCCAGTATGCTTGCCTGGAGAATTCCATGGACAGAGGAGCCTGGAGGGCTACAGTCCATGGGGTTGCAAAGAGTCTGACAAGACTGAGTGACTATCACTCCCTCACTCAGTGAACTTGATTGGCTTAGGACCAGGCCAGTGAGGAAGGTGAGGATAAGGGCTACAGATCACTTTCCTGCTCAGTCCTTTAAGGATTCGTGTTCCCTCCAGGTACAAGAGCAACTCTTCGAGGAAAACTTTAGCATTCGTTTTTCTTTTAAATAACTGCCAGAAGCTTGAAGAAAGGGGTATTGGTTGTTGTTTTCCATATTGTTTCCTAGACTCAATTCGACAAGAAGATATATACTTCTCTGTATATACTCTATGGATATACACTAACAGAGAGTGTGACTACCTGAGATTGAGTGCAAGCCACAGAGCAGTGGTCTCAGACTGTGGTGGGCACCCAATTTAGGACATTCCTAGGCCTGGCCTAAAACTGTGGAAGTAGGCCAAACACCATGGGTGGTTCTGGTATCCCCAAAGGCCTGAGGACCATTGCTCTATTGTAGGGTTAATATGGGCTCTGTGAAACTGTGCCTTCATGGTCAAAGAAGCAGCAGTTCACCCCAGCAGTTCTCAGTTAAGCAGGCTTCCTTAACACAGAACTTTCTAGAATTCAATGTTCTAATACACAGTTTCAATCCTGAAGGATAGTGTGTGTGCCAGTGGTTCTCAAAGTATGGTTCCCTAGGACCAGCAGCCTTACCTGGGAACTTAAAGACCCGAAGGCTTGAGCCCCCTCCAGACCTACTCAATCAGAAACACTGGAGGTGGGGTCCAGCCATCTGTATCTTACAAGCCCTCTAGGTGTCTACAATGTGGACACATATCTGCGAGCCAATAGTCCTTGTGGTGTTTTTCCAAAACTGTTATTTCATCAAACATTTGGCACAGCTAATGTTTCCAACCACGAGAAATGTTACTGGTGTGTGTGTGTGTGTGTGTGTGTGTGTGTGTAATGAAGGTATGTGAAAGTATCGCTGTTTGTGGTGAGGTATTTTTGGAGGTCAGTTTAATTATTGACTTATTTAAAGATCACCTTCGGTTAAAAACAACGTGAGTCAGCTCATAGAGAATGCTGGGAAAAAAGGATTATTCCTGGGCATTTTGGCCACTTCTAATTTATGCCAGGCTTCCCTAAGACTCCAAAGTACTGACTTGTTTGTTACCAACAGACCTATGCTATTCTTGAGCAATGAAAAAGGAAAAGCTGCAAGGAAATTCGTCAATAATCAAATCTTAAAGTCCTTGGAGCAAGACTGAGACAATGCAGTACTTTTCTCTATAGATTGAAAATTAGGAAGACTGAATAGAGGGGGGCAAGGTTGAGTGAGTCTGGTTATGGCATAGGGTACCCAGGCTCCTGTCCAAACTGGGCAGGCAGAATCTTTCATGTAGCTGGACCCAAGAGCTCTGGCACGATGAGGGCTTAAGACAGGATCACAAGGTGACTGAACTGGGCTGGGTTGGCCTAGGCTAGGAGCTCCTGCTGAATCCGGCCCTGATGTCTTAGGAATCAGCAGCCTTCCTTTGTGCAAAAGCATGCTGCTTGGGGCCCCAGGAACTTTATTTGACAGATGCCAATTATGTTTCACTTGTTCCTCCACTCTCACCTTCCTACATGGTCGACTCCTGAAGCATCATGACCAGGCAATGGCAGCTTTGGGGAGATAGTGAAAAGTCATCAACACTGACAGTGTTTATGGTGACCCAAATGTATGTGTCTGTCAACTCAACAAAGACACTCCATGTGTACTTTATTGTAAGTTGTATATGATGAAAAATACTGCAAATGGACACCAAACTCTAGTTACTGAAATACATACCAAATTAGGAGGAAGTGTACAGATATCTGTAGTTGATTTTGAAAAGTATCACAAATAAGATGGAATGATGGATGGATAGATGTACAGTATAGTAGTATATGAATATTAGAACACAGGTGTAGGTTTACCAGCATTCACTGTAAACTTCTTTCTATTTTTAATTTATGGTTTGAAATTTTAATAAAAAAAGAAAATAGCTATGTTCAGTTCTCAGAGATGGAAAGGACTTGAGATACTTAGTCCTGTGCCTTTCCTCTATGGAAAGAAATGAGCATCAGAGAGGGGGAAATGACAGTGTGAACAGCAGGGTACTAGAATATAGATCCTTTTTTACAGTTCATCACTGAATAGGAATGAGAATTCTTCTGTTCCAGCCTGCAGTTCAGTATAACAATTACACTTTTAAGAGTATTCATGTGAATATAAATCTCTAGACTGTAGATTATCTGAAGGCAGTGATCAGATGTACATAATTCAGTGCGTAACTCCAGTTTCTACCACAATTCACGGCACATAATGGACACAGTAAATACACGTTAAAGGATTTTTCTTTGAATGAATATAAAGAGTTTATTCGGTGCGTATCTGGGTATACAACAACAAATATTAAACAACTTTTTTTTAAACTGTTTTGTGCACAGGACAGAAAACTGCCTGTACATGCTATGTCCACTTTTGGAACACAGATTTTAACAATTATTAATGCACAAAATCTTACATATCATGCAACTCTATGCCAAGATTCCAACTTTCTTCCATGCAACAGATATGAAGATCTAAATGGAAACCTAGCTAAGTCTTAAACACTTTTCCAGAAGCAGGTATAAGTATATGTTGTTTAGGGGTAACCAGTCTTAACATTTCCTTGTACACAATATTCACGTGCCAAGTACAATGACAGGAGGACTCATACGTATACAGATAAGACATTTCTTATTTTAACAACACAAAAGACAACATCACAGTTCCACAGTTACTGTCTTTACATAAGAAGCCACAATAATAGTTTAACATGATAACACAAATGGAATTAAGAGAAAACTACACTTGAGGATAATTTTTATTTTTAAGTAATCTTTACTGACTGGGGTTGACAACACAACACAATTTCTACGCACAAAGTACAGCACAAGAACTTGACCAGAATACTACGAATCTAAAGGGGAAAAAATGGTAAAATCACAAGAACCTTGAGCCTGAGATGCCAATTCAGCTTCAACCCTGAATTTGGTTGAGTTGGATTAAGTGACAGAGAGTCAATAGAACCATTGAATTTCAGAAATAATAAAATTGCAACGTAAAGAATACATATGAATCAAGCATAGATAGAAAACATTAAGCCAAAAAAACAACACGGTTCACAGAATTTTGTTTGCCCCTACAAAACACGGAAGCAGTTAATTTTGTTCTGTTTTCTTTTTTGTTTGTTTTTGAAGAACAATGATGGTCTTTTCAATTGTCTTGGTTGGAGAGCAAATTTTTCTTAATCAGCATTAGTGCTGTGAAATGTTTTTGGTTTGTCTTCCCCTAAGCAGAGGTGAGATCATGAGAAAATTGGGCAGTCCTTCTCCCAGATTTAGTTCACTGATCAGGCTCGGCACTGTTTTTTTGCACAAGCTTGATCTAAATTATGGGGCTTTTGGATGGATGAGAAGGTTTGATGGCAGATTAGAATAGTGAACTCTGCCTTGTTTGTTTGGTAAACATCATTGACAAATCTCAACTTTCGGGTGAAGGACTGCTAGAATTCAACAGCACCTGGAGGTAAGGTTCTGTTACAGAGCCCTTGTTTTGCCCTCACTGGCTACGTTGATTCGTTGTGGCTCATAGACTTGCCTCCGTTCAGCACGCCGGAGACACTTCTGCTCTTGGTCGGGGTCCCACTTCCAGATCGGGAGAACTCCGTGAGGTCATGCAGAGACGGCTCCTTGTACATGGCCACTACAAAGCATAGAGACACGGCGTCAGAGGCCATCGCACTGGCCCTCAGCTTTCCTTCTACCCCCTGGGCCTCTCTGCTGGAGGCCAAAACTGAGAAATGCTGCTTTCAAAGACTCAGTAGAGAGTGGACTGGACCAGATGAAGCAAAAGCCAGTCTTGGTACAGAGGTGTGTAGAGAATTCTAATGCCTTATTTCCATCACTGATGGTTTTATATGAAAAGTGAAAGTGAAAGTCACTTAGTCGTGTCCGGCCCTTTGCAACCCCATGGAATACAGTCCATGGAATCATCTAGGCCAGAATACTGGAGCAGGTAGCCTTTCCCTTCTCCAGAGGACCTTCCCAACCTAGGGATTGAACCCAGGTCTCCCGCATTGCAGGAGGATTCAAGTAATCTGGCTCCAGAAAATGTGCTGTCTAAGGGCGCTGTGTTGACTTGACTGGGCAGGCTGCCCCTCTGGTAAACTGCTCTTCTAAACTCGAGCCAGTAACCTCTTGAAGGGCTTGCTTTGCTTTGTCTGGATTTTCTACCCCCTTTCCACTGTGTCTCACTCCTTCTGTCATCCCTACTTCCTGTAGCCCATTCCTATCCCTCACACTTTCTCACTTGCTCTGTGTGTGTGTGTGTGTGTGTGTTAGTTTCTCTTTCGTGTCCAACTCTTTGTGACCCTGTGGACTGCAGCCCACCAGGCTCCTCTGTCCATGGAATTCTCCAGGCAAGAATACTGGAGTAGGTGACCATGCACTCCTTCAGGGGAATCTTCCCAATCCAGGGATCAAACCCACATCTCCTGCATTGGAGGCAGATTCTTTACCAACTGAGCCACCATGGAAGCCCTCTCATTTGCCACCAGGCTTCTAATAATGACCGAAAAACAAAACTGTGAAGGAAAACTGTTGGGAAAATACTGTTGGGCCCAAGGAGATTTCCAATAAGTGTTAAGTGTGCACGCATTTGAGCATCTGTATTTCTAACTATTTTGGCCTACCTTGAGGTTCTTGGCTGTCCTGAGTTAGCAATTAAGCTATTTCCACATAAGTAAGCTGTTACCACATGTAGATATATTGGGTTGGCCAAAAGTTCATTTGGATTTGGCCAAAATAAACTTTTTGGTCAACTCCAGTCAGGAGATTAGATGTTTCCCTCCAACTCTTTTTAAGTGTAAAATTTTACCAAATTTTTGTATAAATGCCTCAGGATGGAAGGATTATGTTCCACTTTCAAAATAAAGGATTAATTTCCATACCGATACTCATTTCATCCACAGCTGGTATACTCTCAAGTTTACCTTTCAGTGGTTTGGGCAGAAAGTGAGCTGCAGGCTTGTTCTTCTTTACATGGTTTCCTTTCATGATCTCTCCTTCTTTGTTCAGACCCAGATACCACCCTCGGCCTGACTGCTGCTGACGGTATATCATCGATGAATATGTCACGTAATAATTTTCAAACACTGATTCTTTGAATTTGCACTCAGGTGTGAAATGTTCCTACAAGAAAAGTAAATAAACAAAAGCTCAATATTTACAGCTATGAATTTCATGGAGAACCATATGGTATTGCCCTTCAGGAGTTTAGGACATACTTTGTTAAAGCTTGTTATGACTGGCATTCTATTTTAACAGCAGAAACTATTATCATTGGAAACTGAGACTATATATAACATTTCATGTGATGCTTTATAAAAAGCCCTAAGTGCAAGGGCTACTGATCAATAATTAGCTCTCTTTGTAATAAGGTAATGGAAAACTGAGAACCAGTCACATAAGTGTAATGTATTAGACAAATAGAGGAGCCAAAGATTGAAGAGACAAGCATAATACTGTCACATGGAGCTTTGTTCCTTTCAAGATTAAATATGAGAAATAAACATCTCATCCTTATACTTAATTTTCATAGATTGTCCACTTACTATATGCTATAATTTTCAATCACCCCAGGCTGAAATCTGTGTTACAGTGTTACAATGCTGAATGCCTAGATTTTTAAAGAATGCTACTAAGAAAGACTAACTTTCACTTTTAGATAAACTAAACTGATTTTTTTTTTTTCAGATCATTGGACCTTGACTTAAAAACAGAAAAAAAAAAAAGTCCCTCATCACCCCATCCTTGCCTTACAGTAACATTTCACACAAATCAATATAGAAGCAAGGAATTTACTTGCAGACATGAGCGAGCACCCCAGGGGATTCTGAACCTGACAATGTGATTTTCTGCCATGTACGTGACCATGTTTTCTTTGGACTTCCCCATACAAATGAAAGGTTCCTGACCCAACAGACTGTTTCTGAAAACAAACAAAACCAGAAAACCTTCTTTTAAGCTTTGCAATATGTGAATTATACAATAAATAGTTATGTAAAATATCCATTTGTAGACAATGAAATGAACAGCATATTTTAACCTCTAAATAATCTGCAGGGTGGCAGTGGGTCCACTTGGAGTCCAAGATAATGAGGAAAATGCTAAGTGAGTTTCCTATGACAGTGACACCAAGGACGCCCTTTGATTCTTGCTATTTTGCTGGGATCTTATCAGGAATAAGTTTTGATAAAACCTGAAAAAAAAAAACCACCTTGCAATAAAATCTTGCAATCTTTCCGGACACCTGTCCTTTGTGAACAATACCTCCATGGTCTTACCTTCCTTCATTTTCATGTTAGGTAGCATTCCAAGCAAAGTATACTATCTGAGCAACAGTATCAGAGAATCACTTCAGCAAAGAGAGACAGATTCCTCAAATGAGGCGGCTTTTTTTCTTAATGTTAAATAATTGAACACTTTTCTTTTTTCTGGAAATCCACAAAATCTGTTTCACTCAGTAATTTCACTGGTTCTTCCATCTGGCTTCCAGAGCGCCTGGAACAGAGTCATCTTTTGGGATAATTTCAGCCTAGGGGCATACTCGGTAGAGACTCAGAAGACTCACACAAATTCAACCTACTCAAGAAGCAATGTACTTTGAAGGCAACTATCACAGGGTAGGAACCAAAGCGTTCTATTTATGGGCTGTGAACACTCCTCTTTGTAGAATTCTCAACATAGGGAAAGCCAAGGTATGCCTACAAAGAAATATGACTAAAATAGTCTCCACGTGTTCTCTGCGGATGAGCACGATTGTATAGAATGTTGGTTTAGCCTTGCCTAGAGTAAAATGAGAACTTCATGTGGCATTTAAAATTCTCCACAATGCAGTCATTACCATGCCTTCAGTCTGTGCCTTTGTGCCTTTATAGACCCCATTCATGTCATTTCCTGGATCTCTCTACCAACTGGCTTTCCTCTCATTCCTCAAGGTTGAGCTCAAATATGACTGCCCTGAAATCATATATGACCTCTCCTAAACAAAGCTAGAGGAGGTGATGCAATTCCAGTTGAGCTATTTCAAATCCTGAAACATGATTCTGTGAAAGTGCTGCACTCAATATGCCAGCAAATTTGGAAAACTCAGCAGTGGCCACAGGACTCAAAAAGGTCAGTTTTCTGCCAATCCCAAAGAAAGGCAATGCCAAAGAATGTTCAAACTACTGCACAATTGCACTCATCTCACACGCTAATAAAGTAATGCTCAAAATTCTCCAAGCCAGGCTTCAGCAATACATGAACTGTGAACTTCCAGTTGTTCAAGCTGGTTTTAGAAACGGCAGAGGAACCAGAGATCAAATTGCCAACATCCGCTGGATCATGGAAAAAGCAAGAGAGTTCCAGAAAAACATCTACTTCTGCTTTATTGACTATGCCAAAGCCTTTGACTGTGTGGATCACAATAAACCGCGGAAAATTCTGAAAGAGATGGGAATACCAGACCACCTGACCTGCCTCTTGAGAAATTTGTATGCAGGTCAGGAAGCAACAGTTAGAACTGGACATGGAACAACAGACTGGTTCCAAATAGGAAAAGGAGCACGTCAAGGCTGTATATTGTCACCCTGCTTATTTAAGTTATATGCAGAGTACATCATGAGAAATGCTGGGCTGGAAGAAGCACAAACTGGAATCAAGATTGCTGGGAGAAATATCAATAACCTCAGATATGCAGATGACACCACCCTTATGGCAGAAAGTGAAGAGGAACTAAAAAGCCTCTTGATGAAAGTGAAAGAGGAGAGTGAAAAAGTTGGCTTAAAGCTCAACATTCAGAAAACAAAGATCATGGCATCTGGTCCCATCACTTCATGGGAAATAGATGGGGAAACAGTGGAAACAGTGTCAGATTTTATTTTTCTGGGCTCCAAAATCACTGCAGATGGTGATTGCAGATATGAAATTAAAAGATGCTTACTCCTTGGAAGGAAAGTTATGACCAACCTAGAAAGCATATTCAAAAGCAGAGACATTACTTTGCCAACAAAGTTCCATCTAGTTAAGGCTATGGTTTTTCCAGTGGTCATGTATGGATGTGAGAGTTGGACTGTGAGGAAAGCTGAGTGCTGAAGAATTGATGCTTTTGAACTGTGGTGTTGGAGAAGACTCTTGAGAGTCCCTTGGACTGCAAGAAGATCCAACTGGTCCATTCTAAAAGAGATCAGTCCTGGGTGTTCATTGGAAGGAATGATGCTGAAGCTGAAACTCCAGTACTTTGGCCACCTCATGTGAAGAGTTGACTTATTGGAAAAGAGTCTGATGATGGGGGGGATTGGGGGCAGAAGGAGAAGGGGACGACAGAGGATGAGATGGTTGGATGGCATCACCAACTCGATGGACATGAGTCTGAGTGAACTCCGGGAGTTGGTGATGGACAGGGAGGCCTGGTGTGCTGCAATTCATGGGGTCGCAAAGAGTCAGACACAACTGAGCGACTGAACTGAACTGACTGGAATCAGAACCGATGACACTTGTATTTGTGTTCCCAGGAACTCTTATCTCCATCTCTGGCATGGCCCTGTGACTCGGACATATGCATGCTTGCCTCTAGAAGACAAGGAACTTGTCTTTTATTTCTGAATCTGCCTTTCAGCCATCAGTGACTGATCATATTGCCTAGTTTACTGAACACAGTAAATCATTCAGTTATTGTTTACAGCAGGGGTCCCCAACACCTGGGCCACACACCAGTACCACTCTGTGGTCTGTTAGGAATTGGGCTGCAGAGAAGGAGGTGAGCAAGCGAAGCTTCATCTGTATTTACAGCCACTCCCCATTACTCACATTACTGCCTGAGCTCTGCCTCCTGTCAGAGCACCAGTGACATTAGATTGTCATAGGGGGGCGAAGACTACTGTGAACTGCACATGCAAAGGACCGAGGTTGTGCGCTTCTTAGGAGAATCATCCTGAAACCATGCCCCGCCCCCTCCCCGCCCCTGTCTTTGGAAAAAACTCTCTTCCACGAAACCAGTCCCTGGTGCCAAAAAGGTTGGGGACCGCTGGTTTACAGGATTTGCATTGCAGAGGTTCAGATTGACGTATTGGAAACACCAGGATTCAGAAGTATCAACCCAGTAAGAAGTCTGCAGGGAATTTCCTGAATACCACAGAATGAAATCAGCTGTATGTAGATGGAGGCTGTCATTTCAGGGACAAATCCTGTTTGTGTGACTTCGAATCTGTTCACAATAACAGATACTACACAGATACTGGCACCTCCAACATGCGGAGGAAAAAAAAAAAAACTTGGCAATTGTTACAACTATTGGAAAATGGCAAGGAAGGACTCAATGAACTGAATGCTCTGTCACATCCTGGCAATTTCTTAGTCATCACCACTAAATTTGGACTCAAGAACTCAGTAGAGAGGGAGGAAAATGAGGCCAAAAAAAGAATGTTGAAGCAACCAAAGCAGTGTTCTGTTCTCGGTGTGTGACACTGTCATTTTATCCAGTGCTGAAATGAGTAGGCAGAAGAGGCTTGATTTTTATCAAATGTGGAAAGATGTGAACATCCCACCCAACACAGGAAGGGCCACCAAAGGGAAGAGGGGTATAGCTACATCTCTGTGTCTCAGCAGCGGTTCACAGAAATAATAGAAATCGGATTGAACCCTAACCAGAGAAGCCTTATTCACAGAATACCAAGTAGACCTCTGGCAAGCAATCAGTCTTTGATTGATCTGGAGATGATTATTAGTGGTCTGGGAAAAAAGGTACCACAGTGGCCTTGACACTTAGTAGGCATGAAATAGAGGCAGCACTCACTGTACTCTGTATTGAATAGGCACCAGATAAATACTGGCTATCATAATAAATGAATTAAAAAGATGTCAAGCATTCCCTGCACAGCCACGAAGAAATTACTTGGCATGAGTACAAAAGAAAAGGTGCTTTATGTCTTCTAACCTTTCATGCATTGATTTCTCTTAAAAGTTGTTTACCTCTCTTGCATATCTATACTTATTTCAGAGGAATAATGTTAGTAAGGTTCAGAGGAATAACTCTGAAAAAAAAATTCAATCTTTCTCAACTCTCTTTTCTGTAATCATTCTCTCTATTCCCCTTAAAGTTCAAGGCTAGTTTTTTCCTCAGTGATTACCTAACTTTTTTATCCACAGAATCCATACCAGTTAATGACAGTGATTATATTTTGAGTAAAGAATGAAAAATCTACATTTGCAGAATGAACAGATCCAGGAGCAAAACCTAACAGTACAATTTTTTTTTAACCAATTAATTCACTATTAAGGGCAATATAGCTCTTTGAAGGTTTACCACTGACAAGATGAAAACATCTGAAACCCTCAACATCAGGTCAATAGAGCATATTAGAGAATACTTAGAGCTACAGATGGTGATGCTCAGCTGCCCTCAGTGGGGCATATTAGACTTCCACACAGACTTTGACAATCAAGTGAATAAGGCATTCATGCAATCAATAATGCAGGATATATGCAAAGAGCCCCCCAGATCCAATGGTGTGCTAGAAAGCAACTTTGTCCCAGAAGAAAGGCTCTGGACCTGGGATAGCAATTTACCCTGGTGCCTTGAGTTCCCTCTGGCACCAAGGGCACAGGATGGAGGGGATAAAATAGCTCTCCGGCCTCTTGGAGCTGGGGCCAGGTCAGAAGAAGCATGGGCTGTGATGGTAGCTTCCCGGAAGGGAGCCTACTAAGGGCCTCATCACTCCGCAGGGGATGTGAAGCTGTATCCTCAAGAAAGTGAAAGTGTTAGTCAGTCGGTCATGTCCGACTCTTAGCAATCCCATGGACTGTAGCCCGCCAGGCTCCACTGTCCGTGGAATTCTCCAGGCAAGAATACTGGAGTGGGTTGCCATGCCCTCCTCCAGTAGAGCCATAACCCAAATGGCAAGAGCTCAAAACCATCTGTATATCATGTATATCATCTCCACATGCTAAACACGTCCACAATACCACAGTGCACACACCCATGGCTAAGTGCCTTCTTGATTAAAAGAAGTCATTGTGGGGCTGGGGGGTGGGCTTCTCTGGTGGTCCAGTGGTTAAGGCTTCACTTTCCAATCTGACAGGTATGCATTCGATCCCTGGTTGGGGAGCTAAGATCCCACAAGCCAAAAAACCAAAACATAAAACAGAAGCAATATTCTAACAAATTCAATAAAGACTTTAAAAATGGTCCACATTTAAAAAAAAAAAAGTCATTTGGCAAACACACACCGTAATAGCAGCGTTTTCATACTTTTGCCCCCAGCTTTTGTATTTGCAGCTATGCTACCAACCGACAGGGTGGCAGTGTTCTACTTGAGTTTGTTTGTACCTCACTAGACTTTGAAGGGGAGAAGGCAATGGCACCCCACTCCAGCACTCTTGCCTGGAAAATCCCATGGGTAGAGGAGCCTGGTGGGCTGCAGTCCATGAGGTTGCGAAGAGTCGGACATGACTGAGCGACTTCACTTTCACTTTTCACTTTCATGCATTGGAGAAGGAAATGGCAACCCACTCCGGTGTTCTTGCCTGGAGAATCCCAGGGACAGGGGAGCCTGGTGGGCTGCCGACTGTGGGGTCACACAGAGTCGGACACGACTGAAGCGATTTAGCAGCTTAGCAGGCTTTGAGGATTTAGGAATATCGTGAATGCTTTGAACACATTTCTCTCAAAAGAAATCTTTTTTAAAAGGGCGGTGCTGATTTCCTTGGATCTCAAGAGACCAGCAGAGTCTCCTTAGGTTGTCCATACATAAAATGGCAACACGGAGGTCCTAGGCTGTTGAACAAAGCATGAACACTGAATGTAAGTTTTCGCATATGTAGACACTATGTGAACTGCACAAATCCTGGTAGAGATGAATGTGTCTCCATACATTTTGCTCTATTCACATGTCACATTTTTATTGGCATTATAGAACACAGAAAAACAGTTTATAGGTCGATGAGTGGGCATTTAAAGAAACTTTTAAAAATGAACTCAATAAAACATGATTTCTTCTTTTCAGCAAGTTCTAGAAACATAACTAATCTATCTTGCCCTTTACTTCTCTCACTTCCTTCTCTCTTCTGGCCACATTTTCAGTAGCCTGACAACCCAATTAATTTAACAATTACTGCCAAGAGCAAGGGTCACTCTTCTGATTCTCAGCCATGTTCTGATGACAATTATTTTCTAGATTTAAAGTTAGCAGCTTATACAAACAGGTCTGACTTGTGTGTGTCAATTATTCCCCAGCCTAATGAAAATAATATGCAGATTAACATTAGATTTTCAACTCTGTTTAAAAAAATAAAACAAAATAGAATCAAAATATAAATCATACCCATAGGGCACGGTGACCCCATAACTACCTATATTCTCTATATAAGCTTCCCTTCTATTGGTGATTTCAAAATCCAGGATTAATTATTATATTCAGGACTTTGATGTTCTCTCCCAGGGCATATTTGATGTGAATGAACTTCATTATTACTAAGATCAAAGCACGGGAAGGGAGAGGTTGGGGAAGAAGGAATCAATACTTAGCCAGTGCACTGTAGTTAAACAAAATTATTAATTCATGATAAACAGAGTTTGGTTTGTTCACTCAAATATTCCCTGGACTGTGGGATACTTGAGGGCAGCTCCGAGCATGGGGCCTGGCTTAGAGTCAATGATCAATATATATCTAGTGAAATAAACAAAGAAAAGAATGGAATTTCATAGGAAGAGGACTTGGGAGATAGCTTATACAGGTCCAAAAAAGGGTTAAACATGGTGGGATATGAATAGAGGGCTGTTTGAGAGGAGAGACTGACAAGTCAGAACTTGCCTGCCAGGGCAGAAAGAGTAGGTGATAAAAGGAGGAAAGCAGCCTACAGATAAATTCAATTTAAAAAACTGCAGAGGGAGGAGAGAAAGGGAAGGACGGAGGGAGGGAGACAGAGAGGGAGGAAGAGAAGAGGGACTAATAAAGACAAAACCGAAGCTGAAGCTCCAAGAATAAAGAGATTTTCTGGTAACCAAGATATAGGCATTAAACTCATACTCTTGGTCTTTGGCTCGGCAAACAGCTAAAGACTGCAACTAAATTCTGTTCACTTGATTTCTGTAAAAAGATGAGGAGGTGGGGTGGGGACCAGTCCTGCTGACCATACTGGATGGTTGGACGAGGAGACAATGAGATGATGTATGTGAAAGAAGCTCTGAGAATTGGAAAGCCCCATAAACATGAAATGTGTGATTACTTCTGATAATACATGCCCAGAAAACCAAGGTAAAATAAATACATTCTCTCTTCTTTTCAAGGTTCTTCTGCACTCTGGAATCTATTTCTAAAGAAAGGATCTGCCTATATTTGTTTTACTGCCATGGAAGGAGATAAATTCTGCCCCAAATGAGGACTGCACGTGAATGACACTCGGTGTTTAGCGTTCTCCTCCAAGCTTGGCTCCCCCAAAACTGTTTTGCTTCCTTCCATTTGTCATTTTAGTCTGCAGTCGGCTGAAAAGACTGCAGTGCTTCAAGACACAGCACTAAAGAGATGAAGTACTGAAAAATAGGCTTCGTGAAATACCACGTCACAAAATGACTTCAAAGTACACGTGCTAACTGGCAACCACTTGCAATGAAACAAATCATAATTAAGAATATGCACATGGGACTATTTCTCCTCATATGGTTATAGTGAAACTTCTCAGTAGCATTTTTGTATTCCAAGGTATCTAATAGACATTTTCATTGACCTTATGTTGAGTCCACAAAATAGGGCACCCCGGTATTGCCTTTCTTCAACTCTTAACAAACAAAAATGAAAAAAAAAAAAAAGGAAATTTTAACGAGATTGTCAAGCAATGGCTTGTATAAACAGAATTAGGATGCAGATATGACCACTTTTTAGCCCTGGGGTTCATTGAGTCCTTTGTATTGGCTTGTTCTAGAGTTTCATCTATTTCTGTAGAGCAGTCTCATGAAATATTGAATTCTACAATTTGTTTTATAAAATACACAGAAATAAGCTAGAATAAAGCAGGAATCAAAACAAAAACACTGCATCCCTTACAGAGCCTAAGAAGGGTGATTTTTGTTGTGGTTAAAAATGATTCTTTTAAAAAAAAGAAAAGAAAAAAAAGACCCTAAGGGCCTCACTAAGCTCCAAACCTGGTCAGCAGATACATTCTGAAATGGAAGTAACTTGCTGAGATTTGTGATGAAAAAGTGGGATAGGCCACACATCTCCAGGGCTGTGTGATTGGTCCAAGACAGTGTCAGTCTGGTCCAAACCTTGCAGAAGAATACAGATTGGCTAGGAATCCAATTAGGGAGCAGAAGAGAGATTTCATTTTACATAAGATATTACAGAGACTATGTGGCCATCATACTTTCTTTAAAAATCTTACTAGATTAAATCTTACTGCTGAACAAAAATCTGTGCATGGAAAAGCATTTTTTTTCAAGTGAAGAACACTTCTCTAAAGTAACTTTCTCCAATTTTTTTTTGTCTATGATGTGTATTAACACACAGTGTTGGTTTTTCTTATAAGCAGGGCTGACCTATGTGCTTTGAAAGGGGAATCAAATATCAGATATGATCTCTAAAAATAAACTTTCCTGTCTTTTGGCTGGTTACTGGAATTAATCTGTGACTATTAGCTAGCTATTCTCCATTACTGTGATGCTTTCTAATTTGTGGCAGGATTCTTCTGTAGAAGAACTTCAGAAAGAAAAGTGAAAGTGTGAGTCACTCAGTCATGTCTGACTCTTTGTGACCCCTATGGACTGTAGCCCACCAGGCTCCTCTGTCCATGGGATTCTCCAGGCAGGAATACTGGAGTGGCTTGCCGTTCCCTTCTCCTGGGGATCTTCCTGACCCAGGGATCAAACCCAGGTCTCCAGCATTGCAGGCAGATTCTTTACCATTTGAGCCACTGGGGAGTCTTCAGAGCAGGATCTAAACCCATCAGCAAGAGAATGACTTTGGAAGAATTTGTAGTCACCAAGCGAATAAACTTTTAGGTTGTACTTTAGATAGCTCTTCCAAGCTTCTGCCCAAATGTTCAAAGCCTGGGAACTGTGAAAACTTTCCCTAGACATCCAACAAACTGTCATGCAAAGAAGAAAGGTTCTTTCTGCATAGATCAACTGAAAAAACTCTGGCAAGGTAGGTGGCCTATTAAAACTAAAATTGTACCCAGGTGGCTGCATCAGGCGCCTGTTCTAGTGCTGCAGGCCACTGTGAGGGTGGTAATTCTGATTTGTGTTGGATAGTGGTTGAGTTAGATTTGATAGGGTCTGTCTCTGCAGAACAGAGTCATTTACAATAGCCAGAAGTCTACTTCTTCAAAGACTTTCAGAGAAGACTTCTTATCTTTTCTCTTGCACAGGTAGCAAAGCAATGCTTCTGCTCAGAAGGAAGTCACTAATATGTGCTTTCCACTGCAAACCAGAAAACCTGGAGTCACAGGGCAAGGTGCAAAGGCCTCATCTATAAACCAAGGATGAGAAAGATGTCATAGAGGGCTATGGGACAACCCATCGCATAACACCTGCAAACGACTTCTGGGGATAGGAAATTGTACAGAGTCCTGTTTCCACATAGAGAACGCATTTCCACTAACATTTACCCCTTGAAAGGAGATAATGAAAGGATGCCTGTGATAGTCACTTACCACGAGTCTGAGTGGTATGATTATTCACTAATCGAAGACTCAGATGGAAGAATCCATTCTCACCTATTCCTTACTGAGAGCCTACGGTGCACCGAGCACTGTGGGAAGTCCCTTTGCCTATATAATGATCTAATTTAATCTCAAAAGCAGGTCTCTGTATGAGCTTCAGAATGGAATGACCTCCCTGTGGCCTGAGAGAGGAGTTCTCCCACCTCACAAAGGAGAAAAACCACAGGAAAGAAGCCCTTACCAAGCCACTCCCTTATGAACTCCACTGCAAGTGCACCCTTTCACCCCAACAGTCACTGTGTAGACAAGTGCTGTGATGTCAGTTCTCCTCTAAATGAATAGTTCCAACGTTGGCTGAAGGGTCAGTCTTTCCTCCGATTCGTGTGTCCTGGCTCTCTGAACACCACAGACCTTCGAACCTGCCACATCAACTTTCCAGATTTCTGACTTCGGGCAGCTGACGTGGGCTCCGATCCTGAATCGATAAGAGGAGAATAGCAACACGTGCCTCCTAGGGAGGACTGCAGAGAGCATGGAAAGCAGCCAGCACACATGGGGGTGCTCACAGACTATGGGGTCCTTGGCCTTGCCTTACTTTCCTGTTCGTGTGATTGACAGGTGAATGCAGTCTCCTCCCCACGACCATCTCAACTTCAAACTGATCAGGGAGTAGAGAGGTGCCTTGCCAGTTCACAGAGCTTCAAGTTACACATGAACTATATGGGTGAGAACTCCTTTCGTTACTGATTCCTTTGCAAGGGTGGCAATGCACTCATCTTTCATTTGGGGCTTAAAATATCCTAAGATTCCAAAATTTGAATTACTGTAATGTGATCAGTGAACCTGCATGATATTAAAGAGATTTGTGAAATAATCCAGTATTAATGGGCCAAGTGACATTTACACATCTCATTTTAATTACTATGCCACAAAAGTGCAACATGACTATTCCATTTCTTTTGTTCTAAACCACTGTTTTGCTAGTTCTACTTTCATCATGTAGGTTACTAATAACAACAATCCTGAAAACTCTAATAGCTCCTTATGTTTAAGCAGCACCTACTTTAACAGTTTTCTACAAATGCTTCAATAGTTAATGACATTCGAGTGACAGATAAGGGACATTTTTATAATGATGACAATAAGAAAGGTAACGATTACAATGGATTTGGTAGACTTTTTTTTTTTTACAGTTGAAGAAATGAAACCAGAGATATTAATGCACTGGAATCTGGCTTTCACACTTTCATTTAGAGAATGAATCCAGAGCAGGGAGGCAACTCCTTCTAGAGGAAGCTGGAATCTGTTTAAGGTAGCCGGAGTTGACATGCGTGTGTGTATGTGTGTGCTCAGTCACTCAGTCATGTCTCTCTGCAACTGTAGCCCACCAGGCTCCTCCATCCATGGAATTCTTCAGGCAAGAATACTGGAGCCATTTCCTTCTCCAGGGGATCTTCCCGAACCAGGGATTGAACCCACATCTCTTGCATTGACAGATGGATTCCTTACCACTGAGCCACCTGGGAAGCCATGTTGACGTGCGAGAGACCCTTATTTTCAGGCAACTTGATCTCTAAGATGTTTCCAGAGCTGAAAAACACCGAGGACCCAGCAGTGCTAACTGGCCTGGGCTGCAGAGGAAAGGAAGAGCTTTAACTCAGAGCACAAGTCAATCCTGCCGGGCAACATTCCACGGATCTTAAGTAATGTGTCCATGGAACATTCTCTTAGTTTATGCCATGAAAACTTGATTCTTCTATGGCAAAATATTCATGTCTGAATTTCAGTACATTTGGGTGCTGCTTTTCTTTTCTTTTTAGGGACCTCTCTACACTCAAGAGTTCTTAGGGGATGACCCCAGAGAACTTTTACTGACATTAGCCTTCTGCCTCTTTAGGTGCAGAGGTGGGTAACTGATAGAGCAAAATAGAAATCAGCCTGATCGGAGTCCTGTGTCTATATGTCTTTGCGACCCCATGGACTGTAGCCTATCAGACTCCTCTGTCCATGGGATTTTCCAGGCAAGAGTGCTGGAGTGGATTGCCATTTCCTTCTCCAGGGGATCTTCCCAACCCAGGAATTGAACCCTGGTCTCCCGCATTGCAAGCAGACGCTTTACCATCTGAGCCACCAGGGAAGCCCTCTCAAGAGACAGACAGACATAAAAAGAGAAGCGGGAGTGGGGCAGACAAAGAGACAGAGAAAGACAACAAGAAATGAGAAGAGAAAAAGTCAAGGCGGCAAGTTCTTCTTTTTCCCAGTTCTATAATCCTGAGGCCTTTGAGAAATGCCTGCCGTTCCCCATCCGGACTCCACCCCTAACCCCACCGTACAGGGGGAGGGTGAGAAAGTGAGCCATCTCTCTTGTTGGAGAAAATCTGTCTCCTGTCCAAATTCCAGGTTGTGCTAAGACCTCAGGGTAAAATCTGAGAAGCCACCCAGGGCAGGTTGTTCTTCTGTAAAGTCAGCATCTATAGAGGAGCCTGATAAACAAATAAACCTATTTCTTCTAGAGATTTTCTTCTGTGGAAAGCACATCCATCTCTGAAGGAAAAGAAAAAGGAAGTCCAGGTCTTTGGAGAAACTCAGGATTAGTATAAAGTTCATTAAAATAAGACACTTTGATATATGAATGTTGTTATCATAAAGTGAATTATATTTTCATAAGAGGGACGTAATGTTCAGATGTGTAACTATGGCGCAGTAAACAAGACAACGGTTCCCTATTTATGACCAAACTCTTGTCACCTGTGATGCTGTTTATGCTCCTCATCACCTGATACTATTGTTTGAGAGAAACCACGGCAGAAAACGCAACACTTTACAACAGTGTTTACACCGAGTATCCAGCTACAATTCATAAATGAGCTTTCAGTAGCTTAGATTAAATTAAATTTGGTCTGTTCTGGATTTCCTGAAATACTGCAGCATTTT
Source organism: Bubalus bubalis (assembly GCF_019923935.1). Classification (NCBI taxonomy): domain Eukaryota; kingdom Metazoa; phylum Chordata; class Mammalia; order Artiodactyla; family Bovidae; genus Bubalus; species Bubalus bubalis. The sequence goes on along the minus strand of NC_059181.1, from coordinate 120,463,124 downwards.
TAGATTCATTTTTTAAAAGGGTTTTGATGTCATTCAATTTTGAAATAAATACAGTTCTTTATCAAAATATGCAATTTCAATTTTCAAATATTTGTTACCTAAGTACTACCAGAGTTGAAAACACAAGGCAAGGATACAATATAAACTATGAGAATATATCAAGATGATTAATATTGCATAAGCTTTGCACAACCATCATCTATTTGGAATAATTTTCAGCTTTCATTTTCAACAGTGTAGATTGTTAAAGCATTTGCATGATAATGCAAAATACATAAATTATCCCTGCAGGGAACACTTAAAACTTAAGGTAATTACATAGCATAGAAGTGATTTCAAAGAACTCCAACAAAATAACAAATAATTCTACAGTCACCCTTTACAATGCTTATTATTCTGTTATCAGTGATCTTGACCACTAAAATCCCTTTCTTTACAATTGTATTCACATTATCAATTCTTACTTTGTTCTTTTACCATCAAGCTCTTACAGCTGGCCCTGAAAATTTGCATGCTGTAAAAGCTGAACTAGACAGCTAGTAGAGATGAATTCCCCAGTTATATTCATGCTGTGAACAGAACCATAACACTCCCTTAATATATCTTATCATTGCACTTTTATACTAAACACGAATCCAAATCAAGTCCTATTTTTTACATTCCTCCTGTTTAAAATCTTTTAATGGCTCCCTGCTGCCTACAGGATAAAATCCAAAACTCCCTGGCCTGGCGTTCAAGGCCCTCCATAATCTCACACATGTGTTCCTACAACTCTAGCATAAGATTCTTCAAGTCCAGCCAGACTGGAGAAATAAGGCCAGGACCAAAAGCAGCAGAGATTTTTCTTATGAATGGAAAAATATCTCCTCCAAACCAATTAGTATGCTTTAGAGGCTGGGATATTCACTGTGATTAGAGAGAATTACTGCGTCACAGGGAATATATAACTAATCTCTCCTGAGTTTCTTAGGCTCTGCATTATTCTTATTTTTTAAATTCAAAGAAAATGTCTTGCACTTCTGGAACATCCCAGCCACCTCGTGTCTCGGTTCTGCACCCTGTGACTTAACAGGGGCTGCCCCCAGGTATGGAATTTTCTGGAGGCCACTTGGTAATAACCGGTAGCTCTTCCTTTCACGGCACAAAGAGAAAAGAGAGTCAAATGTCAGCATGTCAGGAACCTCCAGGCTCAGTTTCAGCCGGAATGCAAAAGCACTTTACAACTGACTATTTCTGAAGACTTTTCACAGTATCGAGGAAAAGGGTAATGAAATTGTATCTGAACAGAAGGAAGCTAAATTATTTATCTCATACTAATTTTTACCAGATGGCTGGTGATGAAAAATCTATACTGGCAAATCTGCTGTATATATTAAAGATAACCAAGGGGGCTAAAACTTTAAATGGTCACAATATATTTGGATTTAGTTTTATGGCTCCTATTGATTCCATACATAGGTTCTTCTAAGTGCATGTGAATGGGACACAATAAATCATCATCAAATCATTAGGAGCTGCATCTTCTATTCATGAATCACATCAGCACTTGGATTATGTATCTTTTTTTTCTTAAATCTGTAGAGAGAATACATTTGGGATGTAGCCACACAATGTTACCTACCATATCCCTCTGTATCAGGAGGTTGCAAATGACACTCCTTCCCCAAGAGAAAGAGGAGATCACAGTCCTCAGAAGGAAATTCCCTCACCAAGCTTCCAGTAGAACCAGTTAAATGCTGACTTCTGATGACAATAAACCGTTGAGGACTGGAAGGGAGATAGGGTGTACCAGATGTACATCCTTTTCTGCTCAAGTGATGTCTCTAGGGAGCGGGTTGTGTGGGTTCAACATTCAATTTGGGCCTGTCATGGATCCCTTTCCTCTCTGAAGCCCACTACTGGAAAAAGCCCACCCTTGTTCTTTGGTTGACTCTCAAACGCCAATTGTTCAGGAAAGGCTAGAATACATTCGATAACACGTGCTGGTTCATATCGAACAAAGCACGTTCACATGTGCCAAGCCACTTGTTACTATTCTCCAGGTAAAGCAGGTAAAAGCGTTGGCCCTGGCAAGGAATTGATGTGTATACCAAATCCCAATGTATGATTCACCTAGTGAGTCAGAGCTCTGAACAACATCTTTATACAATGTATGAAGACGAATTGTCTTACATATCATTTTATGGGAGTTACATGCCTTCAAGTCAATGAAGACTGTTTGAGTGCCTACCATGTGCACTGTTTTTCCTAAACTAGATGCCGATACTCATGGTGCTTTAGCACTTTTGGCAGAGCAGCTGCTGTCCCACAACAGTTGTCCAAAGAGGACTTTTGGAGCTGCAATCAGAACTCATACAGTGCCCCAAGGTGTGTTCTTATGGTGAGAGACAACAGGTCAAAATTGAGTTCCGTAGTCTACAGTGGTCAAGCAAGATACAGACCTACTGCGCATTCTTCCCACTATGACAACCTGATTCAGCATTTATTTCATTTGCAAAAGATTCATTTAGTCATTTAATCTGTTATAGTTAAATGTTCTACTGTCAGCAGCAGCAGCAGCTAAGGAGTTACCAATTGCTCAAAAATTGTGGCGATCCGGGGTCAAGGTACAGATTAGAATGGCAATAGCTGATCAGATCAGATCAGATCAGTCACTCAGTCGTGTCCGACTCTTTGCGACCCCATGAATCGCAGCACGCCAGGCCTCCCTGTCCATCACCAACTCCTGGAGTTCACCCAGACTCACGTCCATCGAGTCAGTGATGCCATCCAGCCATCTCATCCTCTGTCGTCCTCTTCTCCTCCTGACCCCAATCCCTCCCAGCATCAGAGTTTTTTCCAATGAGTCAACTCTTCGCATGAGGTGGCCAAAGTACTGGAGTTTCAGCTTTAGCATCATTCCTTCCAAAGAAATCCCAGGGCTGATCTCCTTCAGAATGGACTAGTTGGATCTCCTTGCAGTCCAAGGGACTCCCAAGAGTCTTCTCCAACACCACAGTTCAAAAGCATCAATTCTTCGGCGCTCAGCCTTCTTCACAGTCCAACTCTCACATCCATACATGACCACAGGAAAAACCATAGCCTTGACTAGACAAACCTTTGTTGGCAAAGTAATGTCTCTGCTTTTGAACATGCTATCTAGGTTGGTCTTAACTTTCCTTCCAAGGAGTAAGCGTCTTTTAATTTCATGGCTGCAGTCACCATCTGCAGTGATTTTGGAGCCCAGAAAAATAAAGTCTGACACTGTTTCCACTGTTTCCCCATCTATTTCCCATGAAGTGGTGGGACCGGATGCCATACGTAAAAACAAATCCTTCAGAATCACACCAGAACGATCAAAGCTGCCCCTGTGATATTACCTCAAGGAACATAGAACCCCTACATTCTATGATTAGCCAAACTCGAGTCAATTTAACCTAGTAACCAACTGCAAGTGATATTATATTGGCATATATAAGTTATCTTATATTGGCAAAGGTTCCGTCATTAAAACACCTTCCTGCAGGGCGAGGTTACTAGTACTCTAACCGCCAGCAACAATATGCTGTAAACACATTTTGGTGTCGCTGAAGTTATACTTTCTGCAATTCTGATCTATTGAAAGAATGGTTTCAGAAGCAAGGTATTTGTGGAAAAATCATAAGGAAAAGGCACGAACAGGTAGGCTGTAAGCTAAGTGACCAGAATAAAGGACAGTACAGGGACTTCCCTGGAGGTAGAGTAGCTAGGACTCTGAGCTCCCAATGTAGGAGACCTAGGTTCGATCCCTGGTCAGGCAACTAAATCCCACATGCCACAACTATGACCCAGCAGAGCAAAAAAAAAAAAAAAAAAGACAGTACAAATACTCCTTTGAGTAAACACTAGCAGAGTTTCAAGTCTCAGAGCTTTGGGGTGACTCCATAGGCCTTGCCCAGTTGTCACAATCTTTGCAATTGTTCTAGCATTAGAAAGAAACAGGGGGTGACAGATCAAACAGATGTGAAGCCATCAGCACTTTGGTGTTTACCTTTGCACCAACACCTCAAATCACGCATGTGGCTCCAATGAGAAAGCAGAGATGGGGTGCACAGAGCAACCCGTCAAGGAAGGACAGATGTACACACCAAGTCCGTTTGAGAACAGCAGATTACATTTTGTCTTTTTAGCAACATTAACTCTCTGTTCTTCTAAATAGTCTCAATGAGTATCCACAGTTGCTTATTGTATTTTGAATGAGCAATAATAGGATTGATTTTCCCTGAGCCTGAGTCACAGCCTGGTAGTAAATTAGGTGCTCAGGAAGGTGTGTTACTTCCTTGAGGCCACTGAGCCATCATTTAAGGCATAATACACTTGCTTTCGTTTGTGAAGATGCACTGACTCACTTCAGTAGGAGTTGTTTTTCCTGCACTGCTGATGGCTGAGTTAAAGGAATGCACTCTTTTTTTTTTCTTCCCTCCTCACAGTATGGATGAGATTGCATGGGCTAATAACACATTCTTGCCACCTGTATTTTGACCCTCGGAGCAAATGCCCATGATTTTTGGTTAAAGTTTGAGGTTCAATCTGTAGCTGCGGAACAGAGTCTGTGAGCACCGGGGGGAGATGGTAGATTCCTCCAGAGCATCCTCTAATTGTATTAGCTGGTCACTAATGCCAGAAAAGCCATCCTGTGGTAAAACATTAATTTACAGCATAAGGCAAATCGTGTCACTCCACTACTCAACACGCTCCAATGACTTCCCTTCTCACTTAGAGTCAAAAGCAAAGTCCTTACCTTGGACAATAAAATCATCCGTTATCTGATCCTGGCTACTTCTCCGTTCTCATCTCTCACTTGCCCATTTTTTGTTTGTTTGTTTCTTTGTTTCCACTTTATGTCAGTCACACTGGCTTCCTAGCTTGTCCCATGAATATGCCAACCATATTCTCACCTACTTTGCGACCCCATAGACTATAGCCCTCCAGGCTTCTCTGTCCATGGGGATTCTCCAGGCAAGAATACTGGAATGGGTCGTCATGCCCTTCTCCAGGGGATCTTCCTGACCCAGGGATGGAACCCAGGTCTCCTGCATTGCAGGCTGATTCCTTACCATCTGAGCCACCAGGGAAGCCCTATTTTCACCTAAGGGCCTTTGAATTTGCTGATACCTCTATCAATAATTTTTTTCCTTTTGACACTCATCTGAACTCTTCCTTCCCGTCCATCAAATGACCTTAACAGAAAGGCTTTCCCTGATGACCGGGCATGAAATTTGTCCCTATCTCTCAGCACACCCTTGTCCCTCAAACCCTGCTTGTTCATTCTCCAAAGCAAATTATATATGAGTTTGTTTATATTTGCTGTCTGTCTAACCCCTCTAGAACATAAGCTCCATGAGGACAGGGACTATGTTTTGTTCATTGTTGTATTCTAGAACCTGGAACAGTGCATCAAGCTCTGTATTCATGCCATAAAAATGTGCTGAGTGAATAGATGGATGAATTCTGGTGGCCTGAAAAGTTGAAAGGAAGGTCTCTGCATAAGTATTAAGGAACTAGATTTGTCATACAATGATGTTTCAGCTCCTTTGAGGTACAGTTATCAGGGCTTTCATTTTCACTGTGGTTACGAGCTGCATTATAATTATAAACCAGCATCTCTACGTAGATAAACAGAATAAACCTTTGCTACCACTCTTTTGAGCTATACATGAAAGGCTATTCATAAAAAAGGGTAGGTCAAGATGAAAGGAAATAGCTAAAAAGAATAATACCTTTGAAAAGAATGCCAATAGGTAATTAATCATTAAAAGCAGCAAATCCTGATGGCTAGTAAATTTCAAGGGCTTATCTCAGTAATATATGAAAGTGCAATCTCCTCAACATATTAGAAATGTCAGTTCATTGTACTGAACAAACGTCTTTCAAGAAGATGCTATTATTTTTGATGATTTCATCAAAAATTTCAAAAAAAATTTAATGTATTTAAAATACATCAAATAAAGATTAAAACGGTAAAATATCAAAAGGAGTTTAGTCAGGGACCCAGTGCTTCACTCTGATGTGTTTTTCATGGGGGTTTAACACCTGGTGTGACTTGTGCTTCCATTGCTCTGCACAGAGCCCAGGCGTCTCGGGCTGAACAGGTGCAGTGTAGAAGGGACCACATCTCATGTCTTTGCCGTGGACCACATTTTGTCTGCCACTGACCAAAACAAAGATAAGAATTTCTGAAGAAAGAGGAATGTTGAAGAAGAAAGAAATGCCACAACTTGCTAATTAAGTACAAGGGAACAGGAAAACCACTTTGGCGTGCTGTACTTTAGATGTTGTTTAGAGACAGGAAGAATTTGAAAGGAAGCATTAGGTGAAGGAGAAGGAAAAAAGAGTGGTTTCTATTTGGACCCACTTTGCACAAATAAACATCAAAATCTGTCAACAGCAATAAATGCAAATCATGCCACTGTTTCACTCACTGGACGAGTGTGACTATGTGCAGCAAGTGTGAACATCAGGACGCTGCTGCAATGTGCCTGGTTTATGGACTCAGAAGGAACTTTATCTAACCAAATGCCTGGGATGGTTCTGCCAGTAGCAGAAGTTCAGGGCCGTGATCCAGGTGTAATGAAGAGGTTTGGCTGTATTCCCTGGGAGATAGTCTCTTTTGGATATAAACTAATGGACTAGATACTGGAACCTTATAAAATAAAGCAACATACATATTAAGCCTCTAGCAGTTCTTTTTATGGAAACTGGTTTTTAAGATATGCTGACTTCAGTCAAACGTCTTGACTTGTTGATTTCGACACACTGGGAAAAGGAAAAGTGGATAAACAATCTTAACTAAAGGCTGATGGCAAAGACCAGCCCAGAACTGTTGTCCTTTCCAGTCTTTTCTTCTTCATTGAATGTTCTATATTAAGGCAACTTTGCACCCCGGTTGAGAAACTAGGTTTTCAAGTCAAACAGTGGCAGAGCACAAATTAGAACCCAGCTCTGTCTAATTAGGTAAATTTGGGTAACTACTATGACCTCTGGCCTTAGTTTCTTCATCTTTAAATGGGGGAAAATAAGTTTCTTCATAGGGTTGTTGGGAGGATTAAATAGGTTAAGATTTTCACAGGACTCCCTTAATAAGGAAGAGAATTTTCTAAAGCGAATGTTTTAAATTCAGGAATGAAAGGCACTATTGTGGGACACTGGCATTCATATAAAGCACAATTACTTTGTGCTTGAATAAAACATCGGGCCAGTGAAAGCTGCTAACCAAGTCGTGTCACTTCTCTGCACAAGTCACAGTGGGGCTGACAATCAACTGGCGTCTGTAGTCCGCATCAATTCTGCTTCCGGGGTTGAGGGCGGAGGGGTTGGTTTAGGTGTTTGGCTCAGAAAATAGGGTGGTGGCAGGTACTAAAATTCAGTAAAGTCATTTCTGGGGTAAAGTCTGTTTTTCTTTCTATCCTTAACCAGTCATCCTTCGAGCAGAGGTTAGGATTGTCTTCCTCCCAGAACTGAAACAATGAGTTGTTAAACATCTGGCTAAGAAATCCCTGGGGGGTTTCTCTGGCATGCTCTGCCACTCCTCTGCTCTTTCTCAGCTTTTCAGGAGTGAAGCCACTTCTCCTGTTGCCAGGCAATGAATTCCAAGAGCTTAATTTGGATGGTGACTACTAAAAATGCATCTAAGTGCACCTTCTTGCCTACATCCTAGTTCCTAGGCCTTTCTTGTTTTGTTAACATCCACATTTAAAAATACCGTTCAATGCTGCACTGCAATGGTGATCTATCATGATAGTCTTCATCTGCTAGTGCTCAGGTATTTGTGAAAAAGGGACCTGTTAACAGTTTAAAGTCTGTTTCTTCCAATTAACTCTAAGCTCAGAGAAAGCAGGGACTGTGTTTGCCAAGTATCAGGAAATCACTGGATTACTGCTTGGATGGATGGATAATGGATGGATGGAAATATGTATACTACAGGAAGCTATTATGAGAGAAGCAGAAGGACTAAAGATCTAAAAAGAGCAAGAAATATATCCTTACTAACTAGCTAAAGGAAAACAAAAAGGAGCTCAGATTAGGTGTATAATTTGGTGAGACAATCAATAGCAGGTGGAAAAAGTGAAAAAAAGAGGGTTAAGATAGCCTAAGAAGGGGCTACCAGGGTTGATCCACAAGTGTGAGGGTTACCTGGGAGGGGAAATGCCTTTTAGAGGCCGCTCCTCTAACCAGATTGTAGCCAATCAGTATCAATATTACATAATGACGGTGAAAGGATAATTACTTAGTTCAGTTCAGTCGTTCAGTCATGTCCAACTCTTTGCGACCCCATGAACTGCAGCACGCCAGGCCTCCCTGTCCATCACCATTACTTAGTATCCAATGAGAATAACTATAATTAATATGCATTCATTCAGCAAACATTTACTGAACATGTACTATGTGCATGAAAAGTTGAGACACTAAGCTAAGCACTAGGGCTGCAGCAGTGGGCGAGACATGGTTGTTTACGGAGTTTACAGTCCAGTTAAAGAAACAAGAGAGAGCAATGCTCAAGTACTGCTGGCAAGGTGAGGACTGAAGTAGGAATAACCATAGCGCCCCATGGGATCTTGGAGGACACACGGTCAGCTATCCAGTCAGGGAAGGAGCTGCGGTTTGGCAAAAGCCTCTCAGACCCAGGTTCAACAGCCATTTTATCCTGAGGGCCACTAGAGAGGCTCAGTCACAACCCTGAATATTTGATAACATGTATAGGGCTCCTCCAACTCAACAGGAGGGAATCTCATTTGGAAATCCCATAGATGTTGGGAGGGAAAAGAGCTGAGTTGCCTTGGGAAGTTTTCTAAGAAGGCTTTCTCTAGCCTGCAGTGGCTTCTCACAGCTAACAGCAATAGAGAATAAGAACCATCCTGCAGCACGATTTCTTGTTTACCAAGGAGTTCACCCGAGCTTGTTGGAGGGATTGAGCATCGTACCTTGGGATTCTCATGACAGCCGGTGAATGACCACACTTGGAATAGTGATTCCACATTGCCAGTCACCAGAAGCATATGGGTCTAACACTAGTACATCTTCTGGCAGATGCCAGCAGGTCACTAGCTGAATGCTGGAGGGTAAAAATGGTTTTTAAAAATGACGGGGGTATAGGAAACACAGCCTTCTCTGCCATCCTCCATGGAGGCACTACTAAAGTGTAAGAAAAATGACAGGTGGAGAAAAAACAGATACAATGTCCAGGAAAACAGAGACGGCTGGGCAAGCCTAATTTGGGAACATGGCAGGGCATCTTAACCATGGACATGCCATACATAGAAAGGAAGAAAGTGCCAGCTACGGGCATTGCTAAGGCCTAACCTGACTGACAATGGAGTATTTAATGACCCCTGTTGAAGCTTTTCAGAAATGATGGCATTTATAGATCACCCGTGTGCACTGTGAGCTCCATTCCCAATTATTGTCAAAATGACTTCTTTCTATTGTTCCCCCTGAAAGAAGCCTTGTTCTTAAGGAATTATAGGAAACCAGTCTTAACAAAAACAAAGCTAATTAATTGGCTTAGGTTAATGGATGGCCAATGGGCAGGGTATTGTACTAGATTCTTAGGAATGAATGAAAAGACTTAGTTGAATCTTTGCTTTTAACTTTGACCCCCTAGGGTCACATTTATTATGAATAAACACAACCCGTTAAAAATCACTAACTGACAGATTAGGCATCTATATGACTCCATCTACTATTGCAATATTATTACCACGCCATATTCTTCAATGATCTTACTAGAACCTAACACAGATTTATTTCTGCTGCTGCTGCTGCTAAGTCACTTCAGTCGTGTCCAACTCTGTGCAACCCCATAGCAGGCAGCCCACCAGGCTCCCCCGTCCCTGGGATTCTCCAGGCAAGAATACTGGAGTGGGTTGCCATTTCCTTCTCCAATGCATGAAAGTGAAAAGTGAAAGTGAAGTCACTCAAGTCATTTCCGACTCTTAGCGACCCCATGGACTGCAGCCTACCAGGCTCCTCTCTGTCCATGGGATTTTCCAGGCAAGAGTACTGGAGTGGGGTGCCATTGGCTTCTCCGAGATTTATCTCTAGCAGGCACCAGAAAGAGCTGATTTAAAGACAGACATTTGCCTTAAGCCCTAAAAAGCCGGTAGTAGGCTTTCACTCAAGCCACATGTGTATGCACAATCTATTTGAAAACATTTCAAAACTTGGACCCAGTGTTATATTGATACAATGGTATTACATGTGATGCTAGAGTGACATGAGCTACTTTTAAATTATCTTAAGTTTTCACTTTATGGCTGTGGCTATATGCTTAAAGAAGTCAAATCTTTAATGACTGGGCTTTATGAAGGTTTACTCTGGGAATTCACAACAGAAATTCAGTTTATTTCCTAGTATTTCACCTGCTGAAAGAAATCACCAACCCCCACTATGATTACCACTCTGATGCCACCAATCACAGCCTGAACTATTTGATGTCTCTAGCTTTTTGATGATCTTGTTTCTTCTTCAATTTTTAGAGAAGAGAGCAGAAGAATTTAATGAAGACCTCACCTTATTGATTTGCTTCAGGTTTTTAAAATGAGCTGAGAGTAAAATATTTATTATGCCTAACTGGTTGGTTTATTTTCTCGAGGATCAGCATGAAAGTGCAGACTGTGTAATAAGTTCCACTTGTGACTACAAAACCTCACTGAGACAAAGCCACCTAGGGAAGCTGAAGAGTTAGATTTCACCAGGCTACAGTATTTGTGTTCAGAAGGGAGGGATGTTTTTTTCTAAGAAGGAAAAATAAATTTTCTGCACTCAAGTAATTTTCCCAAGTCATTTTCAGAATGAGCAAAAAATGGGAGCCTGCCAAAACAGACAAGTTTCCTTTAAAGAAAGGTGTGAGCAAATACAACCGGCAATTATGAACAGAAATTGCCTTCACTACAACAGCTATCAGCTAGGATACACAGCACATGCGGGAAACTAATCCTTAAAAAGCTCATTTCCTTTTGTATGGCTACTTAGATGAAAGCACCGAGCTAATCCAATTATTCTAACTGTTTTTAAAATTAATTTTTTGATTTATTTTGGCTAGGTAGATGATTCAAAAGTTAACAATGACGACAGATTTGAAATTCAATTGACATACTATAGAAGAATCATTGTTCTTAGAAAGTATTACAGAAAAGAACTTTCCAGTTTGTCTGAAAAATGTCTGTGCATTCAAGTGTCTGGAGTAGCTTATGCAACTCCAGTTGCATTCTTTTAGATCAAGGAGTTCTGTTGGGAAAAGACCCTGGGCTCTGTCACTTGATTTCACTTACTTAAGTCTAACAAGTATTTCGAACCTTGGGTTTCCTAGTTTATATAATGGAAAGAATGATACTGATCTTTGTAATTTACACATTAAAGGGATGATGTATAGTATTTCTACAAGGCCACATAAACAGCTTGGTGTTTTTCACATAACTGTCTTTAAAGAGGAAGTTAGGTTTAAAAGTGGAAGCCCCCATCTCCTGCATATTCTGACAAATACCTCACATTGAAAGTAGTTTCAATGACATCACACTTCAATGCTAAGTAAAAATATAGGATCTTAAATCAGACTGATGATGAAATGCCAGCTTGCTTTTTCTATCCATCTTAAATAATCCAGAAAATTGGTCTTATCTCTCTAATCCTTCTGATATGTGAAGGACATGAGTAGTGACTTGAAAAGAAAAGATGAAAGACTGATCTTCACCATTGCATTAATACCTTCTAAATCAGTGACCTAAAAATATTTCATAGGGTGATTTTAAAAAAATAAATGTAAAACGAAAATTATAGACTTAACAATTCTTCTTGTTTCCATTGGCCATGTACTTTTGTTAATTTGATACATGCTGGCAGTAGTCATTAGTAGATGACCATTATATCTACTACTGCGGACAGGAATCCCTCAGAAGAAATGGAGTAGCCATCATGGTCAACAAAAGAATACGAAATGCAGTACTTGGATGCAGTCTCAAAAACGACAGAATGATCTCTGTTCGTTTCCAAGGCAAACCATTCAATATCACGGTAATCCAAGTCTATGCCCCAACCAGTAACGCTGAAGAAGCTGAAGCTGTACGGTTCTATGAAGACCTACAAGACCTTTTAGAACTAACACCCAAAAAAGATGTCCTTTTTATTATAGGGGACTGGAATGCAAAAGTAGGAAGTCAAGAAACACCTGGGGTAACAGGCAAATTTGGCCTTGGAATATGGAATGAAGCAGGGAAAAGACCAATAGAGTTTTTCCAAGAGAACACACTGGTCATAGCAAACACCCTCTTCCAACAACACAAGAGAAGACTCTGCACATGGACATCACCAGATGGTCAACACCAAAATCAGATTGATTATATTCTTTGCAGCCAAAGATGGAGAAGCTCTATATAGTCAACAAAAACAAGACCAGGAGCTGACTGTGGCTCAGATCATGAACTCCTTATTGCCAAATTCAGACTTAAATTGAAGAAAGTAGGGAAAACCACTAGACCATTCAGGTATGACCTGAATCAAATCCCTTATGATTATAAAGTGGAAGTGAGAAATAGATTTAAGGGACTAGATCTGATAGATAAGAGTGCCTAATGAACTATGGAATGAGGTTCGTGACATTGTACAGGAGACAGGGATCAAGACCATCCTCAAGAAAAAGAAATGCAAAAAAGCAAGATGGCTGTCTGGGGAGGCCTTACAAATAGCTGTGAAAAGAAGAGAAGTGAAAAGCAAAGGAGAAAAGGAAAGATATAAGCATCTGAATGCAGAGTTCCAAAGAATAGCAAGAAGAGATAAGAAAGCCTTCCTCAGTGATTGATGCAAAGAAATAGAGGAAAACAACAGAATGGGAAAGTCTTCAAGAAAATTAGGGATACCAAGGGAACATTTCATGCAAAGATGGACTCGATAAAGGACAGAAATGGTATGGACCTAACAGAAGCAGAAGATATCAAGAAGAGGTGGCAAGAATACATAGAAGAACTATACAAAAAAGATCTTCACCACCCAGATAATCATGATGGTGTGATCACTCACCTAGAGCCAGACATCCTGGAATGTGAAGTCAAGTGGGCCTTAGAAAGCATCACTACGAACAAAGCTAGTGGAGGTAATGGAATTCCAGTTGAGCTCTTTCAAATCCTGAAACATGATGCTGTGAAAGTGCTGCACTCAATATGCCAGCAAATTTGGAAAACTCAGCAGTGGTCACAGGACTGGAAAAGGTCAGTTTTCATCCCAATCCCAAAGAAAGGCAATGCCAAAGAATGCTCAAACTACCACACAATTGCACTCATCTCACATGCTAGTAAAGTAATGCTCAAAATTCTCCAAGCCAGGCTTCAGCAATATGTGAACCGTGAGCATGCAGATGTTCAAGCTGGTTTTAGAAAAGGCAGAGGAACCAGAGATCAAATTGCCAACATCTGCTGGATCACAGAAAAAGCAAGAGAGTTCCAGAAAAACATCTATTTCTGCTTTATGGACTATGCCAAAGCCTTTGACTGTGTGGATCACAATAAACTGTGGAAAATTCTGAAAGAGATGGGAATACCAGACCACCTGACCTGCCTCTTGAGAAATTTGTATGCAGGTCAGGAAGCAACAGTTAGAACTGGACATGGAACAACAGACTGGTTCCAAATAGGAAAAGGAGTATGTCAAGGCTGTATATTGTCACCCTGCTTATTTAACTTATATGCAGAGTACATCATGAGAAATGCTGGACTGGAAGAAACACAAGCTGGAATCAAGATTGCCAGGAGAAATATCAATAACCTCAGATATGTAGATGACACCACCCTTATGGCAGAAAGTGAAGAGGAACTCAAAAGCCTCTTGATGAAGGTGAAAGAGGAGAGTGAAAAAGTTGGCTTAAAGCTCAACATTCAGAAAACGAAGATCATGGCATCCGGTCCCATCACTTCATGGGAAATAGATGGGGAAACAGTGGAAACAGGGTCAGACTTTATTTTTTGGGGGCTCCAAAATCACTGCAGATGGTGACTGCAGCCATGAAATTAAAAGACACTTACTCCTTGGAAGGAAAGTTATGTCCAACCTAGATAGCATATTCAAAAGCGGAGACATCACTTTGCCAGCAAAGGTCCGTCTAGTCAAGGCTATGGTTTTTCCTGTGCTCATGTATGGATGTGAGAGTTGGACTGTGAAGAAGGCTGAGCACCGAAGAATTGATGCTTTTGAACTGTGGTGTTGGAGAAGACTCTTGAGAGTCCCTTAGACTGCAAGGAGATCCAACCAGTCCATTCTGAAGGAGATCAGCCCTGGGATTTCTTTGGAAGGAATGATGCTAAAGCTGAAACTCCAGTACTTTGGCCACCTCATGCGAAGAGTTGACTCATTGGAAAAGACTCTGATGCTGGGAGGGTGGGGGCAGGAGGAGAAGGGGACGACAGAGGATGAGATGGCTGGATGGCATTACTGACTCGATGGACGTGAGTCTGGGTGAACTCCAGGAGTTGGTGATGGACAGGGAGGCCTGGCGTGCTGCGATTCATGGGGTCGAAAAGAGTTGGACACGACTGAGCGACTGAACTGAACTGAACTGGAGTAGTCATGTCTAAACAAAGGCATCACATAGGTTATTAAGTAAACATTGGTCAGGGGAAACAAAGTTTAACTGGATTTCCAATTTAATTTGTTAAAGGAGATCACTGTTTAAACCCACTCCTTTAAAAGTGAAATCAGTAGCTTTCCCTGAAATTCCTGTGGGTTGCAAATAAATGATGGCAGCCTCATAGTCTTTTTTTAATCCACTTGGATATTTTGTTTAAATAATTTATACCTTGTCTAGCAAGGCAAGCCAATGATTTGAAGCACCCTTCCTAGAAGTACTCTATGGAATACATTTGATTTGAATACTGCTCTATCTATGTAAGATAGTCTTCATTTTTAGAATATGTGATTTGAGATTTATTACATTTGGGGGAGTTACATAGGGAATACATGCTCACTTTAGTATCTATCTGCCCAATAAAAATGTAACTGAGAACAATTTCTGCAACAAATGCCATCACGTACAATCCCAGGATCCAACAGAAACACATTTGAGGAGTTCTGTTCCTTTAGAAAATCTGCACTGTGCTGTCTTTCCAGAAGCCTATTTCTATTACTACCCATTCTTTGGAGGAGTTAGAGCTGGTCAATGGATGACCAATCACTCAAACTACAAGGCTGCTTTGGCTAGTATAAGTCATTGTTCTTCCTCGTCCCAGTCCCTATCACAGCTGTCTTACTCAGCCTTCTCTTTCTATTGCACACTGAATAAATAACAGCTTGGGAAAGTTTGTTAGAAGCAGTATAACCCTCAAATCTCGCCTTTTCAGACGCTTGGTGCTCCTCTACAACTGGCATTTGTGGATATGAAATAACAATTTTGCTTTGTACCTCTTCCCTAAATCTAAACTGTGAGTCTCTTTCTTGACTGAGAAATCTACAACAGAGGCTCTAGCTTTCTAAGCGCTAATGCTGAGTCCACTTGGCACTCTGGCGTTCCAATGGGGATGAATGAAAGTATTTCACTGTGAACTCTGGTGATGTTGCTGCTGCCGCATTACTGAGCTGTATTTGACGCTTTCCATAACCAGGACTCCAGGAGGCAGCACGATCAAGTCAGAAGGTTTTCCTTCTTCCTCATATAGCCTTCTGTTTTCAGCAATAATATTAGATAGTAATTTAATTTATTAGCCTGAGATTACTTCAGTTAAAAAAATGAGATGGAAAGAACTGCTAGATTAGGTGAGATAAAAATATAGGAACAGTTGAAGATGGATATTTCTTTATTCATATTCATGGGTAGTTTGCCATCTTCATGTGTTTCATTCTATAGGAATGGCTTCATTTGATTTGATTTGATAATTGAGATATAATGAGAAATAGAATCAAGCTGTGAAAATGTTCATGACAAAATCTCTCTTGCTAAACACTCTTTCTTTAAATGTGATGCAAATTTCATCAGGCAGTTTGAACTTTCTTTATCACCCTAGTCTTTGGAAAGAAGAAAACACAAGCCTCAGTAAAAATTCTAACTTGCATATTAACCAAGTTTTCCTTCTCTTTGGAGGAGGTAGGATAAAAATGCAAATAAACAAAGTCTTCAATATAAGAAATTAGGAAATTTGCATTTATATAAAGCCTCATCCATGTCCAAGTAAGAAATACAAAAAAATTCCACATTATCAAAGTTGAAATTCATGAAGCTCTAATGATGTTGCCTGATTTCTACAGGCCTGGCATTGAATGATTCACTTCCTGAGCACTGACAAAAATCAGATCCATTGTTCCTTTAATTTTATTATTTTCCCCTATAAAACAGTTTCTTTTTATACAAGAGTACCATGATAGGCAATGACAAGTACAATAAAATTGAAAATGTTCCCAGTTAACAATGAATGATTAAACTGTCTTAGCAGTTATCAATACGGTTCCATATCCTTGCTGAATGAAAAGAGACCTTTGGAATATGCTGTAACTATGATTTTAATATATACATTGTTCAGCATGAAAAAATTAGCTTACTAAATAATGCTTTCTGAAAAGCATTATCCAAAAATAAATTGCAGCAATCAGCAATACACAGATTGAATCCACGTCCAGGAAAATTCCATTTTTAGATAGAAAAAAGCATGTATCCATGACAGAGGAATAAAATGTAATCCAGGTAAAATGATACATCTGACTCTGAAAAGAACATTTTGATTCCATTCAAAAGTTGCTTCTGAAGGCTAAAAGCAGCAAAGGCCTCTTCAGTTTTTCATTTGGTAATTGTTTCTAATCTACTCTGCAATTAAAAAACATGGTGTATTAATGGATAATCATTAAGAAGGAGGGAATGGCTTTCAGCTTGCTTCCATCCTCTCGAAGTCCAGAGAATGTGTGGGCTGTGGGGCAGAGATACTGATGGCCACTGAGTAGTTACTGGGTGGTTGTCACCTGACAGACGTGGTCCCTATGCTCCAGAAGGCTCTTGGTGTTCACATTTTCTTTTTTCATTGTCTGCTCCAAAAGTCTTATTTAGGGTTTCTACACTACCTGTAGAAAGGAGCTCCAGTTTGGAGAGGACCAACTCCTCTACCACTTCCCAAAGCTAGATACTCGACTAATGGAAAGGAAAAAAAATCAGCATAAGTTATCCAAGAAAACAGATTGACCTCAAACGTGTTCCTCCTGGAATTCTGTATTGGGCAATGTGATGTTCGGGGCAGAAGTTTGTCTTCCTGATTATATTTTGCTTGTGCTGTGCTTAGTCACTTAGTCATGTCTGACTCTTTGCGACCCCATGAACTATAGCCTGCCAGGTTTATCTGTCCACGGGGATTCTCCAGGCAAGAATACTGGAGTGGGTTGCCATGCCCTCCTCCAGGGGATCTTCCCAATCCACGGATCAAACCCAGGTCTCCTGCATTGCAGGTGGATTCTTTACAGTCTCAGCCACCAAGGAAGCCCAAGAATACTGGAGTGGGTAGCTTACCCCCTTCTCCAAGGGATCTTCCTGACCTGGAAATTGAACAGGGGTCTCCTGCATTACAGATGGATTGTTTACCAGCTGAGCTACCAGGGAAGCTTATGTGAATATTAAAATGGTTGTATATTCTCTGAGCCTCCTGAGATATGGAGGAAGAACTGGGAAGTTGAAGGCTGAGATGGCCTGGAATTTACAATCTTCTACATGTACAAACCACAGTTTTCCACATCCTAACTGGTTCTAATCAATTCTGAACCAAACTGCTCTACAAAATCCATAGAGCAGTTAACATTACCTTGATTATTTCTACCCAGATAGTTGAAAGTTCACTAAAGAATCTTTTTTTGTTGTTGTTATTTTTATGTTCTTTTTTTTTTAATTTAAATTTATTTATTTTAATTAGAGGCTAATTACTTTACAATATTGTATTGGTTTTGCCATACATCAACATGAATCCGCCACGGGTGTACACGTGTTCCCAATCCTGAACCCCCCCACCTCCCGGAACAAAATCTACAGAGCATTGATGTCCTTTATGAACGACTCTTTCACAACCCCAAGGACTGTATCCCGCCAGGTTCCTCTGTCCATGGGATTTTCCAGGCAAGAATACTGGGCGTGGGTTGCCATGCCCTCCTTTAAGGGATCTTCCTGACCCAGGGGTCGAACCCTAGTCTCCTGCATTGCAGGCAGATTCTTTACCACTGAGCCACCAGGGAAGCTCCTTTATGAACGAGTACACAGTAAATCCACACCAGAAACCAGCAGAGCCATTTTCAAGCTCAAGCCTTAGGTAGAGACATCCATTAAAATCTTGAGAATGGCAATATTTGAGTTACATCCGAGTTCTGTATCTAGTCCCAAATGAGTCATTCTCAACTACTCTCCCTTACTCTCCAATATGTAAGCATATAGTAAACGAATGGACATATGGTCGTGGATAACCTTAGCCACAGACATGCAAATAAACCAGCACATGTTTCACTTATTAGAAAGCAAACTGGCAAACTACCTAAAACCCAAATTTATATCAGAAATAAGATAGAGCTGGTGTGTGTGTAGTGGGGTGGGGGGAGGCGCACGCACATTCCGTTTCTATATTTTCAGTGCTTTGTACTTCACCAAATCGTTGCTGCTGAAACTTCAGTTATTTCAGAGTCACTGTGGGGAAGCCCTACAGAGAGTACCACAGTTATCTTCTGTGAGTCACCTGTCTCTTTGGTATTCTTTGTCATTTGATGTCTACTAGTCCCATTTAGGTCTCTTAAATTTAGCACCACTCCCCGCTCCCCCCAAGGCTGCTCTTACAAACGAGCAGCTGTTGCAAGAGTGTCGTCTTAAATGGCTCCATAAATGAATAAGTAAAGACTATGGCCCATTCCAGTGGCCTGTTTTGGCTCAATGGTACAAACTCCCAGCTGGCGAATTCCCCGGCAAGAACCACTACAAGAACAATCTGTTTGATTGATGCAGTGAAGTCTGAAAATTATTATGACATGAAGCTCCCTACACAGATTGCAAGGAAATTTTGGTTAGCACATTCTTTTGAGGACAATAATGTGAAAGCCCACCTTACATACTTTATTTTTTTGGCCAGGGCTGTTATGAAGCTCAGTTATTCCAAATTACAAGTCAGTTTTGAAATGTTATACTCGATACCTGTACAGGCTATGAAAAGACACATCACTCCTTTGTTTCTGTGAGATGACCTCATTTAAGATGTTTTAGGAGAAATTATTCAGAAAAGTCAAGCAAAAAAGTTCAGCTGTAAAAAGGAAGTTGTTCCAAGAGGTTAGTTGCTCATTAATCCTCAACACTAGTCTGAGTATGTGTGTAAGAGTGAGAGAGAAAAGGAACTAATTAAAAAATTAACTTAAGAAAAAGAATTTCCACAGATGGCTGGCTCTAGAACACTAGGCAGTTTAGAAAATGCCAGAGGGTTTCCCACATAGGGCCAAGAAAAATTCTCTTTTTAAAAGCAGGGGCAGGAGGACCAAGAAACAGGGAAAGAGAGAAAGATGAAAACCCTGAGCCTCTCTCTATAAATATCCAACAATAGTCTGGCTCCAGGAAGCCCGGCAATATACAGCAACTAGTTTGCTAGTGAGAAGTTCAAAGAAATTTAAGTATATGAAAGAGGTTCTCTTCTCACCCTTTTCTACCTTCCTCACTACTGCCCTATCGGTTTACTTCCTTGTTGTTCTTAAATTTAGCTGTTCATTGACCACCACACTCAAGGACATGCTGGGTCCACTGAGCTCCCTGAAAATGAGGGGTACAACCAAGATCTCTGTTTGTACGAAAGGGGGTTTTCAGTGCCCTGGAGTGTGCTCTTTTAGTCCCTTCCCTCCTGGAGAATATTCTTTAGGTCAGAGTTGTCAGAGGTCACTCCGAGTCAAGATCCAGGCTTTAACTAAGTCTAAAATTCCTTCGTTGATAGCTAATTCATTCTTTCAAAGCCAGGCTGTCTGCTTCTCCTTGGTCCAATGAGGCCTGGGAACGTGTGTTAATTCTCCTTCAAGCATCACATTGATTGTGGGGTTCAGTTCAAGCCAGGGCTCCTGTGGTTTCAAGTTATTTTTGATCCGACTGTGCAATTAAGATCATTTCATCCCTGTGCGCCGAACAGCCATTATACTTACCGCAATTGTTCCTGCTTGGTTTGAGGGAATAGTGAGTGAGTGATACCCGTGCATTTTAAGGAGACACAGGGAACATAATTTTGGCAGATTTCATAAACTCTTAGAATCTATGTATCTACAATGTGCCCTTCTGGCTGGGCCTTTGGGAAAAGTATCTTAAGCACCTAGCATACTACAGCTAATCAGACATTAATTCTGAGCAAAGGGACATTGTGAAAAGCATCTCGTTCCTGTTTATGAAGAATATGCAGATTATTTTGCGGTAGATTGTTTTCAGTATTCTGTAAGTGCTCATCACGTGCAGGCAGTTGGCTGAGATGTAAATGACACTTAATTCTTGAAAGAAAAGCAAGTCTTTACCTTCATATAAAACAGATGGCCAAAGTGTGTGCCTGACCACTTTTTTAATAGGCACCAGGATAAAGCAGAGCATCAAAAGGTGCTACTTTTAAATTAAAAAAACAAAAACAAAAACAAAAACACAGCAATCTGCTGAAAAGAAAAGAAAAAAAAAAAAGCAAGGAACAGTAATGTCATCAACTAAATTAGGGCTGACAAGGGACTGGAGGTATTTTGTCATCAGTTTCCCAGGTAATCAGGTGAGGAGGGACCCCATCCCGGGTATAAGCACATGGAACCTCACTCTCATTCTCTGTCTCTGAGAAACACACACACACATACTTCTTACTCCTGCTCCACTGTGTCCTGGGAGCCTAACTAAATGAGAAGAGGACTAGATGAAACATATCAACTTCAAGGCTAGCTACAGGGTGGGCTATTCTGACCCACATTCCTTAGCCAGTGTCTTTATTTTAACATGTTTCCTATCTCATGTCATGATAGGGAGTTTTTATCCTATGCTTTAATTCCCCAGCATTTACACTGTATTTCTTAACCTGACCATCTACATTTTCAAATCAAGATGTTCCAACTCTGAATGACTGCAGGCCAGCCTGCCTAAACTGTTAAGGGAAAAGAAAGGATTTCCCTCTTTCTGAGAAGAGCCCAAGTTGCTATACAAGGTACTTCATAAACATCATCAATAAAAGTCCAACATCTAAGAGTTTTTTCACCAAGTATAATACACAGCACATTGGCATTTCTGAAAGGAAAAAAATGTGTTTTTATTGTTAGGATCTAGCCATATTCATATTTTGCTAATGAGGAAATTGGTGGGAAAACTACATGTACCTAAGTCACGACCAAAAAAATGGATAAGAAAGCTGTGGTACATGTACACAATGGAGTATTACTCAGCCATTAAAAAGAATACATTTGAATCAGTTCTAATGAGGTGGATGAAACTGGAGCCTATTATACAGAGTGAAGTAAGCCAGAAAGAAAAACACCAATACAGTATACTAACGCATATATGTGGAATTTAGAAAGATGGTAATGATAACCCTGTAAGCAAGAGAGCAAAAGAGACACTGATGTATAGAACAGTCTTTTGGACTCCATGGGAGAGGGAGAGGGTGGGATGATTTGGGAGAATGGCATTGAAATATGTATAATATCATATATGAAACGAATCCCCAGTCCAGGTTCGATGCATGATACCGGATGCTTGGGGCTGGTGCACTGGGATGACCCAGAGGGATGGTACGGGGAGGGAGGAGGGAGGAGGGAGGGGGAACACGTGTATACTTGTGGCAGATTCATGTTGATGTATGGCAAAACCAATACAATATTGTAAAGTAATTAACCTCCAATTAAAATACATAAATTTATATTTAAAAAAAAAAACAACACAGAAATATGTGTAAGAAGAGAACATTTGAATAAGAAATGTGAGTAAGAAGCCCTGAACTTAAGTGTAGAAGTTGGAACAGGGCAAAATGGACTGGAAAGAGACTGGCTTGTAATGAAAAGACTTGAGTTCAACTTCAATTCTGCCACTTATTTCTGAACTGTGTGTCCTTTGTCAAATCAGTTCATCTCTCTGAACATGAGTGTCCTCATCTGTGAAGACATAATAATAACCCTTGGGATCGCACAAGGTGGTTGCAGGGATCAAACAAAGAAATGAACACAAAAACACTATACACTTGAAAATGTTAGACATAGGTCAATTACCTGTATTATACATGACCAGGATACACAACAGTACACAATTTGTAAGTCAAAGATCATTATTAACTATTCTGTTTCCTCCCACTTTTTCAAGGATTCAAATGCCTTCAAAGGTTGCACACATTTAGGCATTTCAAAAAACAAAACTGAAGAAACAGAAAACAATCTAAGTACACTATTAGTGTTCAGCCATTCAAATAATGATGTGGAGTATCTTAATATAGAAGGGAATATTTATGATAATAATAAAAAGTTTCAAACATATTATGTATGTTGTTGTCGTTTAGTTACTAAGTTGTGTTTGACTCTTTTGCGACCCCATGGACTATAGCCCACTAGGCTCCTCTGTCCATGGGATTTCCCAGGCAAGAATGCTAGAGTGGGATGCCATTTCCTTCTCCAGGGGATCTTCATGACCCAGGGATTGAACCCTCATCTCCTGCATTGGCAGGCAGGTTTTTCACTACTGAGCTACCTGGGAAGCCCATATTCTGTGTGTGTGTGTGTGTGTGTATCAAATGTGTATCAAACATAATTTTATATATATATATGTGTGTGTGTGTGTGTGTGTGTGTGTGTGTGTGTGTGTGTGTTGCTGCTGCTGCTAAGTCACTTCAGTCGTATCCAACTCTGTGTGACCCCATAGACGGCAGCCCACCAGGCTCCCCTGTCCCTGGGATTCTCCAGGCAAGAACACTGGAGCGGGTTGCCATTTCCTGCACCAATGCATGAAAGTGAAAAGTGAAAGTGAAGCCGCTCAGTCGTGTCCGACTCTTCGTGACCCCATGGACTGCAGCCTACCAGGCTCCTCCGTCCATGGGATTTTCCAGGCAAGAGTACTGGAGTGGGGTGCCATCACCTTCTCCAATATATGTGTGTGTGTATATATATATATAAAACATATATTAGAGAGAGAAACAGACAGTCACTGGCCACTGTAAGGATCTATAACAGAATATTAATATTGGTTGTCACTGCTTAGGGGGGTCTTAAAATGGATAGTTCTTTGTATTTTCCAATTTTTCTACAAGCACAAATAACACTGTTAAATAGGAAATTAATATCCTCAAAATCAGTATTCCTTTAGAGAGAGGGAGAAGGAGAAAGGGAGAGAGAGATGAACAAAGAGAGAGGGAAAGGGAGGACTCAATGAGAAAGTTAAAAGTCTTGTTCCACGTAAGACTATAAGAGACTTACAAGGACATTGCAACAATTACTAAAGAGACTTATCAGGTGGCACTTCTTACGAGCAGACCAGCTGGATTTTCATGAAGCACTGGAGCAGTGGAGGTAGATTCCGGTGAATTGGCTTTAAAATTGAGTTCTGATCCACCTTTGCCATGCAGTGGTTGCCTGTGCCCTCTGTATGGGAAACCCTGCCCTGCGCTCCCTTCAGTAAGCATACAGACAGAGTGCAGACCAGGGTCTCCCAACAGCAGCTGCGTCAACGTTCCACTTCAGATTTTCTCTCTTCAGTTGAGATTTTAGGTGGGAATGGATGGCTCGTTGAGTTACCCTTTCCTGTGGAACCGTCCCGCTGCAGTGATGAGCACTGGCTGAGGAGGGTAGCGTGACCTTGCGGAACAGTTTGTCCCCTGGGAATAACCATACTTTTGGATTTTCCACGAATCTTATTAATTCAGTCTTAGAAAAAAGGCACAATCTGACAATATAATAGATAAGATCCTCAGTCTTCCAAGAATTATAGGCTGAAGTCAGCATGTCACCGTATAGACCATAA
Source organism: Bubalus bubalis (assembly GCF_019923935.1). Lineage (NCBI taxonomy): Eukaryota > Metazoa > Chordata > Mammalia > Artiodactyla > Bovidae > Bubalus > Bubalus bubalis. The sequence continues at coordinate 120,439,192 of NC_059181.1, read as the reverse complement.
CAGCAAATAATAAGATCAAATATTTATGAACTCGTGTGCTTTTAACACTGTAAAACACTGTGCGTGTGTCATCACATTTAATCCTCTTAAGGACTCCATGAAGTCTATACTACTATTACCCCCATTTGAGAAATGGGGGGTAGAGGGACAGAAAGATTAACTCCTGTATCCCAAATCACAAACCTTATAAGCAGCTGAGCTGGGTTTCCAATCCACGTCTGACAGAGCCCTCCCTCTTAACCTCTGTAAGCATCCTGAAGGCAAATATTAAGTGTCATTTATTAATGATGCTGCAGCCTCCTTAAACCTAGGACATCAAAAAGCTGTTGCCAGAGAGTGAGAAGTAGGATTATTCTATTTTGGAGACAGAGAACCATGATTCCACTATTTGCTATCTTGAGTCTGAAGACTCATTAGTAGTAGACAGATGTTGAGATGTAGTAGCCAGTCCCTTGTCAAGAGGGAAGCGGTTTCTGCATAGGAATGGTAACTGTAGCCTGTGAGGAGATTTAATAATCTGAGAATATGTGTAGAAAAGAAGACAGCCACTGAAGTGGAAACTTGGGGGTTAGGAAAGGTATCAACATTTAAGAGACAAAAGAAAGGGAAGAATCAAAAGAAAAATAGAGAGAAAGCAGTGTTGGGAAAGCCAAAGAGAAGAGTTTGTGCCAGTGAGGAGGAGGTGATGAACCTAGTCCACTGCTGCAGGAAGGAGAAGTCAGGTGAGGTCTGAAGAGAACAGTGGATTTAGTTTGGTGGTCACTGGTGACGTCAGCAGTAGGAGTTTAAGGACAGTAATAAGCACAGAAGAGAAAGTAAAAAAGATCAAGGAATTAATGAGTAGTTGAGAAAATAGACCAATCAAAGATAGATTAGGTTGGCTCTTGGCTATCAAGGAAAAGAAGCAGTTTGAGATGGGAAAAGAGTCCCAGGAGGGACTTTTGAGGATGGGAGTCCTGACAATTATCTGTATGCTAATGGGAAAAAGCTGATAGTCAAGGAGACAGTTAAAATAGAGTATGGGAAACAAAATACCGATCTAGGTCTCCATGGCTTTGGGAAATGATACAATCATCCTAACCCTAACCCTAACCCCAATACAATATTGTAAAGTTAAAAAAAAAATATATATATATATACACAAAAAAAATATTTTTAAAAAAAGGGGAAAGATAGAGGTCTTAGCCCTAAAATGGAAGAAAAGGCCTTCTTTTGGGAGAGGGAGGTTGAACAGAAGGACCTGTAAGATCCTTCACAGTATTAAGACTTTTTGATGAAGGACAAAAAAAATCCTGTCACTATTGCAGTGTGTTTGGATGGTGAGGAAGGAAAGGTACACCTATGGACTCAGGTTTGTTTTATATGGCACAGGAAAAAAGTAATGTTAAAAGGATCTAGTCTACTTCAAAAAACCACCAATAACCCCTTCACCTGATGCTAAACCTAGACATTTTTTCAACAAAGAGGTCTCTCCCTTTTCTTGTCGTATCAGGCTTCTAAAAGCTGAGAATGATACCTTTGCATGAAAGTGACATGCAACATGCAATCTACCTGCACACTGACAAGAATATATGGAAACCATGTCACTTTAATAATGTGGCTTGGGGCTCCCTCCCCCACCTTGGGCCCCATGCTGTCCTTACTATCTCTAGACTCAGCCTCCTACTTCTGCCTAAAATACCTTTAGGATTTCTCCTGTGTGCATAACAAATAACAGCATGATGTACATTTCAGCACTTATTCAAAGAGGTTTCCAGGTGCTAGATACAAGCGGTGGAAGATCTTGTGTTTTTTCCTTTAGATCTAAATAGTCTGAATCTCAGTATTGCTCATGGGAACTGTTTCAAAGGCTGAAGTGTCAGAATCAGAAAGGAAAGAAATGTGTGGGTGGCAAGTTGCTACATGCAAACCTGTCATATTCTTCTTTCATTTTCAGACCTGAATATGCATGGATGCAGAAATTATAGCTTATCCCAAAGTTTTTATTGTCAGCATCAAATATAACAAAAAATGTCAAGAAGATAAGATTGGTATATTTAAGTGAAAATGTTCAACAAATTTGATCTTTAACTCAAATAGCTCTATCTGTTAATAAGCCCTTTCACTCCCTTTGAATATACTCTGAGAGAAGGTTGCGGGGCAAAGTACAGAGTAAAATCTCATTTATTCAAATTTCACTACTTTGAAATTTACAATAATTAAAAACAGAATGGAGAGAAACTTATTTTTGTTTAGCAATCCATTTAGACATGGGTACAAAATAATGGGACCGAGGAAGAAACTTAAAAATATTTATTAAAAATGTAGGCATAAAAATGTCTACCACAGCATTGTTTTATAACAACAATAAAAAAGAAAACACTCTAAACATTCATCAACAGAGAATTGGATATGCAAGTTATGGTACATATATACAATAGAATATTACCAGCCTTTTAAAATGATGATGTGGATGCACATTTATTGACAAAGTATGTGCACAAGATGTAAGCGAAAAAAATGCAAGTTACAGAATAGCACATACAGAATTATCACATTTATGTACAACAAAGTACATATATGTGTATATACATAGAGAAGCATATGGGTGACAGACACTGAAATCTCTGGTTGGTGAATTTGTGGTAATGTTTAACTTCTCTTTACTTTCATATAAAATAAAAAATAGAAGAAACAAAGTATGTATGAACAAACTTTTCTAGAGTCCTCAAATAACTGTAATTCACATGTGAACAACTTAGACATTAATTATACATAATTTCCTTAAATCAGGTCATCTCAGGACCTTTACCAAAAAAGGAATAAGCATAGTTTGAATTAATCTAGGGAACAGGTGTTATTGCATCTCTTTAAAAAATACTTTATAAGACTGACCCACTTCGTAATTCTTTTTTAGTAGTGAGTGGGTTTTATGTGTGTGTGTGTGTGAACTGAACAGCAAGTCTCAAAGTTGTTCCTTAGCTGTGGCGTGCACACACACACATACCACCACCACCATCATTTCCATTATTAATCTACATCGTTATAAAGGATACTAAGAGATATTAAAACTGATTACGTAATTCTTAGTAGAAATAAATATATACTTTAAATACCCATAGTGCTTCCTAGCAACAAATCTATAACAAATGAGAAAGGAGTCAATGGTTGGACTATAGGAGTTCAATTTAAATTAGGCTGAATGACATCTCTACTTCATATGGTGGTACACTCTTAGCCAGAAAAACCTATGGTTTTCAAATTTATATGTAATAGTTTTTAAAAATAAATCATCATTTCTATATAATGGAGTAGGATAAAATTATGAATCTTACAAACACAGTCAATTTTTATTAATATGTTTTCCTCATACAGAACTTGGATATGTATCAACTACACCAATATGAGATTAAGCATTACTCCCAGAACTTATTTTAAGCCTGACCTAATGAATCAACTAAATATTTCAACAGCTATTTATTGAGCACCCACTGCACTGTTCCAGGCACCAAGAAGAGGTTACTGAACAAAATAAAGACCCTGCCCTCAAGGAGCTGACATTCTAGTAGAGAGACAAAATAAATAAACATGCACATATCTATTCATTCAACAGAAACAGTGAACAAAATAAAATTCTTGCCTGCAGGTAATTTATGTTCTAGGATATAGATACAAACAACATACCAATAAACATTTTATTCAACAAACATACATTCAACATATTTGTTCTGATTGGATCGATTATGGACAGTGGGAGATGGAGAATCAGGAGGACAAAGTACTAGTTTAAATTAGGGAAGCTTCTTTGGTAAGGTGATATCTGAACAGGGACCTGAAAGCAGTGAGAGACGAGCAGTGGGGCTATCTGGGGAAGAGGAGTCCAGTCAGAAGGAACAGCCACTGAGAAGGCGCTGAAGCAGAGAAGGCTTCTCATGATGTGCAAAAGGAACAGCATGAAAGCCAATGTGACTTGAGCTAGCGAGTGGTGAGTGAGAAGCCAGTGAAAATGCGGAGGGTGCAGTCAGACAGAGAGCTGGGGGACCATGTCACAGAGGGTCTGACCACCCATACTAAGGACTTTGAAGCATGCTCTGAGGAAGCCGTTGGAAGAATCTGGGCAAAGGAGCTATTACATGATCTGACTTATATGTAAAAAGGATGATGGTAAAATAGAGCAGGGAGGCATGGAATGTAAGAAGCAAGATTACCTAGGAGGTTGTTGCCAAAATCCAGGTATGAGAGGGGGAACTGAGAAGGTAGAAATGGAAGTGACGAGAACTGGTTTGGTTCTCAAGTTGCATATATTTTGAAGGAAAAGTCAAGCTTTGCTGCTGCACTGGGTGTGTAGTGTTAGAGAAGAAACGATGCAAGACAACCCCAAGGACATTGACCCAAGCAACTGGAAGGATGAGGTTGCCATTTATGGAAATGGAGAAGCTTGTAGGGTAAAGCAAATCTGGGGAATGGTTATAAATATTTCTATTTGGACAAGGTAACTGAAGGGTGCTAATTAGGCCCCAAAATGGAGATGTCAAAGAAGCAATTGGAAATACAGTTCTGGATTTTAGATAAGAGGTCCAGGCTGGAGGATTTGGGGAGTCACCCATATACAGATGGGCTTCCCTGGTGGCTCAGATGGTAAAGAATCTGCCTGCAATGTGGGAGATCTGGGTTCGATCCCTGGGTTGGGAAGATTCCCTGGAGGAGGGCATGGCAACCCACTCCAGTATTCTTGTCTGGAGAATCCCCATGGACAGAGGAGCCTGGTGGGCTACAGTCCATGGGGTTGCAAAGAGTCGGACGTGACTGAACGATTAACACATCCATATACAGATAGTATTTTCAAGTCATGAGAGTGGTTCTCAAGAGAATAAATATAGATAAAGAACACATCCAAGAGCCAAGTCCCTGGGCCCACCAAAATCTAAACTTGAAGAAGTTAAGAAAGAACTAGCACAGGAAACAGAAGGATTGGCCAGTGAGAGAGGAGAAAAACCAAGAAAGCGTGGTGTTCTGGAGGCCCAGTGAGATGTGGAGGTAACTGGTGATTTTGAAAAGAGTAATTGGGTGGAATACTATGATGGGTGGGGTGCGGGGGTGTGTAGAGGGCAAAAGCCAGACTGGTTAGGTTTAAGGAAGAATGAGAGAAGATGAGGGGAGATGAGCATACAATTCTTTGAGGGGTTGTGCTGTAACAAGAAACTAATAAATGGACTGGTACCTAGTGAGGGATGTATAATCAAGGGAGATTTTTCTTATTTAAATGGGAAAAATAGGAGCATGTTTGTATGCTGATGGGGATTATATGTTACAGAGGAAAATATGATGACATAGGAGGGACGGGTGATCATTTCTGAACTGATCATCTTGAAAGATGTGGGGTTGAATCCAGTGGAAAACTGTAAGGGCTGGCTTTCTATAGGAGCAAGGAAAAGTGACATAATAACAGGGGGGAAAGGCAGAGTAGGTAGGCATAGATATAAGCGGGTAAGAGAGAAACAGGTGGAAGTACAAGGGAAATTTTATTTTCTATTTTCTTTGTGAAACAAGAATCTTAGCCTGAAGAGCGGGAGGAGACATTCAGGATTTCAGGAGAAAGAAGTATGAAACAATCAAGTACGTTGGTATAAAAGTAATTCAACTAGGAAAATTCTAATAATACTAATACTAATAAGGAGAATGAGGTAGAGGAAGATGGCTTTATATATGCCAACATATTTAAATCTTTCAACCCTATGGCTTAGTTTCCTACTACTATCCCCATATTACAGATGAGAAAACAAAGTCAAGTCAGCAATTCATCTGTGTAGCAGGCTTACCGGGAAGCATTGATGGTCCACCAATGATCAGTGAAATCATTAAAGTGAAATCAGATAGCAGCACTGTGTTTTCCTCCAGCCACACATGTGCAGATGTCAAATTGGCAAAGATGTGAATTTAACTAGGGTGGGGATGTTGCCAGTTGATGAACAACGAGTGGGAGGAATTGAATTCAATCGATAGTGTAACCAAGAGTGATTAGCATGATGGATTGTTTTCACCTAAGTGGGGGAAGAAGCTAAGTGAGGAAATGGACACTCTGAGTCTGGGGACTAGAAGGAATGAACTGTACAGGCAGAAAGTGATTGTCAAAGAACACAATGCTTGAAATTACAATGGGGATAAAGGTTACTTTGAATGACCATCTACTGTTTTCCTTCAGAGTGGATGGCTGAGGTAGGATGGATAAGATCACTGGAGAAGAAAAATTCAAAGAACTGAGAGGTCAGAGCACCTGAAAGCCATCTACATGGATACTGAAATCATCAAGATTTACAAGAGTAATGTTGGAGAGTGTCTGTCAAGGGGCAATGGACAGTAGTGTTGAAAAGAATGATAATGAAACACAAGAAAGATGCCTCTTAGCTCCTCTTCAATTAAGGGAAAACTAAAAAGTGGTGCACAGTCCAAGATAAACTAATAATAGAGAACAAACATTTGGGAGTTCTCATGGTTATAGTTCCGAAGACTGCCCCAAACCCTTGTCATTTTCACAAATAATCAGTTTCATATCAATTTGCGACTTGCTGACTTCTGATCATCTAATATGCAACTTAGTGACAATGTCACATATTAAATCAACACACAGACAAAAGGGACTGAAAAGTTGAGGTAAGTTAGACACTGTCCAAAGAACACTCTGTTTCACTTTCTTATCTTTTATACAGGTAATATAATTAATTTTAGAAGCTTTGATAAAAGTATAAAAATAAGAATCATGTATGATTGTACCATGCAGTAATAACTAGTTTTGAATCTTTGGAGGTATGTGCCTCTTTTATAGGGAATGAGAGCCCAAGAGTTGGGGCCTGAGTCCTCAAAGAGATTTTGTTTTTGTTCTTGAACCTTTTTAATCTTAGCAGTTTGCAATAATTCAGGTTCCTGTTAAATTATGGAGAAAATACATGCTAGTTACTAAAGCATCATTACTATTAATGAAAGGTTTTGCTCTAAATGAGAAATACTTGTTTTGAATGAATAGAAATATCTTCAATCTGTAGCAGAATGGCTTAGTATAGAGGTACTGGGGGGTGATCAAAGATTACAGACAGCAGAAAAAAACATAAGAAAGAGAAAGCTGAAAAACTCATACTTCAGTGAACCTGCAGCTATTTGGTCCTTATAAGATTTGTTAGCCCGGCAGCCTAAGAAGCCAGGGTGAGCTGAAACCAGCAAAGGTGAGGTTGATGGGGCTATTCCAGTCCCAAAAGCATGTTAAAACATGGATGGGATTAATGCACTTAGAAAACCCAATTAAATGTCTAGCAATGATTTATTTTTATGAATACATGTTTTCTTCCCCAGTACGTATCAATAAATTCAGAAAGGCTAACTGGACCCTCAGTCTCCCTGTCTATAAAAAAAAAGTAGGCTGCAAAGGGAAAATGGTATATTATCTGAATTTGAGTAGATCACCTTTGTAGAGACGGTCGTGATTTCCTTACACGGAATTCAGAAAATTATGAACTCCTACTCATACATCAGCCAATCAGAAATTTAAAAGTTTGGGGAATATGATTAACATTTCAAATAGCTCTTCCTTCAGATTTAGTTGATTCTTTCCCAGAGAGCTTCTCATATGTCACTACACCATGCACGGTCTGTTAGATTCATGCACTGATAGAACATCTCTGCAAAACAAGAGCAGAGCTGCTGATGAACTATGGGATGGTATCTTAGGAAATAAAGCAGCGTTCCAAATACATTATCCTGTGAAGTGGGTAACGAAGCTGCGAGATTCCGACATGTCAATTTTTCTCTTAGTATCTTTCATGTGCTCTTTGCTCCTTTTGATAAATGGCATATACCTTTCACATCATCAAACCTAGAAAGAGGAAAGCTCTGACTACAAGCCTATCACCATGCCCTATTCATGCACATTTATGACTGGACCCTATGTTTTTCTTGATAGATAGGTGAGCCACGGAAATTCTGAGCTCAGAAATGATCCCAGACTTACAACATGAACCTGCATGAGTGTAGTGTTTCACCCCCACCCCCGGCCCACTGATATTCTTCAGTTCATTTCACTTAGAAGAGCTCAGCCCATAATGAGCAAAGAAATACACTCAACCAAGTAAAACAGGATAACAATGCACCCATAAGAGATGGTTTTCTTCATAAAAGTGTTTCAGAAAATACTCAAAAAATGGATTGCTCCTTCATAAGCTGCACTTGTAAGCTAAAATTTAATTTTAGATTCTACGGTTGCATGAGCCTCATGAAAAGTCTCTGAAACTTTTGTTACATAGAAGGATGCCTTAAGTTCAATGTTCATTCAACCACAGTGATGGGGATGCAAAGATTCATTGAGCACCTATATATGTCAAACAATTCACAGAAGTAATCTTTATGAAGCCCAGAAATATGTAATACTCCATGTTTTAGATGAGGAATCTGCAACAGATCACAAAGTGGGCAAGTGACAGTGAAGGGTGGACATGCTTATGATGTAGGTATTGTGTCTCAGTTGAGGGTTCTCCTAGTCCCCTACTTTCTGTGACCCTACAAACATGGGGAATAAGGATAATTCTTTCCCCTATATTTCTACGAATGTATTATGAGATGGAGAACCTGAAGAATTGCCGTGCCTAAGGAATATTTGCTATGCTAAGTCACTTCAGTCGTGTCCGACTCTGTGTGACCCCAGAGATGCAGCACACCAGGCTCCCCCGTCCCTGGGATTCTCCAGGCAAGAACACTGGAGTGAGTTGCCATTTCCTTCTCCAATGCATGAAAGTGAAAAGAGAAAGTGAAGTCGCTCAGTCGTGGCCGACTCCTAGCAACCCCATGGACTGCAGCCCACCAGGCTCCTCCATCCATGGGATTTTCCAGGCAAGTGTACTGGAGTGGGGTGCCATTGCCTTCTCCAAAGGAATATTTACACTACCCCTAAAGATTGTACCACTCTGGTGGCTGTCTCTCTAAGATAGGAAAAAGCTCACAAGAGTAGAAAGCTATTGGGTTGGCCAAAAAGTTCATTTGGGGTTTTCCATAAGTTGTTTTGGGAAAGCTCAAACTCCTCAGCATAGTTCTACAAGTTAAATGTGCTCAGAATCCTTCTAGTTCCTGACAGAATCCTATACATCTCAATCCTCAAATCTATTTACAAAGAAACAATGTGGGAAAATTAATCTTACTGTTTCTCTATAATGAAATGATTTGTGCAGAAACAGGAATTTTATGACAGATTCTGTGTCCTCTAAAAGTTATCTTTAATTTCACTGTCATGTAGAGATTGATGAAAGAAAGGAGATAAACTATGCAACAGCTTTTCCTGGCTCATTGATGAGGAAATACAACAGAACTCCTTGGGTTTAATTTTCAGAAATACCAAAGGCCAGCATTTTTGATTCTCTATGAAATTCGATATAAAGAAATAGATAAGCAAAACTTAAGTCAAATCTGGTACATTAGACCTTCCTCTCCCTTCAGATCAACAAAGCTTGAATGGGTTATCTGCTATCAATTCCTCCAAAGAAATCTCAAACATGTTTTCTTGCCAGAAAAAGCAATATATATTCTAGGGAATCATGCTTTGATAAATCATAGAAGAGAGAAAATTCCCATTAATATATCAGACGTTTGCTGATATTCTAGAGTAACACTAACAAAATCTGTTAACATAGTACGTAAGCAACTAGGGTAACTCTGTGGGTAAATTTGGTTTAATTTAACCTCTGATTATATATTTGTTAAACTGTGCATATTCAGTTATGCCCAGAGATCCCTTTTGATAAATATCAAGTTTTCAAATACTGTTCTACTGGGTTTGGAATGAAACTATAGAATGGATAATTACCATCTGAGAGAGGAAAGCCTCTAACTACCACAATTACCCACATTAATTCAAATTGCATGAAAAGAGAAAATAACAAATGTTTGGAAGACTGCACTATGGGGGAAACTAAGCAAACTAGCACAAAGAAAAACCTGATATTAACAGAAGAAGGAAATCATGTATTTTCTCCCATTGTATGCGGTAATGAGAGTCAAGCTTGGAGTCCACTTGATTTGTTTCCTGGGTCAGGAAACAAACAAGTTTACCAGTGGGCAGGAATACAGACAAGGCAAGTGAGCCCTTCATTAGGTGATGTAATAACTGAGTGTAGCAAAAAAGCCTATTTCTAAGCCCAAATGAGAAATGTTCTCAGTCGAGAAATATCTAGTTATGTACCTTACCATTTTCAAAAGCTGTCTACCTCCCTTTACATACAGCAAACTGCCATATTTTGACACCATTCACACGTTCATTTATGAGTCACAGACCATGGAAATGTGACATTTTCCACAGTTGAGCAGGGTGAAGAGCAGGACCATTAAGCAGAGGCAATTAGAAGACACAAACAGTCATCCTTTATTGGTCAAGTCCAATCATATCCCCAGTGGAATCCTAATGGTACTTTTATATAAATAAACCAGATCATCAAAAGCAGAGACAAACAAGATAAGTTATAATGAAAGATTCATTAGAAACCAGTAACAATTTTTTGATCATGAGTAGAAAGTTAATTGTTCTTTTCCCCAGATACAACCCAGCTATTTCAAAGATGGTCCTTGGTCAACCAGTACCAAGGAGCTCTCATTAGATCTGCATGCTACTCAACTCTATTGCTGGAAATTTTATGAAAAAACTTCATGATGGATACAAAGTTCAGGTATTTAAGACTTGCAAAATAGATTCTAGGGGTCAGAGGGATCAGATGTAATTATCTCATTTAGTATAAGGAAGGGAGCTGCGTGCGTGTGTGCTAAGTCACTTCAGTTGTATCCAACTCTTTGCAACCCCATGGACTTCAGCCCGCCAGGCTCCTCTGTCCATGGGATTCTCCAGGCAAGAATACTGGAGTGGGTTGCCATTTCCTTCTCTAGGAGATCTTCCCGATCCAAGGATCGAATCCGAGTCCCTTGCGTCATCTGCATTGGCAAGTGGGTTCTTTACCACTACAGCCATCTGGGAAGCCCAAGGAAGGGAGCTACCTGAGTTTATACTTTTATCTAAACTGGACTTAGAAGCTGCATTCTCAGCTTTCTAGCTCAGTGTGCCCACCTTGGGATTCCCTGGACAATTGTGACATTACTACCTATTCAACAGTGTTTCTCATGTATAAGAGAGGACATGATTTATCAAGTGGCATTTTATTCATCACTATCTTGCAATGGTGACAGAGACTTGGTAAACACTCAAGCCTCCATGAGGAAGGGGGGAAGCCCACGTGTAGTCTGGCTCTCCAAATGGTTCCTTTCTAAACTGTGGTGTTCTTGATTCAGCCATCTCTTATTATGGAAATGAAAGAAATAATTTCATTTCTCTCATTCGTTGGCCTCTAACACAGTAAAATGTTCTATCATCTTCTATCATTTATTAAATCTTAGTATCTATGAGATATTTAATAACGAATTTGCTATGGAGGGGGGATATAAAAGGAGGGCACGCCATTCTTATCCACAAATAGCTTAAAATATGGTTTGAGGATGCTCGATTTACACACAAGAAACACCTGGGAAATAAAAGAGGTACATGAAAATATGACATACAGTCTGCTCTGAAACATAAAGTGAGGCCCTGTGATGTTTATGCAGGTGTTTCTAAGGTTGTAATGCTGCAAGGAAATTGTCTGATACTGTCACATACTTCTTTAATCTCTGTATTTAAAATTGGCTTAATGAAGCCAAACAGAGGAGGGCCTTAAGGACACGTAATCCAGCTTCTATCAAGGGACTTTTGCTAAATAAAAATTTGAAGACTGGAAGTTCTTCCATGAGTAATTCAGGAGAGGAGGGAATGACTGTAGACAAAGCAAATGATAAAGCAAAAACAAACAAGAGTGTCTATCTCATTTGAATTCAGAATGTCATACCTGAAGGGAAAACGAACTACTGGGTATCCTTATAAAAGAAATTTTCAGTTGAAAGCAGGAATTAAAATTGAGTTGGTAAGGAAGCTTCTTTGAGCAACCACAGAGACAATAAAACTGTCTGGAGGAACAATTTGCCATTGAATTAAGTGGGATGATCACAGAAGGTACATGATTGCTTTGGGGACTACAGTTAGTATCATAATAGCAAAAAAAAACGTTCTAAGACCTCTGGAAGATATGTGAATCTGCCATGAGATCACATCAGAGGTGGTGATGCTGAAATTCCACAGAGATCAAGATGCATGAAACAACTAGAGAAAAGTTCATGTATGTTGCAAGAAAGGCACTTAATATTTCTTGGCCAACACTGCCTCACATATAAACATTAGGTACATACCTGCAACTTCTGGAATAATGAAGAATTCTTTCAGTGTGACTCTAGGCCATAATGATCAAACAGATTTTATTGGACAAAAGGATGAATTTCACGTTACTAATTTTGGGTTTATTGTCACAAAATATACTTATTTTGACTTTGCATTTAATTCAGCAGTACAACATGGTGATCCAAAAGCAGTACTTTTTTTTTTTTTGGATCATTTGTTACACACACATACTATGATGTAAGCAATAGGGCTAAGAAAGAGGAAATCACCATATTTGATATTATGTGTTTTTGATATTATTACTCCATTGGGTTCTCTCTATAAATCTAACCTTAGAATCCTAGAGATAGGAAAAACGTAGAATAAAAACTCCTTTTACAGCAAACTTTCTTTCGCATGACACAAGCTAAACTCTCTCAACAGGATCATCCTTTACAGAAAGAATACATTTATATCAAGGGTCTCCCATGAACTTTGACTCATAATGGATTCTGGTAAAGTGGCTCTGTATATGGCTTCCTGAATGATTAATTTCCTCAATATATCAAATGAAACACTGGTCCATGACAAAATGGAAATGGATTTGGTGGCAAGAAGAACAACAAATAAAGGTTTAATAAAATCTCATACAAAAGACAAATGTCCTCTATTACTGCTGTATTTAGATAAACTCCCCATGAAAAATGTTATTGTTTTTAATGTCTTGCTGCTAACTTTTAAGAACAAAGTTTTCCCTTAAATTCTAAGAGAAAATACATTATTTATGCAAAAGTGACCCTGGTTGGCTTAGATTTCCCCTTAATGCTCCAACAAATGTTTGAAAATGCAGTGTAGCCACTCGACTGGGTGATACCATATGCTAATACATAACTTATGAAATAGTCATTGATTCCAAGAAATTAAAAGTTGGTAACACTCAGAAAGTGTGCTTATAAATGTGAAATGGGAACACGATGAACAATTTGTGAAGTAATTAACTAATGTGCCAGAAATGAGCAACTTGCTGATGAGACTTTCCAGGTTTTTTCACAGTGGGTCCTACTTTCATTTCCCTGAACTGGGAACCAGATGAAGTTTGACATCCCTCAGGTTAAGGGAGTACCGAGCCATTTAAAAATCAGGATTTAACTATTAATAGACGCTAGAAGTGAAAGTTGCTCAATCGTGTCCAACTCTTTGTGACCCCATGGACTGCAGCCTGTCAGGCTCTTCTGTCCATGGGATTCTCCAGGCAAAAATACTGGAGTGGGTTGCCATTTCCTTCTCCAGGGGATCATCCCAATGCAGGGATCGAACCTGGGTCTCCTGCATTGCAGGCAAATTCTTTACCATTTGAGCTACCAGGGAAGCCCAATAGATGCTATGTACTCAATAAATCAGTGGGTCGCTATCTCATACTCTTATGACTCATTTCATACAGAGGGATCTCTATACAAATGACAGTGAGGTCTTGGGAGAATTTTTCAGATTACTGAATTCTAGATTTGATGAACTCTATATACTGCTAGCTAAGAAAATTATATCATATTAAAGGAATGATTTAAGGAAATTATGCAAATGACACCTAGACTTGAGTATTAGGCAGGTATGCATAGAAACAGGCTAGAATTGTATGTTTGTAAAACCTCTCAAAAGAGAAGGCAATGGCACCCCACTCCGGTACTCTTGCCTGGAAAATCCCATGGATGGAGGAGCCTGGTAGGCTGCAGTCCATGGGGTTGCTAGGAGTCGGACACGACTGAGAGACTTCCCTTTCACTTTTCACTTTCATGCATTGGAGAAGGAAAGGGCAACCCACTCCAGTGTTCTTGCCTGGAGAATCCCAGGGACAGGGACAGAGGAGCCTGGTGGGCTGCCGTCTATGGGGTCGCACAGAGTCGGACACGACTGAAGTGACTTAGCAGCAGCAGCAAAGCCTCTCAAAGGATGACTTAAGTCACCATTCCATGACGCATAACAATACTCCAGGAAATAACAATAATAATAAACACTCAGTTAGGCACTGGTGGTTAAAGCAAAGCAAAACTCCAAGCCAACTAATTGTCCATCTTCTTTCAGCAGGCTTTTTTATATCAGCATTTAGTCAGTTACAATAACCACCCTATCACAGCACCAATCAACTCTCATTATGGTTCCAATTTTTAAACTCAGGCAGCTCACAATTATCCTGACAAAAATGCCAAGTATTTCCCTCTTCCAAAAAGAAGATCGACCATATAAAAAGACTATTGTATAAATGCTTCTATATTTGCCATAAAAAACACAGTGTCAAATATTCTGACAGAAAATTCTAAGCAAAATAACAAGAGAGCCTGAGCTTTAGGTGAGTGATAGAACCATTTAAAACCTGTTTGTAGAGCTACCTGTATGAATTATTAGCACAAATGGGGAAAAAAGGCAATGATGGCAAACGTATTTGAAAAGATCTGCCATCATATAATCTCCTGTACTGACTCACTGAATTCCTGTCATTTCATGGCATATCTTTACCACTATGGTGGCAACAGGGATTATGGGGCCTGGGCCAGGTCACCCGGACTGTTGAACCCAGAAGGTGGAGCGTCACCCTTATAGCCTACTTGGAATTTCAGAGCACTTATAATCTTGTGGAAGAAAAAGAGTGAAGTTTCTTTTTTCATTTTGGGTCCCTGAAACTGACAAGACTGAGGTGTCTCGACTGACAGAAAGTTCTGAAACAAATCTAGTCCAGAATTGTTTCAAAACCATCTGGAATTCTTCTACTTCTTTAATACTATCACTCCTCACCAGTTTGCTTGCATCTTTTGATGTTATGATGGTACACAATTACAGAAACAGCACTACCATCCCGCCGGCTGGTTGTCAAACTTCCTCTCTGCATCCACACGAAGGTGACAGCTGGGAGACCAGAGCCCTTACCTCTTTGACAGCAAGAACCATGCAAATAGATGAATATCTCCACAACAGTAAAAGACAAACAAAACACACCCTACCCCTCAACCTTGAGGTCAAAATCCACTAGTCTCACCAAGGCTTGAGAGGTTCAAGAAAGCTGCTGTTTGAGGGATGGTGAAAGATGAATTACGGAGATAAAAAAGCACCCACCCCCCCCCCCGCACCCCGACTCTGGAGAGAGGGCATACCAAAAAAGCTTCCAAACCACGGAAAATAAAACGCTGCTCTGTGTGCCCCAAGTGCGAACAAAAATCAGGCCATGGTCCAGAGCAAAGAAAAGCACTGAGCAAAACCAGCCATCATGGTTCCCTTGACCTCTTTTCTCTAGGTTAATTATTGGTTTGAATAAAGTCTCATGCCTAGATCAAAGACACTGGCACTTAAAGTGTTTCCTGAACCTATTATCTTATGCGAAATTTAAGAATTGTTAGATTCAAATACCCTTGTGACATGCAAATGCTTTGTTTCATGGATTGCCCTACTGGAATCAGAACTTTTTTGGTCTGAGCAAATGACTCTCTCTGGGAATAGAAGAGAAGAAAGAAACAAAGTCAGTGGGCTAGGTGACTTCCCTTGCTGGTGAGGATATTATGAATGTAAATATAACAAACAGCTTCAATAAATGTGCTTTTTATCCATTTGCTGTCTCTAGTGTTAAATACCTATCTAACCACCCACCTAGTCAGAAAAAAGTGGTCATTTCCTACCAGTGATCTTCATGGCAAATGAGGAAATGGAGCCAGATTTTGACCCTACAATTTCCTCTTGCTCTGAGACCCCTCTTACTCAGTGACCACATCAATATATATTTAACGCAACTGGTAAATTTCCACAATGATGCACCCTCCCCCACCCCCATCCCCAAGGACATTCAAATTGTTTCCCTATATGGAATTTCTTACAGTGAATTCTAGATTAAAAATATCATTGCCAGGAAATGGCAACCCACTCCAGTATTCTTGCCTGGAGAATCCCATGGACAAAGGAGCCTGGTGGGCTACAGTCCGTGGGGTTGCAAAGAGTCGGACACGACTGAGCGACTAACACACACACACACACACACACACACACACACACACGAGGCTGCCCAACTGGGGGATAAACAGGTTATGTTGATCCCTCCAGCAGTAGATCAACTGTTAACGATTAGGGCTCGGAACTTAGGACAAATCTCCTTATGTGCACTGTAAACTCCAGCCATCGTCAGTAGAAATCAACATGATCATGGGGCTGCCTAGTATCTGAGGATGTTGCACAGATATCTGGTCATTGATTGGTTGATAAAGCTCTTGGGCTATTTCAGGCCCAGATGTGTGACTGGGCTTTCTGAGACTGGAGGAATGGAGGGAGGTTTCAGCACATTTGTACGTTAAAAGTTATGAATTAACTATTAATAATAGCTAATCTAGAAAGTATATAAATTAACTATAATATAAAATAAAATTTAAAAAATTAAATAAGAGATATGACACAGTATAGAAATACTCAGCTTCTGATCTCTCCTAGGCTTTGCCTATAACTTCTTCAGTGGAAAGAGTCTGCAAAGTATTAACACTTGTATTACGGTAAATCATCCTTATGATGATGTGGGCAGGGACCAGGGAATACTGTATATAATACTTTTGAGAATTTTTTAATCAAACCAACAAGCAAACACTTTTGTTGTTGTAGCCTTGCTGATTTGGGGGCCAGATTATAGCAATGGGTTTGTTATGCACAGGATTTTCTGTTATACTATTTGCTATACACAAAGGAGTATACCTGTTGACATCTCATTTCTGAAAGCTATCACTGTCATTTTCTAGTGTCTCTTTGTCAATTATGACAGTGTCATGGGATGATTCATACCCTCCCTCTGTTAGGCATCTTTTCATCCTTTGTATTTTTACAATCTATGTCCTAACACCTTGGGGCTGTTACTTACATTTGACTTTTCCAAATCTCTACAACAATTTTTTTTCTCATGTAAAAAATGGACATCATCTCTCATTCTAGCTACTTGTTTTATGCTGAGCCAGAATTCCTATACACATCTGAGGCCCTTATGGAAGGACATGTAACATGGCTACTGGCTATATGTGAAATCTTTTTAAGAAATCAATGGAGGCTTTTCCAGTACTTTCACTTCCAAGACTGTCAAAAGCAGTTAGCATCAGAGAATCTGATGAATAACTTAATCAGAATTTTAGTACAGACGTGTTATCTATTCACACATTCAGCCTGGGCAAAACATATTAAATGTATTAGTCAGGGGCTTGCCAGTTATTAACCTTGGTTACAGCTAGTATAATGATCAGAGAAACGCTTTCATTTAAAGTTTCCCTGTTCAGAAGTCACAATTCCCTTTAAGCAGTGTAACCATTGAAACCAGTGCTGTTGCCTTCAATTTTTTTCCTCATGTCTCAGTAGTTCACTTTCTTATATAATCGTGAAATGTTAACACTTGCAAGGAAGGATGGAAGGTTAAAATTGGCCCTTTTAACTTATTTTAAATATTCCAAAGGCTTGACAGAAATAATGTGCTTTGTCCTTATTCTTTATTATACACATCTTTACTAATTTAATAAATATTTATTTAAAAGGTAATTTTTGCTGGGCATTGCTCTCTGACTAAGAGGGAGGTGGAGAAAAATAAAACCAGTTATTCCTTAATGAGCATAGGATTCATTAGGCAAACTATTCTTAAATATAGCTTTCGTGGAAAAAAGGATAATAAGAAAAAGGGTCTTGATAGGCTCTGTGTTTTCCTATCACACTGTAGATTAACATTATACTAAAAAAACTATACAAACAAGAAAACAGGGACTAAAAACAATGCCTATACCAAGCCATGAGATTCACTGAATGATTACATAAAATATAGCTAAAAAGTCTTATTTGCTCTGTTTTACAAAGCTATTAAGCATTATCAAATATGTTGCTAGAGCAATCTCTAAAGGTATTACACGTTTGGTGCAGGGTATGTATTTAAAACTGAATTATTTTAGGAATTCCATAATAATTCATCCTGTAATAGCAACAGAGCTATGAACATAAAATTGGTTTCTTTCATTATCTTGCATGTGTTGTGCGTGTATGCATATGTGTACATGTGTGTGTATTACCTCCTTACATCTAGTTTTACTTGCTAAAATTCTTCTTTGTTATTCTTGCCAGTTATTTTATTTATTGGCTCCAACAGACTGGCTTTTTTTCCTAAAAATATGAATTTAGCTTCTGAGTTAAAGCCATGAGACACTCTTTTAAATATGTATCCCAATGACCTTTCATTTGGATTATTTTTTCAACTTGGCCTCAAAAACAGAATTGAGAGCCAATCTTATTCTATTTAGCTACAACTACTATTGTTTCCTTGATTTCTGAGAAAGTACTATCCTTAGTCATTTTCTCCACCTAAGAAATGAAGAGCTTCACCCTGAATAATTTCCCAGTTTGGTTATTTCTTTTTTAGGGAGACCATAAAGAGAAGGCCCTTGACTTTGAAGGCACAACCAACCAGAATCATCTAATTTCACATTCAAATAATGCCAAGCTAGATTTTCTTTCACATTTGAATGAAATTTCCATTAACTGCAAAGAGAACTAAACATGTGAAATAATCTGTGACTTAGGAAATGTGTTTTGGGTTTGAAAATTATGCTGATTCACCAGTATTCTGAAGGAATACCTAAGATGAATACAGATACTTTGGTATATTTTTCACTACAATAATTATAATGACCTCTAGTTCAATAGTACCAATATAATAACTGCAAGCCTCTTCAAAACATAAAATTTGTCTCCTTGAGCTAGCAGAGTCATTCATTAACAAATAAAATGTGCTTGTTTTCTTTGCTTTTCTTCCTGTAAAATAATCCCATTGTTTACATTTCCCATTTTATTGATACCACTCAGAAATAGGGATGTATGTGTATAATTACCCTTACAACCATTAGTCTGAACTGAAAGTGTCAATCAAAAATGTTTAATCCCATAGCCCGTGGAAACAAAAAAGTTTTCTAGATGTGAGTGAGTGAAAGTTGATCAGTTGTGTCTGACTCTTTGTGACCCCATGAACTATACAGTCCATGGAATTCTCCAGGCCAAAATACTGGAGTGGGTAGCCCTTCCCTTCTCCAGGGGATCTTCCCAAACCAGGGATCGAACCCAGGTTTCCCACATTGCAGGAGGATCCTTTACCACCTGAGCCACCAGAGAAGCCTTTTCTAGATGTAGGTACCAAAATTTGGAATCTAAGTTTTCAGAGTCATAAACACTAAACATAAACTAATGTTTTAATTAGAAGGTAAAATTTGTGTCTACTTGTTTTGTAGGGAGCGCTATACATGATGGCTACTGGCTATATGCAAAATCCATAATGATCATTTTCTTCTGTATTGGATATGATAGTGCTCATGTTCATTTGAAATGTATTTTCTTTTATAACTGAGTTAATCCCACTTCCCTAAAGAGCAGTAATGTTTAAACCAGTGCCCTTTCACTTAATTATATTAAATTGAAAAGTCTGTCATAATAACCCCAGAAATTAAATTACACAAATTTGCTGATATACAGATTTGACATAACTCAAACATTTTACATGCTACAAATGTTTGCTGGGAGTACATTCATCACTGTGAATTGATCGATGAATTCATCTAAACTTTAACATCCTTTCTGTATTAGAATATGGGCTTGAGCTGTGAAGCCATATCACTGAAAATTAGATCTTAAATTGTCACATACTAAAATCAGAGAAACCAAACAAATCTGTAAAAGAGTAAGTTCTCAGATGACAGCTAAATGTCCTGAACATCTGAGGCCTCTTAATATAAACAATCCCCCTACATACAGTATGAAATCAAAACATGTATCAGAATGCATTTTAATTTACCTGGACAATTTAAATTTCCATTAAATAATGGAATTTAAGCTTAGTGACTAGAATGCTGAACCCAGGAAATTTTTGTTGTTGAATTGCATTTTTTATGACACTTGTTCATTTTGGGGAAAATGTATTAAATTTTCTCAACCTCAAATTAGCTTATAGTAAACTTGTATGGTCTATCTAAAAAAAAAAAAAAAAAAAAAGAAGGTCATTTCTCAGTTTATGACTAATTATCCTATTTTTCTAAAGAGATTTGGGATACCTGAAAATATCATGTTAAAAACTGCATTCTCGAGAGCAAGTATTTACTCAAAGTGTCTCCCAATGGATTGTTTGCTAGTTGCCACAAAATAAATTTAAAAAGCAAGAACTATACAGTGGAAAGTCAGTCAACATCTTGAATGGATCATCAAAATTAACATCTATGATGGGAGAAGAAACTTGCTAAGTTTAAGCTAGGTAAAAATAATTCGATAGAGAAGGAAAATGTCCCCTTAGTTCAGATCCCAAGTCTGCCTGGGCCCACGGGATCAGTAACACACATTGCTTCATTCCCATTGCATCAAGCGAACACTCAGGGAGACCTGCTTTCTGGTCTTGCATCTAGTTTGCCCAGGACCATAAAACAGCAGTTAAAATCACTCTTAAAAGTCCTCTCTAGAAATATATGAATAGAAAAGTTTTGCCTGTCAAAGGATTTCTACTTATCTACACATTTTAGCTACCCCTACAGTAACCCAAGCAACACTGTGTACTTTGGAAATGGAAAACAAGTGTTGATGAATGATAAATAATTAGGCAGGGAAAAATGCTGTTACTAACTTCCGGAACATTTCAAAATCAAAAGATAATGCTTTGGGCTCGGCTTTGAATCTTTATTATCTTGTTTCTAATATCTGTTATTATTCCTCTATTAAAATAGATACTAGGACATTAATAACACTTTTACATTTAAGACTTGATTTCCTTTAGTTAATGTTTATTTCAAGCAGCTTTGAAATATGTATAACAAATAGCTTTATATGAGTAAGTTTTGAAGAACTCTCAAAAGCTGTACAACTCATTATTCTTTTTTTTTTCATTTTTTTTCATTATTCTTGGTAAAGAAAAATCAAAGGTATGAACAAAGTTCTCTATACACAATGAGTAATAATTTCCTTACAGTTCTAGAAAGACTTAGTTATATCACGGACAAAAGTAAATATGTTATGAAATAATGGCTAATTATGATTCTCTGTGCCACAGATGGTTTCTCACTGCCACTTGAGCCTACATCAAGTCTGCCCCCATGGCAACAAGGAAAAAAGGGAGGGAGGGGGGAAAGGTGCAAAAATCCTGAGATTAATCATGGAAAGCAAATTGCTCTCTGTAGCAATAACAACATGGGGGTATTGTTTCTTTGTTTAATGGCCAAAGGGGAGTAAGAAAGGGCAAAAGTGTAAAATTGAATTTGAAAGAAATCAAGGGATGTAGAAGCAGAAATGCAAAAGAAGACAGGAAACAAAAGAAAATAAAATAAGAAAGCTCTTCCAAGGATCAGCATTTTCTTTCATCTCAAGAAATAGTCCTTCAGAAATGTAAAAGCAATTTGTTTGCAAGAATAGAAAAAGATCAGTTTCAGAAATTTCAGATATGGGACAGAGTGTCTATAAATGCATGGTTTCCAACTTCACTGGGGGTGGAGGTGGTTCTCAGTGCTACTCAGCAATCATTTTCCTTACTTGTCTTATTAGTGGTTTTCAACCTAGGCTACACATTAGAATCAGCTGGGGAGCCTTAGAAACTATTCCTACACAGACATCCCCCTCAGATGTTTTGATATTATTGGTTCCTGTTTAGCACACAGAATGGAATTTTCTTAAATGTCCTCAGGTGATCCTAATAGGTAACTAAGATTGTGAACTATCATTCGACCAGGGGTCAAAAAACATTTTTTTTTATAAAGGACTGCTGCTGCTGCTGCTGCTGCTAAGTCACTTCAGTCGTGTCCAACTCTGTGCAACCCCATAGAAGGCAGCCCACCAGGCTCCCCCGTCCCTGGGATTCTCCAGGCAAGAACACTGAAGTGGGTTGCCATTTCCTTCTCCAATGCATGAAAGTGAAAAGTGAAAGGGAAGTCGCTCAGTCGTGTCCGACCCTCAGCAACCCCATGGACTGCAGCCCACCGGGCTCCTCCGTCCACAGGATTTTCCAGGCAAAAGTCCTGGAGTGGGGTTCCATTGCCTTCTCCGTTATAAAGGACAAGATAATAAATAATTTAGGCTTTGTGGGGCAACTATTCAACTCTGCCATTGTATTGCAAAACTTTTGAATGGGTGTGACTGTGTTCCAGTAAAACTTTATTTACAAAAATAGGTGGTAGGCCTGATTTGGCCTGTGGGCCACAGTTTATTCACCCCTGGTCATTAGACTGTCTCTTTTCTCTCCCTTTTCCTAAAACCACTGTTGCAAACCTTCACCCTGTGTCATCCTTATGCCTGATTTTTAGCTGATGACTCTTTATCTTGCTTCAATCATCCAGCTGGAAATTCTTCAACTTCCTTGTCCATCACCTGCAGATTCAGTGCACCTATGTTCACATCTGTCCTCATCGATTTACTGTAGAAGCAGCATCTCAAGGTGAATCTGATCTTCTCACATATTCAATTCCATCACTCTCTCTCTGACTCCTTTGAGACCCTTACTCCACAAAGGATCCCATCTCCTATGTCTTCAACATCTCCATCTCTACTGGCTCTTGACCTTAAGCTAACAAATATATTTAAGAGTCTTAGGCAAAGAACCCTCAAAGCCTTCTTCAATTCTGTGTCCTCTAAATACTCACCCATGTCTCCCCTTCCCTTAGAAATTCTACAACTACTGCAAGTCCCCTGTCTCTTCCCATTCACTCTTCAAGTCAGTGCAGTCTAGCTTCTGTCTCTACTACTCTGTTCAAGGTGCTCTTATCAAGAATGCTCAAGACCTTCATATGGTAAATTTCTAGTTCTTGTTTTACTTGTTTTCTTTGAAGCATCTGACATTGTTGACTCTTCCAAAAACCATCTCCCCACTTGGTTTTTACAATGCTATGGCATCTGTCACAATTTGTTCTTCTGTTGCAGGGCTTCCATGCTATTATTGCCTAATATTATTTGACAAACTCTTTTTTTGCTTCTCATGCTATGTATTCCTCAGCTATTCTCATGGCAACAGCCACCACCTACATGTGATAACTCTCACATTTTATCCCTAGCTCACACCTCTTTCTCAAGCTCTAGGGTCATATTTTCAAATACCTATGCCAACCTGTACTTGGGTATCTTTTTTTTTTTCCTACTATTGTTTTTCTTTTATTCTCCATCTTGGTTAATAGCTCACCATCAACTCAACTGCCAAAGATATAATTCTCACTCCCTTTCAGGGACCCTAATAATACTGTGCACATTTTAAACAACGTCTACCTGAAGATGGTTCACTTCTATCTGTGCAGTGGATGGCAACTATATATGTTCAACCGTACATGGTGCTCCTGTTTTCCCTCCAAATCCAAACAGCCACCAAATCCTCATGATTCTACCTCTGAAATACCTCCTGAATCCATCTCCTTTTAGCCCCTGCCACTGCAAATGTTTTAAGGCAGACTTTACTCAGCCCTCACCAAAATATTTTTGATAACTTCCTAATAGGTTTTTTTCCTTGCCATAGCAGTAGCCTCTGTTTCCTGTTCCTCTTTTCGCTTCCTCCTCGGGTCACTGTCCAATCCTATTTTCTCTAACAAAACTGCTTGCCATATTTCAGAAGTAAAAGTGCCATGGTTTTATGTAAGAGACTAGTGATCCTTTCTCTTTGGTTACCCATTTTTCTTGACGAAATAAGATATGTCATTTAGCTTTTTGGTCTTGTGGTGCTAAAATCACTAAGACAGGCAATATCCTGAGAGTCGGAGTGCTACACTTTAAATAAGATGATAATAAATCAATCACCCACTAAGGATGGTGATCAACGTGGCAATGGGACTCCAAGTCACAATCAGTAAGAAGTAATGGGAAGAATCAGAAAATTTATCCTGGAGAAGATTCCAATTCTTTCCTGGAGGAGATGAATTTGGATATCTTTTTCCTCTGAACTCCAGGATTACCAATCAGACATCTCTCCTCCTTAACCAAAATATAGCTTCTTTTCTTTAATAGGAAATATTTAAGATTTCTTTTCCTTAATGGGATATGTGTACAAAGAGACCCGTATTTGCTATAGATTGGCCTGCCTACCAAAGAAAGGAAGCCCATCCATCTACAATGCTGAGTCCCCTGGAAGGCCTTCCTTAGAAATGAGCTCACATTGACATTTACCATCTGCTAGAATAATGGTCAACTTGAATGGTAGGGTATGAGTTTTGACATCAATTCCTTCCATGTAATACTCTTGCCCTAATTTTCTTAAGTGGGAACATGTGTCATACTAACTAACTTACATGACATTTTCTCATTCTAACTTAAGTATTATTTCCAAACTGTTTAAAAACATTTACTATTGTCAGATTAAAAAAAAAAAATCCTCTCATCAGGGCACCTCAATGGTGACCACAACTCAGGTAAATTCTGGATGCGTTACCAGTAATGACTTCCTATGTCATCTGCTATTTACCTTCTCAAAAGTATGCCCCACATATTCCATTTAGTTCCCATGCCTGCACAGGAGTTGCAGAAAGCAATCATTTCTTTTATGAAAAACCTACCTTTGCATCTGGTCCTGGTGAGGTAGTCTGTTGATCTAAATAAGGTTCATTAAAATACTTCATTGCTAAATTACCTTACCTCAATGCACAAATCTGAAAGACAAATCCCTTTTCCTATTGTTTTTAATAACATGTGTGTATGTGAGTGTTAGTCACTCAGTCATGTCTGACTCTTCGCTACTCCATTGACTGTAGCCTGCCAGGCTCCTCTGTCCATGGAATTCTCCAGGCAAGAATACTGGAGTGGGTTGCCATTTCCTTCTCCAGGGCATCTTCCCGACCCAGGGATAGAACCTGGGTCTTTTGTACTGCAGGCAGATTCTTTACCATTTGTGCCACCAGGGAAGCCCTGCTTAGCCATGTATTTAATAAACTGAAAGATCTCATGTAGTTTGAGATACATTCAAATCTTGCATTTGTAAAAAGGATAAACCCCCTGCATTTATTTAACAATAAGACAGTAGAAATGGCCTGATGGGAATGCTGATAGGGACTGATATTTGAAGATTATGCTGCTAATCTTTTATTGTAAAATCTGAAATGTTCTACCCCAGTTTACCAAATGAATGAGCCCTTTGGTTCCACTCTTCTCCCTCCCCTCTTTCTCATCCTAGCCTCTGAAAAACAGAGTTATGCTTTGCTTTCACCATTTCTAAGATTCTTTTTACATACCTGGCTTTGAAATAAATTTAAGGGACAGGCCAGAGCAAGAGTGTTTAAAGGTAACCACTTTTGCACTTTGAGGAATAGATAGATATCTTTAGTCATGGTAATAGACTGCTTCAAGGCTATCTAGAAGAAAGTCTGACAAGCAATTTTCTCCATTTTTAACATCTTATCCTTTTCTTAGACTATATGAAATTCAAAACAAAGATTTAAAAAATTCCATATATTAAGTGGTTTCCTCTAATCAGTAACTAGATCTACTGCTAACAGTAAAATACTAACCCTGGCACTGTACCATTTCTGCCTATATTTAAATATAAAATTTTAAAAAGCTTAATGTGGCCCCAGGTTCCTAGCTGAACTGTTGTCTACATTGCTTATAAATTTCTTGAGAAAAGTTTCACTTTTTACTCCATTCATCACAAACTTCTAAGAAAAAGCCAAGCTGGAATTTGTATGTAGGAAGAGTGTACTTGATGGAAAAATAGTACTTAGAGATAGCAAATATGACCTAATAGAACTGAAAGGTAAGATAAAGAAACACTTTTGAAACTGTTCTTTGTGTCCTAGAGTTGATTTGAGGAAGTGGTCTCATTAATTTCCTTAGGAGTAAACATGGATAGATATATGTTGAACTGAGTTGTACAAATGGCTTTGCTTCCCACAGTTGCAAAGCAAGTCTGCAAGATAGACATTTGGGTTGAAAATAACAACCCAAATGCCAATGTATGCAAAAATGTTTAGTGAGTCTTTGAATTTTATACCAAAAATGTTAGCTTCAAATGATTAATTAGTAATACATATACTTTCATTGGAAATTAATTTGTCTTTTTTAATATTTCCATCCAGAACACTCCTCCTTGAATCACACAAACCTGCAGTGATAACACATATGTAGCAATTTCCCTTCATATCAGATGAAAACTAGAATAATCAAAACATGAGCACAGTGAAAGGCTTACCGAGGTGTACAGGTATCCCTCGCTGTTCATTGCCAAATACAGCTTGGTTTGAACTCCTTGAATAGCCACCACTCGAAGACCCACAGGGATGAGGTTAAACAGAGCTGCAGCCAAAAACAATGTGAAGACAAGGTTACAATATCGAATTCCATAGCTTTTCAATATTTCCAGCAGGGCTATCTGGCCTTCCAAAAGTAAAGTCTGCTTGGTAAGAACATTCATATATGTATATATGGATAGACAGATATAGATGATAAAGCCTCTTCTACCTTTCAGTACCCTCAATTCATGGTTGTAGTCACATAATGGGGATGTAATTTTCAAACACCCTGGAGAAAATGGAAGGTAATTCCATGGTTTGTACAGTGTTGGAGGTGGGGAATCTTGATGCTTCTGAAGCGATCCAGTTCCAGGAATTAGTCTACATATTAAATAACTTTATCTTCAACAAACCAAGGTTTTAAACTGCTCTCTTAGACAACTGCTGAGATTCACAGACACAGATATGATCTACCAGTTGGGGAGAGATTCCTAGAATCTTAGAAAAGACACTAGTCCAACTCCTTCACCTAAATTATCTGTATTATTTCTGACACAGTAAAAAAAAAGAAATCCAGGACTTGAAAAAAAAATCATTTTGGAATCTCATGTTCCCAAAGTAGTATTTCTTAAAGAACATTTTTTTAAGATGGGGTTCAGAGGGGTCTTAGCTTTTAGTCTCTGGGAGCAAAGGTTATAGGAATAAAAACAACGAACTTGAGAGTTTTATTTAATTTTTTTTCCTAAATAGTTGTAAGTGGGCAGCTGGCTGGTGCCAAAGAGGACTTCATTTCTCCATTTGAAGGTCTGATTGCGTGAAACTTACATCCCGGCTGTCCTCACAATCACACACCACTCACTGGAGAAAACCAGTGGGTGTCTTCCCCCTACCAGCTGTCTACTCCCTCCTACACCAGGAATAAAAATAAAACAGTACATTTTTAAAACATAGTGCTTGCCACACACATCTTTTGAAAATAGCCTGTGCACCTTTCTCTCAAGAGTCCTAGACCAATGTTGACGATTTTTGCTTTGGTGTGTAAGTTTATGGAGGATGATAAATCAGTCTGCTATCATTTCTGTGAGCAAGAACGTAGTCACCCCGTGGGCAGGAATATTTTTTCTCAGATCTCTTATCTTGATGTATATATATTCTACCACAGTAGGTGGAGTTATAGAGATGAGAAATATTAATGAAGAACTCAATATTCCTTGGTGAGCCTACAATGTACCTTTCCCTTAA
The DNA here is from genome assembly GCF_019923935.1 of Bubalus bubalis. Classification (NCBI taxonomy): domain Eukaryota; kingdom Metazoa; phylum Chordata; class Mammalia; order Artiodactyla; family Bovidae; genus Bubalus; species Bubalus bubalis. The sequence continues at coordinate 120,411,502 of NC_059181.1, read as the reverse complement.
AATCAGGGTGTTACCACAGAGGAGCTAGGACAGATTGTATGGTGCAAAATGCAAGTGTTCCTACCACATGCTGCTGATGGCACTTCATTCAATACTCATCATATTAAAAGCTGTGCCCTTCTGTTATGTGAGGTGAGGGAAAGGAATTGCACAGATTGCAAACTAGGATCTCATGCTATATTTGACCATGCAGTGCCCAGGAATGAAGTCTGATCTTGTTCAGCATGTCATGTATTTGTTCCATCTCTTTCTGTGATGGCACCTTGCTCACAGCAGGTGCTCAACAGACATTTGTGGACTGCTAGCAATCTGTATGGTGAAATCATGATATTATATTTTTGAAATGTAATAGATCACGGTCCCATTACATAACAGTTCAGAGTTTTAAAATTCTGATATCTAAGAAATCAAATGAAATCAAACAAAAACCTCCTTATGGGTTTGGCTTAAAAGGCATAGCACTAGACAACTATAACACCCGCGTATGCTGGAGTCCTAGTTTAATCAAACTAATAGATGATGATCGATGACAGGTAATAAAGGATATTTAGAATTGTTTCTAGAACTCCATTGTTTACAATATTCTGAACCTTCTTAGTTCCCTGAATGCAGGTGGTAACAAGCAAAAAAAAAGAGAAAGAAAGAGAGAAATATTTGATTTTCACCATGTGCCCCAACTACTCTGACATGTGTTTTAATGGGCAATAAAATGTTTAATTCTCAAACATCAGATAGCAGTAGAAGGAAGAGAAGCAAAGAATATGAGTAACCCATGCCCAGGATTATCTATCCCTGAATAATGGTATGAACTGTACAGTGGCACATGGATTTTTCACTATGTACCATAGATATCTGTGATGCCCGATTCAAAAATAAAAAATACCACACTAAAATAAAAAATTGAAGAAAACAGCAAAAGTGGAGAGTGACTGGTGATACCAGTCCAATTGTTTTTCTTTAGACATTTAATATCATAAACATTTAAGATCATTAAGATGAATTTATGATCAATTAAGATCATAAACAGGCTTGTCTGTCTAAAGGGACAGTCTTTCTAGATAAAAAAGAAAAGAAATTATTACATCAAGGGTGAGCTTGCACAGATTAAGTATCCTCCAATATGCCTGTTTCTCTAAATCTGGAGTACTTCTTCATGGACTTAGGATATTATTTTGATTAGGATGAAAATATGCTAAGCATGAGAAGCAAACAATGGATTTTATGTGTGTATCTAAAACACATTCATTAAACATCTGATATCTCTTCTTCCCTTTCTGTCAAAATTTTGAGGAAAAAATAAAAGGGCCCCATTTCTTGTTTCCTGTTGTATCTACACAAAAACAAACTCCTTGTACATTGAAAGACCCATTTTTCTTAGAGATGTGCACAGAGTTGGCACTCAGTGTTTGCATAATACAAAAAGGAGGCCATCTTTTTTTTTTATCAGTTGGGTTAAGATCAACTTTTCAAAGGGAGCAATTTAAAAAGTATATATTAATGTTGATCAGAAAGACTTGACCCATTAAATTGGTAACACTACTGGAGGTTTGAAAGGAAAGTTGCCTATTCTAACATCGCCCTCACTGAGTCCAAGGCAGATATAATAAAACTGCTCTCATGAAATGTCTATCATCTTTTCCTTTTCAGGGGGCAATACATAATTTACAATGGCTGATTTGTTCATGGTGAGATTTTACTGGACTGATATTTACCATTGTAATAAAGCTACCTAAGGTTAGCTTAAATGCATAATACCAAATATATGTTTTCAGAAATAGATGTATCTTGGTAAGTGTGAATTGATTTGTTTTATCATGATCTGGCTTATCATGTCAGAATTAAAATATCATAAAATCAACCAAGGTGAACCAAGTGAGAAAAAAATATGATGAAAAACCCTAAAAATTAAGAAAAATATAAACATAAATAACAAGGATGCATATTAAGGAAATAGTATAGTAACAAAATAAATAATGAATGCCAAGAAAACTGCTTGGCTTTAGGGGGAAAAAAAGAATACATCTGCATAGTTAGACTTCCATTTTAATGATGATCATTTTAATGATCACTTTAACCATTAAATATTCTTGTTTCATGATGACTTACACCCTACAATATACTCAAGTGGGAAGAAAAGCTAGCCCGCCGGCCTCTGATCATACTTGGCAGCTGGGGCAGAGTCAAGCCCCAAAGGCTTGCTATTTCTTTTGAGACACTTTTCATTTGTGTGCTTCATCTTATGGTAATACTCACCCTTGGCTGACTCACCTCTCATTATTTCATTCTGCCTAAACACAGATTCTGGCTCTTTTAAGGCCCAACAATATCATTAGTATGCAGAAATGCCATACATATCAGTCAGTTATAAGACAACCAGGAGCTATGTATATGCAGGAACTGAAAAGTAAAACTGACTACCTGAGTCCACAGTTAAGAAATGGAGCTTTATTTACATACACATGTGTGTGTGTGTATACGTATGTGTCTATGTGTAGATATATGTGTGTGTGTATAGTACTCTACAATGACTACATACACTGTGATCTTGAGGTGTGTGCCGTATCACTGCTTATACAATACACGAATCGTCCGGGTTTTTTTCCTTTTCGGGAAAGGCATGTGAACATTGGACCCAAAATAAACTTTTCCACTGATTTCTGCACTAATCTGCAGAAAATGTTAAAAGTAAGTGAGGGAAAACCTGACTGGGTGGGGGTCATTAGCAGCTGATCATGAACTTCCTCTCAGTAATGCCCAACAAATCCGTTTTGCTGAGGCACTTTGGAAAGAGGAGCAGCTTTGTTGTTGTTCAGTCTCGAAGTTGGGTCCAACTCTTTGCGACCCCATGGACTGCAGCAATTCATGGGAAAGTTTTATGATGGACTCACGTCTGTTACAGGGGAACAGCAAAACCCTCTAATTAGCCTTGACTCATTTTTTCAAATAGAAGACTATACCTGAAAGAACATCTAGCATACTCATTGTAGAACTGCAACAGCATTTTGCAAAACAGTGAAGAACGATAAAATCGTTTATGTATGGAACTTTTTCATCCTAGGTACCCACAGAGCTTTCTTTAAAGGTGACTTCCTCTTGAGATCTTGCCTTGGCCATCAATCAGCCCAGGAAGCTTTCTTAAAAGATGTGAAACTCTTTTAACACTCAACATTGGAACCCTTGTCTATGGCTTTGCTCTCTCGAGCCCTGTACCTCTGAAAATGCTGCAGAGGACTTGTTAGCTTTCAGATGGGCTTTTCTTGGCAATGGCACAATTCCTGGGAGATTAATGAAGTCTGAGGGAAATGAAATATAAATTATGGAAAATTGGGAAGGAATTGTGAGAACTAGGTGATTTAGCCTCATGAAATATTGAATATGCCTACAGCAATCTTCTAATTGCAAAAAAAAAAAACAACCCACCAATTATTATCATTGAAGAGGGTGTCACTATTAAGGAGTTCATGCATTTATGACTCCAAATAAATAAAGCCTATCACAAAAGGTTATATAACATCTTGGAATCACTATCCTTCAGTAACTGGAAATAAAACTAACTTTCTTTTTGATGTGCTTCTCTTTTAGGTTCACCATGATGGTCTCCAATTTGGTCTTGACTCAAACCATGATTAAAAATAAAGTGCTCAAAGAAATCTCTTTACCCACCTGTGGAAGTATCTCAATGTTAAAATCCCAATTAGTCTGAGAATTATCAGTGTGTGTAGGGCAGGGGGAAGAGAAGTGAAAGCTTGTAATGATGAATTCTCCTGACATGAAACCACTCTTCTCTCTTGGGATGAGACCGGTGCTTAAGAGTAGAGATAACTGTGCTATTTCAGGATCAGTGTGGGGGTGAGTAAATTTTCTGTGGGAAAAAAGTAATAAAATCCAAAGGACAGCCATAAATCTATCCAGATTACCATGGAGATGACATTTGGATTGTTCTTCAGATGGTGTCAACATTATTTGCTACAGTTCACTATTTTAGATATTTTTATGTTCCCCTTCCTTTAGGCTAACCTGCCGAAATGGGATTATAGAGTGCTGACTCTATTTTGGATTCACTTCGGGATTAAGCAGGGTTGTTTACTTGAAGAAAGAAAGAAAGTGTCAACAAGATGCTGGGATATACTATTATTTATTTTGCAGTCACTTACTGTAAGTGCTGTCCTCATCTTTGGTGCCATCAATAGTTCCATCTGCCTGCAGCTGCAAGTGGTAACCTTGTCGACTGTATAGTTTGGTAACTATACCCTTAAGCTGAGGCTCTGCAAAGAGAAATATGGTTGGGGTCAATTGATAAGTTGTGCACATATGGTTGAAAAGACTTAGAATTCTAATTCCATTTACAAAGTTTAGTGGAAAAGGTCAAACGACACTTGTTATAAAGAGTCCTCTGAAAGAAGGAAAACAAGCAAACAAACTGCAAGTTTCAGAACCAACCTTCAGACTGAAGAAACATTTGACTGCCACCTGGTAACATTGGTAAAGCCCTAAAGCTCCTGACAGCAGAGACAGTTTCTGATGGCGTGTCCTTTGGCTTACAGAGTGGCACTTCATCTCATTGAGCATTCAAAATGGCTTGGCAAGTGGCATATTCTGCCTTTTAACAATGTGCCACTTCTCATGCGGAAGGAAAAGGAGAAACACTAAGATGAGATTTAGAGTGGTTTTCCAAGCAGGGACCAAAAACACACCAGCAAAAGTTTCCCTCAGAATTACCACAATTGGAATAAAGCATCCCCTTCATTCTAAGAAGGTTAAAAATGCATAAACAACCTGGAACCCCATCAAAGGATTTCTATTTAGAAGATTGAGCCGGCATACAAAAAAGGAGGGGAGAGAGGGAGAATAAAACAAACATTATTATCCTTAGGGGAAAATGCGTGCAAAGAGCAGGGGTTTTGTTGGTGGGGAGGCAAGAAAATTAGTTCATACTTATTTTCAAATTTAGTATCAGAAATGTAATTATCCAAAATATGTGCTCTCAAGATAATTTTCAATTATGAATCACCACAGATTAATGAAGCACCTCATTTATCAATAACCGCCATGCTATCCAAAATTTGCTTTTATTGAATACAGACACCTGCACTGAAATGATATTTATGTCATTATTCAGACCACATAATCATGCTTTGCCACCGCTTAAACCTGTTTCAAAGCAAGCCTAATTTACAGCCAATTCCTTAAAAACTTCGAGCAAGCAGAAAATGTATGTCTGCATGTTCATTCCAGGATGTGTTGAACACACAAATAGCGAAATAACAGACTGATACGTCAGAAATCCTGTAATATGTATCTAGTACAAGTAAGAAAATTGAGTAAAGGATCCATTTGGTTAAGAAGAGCCAAAGAAGCTGCTTCTTCGCCTGAAGGTATACCTTGACGCAACCCGACACCTCGAGCTGTGTGAATTTCCCCTGGCGCCGGAACACCGCGCTGCTCTTCTCACTGAATTGGTTCAAAAGGACCCACGATCTGGTTAAATTCTCTCTTCAATTCTGCATTTTAGGAGCAAGTAACCAACCAATTTGACTAGTCGAACCAGATCACTAAGCTCTCGGCCACAGGTTCTAGGAATCCATCCCCTCCTCTCCAGCAAATATTTCAAAGCTACACCACAAGTCTGTCCCAGTAAGCTTAAAAGTGACCAAAGAAACAGAATGCCTAGACAGCGGAAGCCCAGGGTCCTTGGGGGTAGAAGCTGGGAGGGGAAGGGTCAGCGCTGCGGGGATGAAGGCAAGGGAGGGATTCCCCTCCCTGGGGGGAGGGGTGGGCAGGGGTCTGCCCAGCTCCGCGCCTGCAAAACACGCCATACACACGGCTGCCCAGAGCTCCCGAGCTTGCACACATGTGGCCTGTCTGGAAGCTGATGGCGCGCCCGCTGGGCAGGGTATGCCCCCCAGCTCTGCGCCTGTCCCACGGCAGTTGCAATGCAGCAAGTCTGTTACTGTTACGAAGGAGGCGAGAGAGGGATCTCTTCCCACGCACGCACACCAGCTAGGTGGCCACATCCGCACTAGATGGGCCACCGACAAACTCACCTCCGCTCCCATCCACGCCCCCCAGCCCCTCCACACTCGTAAAGTACGGAGAGAGGAAAAAAATAAAAAAAAAAAAGAGCCAGCCAAGAGCCCCCTTCCAACCTGGTCTCCTTCTGCGCCTCTTCTTGGAGCCGAAGAGTTTGACCCGGGAAAAGACGTTTAACTTGTTTTTGTCGCAGCTGGTCTTGCCTTTGCTGGGGCTGCTGACACACTTGCAGGCGTTCGATTTCTCGCGCTCGCGGGCTTGTCGCTTCTGCCGGATGAGCGAGCTGGCGATAGCCGCCGCCATGGCCACGACGCCCACCACCACCACTTCTTTCGCGGCCCCTCTCCGGGTTCGCCTCCTCCTCCCGCGCCTCCGCCGCTCGCCCGGTCGGTCTCGCGCCTCCGCCGCCTTAGTCTCCGGAGCCGGCGCTTGCCCGGGCTTCTCGGCGCTCGGGCTTCAGCCGAGGAGGGGGCTCAGCATCCCGGCCGAGATCCTCCGGCGGTGGTCCGGCTCCCGCGCGGGCGGCCGCCTTGCCTGGGTCCGAGCCGACGCCACAGCCCCGGGCCGGGATCGCGGGCGAGACTGGCTGGCAGGCGGTGGCGGCAGAGCGGCGCTAGTGCGTGCGCTCGGCCCCTGCGCCCGGAGGACACTGTGCGAGTCCAAGTGGCTCGGGTCGGAGTTTGGCGGCACCCCCCGCCCGGTGCCGCGCGGAGGGGGCCGGAGGAGGGAGGCGGGCAGAGGGAGGGAGCGCGGGCGGGAGAGAGAGGCCGGGAGCGCGGGCGGCGGCAGGGAGGGGGGGATGGAGGAACCGTGCGGGGTAGGGGGGGGTGGGGTTGGGGGGGCGCGCCCTCGCCCTGGCCCCTCCGAGCCTCCCACTAGTCCTTGCAACTTCTTGGCCCGCCGATCGGGAAAAGTTGGCCCGTGCCAGCTTTCCGACGCGGCTCAAACAGGTAATGGCCTCGCATCTTCGCTGCCGTCGCTGCCGCCGCTGCTGCTCTGGGCGCGGCACCGACTCAGTATAGGAATTCTGTCGCCGCAGGCACCCTCCGGAAGAGCGCGACGGCCTCCCGCGGCCCCCTCCCCCGGTGGCCCCTCCCTCCCGGAGCCCAGCCCGCTGGCGCCCCGCCGCCGGCCGCCCCCACCCGCCCCATCCCCCCAAGTCCCCGGCGGGCCGCTCGGGCTAACACCTGTCGGGGCCCCGGCACTGCCCCATCTCCCAAACCCTCCTCCCCTCCTCTTCCCCAGAGGAGCCTCGGGCGGAAACAGTGATGGAGGAGACACTGGGATGAGGCAGTTGGGTTGGAGGAGCGGGGAGGGAGGTGGGGGTTGCTTGGAGATGGGGGATGGCGGAGTGGGATGTTCTATTACTGGGTAATTCTGAGTTGGCCCCATGACGCCCGGGCTGGAGCCCAAAGGAAGTTCGCCAGCCCCTTGCCCCAGGCTGGGACTCACAACACGCACTCCCCTCCTAACACACACTCGCTGAGGTTTTTCGCATGGCGACACTTGTAGCCATTCAGGAGCGAGGCCGGGGCTTGCAGACTGGTTCAGCCTCCCCCCGCGGCAGCAGTAGAAGCAGCAGGCACTGCAGAGCTGCGCCCGCACACCACGCTGCCACCCAGTGGTTTTTGCTGACTTTTCATTTCAGGCCACTTTGTGCCTTCCGAACCCCGTTTTCCCTCTGCGCCCCCTCACTGTTCAGTTCGGCTTTGGGATCCACGCAAAGAAGTCGTGTACAGAAGCAGTATCTGAGAAATGCAGAGCTGAGCCTTTCTTTAAGCTCTGGCGCGTCTCCATGTATCCTAACTTGTTTTTTTTTTTTTTTTTTTTTTTTAAATTTCCCCTGCTCCTCAAGCTCAGGCAGCCTGCCTCCCTACAATTCAGGAAACAAGTGTGGCTTTTTGCTCGCCTCACTCAATTCACAAGTTCTGCCCCATCTCTTACTTGATTTCTATGCCAGAAAGGAAGCCCCTCAACAGTAGGTCGGCTCTGACATGGAGCTATCACTACTGCTCTGTCGACTAGACCTCCAGCTCTTTTCAGAACTGCTGTAGATGCAAAACCAAATGCCCAGGCTCTGGTCCTTTCCTGAGCTCTTGGGCCTGAGCCTCAACTAAGAAACTGAAATCTTTCAGGCTTCTTACTTTTAGCCCGTCAGAGTTAAAGCTCTTGAACCTTCTGTAAATTTCACTGCTCCACCGGGTAAGCTGCTGCCACCTCCCTTCCACCTTTCCCCAATCTTGAAGTATCTCTTGCCCTACGGGAAGCACAACTGTGTCTGCTGAAGTGCACTGGCCTGAAGGTTGCAGTGACTGAAATGGATAGACACGGGACAATGATGCCCAACAGTCTGAAATTTCTTGCAGGTTAGTCTACTGCTCTTTTGTGCTTTGCGTTTTCCCAAGAGAAAAGGGAGGACAAGGTAGAAGAATTTTAGCATCTCAAGTCCACTGAAGTATCTTTAGACTTTAATTCATGGAGGAAAAATCCTGGGCTGCTCCCTTGGGACTCTGAACGCCTTAAAAATTGGGACTGGGTTTTGGTCACCACTGTATTCCCATCCCCTGGCACGTTTTCTGTCACATAGTTTAAGCTCAAGAAAAGTTTATTAAAAATAATTGACAAGTGACTGATTGATACTGATTCTGAAGGGTACAAAGATGTTTCCTGGCTCAGAAGGTATTTGATTTAAATTCCAACTACAATGAGGGGAAATAATATCCCCAAAAGAGGGGTTGAAAGCAGCTCTGACCAGGACCAAATATTTGGGGTGTGGGATGGACAGTTAAGAGGTTTCTACTCATTGTGCATGCTTTTACCTTCTGCTGTGTACTGCCTTCAAGAATCCTCCCCCCCAACAACACCACCACAAACCCACCTTTTTTCCCTCTTGTTTCTTTCTTGGGACCTTGCACCAAAGCAGGCATGACAAAGCTAAAGAAAAACAGTCCTGATTCAGACAAGGGACAGAACTTGGGAAGAATAAGGGAATGGTACTGAGAAAATAATGAAGGCTTTCCCAGGCTCTTCCCACTGCTTCTCCACCAGGTCAGCACTCACTGTTTGCTTGTCTGAATGTCACTCACAAGGTATTTGCAGGTGGGATTTGAGGTAAACAGATGTAGAGAAGACTTCAGGGATATATAATGAAGAGAAGCAGCGCACCATTACAAAGACTCAAACACAAACATGTAAATACATCAACTCTTTTCCTGACTCCTACCCACCACCCCAGGCTTTTTTTAAACATATTAATTAGAGAATTAAACTCTATGCTGTCAACACATGAAACCACTGGGTCAAAGCTGACAACCGGTTGATTCTCTGGGTATTTATATATATCTTTCTTGCTCTGACCTCTCTTGAAAAATGAGAGGTATAAGGGGAACCAGAGTCTCTCCCTGTCCCATGTCCCTGTCAGCCCATAAAATGTACTTCTGCTGATTTTTATCCTCCCTTTATCCTTTCAACTCCATGGACAGGAAAACAAATGACATGTGATGGGTAAGACCAGACATAGGGGTCTCTAACTCTGTGATCTGTCTGCAGACCACATGTGTGCTCTCTCTTCCATAAGAGAATCTGAGGGCTGTCACTGGAGAGGGATCATGCAAGGGAGGAGGGTGTTGGGGGAAGTGGTGGCAGGGAGGGACTGAAGGAAACCCGTTTGCACTTTGGGTCCAAATTGTGTTGTACAATCACTTTAACCATTAATGGAGCAGAGCTTTTCATTCTTTCCTGACTCTCCTGTGTCTTTCTCAGGTGCTCTCAGAGAAGTGTGTTAATACAACAATGAAACCCTCAGAGGAGACCTGTGCTAAAAACTCATTCATCTTGAGAAGGCAATAATGAAAGAAAGACTTGCAGGTCACCCTAGAGAAGCATATTTTGCCTTTCCTTTCTGTCTCACTGCCACCCCAGACCAGCAGTGTGGCACTTCAGTGGAAGGATGAATCAAGGACTTTCCTTTAGTGTACATGCATGCTCAGTTGCTCAGTCGTGTCTGACTTTCTGTGACCCTATGGACTGTAGCCTGCCAGGCTCCTCTGTCCGTGGGGGTCTCCAGGCAAGAATACTGGAGTGGGTTGCCATTTCCTCTTCCAGGGGATCTTCCCAACCCAGGGATCAAACCCACATCTCTTGAATCTCCTGCATTAGTAGGTGGATTCTTTACCACTGAGCCACCTGGGAAGCCCTTTCCTTTGACATTCACTTCCAATGTGCCCTTTTCTCCTGTTTTGCTCTGTTCCTACCGGTTCACCCTGCACCCTTGTTGGGGAACTTCCCAGATCTCCTACAGATACAGAGTTTTAATTCTTCCTGCTTAACTCCAAGGCTCACAACTCCTCTATACTAGGTGGCCCTAGTCACCGCAACTCCTCCCAGACCTTTGATACTCACTGCACTTTTCCACAAGGCTCTCTCCTTCATCTGATTCAGGAAGAAAGAATTCTTGGCTCCTTTCTCCAAGTCAACTCACAAAGAGTTCTAGCCTGAGTGACAGGGGGCACAGGTCTGAATGTCTACCACTGTGTGACCTTTATCATGTCAATGCCCCTGTAGGGGCTTCAGTTTTCCCATCTTTAAAGGCATCCTTGAAACATGACAGATGGCTTTCCAGTTGTATCCTGCAGAACCCAAAGAGTAGAAGGATGTAAGTTCCCTCACCTGTGTTTCAATCGTAGCACTTCTGCTTTCCTCACTTTTATATACTGAAACTCGTATGTATGATTTCTTACAAAAAAATAAAAATAAGAATGATGACACTGCTGACAACAAAACATTTGAAAACCTTGGGATGAGATGTTCTAGAAAGCCTTCTTGACTCTGGGAGCCTATGATTTTTGCATCTGTGCCCCTATTCCTCCTACCTTTTCATCATGCCCTCCTCATACTTGCCCTCTGACCTTTCTCTCCCCATCCCATTAGAATATAAACTCTACATGGGAATCCCAAAGAAAAATCTGAAAATCTCCTTGGCTCCATTCCTCCTGGGTTCACTTGAGAAGCAGGCTTTGGTATTCTTTTCAGGGAGAGGTATGTGAACTATTGGAGCAGGGAAGGCTGATCGTGGTCTGCCAGTCTCTTTTGGCAGGACTCAGAGGAGCTGGAAAGAAGCTGAGGGGACCTGCTCTCAAGAGGCACCTCCAGGAGAGAGACAGAAACCCGAACAGATGTGACTGTGATGAGTAAAAACAAGAGAATTGAGACAGCCTAATCAGAAGCAGCCTCAGTACTTTCTGAGCAGGAAGGAATTGGCTGTCTTTCTGAAACTCAGAAAAGATTTCAAACACCCTTCCTCCGTGAAGATAAACATAATCAGAGCCTTTTGCTGGTTGGCTCTGCACCTTCGCTAACAGTCCATCAAAATATCTGAGTGACAAGTTACCAGGTCAAGGACTGATGATGAACTCAAAGGGAGGGCGCTGGGAGTCGGAGGTGGATTCAAGTGTACCAGGGCCACGCAACACTGGGATCTTGCCAGTAACTGACTAGGGCAGCAGAGGGGATATTGAAGAGACTGGGTAGCAAGTACCACTTTTTGTGGTCTATTTAATTATATCCAAAAGCCCAGAGAAACAACTGGATAGAAATACAAATGAGGAGATTAGAGAAAAGCCATTAGCAAAAGCTCTTGCCACATAACTCCAAGCAGAAAGAAAAATATGATTTAAGGGAATCTCGTCAATGTCACACTGGAATTCTAGAGACAGAAAGAGTGACTACTGTATTCTGTAACATAACCTGACATTTACTAGCTGGCATAGACTTTCTCCTAGTCAGATCATTTGGGGGAATTCTGTTTTGGAAACGAAAGGTCTACAGAATCAATTTTTTGGCAATTGATTGGCTCTCCTGATCCCCATTCAGAATGAAAAGCCAGGGAACCCTAGGTTTGTGCTGCTCTAGACTAGTTGGGTTGGTCTTCATTGTGTCCTATTTCTGAGATCATTCTCTAAATACTTAAGCTGTAGAATGTACTGAACCTACCTCTGGTTTACATTTAAATCAAAAAAACAGATAAATAAAATCAGTGGGGAACGCACTAATTGATTCTGATCCTTATGAAGAAAAATCCTATAACCCATAAAAATTTCATTGTTTGATAATTTATGAACTTTAAAACCATAAAGTATCCTGATGGAATTAATCATACCTATGAATTCCACTCTTTCCCATTTAATTAGCCATAACAGCAGCAACATCAAGGGTTCAAGGCCTCTGAATATCTGCTTCAGTTCAGTTCAGTCACTCAGTCGAGTCTGACTCTTTGCGACTCCATGAATTGCAACACGCCAGGCCTCCCTGTCCATCACCAACTCCCAGAGTTCACTCAAACTCATGTCCATCGAGTCGGTGATGCCATCCAGCCATCTCATCCTCTGTCGTGCCCTTCTCCTCCTGCCCCCAATCCCTCCCAGCATCAGAGTCTTTTCCAATGAGTCAACTCTTCTCATGAGGTGGCCAAAGCGTATTGGAGTTTCAGCTTCAGCATCAGTCCTTCCAATGAACACCCAGGACTGATTTCCTTTAGGATGGACTGGTTAGATCTCCTTGCAGTCCAAGGGACTCTCAAGAGTCTTCTCCAACACCACAGTTCAAAAGCATCAATTCTTCAGTGCTCAGCTTTCTTCACAGTCCAACTCTCACATCCATACATGACCACTGGAAAAACCATAGCCTTGACTAGATGGACCTTTGTTGGCAAAGTAATGTCTCTGCTTTTGAATATGCTATCTAGGTTGGTCACAACTTTCCATCCAAGGAGTAAACGTCTTTTAATTTCATATCTGCAATCACCATCTGCAGTGATTTTGGAGCCCCCCAAAATAAAATCTGACACTGTTTCCACTGTTTCCCCATCTATTTCGTATGAAGTGATGGGACCAGATGCCATGATCTTAGTTTTCTGAATGTTGAGCTTTAAGCCAACTTTTTCACTCTCCTCTTTCACTTTCATCAAGAGGCTTTTTAGTTCCTCTTCACTTTCTGCCATAGGGTAGTGTCATCTACATATCTGAGTTTATTAATATTTCTCCCAGCAATCTTGATTCCAGCTTGTGCTTCTTCCAGCCCAGCGTTTCTCATGATGTACTCTGCATATAAGTTAAATAAGCAAGGTGACAATATACAGCCTTGACATACTCCTTTTCCTATTTGAAACCAGTCTGTTGTTCCATGTCCAGTTCTAACTGTTGCTTCCTGACCTGCATATAGGTTTCTCAAGAGGCAGGTCAGGTGGTCTGGTATTTCCATCTCTTTCAGAATTTTCCATGGTTTATTGTGATCCACACAGTCAAAGGCTTTGGCATAGTCCATAAAGCAGAAATAGATGTTTTTCTGGAACTCTCTTGCTTTTTCTGTGATCCAGCGGATGTTGGAAATTTGATCTCTGGTTCCTCTGCCTTTTCTAAAACCAGCTTGAACATCTGCATGTTCACAGTTCACGTATTGCTGAAGCTTGGCTTGGAGAATTTTGAGCATTACTTTACTAGCATGTGAGATGAGCCCATTGTGCGGTAGTTTGAGCTTTCTTTGGCATTGCCTTTCTTTGGGATTGGGATGAAAACTGACCTTTTCCAGTCCTGTGGCCACTGCTGAGTTTTCCAAATTTGCTGGCATATTGAGTGCAGCACTTTCACAGCATCATCTTTCAGGATTTGAAATAGCTCAACTGGAATTCCATCACCTCCACTAGCTTTGTTCGTAGTGATGCTTTCTAAGGCCCACTTGACTTCACATTCCAGGATGTCTGGCTCTAGGTGAGTGATCACACCATCGTGATTATCTTGGTCGTAAAGATCTTTTTTGTACAATTCTTCTGTGTATTCTTGCCACCTCTTCTTAATATCTTCTGCTTCTGTTAGGTCCATACCATTTCTGTCCTTTATTGAATATCTGCTTAGTCATTTTAATTAAGAAAACCTGGAGAAAAATACCGGATGACTGAAATGGACCTTTCTTCCTTGAGGATTAGGAGAGAGAAAGGATCACAAGAAAATGAGCTTAAGCTTCAGTATGTGGGGATTGAAGTTTTGTACAAGGAAAACACTCTTTTCAGCAAGGGTGTCCAATACCATAGTTGAAAATTGGCAGATTTTTTGATAGAAGATTTTGTGACTCCAATAGAAACCTTTTCTACCTTAGTGGATATGTGGGCTCAAGGCTCTCATTCTGTGATTTAAAACTACGCTCTATTCACATGGTCTTCCCAGTTGGCACAGTGGTAAAGGTATACTTGCCAAGCAGTAGATGTGGGTTCCTTCTCTGAGTCAAGAAGATCCCCTGGAGAAGGAAATGACAACCCATTCCAGTATTCCTGCCAGGGAAATCCCATGGACAGAGAAGCCTGGTGGGCTACAGTCAATGAGATCGCAAGAAGTTGGACATGACTTAGCGACTGAACATGAACGCACACACTATTCACATACTCATGACCTGCAACCAAGAAGGAGTCATGAGGAAAAGGGTAGCAACACCATTACTGAGAAAGCGTATGGTCCTGTCTGATGGAGCTTGGAGACTCCTAGTAGCTTTGCCTTTGGAAGACCATATTGAGTGAACTTGGAGCACTTGGGTCAAGGCAGTCACATCCATTTTCTAAAGTTTCTCTCATGCAACGTGTGGTTAATACTTGGCAGATACAATACATCTATTCTCAACCAAATGGTTTGCCCCCGTGGTGACACAGTGTCCTGAGCCAGCAACGACACCAGCTTCTCTGAAATCAGTTTAGTTTTGTTCAATCATATTTGAAGATCTTGAAGGAATAGTTGCTATTTTATGAACTGACTGGTGACTAACAAATATAAATGAGATGTTTCTATGATGAAACACTTAGGGCAGACAAGAAATGCACAAAACTCAGAGGCAAAATATCTGTAGCACAGGGTTCATTTCTTGCCCAGTGAACTAAGTAATCTGAATGAAAAGCTAGGGGGAAAAAAATGGGAGGATTTGAGCCAGAAGCCGACCATCAGTCATTTTTCTGGATCTAAGCTGTTTCAGGAAATAGGATTTCTGGAGCAAAGTGATCTAAACTCCAGATGCAAGGAAGGGAATTCAGTGTTTGCAAAAGGTCTAACGTTCCCTGTTACCTAGCCTGGGGTGGGGGTGGGGTGGGTGGGTGGGGGTGGGGTGGGAGGGTGGGGCAGGATTCACAACCAACATAAGGAACTCTAGTCTAGTTAAAGCTATGGTTTTGTCTAGTCTAGTCAAAGCTATGGTTTTTCCAGTAGTCAGTATGTATGTGAGAGTTGGACTATAAAGAAAGCTGAGCTCTGAAGAATGGATGCTTTTGAACTGTGGTGTTGGAGAAGACTCTTGAGAGTCCCTTGGACTGCAGGGAGATCAAACCAGTCAATCCTAAAGGAAATCAGTTCTGAATATTCATTGGGAGGACAGATGCTGAAGCTGAAACTCCAATACTTTGGCCACCTGATGCGAAGAACTGACTCATGGGAAAAGACCCTGATTCTGGGAAAGATTGAAGGCGGGAGGAGAAGGGGACGACAGAGGATGAGATGGTTGGATGGCATCACTGACTTGATGGACATGAGTTTGAGTAAGCTCTGAGAGTTGGTGATGGACAGGGAAGCCTGGTGTGCTGCACTCCATGGGGTCACAAAGAGTCAGACACGACTGAGGGACTGAACTGAACTGATAAGGAACTCTGGATGGAGTTCCTACTTGCCAATGATATTGTTTCCATCAACTTCCTATCAAGAGTTGCCATCTTTTACAGGAGCAGAGAGGTAATGAGAAATTACTTCAGTGCTCTCTCACGATTAAGTCTTAACACATCTCTTTATAGATAGCAGCCAGAACGTGGGCAGGAGAACCGACTGAATTTGGGGGAGATGGTATCCATCGGATTCTAAGAAGGGGACAAAAGCCAGGTCAGTGATCCACCTGAGAACCATTCAGATGCCTTAGAGGATTTTTAAACCATCCACACTGCTTTAGTTGTTGTTCATTTGTTTTTTGGTTTTGGGTTGTTTTTTTCCCCCTAAATTGGGGTTTAAAATGGTGATAACAATAAATACTGTTGTTATAATTGGATAAACAACTTGTTAAGTGGATGACAAACAGATGGGCAAAAAGTGGAAACAGTGTCAGATTTCATTTTCTTGGGCTCTAAAGTCACTGCAGATGGTGACTGCAGCCACAAAATTAAAAGAGACTTGCTCCTTGGAAGAAAAGCTATGACAAATCTAGACAGTGTATTAAAAAGCAGAGACATCATTTTGCTTACAAAGGTCCATATAGTTAAAGCTATGGTTTTTTGAGTAATCATGTATAGGTGTGAGAGTTGGAGCATAAAGAAGGCTGAGTGCTGAAGAATTGATGCTTTTGAAGTGTGGTGCTACAGAAGACTCTTGAGAGTCCCTTGGACAACAAGGAAATGAAACCAGTCAATCCTAAAGGAAATCAACCCTGAATTAGAAGGGCTGATGCTGAAGCTGAAGCTTCAATACTGTGGCCACCTGATGCGAAGAGCCGATTCACTGGAAAAAACCCTGATGCTGGGACAGATTGAAAGCAAGAGAAGAAGGGGACAACAGTGGGTGAGATGGTTGGATGGCATCACTGACTCAATGGACATGAGACTGAGCAGACTCAGGGAGATAGTGAAGGACAGGAAAGCCTGGTGTGCTGCAGTTCATGTGGTCTCAGAGAGTCGAACATGACTGAGCAACTGAATAACAACAACAAGTGATGTGATATCAGTATTTTTCTTAATCCCTACAAGAACTTGTAAAGTGTTATCAAAACTGCCACTTACAGATGAGAAAGGAAAGTCTAGTGAGACTTGCATCTATGGTTTCCCAGCCTGTACACAGGTGGCAGAGCTTATATTTAAACTAAGGATTCTCAGACAATACAACGTTATGTTTACAAGGCCAGACCTTTTCTTCTTGGTATTGGGTTTGAAATTTAGGTTGCTGAACAGTGGTGCTTGATATGACTATCTTTTGGCTTGGGTAACAGGAAAAGATGAAATATGGCATGATTTTCAACTCACATGTTTTTTTCTTTTTTAAACAAAAGTCAATTATGAAACAAACAAGAATAGATATGACCCATGCATAATGATTAGCATAGTTCATACACTTTGAATAACAGTTTCTTAGAGTGATATTTAAAGAAAACTTCACTACCTTTCTCACTAAAATTCAATGATTAGGACTTCCCTGGTGGTCCAGTGGTTAAAGAATCCACCTGCAAATGCAGGGGACACAGGTTCGAGCCCTGGTCTCGCTCATGAGCCCACAAGCTGCAACTACGGAGCATGCGCTCTGCAGCAAGAGAAGCCACCACAACTAGGAGCCCATGCACCACAGTGACAAAGTAGCCCCCTCTCTCCACAACTAGAGAAAGCCCACCACAGCAACAAAGACCCAGCTCAGCCAAAAATAAATAAATTAAACGATTATAAACCACTGCTTGATGTTATTCTGCATTTCTCAGCCCAGGGAGTACTTTGAGCACAGGACCTGGTCTGACTCACATCATCTGAGGTTTGGAATGCTATGATACATAACATATCCTGGACTTGATCTTCACCCCTTCGTAGCAGTGATGAGAAGTTAAAGTGACTCCCAATTCGCTCAGTTCTTTTTTTACAGGGAAAACTGGAACTGGCTTTGCACACTGTAAGCTTTTTTGTGCCATCTGCTTTCAGCTACAGGAAGCTTGAGTTCAGCCAAAAGAGAGAAAAATATTACACACAATGTATTCACTTCCATGCTCTGACGCCCATGACTATTCTTTTGCAATCAGGGGTTCCTCTAGATCCATTCTAACTAATTTGCTCTAACATTTCCCTTCTGACAAACAATCAAGAGATTGAAATTATTTACTAATTTCTCCTGTAACCACTGAAGACCTCAAGTAACTTTAGAACCTCATTTCATAACAGGGGCCTTGATGCTCAATTAACCATCTCATTTTAGAGAAGCGATCTGAGATAAGTGAAATGAATTTGTCCTGGACCAAATTGCTCATTCCTTGGTTTAAAATTTACTGAGAACCATTTGCCATGTACCGAGCTACACCCTGAAGGGATGCAAAGGTACCCGAAAGATGCAAAGGTAAAAACAGCTACATCTCTGGGTCAGGAAGATCCCCTGGAGGAGGAAATGGCAACCTAGTCCAGTATTCTTGTCTGGGAAATCCCATGGACAGAGAAGTCTGGTAGGCTACAGTTCATGGGGTTGCAAAAGAGTCAGACATGACTTAGCCACTAAATGACAATTTATTGAGCACCATCTATATCAAACCAGTCCATCCTAAAGGAAATCAATCCTGAATATTCATTGGAAGGACTGATGATGATGCTGAAGCTCCAATACTTTGGCCACCTGATGCGAAGAGCTGACTCATTAGAGAAGACCCTGATGCTGGGAAAGACTGAAGGCATGAGAAGGGGACGACAGAGGATGAGATGGTTGGATGGCATCACCGACTCGATGGGCATGAGTTTGAGCAAACTCCAGGAGATAGTGAAGGACAGGGAAGCCTGGTGTGCTGCAGTCCATGGGGTCACAAAAAGTCGGACACGAGTGAGCAACTGAACTGAACTGAACTATATCCCTGGCATTATCTAAGTACCTTGTACTTATTTACTCGCTTAATACTTACAGCAACCTTCTGAGCTTATCCTCATTCTACAGATGAAAAAACTGAGGAAAAGAGAGGTTACTGAGTTCATTCAGGTAGGAAGTGATGGATTCAAATCCATGCGTTCTGACTTATATCCCATGATCTTAAAAGGGCTCTATTGTCTCTCCAGAGACTGTCCTTGGCCTCAAGTGGAGGAGAAAGAGAAATAAATAGCTAAAACCAAATGTGATTGAGCACAGTAAGAGTGGGACCAAATGTCCAAAGTGTTGGGAGCACACAAAAGAAGGCACAGCTAACTCTGGGCAGGAGAGGTCAGCTTTAGGAAAAAAAAAAAAACAAAAAACAAAAAACATCTTGGAGGATGAATTCTGAAGGATGAGAAAGAGCTAGGGAGTTGGGGAACGAAATTGGGTAAAGCCAGACTTCAAACCTGGGTTAAACTGACTCTTGGTGCTGAATTCTTACGAAGATATATTACTTACCCTGAGGTGAGAGGATTTACACAATCTTGAATTTTAAAAAAAATTTATTTATTTATTTTAATTGGAGGCTAATTATTTTACAATATTGTAGTGGTTTTACCATATATTCACATGAATCAGCCATGGATGTACATGTGTTTCCCATCCTGAACCCCCTCCCACCTCCCTCCCCATCTCATCCCTCAGGGTCATCACAGTGCACCGGCCCTGAGCACCCTGTCTCATGCATCGAACCTGGACTGGCGATCTATTTCACATATGATAATATGCATGTTTCAATGCCATTCTCCCAAATCATCCCACCCTCGCCTTCTCCCATAGAGTCCAAAAGTCTGTTCTTTACATCTGTGTCTCTTTTGCTGTCTCACATATAGGGTCATCTTTATAAATTCCATATATATGTGTTAATATACTATATTGGTGTTTTTCTTTCTGACTTACTTCACTCTGTATAATAGGCTCCAGTTTCATCCACCTTATTAGAACTGATTCAAAAGCATTCTTTTTAATGGCTGAGTAGTAGTCCATTGTGTATATGTACCACAGCTTTCTTATCCATTCATCTGCTGATGGACATCTAGGTTGCTTCCATGTCCTGGCTATTATAAACAGTGATACGATGAACATTGGGGTACATGTGTCTCTTTCAATTCTGGTTTCCTTGGTGTGTATGCCCAGCAGTAGGATTGCTGGGTCTATGGGAGTTCTAGTTCCAGTTTTTTAAGGAATCTTCACACTGTTTTCCATAGTGGTTGTACTAGTTTGCATTCCCACCAACAGTGTAAGAGGGTTCCCTTTTCTCCACACACCCTCTCCAGCATTTATTGCTTGTAGACTTTTGGATAGTAGCCATTCTGACTGGCGTGAAATGGTACCTCATTGTGGTTTTGATTTGCATTTCTCTGATAATGAATGATGTTGAGCATGTTTTCATGTGTGTGTTAGCCATATGTATGTCTTCTTTGAAGAAATGTCTGTTTAGTTCTTTGGCCCATTTTTTGATTGGGTCTTTTATTTTTCTGGAATTGAGCTGCAGGAGTTGCTTGTATATTTTGGAGATTAATTCTTTGTCAGTTGCTTCGTTTGCTATTATTTTCTCCCATTCTGAAGGCTGTCTTTTCACCTTGCTTATAGTTTCCTTTGTTGTGCAAAAGCTTTTAAGTTTAATTAGGTCCCATTTGTTTATTTTTGTTTTTATTTCCATTACTCTGGGAGGTGGGTCACAGAGGATCCTGCTATGATTTATGTCAGAGAGTGTTTTGCCTATGTTTTCCTCTAGGAGTTTTATAGTTTCTGGCCTTACATTTAGATCTTTAATCCATTTTGAGTTAATTGTTGTGTATGGTGTTAGAAAGTGTTTTAGTTTCATTCTTTTACAAGTGGTTAACCAGTTTTCCCAGCACCACTTGTTAAAGAGCACAATCTTGAATTTTTATACCCCTACACTTTGAATCACTTGGCAACAAGTTGATCCCTTATTGTAAGCATTCTTCAGAAGTGTACTTTTCTGTGAAATATTGATTATAGGTATGGTTATCAGGCATTCTGGGGATCGGGAAAAATAAAATGTGTTATGTGGAGGTTCTGATAGACGTTTGTGAGTTGTTCATGTCTTGCTTGTAAACAACTGTCTTCCCTTCCCACTGATTGTATTCCACACAATATTGTCAACGGTGATGTTCAAGTGTACAGTAGTTTATCGATTTACAACTTCCATCAGCAGAGGGTTTAATAGAAGTAATCCCCTTGGAAAGATGCCAATCAAAATGAAAATTAAATTGGCACATATACCACAGCGAGTCACACATTCTCCTCCTGCAATAACGGGTTAGCTTAATGACCAGAGATTTGCGTGTGGGCAGTTATTAAATAATTTTATGATGATGATGATAAAACTATAAGCTAGTGAATTAAAGATTATAGGGAAATGACTGTCCCAACCAGATAATCCTAGTAATTCCTTTTGTAGATGTCAATATTCCTATTGGAGAGGGACAACTATTATTTGGTTACTGTTTGAGTATATTGTAAACATATTAGAAAAAAATCTTCCTACTTAGTCATTCCTCTTCCTGCTGCTAAAATACCAGTGCCTACTTTCTCTATCATAATCTTGGTATACTTTGGTCTGAAAAAAATCTACTTAGAATTGTCAAGGGAAACAACTGCCTCATTTCGCTGTAAGAACCAAGACAACATACTGTATGTACGTGTGTGTGTGTGTGTGTGTGTGTACACTCCAGACAGGCTGCAGACAATGCAGTAAAGCCAACATCTCAGCCCACATGCCCGCCATCCTTTAGAGGTTCCACAAGAGCCAGCTCTTACAGATAAGACTTTAGGATCCGGGTTGTCCTAATTCTATTCCTTCATTAATATTGTACTTTCCCATATCACATCCCTGGGTCACCGCTTTCCAATAAGGCAGCTCCTCTCATCAGTGCTGGATTAATGATTACTAGTAATGTTCTCATGACCCCCATCCCCGGCAAGTGGCTCATTCTAATAAGGATTTTATGGAGGCAGTATTATACTATCAATACAAAAGAGCACCTCTAGTGGTGACATTTTAAATGACAGAACAGGCTGCCTGAATGGCTTTAAGGGAACTAAGAGCTTTGGAGAATCCCTCAATTTAAAAGTCCCCAATGCATGAGGTCATGACTAAAGTCACATTTTAATGGTGCTTCAGTATTTTCTGAATTTATAAAATTATCTTCTGTGATGTTACTATCTAAAGTGATAAAACTTTTATACGCCCTTAAAGGCAGCATCTAAAGCAGTAGTTCCTAAACACCGATTTGTGGTCTTACACTCCATGGTGAAAACTTCACCTACTTGAGATGAATGAGGAAAAACATGAAAATATAAGGAATTCTTCATAATGCTGATGTATTCACTTTAAAACTGTCCTTTCAGTCCTTCTCACCATTTTTTCTTTTGCTTTTCAAAAGTTGTAGGAAAGATGATGTTAAATAAATCTTTTACAGTTGAAAAATAATTAATGATGTAGCAAATATACATCAGTAGCAAATCAGCACACACATACACACACACACATTCATACATACATACATCCTGGCTGACAGAATCCAATCTAAATTGGCTTCCCTTATAGCTCAGTTGGTAAAGACTTTGCCTGCAGTGCAAAAGACCCAGGTTTGATTCCTGGGTTGGGAAAATCCCCTGGAGAAGGAAATGGCAACCCACTCCAGTAATCTTGCCTAGAGAATCCCATGGACAGAGGAGCCTGGCAGGCTACAGTCCATGGGGTTGCAAGAGCTGGACATGACTTAGCGACATTAGTAAATATAAATTCAAAATAAATAAATTAGTAAAAAATCAGTATAAAATAAAATAAAAGTCCCCTGCAATTGGTGGCTCAGATGGTAAAGAATCTGCTTGCAATGCAGGAAACCTGGATTTGATCCCTGGGTCAGGAAAAGCCTCTGGAGAGGGGAACGGCAACCCATTCTAATATTCTTGCCTGGAGAATCCCATGGACAGAGGAGCCTGGCAGGCTACACTCCATGGGGTCACAACAAGTTGGACCAAACTGAGTGACTAAACACTTTCACTTTTCACTGTGATTTTAAGTTTGGGACTAGCTAATGCAAACTATTACATATGGAATGGATAAACAAGGTCTTACTACATATCACAGGGCACTATATTCAATATCTTGTCATAAACCATAATGGGAAAGAATATGAAAAAGAATACACACACACATATATGCATAACTGAATCACTTTGGTGTACAGCAGAAACTAACACATCATAAATCAACTATATTTCAAAGTCCCCTGCCATTTTATTCTACTAGCTCTATGAATATGTGTGCATGTGAGTGTACACATAAGCTCGCTGTGTTGCTTTTGCTATTCCTGTTGCATAAATTTCCATGTCACAAAAGCTCATTCAGCTCTCGTTCAAGTTTTTTACCCTTCATGGCCAGGATTTATGAAAAAATGTGGTCTTTACCAACACACTTACCTTCTTCACATTCACCATTCACTCTAATTTTATCATATAAAATTGTGTGTGTGTGTGTGTGTGTGTGTGTGTATTCTTAGCAGTTCTTCCCTATAGATTTCAATATCCCTTTTAGAGGACAACTAGTATTTGGTTGGTATTTGAATATATTTAAAATATTCCTATTCATTGCATTCCTCTTCTTATGCTCCTTCAATTGTTCAATAGTTTTGGTTCAATTCTGGAAATTTAGCCATCAACTCTTCATCTAATGTTTCCCTTTAAATTGCTATTCTTCTTCTGAAACTTCTGTTAGGTGTACATGAGACTTCATTCTCTCCTCCATTCCCTTTCTTCCTTCTCTTTCCTAATCCCAACTATTTAACTTTGTAGAATCAGGGTGCTTGACCGATCCCTTCTCTAGTTGGATTTAGTCTATTGATTGATTTTGTTTTTATTCCATCAATGCACACACAAATACTGTATTATACATTATGTAACTTAAAATATATAGAGCATATTAAAAATTATATATGTATATACATACAAGCATGTGTATATAGTAAGTCCTTCAAGCTGAGAATTTTCAAAGGTGCAAATGTGCATTCCTGGTCCAATCATGAAAGTTAGTTCACATGTCTGGCATACGTTGTTGCATGCATGCATCCTGTACAAGTGGTTGTACTTTTGTGTACTTTACTGCACAGTAGCATATAGAGCACAATAGTACTGTATCTTTATTTCAAGCCCCATGTCCAGAAGCAAGCATAGAAGCAGCAGTGATGCAGCTGGTAAAAATGTTTTACTTTTTGTTTGTTTTTTATGTATTATTTGTGTGTAAAGTATTATAAACCTATTACAGTACAGTACTACATAACTGTTTATGTTAGTTGCAGACATAGACTAACTTTGTTGGACTTACAAACAAACTGGACTTATGAATGCACTCTCAGAACAGCACTTGTTCATATGTAGGGGGCTTACTGTACATATATGTGTGTGTGTATATATATATATATATACACACATATATATAATTTTTATAATGTCTGTTTCATCTTTTCTAATATGTCTGCTATTTTTTGATAATGTGCTGTTTATACTTTATGGATTCTATTCCTTCCTTTATCCTATTGAACATTTTGAAGATGCTTATGTTAAAGTGTCTCCCATATTGCCTTATTATACAACTTTTCTGGAATATAGATTACCCTGTTTATTGTCACTTCTGACCACCCCTGCAATGACTTATTTCCCTTCTTTCTCTGGAAATCTGAGGGGCTCACCTTCAGCAGGAGAGTTCCTTTCTGTAGATGTCCTATGTGAACCCTG
The DNA here is from genome assembly GCF_019923935.1 of Bubalus bubalis. Lineage (NCBI taxonomy): Eukaryota > Metazoa > Chordata > Mammalia > Artiodactyla > Bovidae > Bubalus > Bubalus bubalis. The sequence continues at coordinate 120,387,056 of NC_059181.1, read as the reverse complement.
GAAAGCAGAGTTATCTATCTCTACAATTTTGTGTTCTTTCTCTGCCAGCATTCTCTGGGTTTCACTGGATCAAAGTCAGTTTTTAAATTTCCCAGCTTGTTAGTAAAAATTAAGATGTGAGGCTTTGATTTTTTACATTCTAGGCCCAGAGAGGACACTCCACCTATATTCTGCATCCCAGGCCTTGAGTCCTGATTCATCATGAGCCGGATGGACTTTTGGCTCCTAGGTTTATGAAGGGAGCTCAAGGCTCTGTATCAGGGCTGAGTGTGTTAGTCACTCAGTTGTGTCTGACTCATTGTGACCCCATGGACTATAGCCCACTAGGCTTCTCTGGAATTCTCAGGAATTATCCAGGCAAGAATACTGGAGTGGGTTGCTATTCCCTTCTCCAGAGGGATCTTCCTGATCCGGGGACTGAACCCGGGTCTCCTGCATTGCAGGCAGATTCTTTACCATGGCTTCACCTTAAGCTCCAAGATATATATCCAGGTCTAATACTCTTGATGGCCATTTAGCTTCAACTGTTGCAGTTTACTTTGGCTTTGAATTTCTGCTTTGTTTCTATCACCTAGAAATTTTCTTTTGGATCTAGAACTTTCAAATTGTCAAAGACATGCTTAGATTTTATCTGCTCCTTGTACATTTTTAAGGAAGGACAGGGGCTTCTCTAATAGTTCAACATATTGACTAGAAATCTCAATTCAAACTTTATTTCCATCATAACACTAAAATTGTTTTTACTAAGATCATCAATAACCTTCTTATTTTTATATCCAATGACTGCTTCTCGGTCATTACTTTGCACAGCTCTTTAGCAGCATTGGATGCCAATGATCATTCTCTTCTTGACATTCTTCCATAGGATTCTCTGAGACCCTGTTCTCCTGGTTTTCCTCCTATCTATATTTGATTGCTCATTCTCAGTCTCCTTTTCCTCTTACTGAGCATTTGAGTTCCACAGGATTCTGCCCAAGGTCCTCTAATTTTCTCCCTTATTGTCTTCTTTAAGGTATTTACTCTTCATTCATCCATTTGACGAATGTTCTTGGAGCACTTACTATGTGCCGTGCTGAGTTGCAGGTATTCAGGAGTAAACAAGGCAGATGTGATTGGGCTCACATGGATAGACAGAGATTGGACTCTCAAACATAAATAACTAGCTAGAAAATGAGATCCTTGCTATAAAGCAAAAGAACAGAACACTCTTCGAGAGTAATACCGAAGAAGCTAGTTGAGATTGGAAGGTCAGGGAAGGCCTCTAAAAGGAGAACTGGTTTAGCTGATGCTTGGTATATGGTAGGAATTCAGCCTTATGAATAGTGTAGAAAATAACTACCTTTCCTACTGTAACAAATCCAGAAATTTCTACTGCTTTTGATGGAGTTGAGGAAATGCTGCCCCTAAATAGGACACTTGGGCACATTGAAAATGTTAAGCTGAAGGAGTTAGAGAAAACAGTAAAAGCAGGTAAGTCACTGACCTTCCATCCTCCCTTGTCAGAAGCAGGTCATAAAATCCACATGTAAGAGGCTTCCCTGATAGCTTAGTTGGTAAAGAATCCACCTGCAATGCAGGAGACTCCGGTTTGACTCCTGGGTTGGGAAGATCCGCTGGAGAAGGGATAGGCTACCCACTCCAGTATTCTTGGGCTTCCCTGGTGGCTCAGCTGGTAAAAAATGCACCTGCAATGCGGGAGACCTGGGTTCAATCCCTGGGTAGGGAAGATCCCCTGGAGAAGGTAAAGGCTACCCACTCCAGTATTCTGGCCTGGAGAATTCTATGGACTGTATAGTCCAAGGGGTCACAAAGAGTCAGACACAACTGAGTGACTTTCACTTTCACAAAGTGCCCTTATTGTATCCAGAGGAAAGAAACATCGTTGTCTCCAAAGGCCTTGCTCAGTTTCCTCAAGTTTATGCACTTACCTCGTACACCTTGGTCTATTACATTTCTGCATGACTGCCCATTCTTCAGGAAAACTAGCATAAAAATACTCACTTCTAATTGTTTCTTCTAGTCTGCATTACCTTATGAAGACTCTTATGACGCATAATTAAAAGACGCTTGCTCCTTGGAAGAAAAGCTATGACAAACCTAGACAGCATATTGAAAGCAGAGATCACTTTGCCAACAAAGGTCCGCCTAGTCAAAGGTATGGTTTTTCCAGTAGTTATGTATGGATGTGAGAGTTGGACCATGAAGAAGGCTGAGCATTGAAGAACTGATGCTTTTGAATTGTGGTACTGGAGAAGACTCTTGAGAGTCCCTTGGACTGCAGGCAGATAAAACCAGTCAATCCTAAAGGAAATCAACTGTGAATATTCATTGGATGGACAGATGCTGAAACTGAAGTTCCAATCCTTTGGCCACCTAGCACAAAGAGTTGACTCATTGGGAAAACCCTGATGCTGGGAAAGGTTGAGGGCAGGAGGAGAAGGGGGTGGCAGAGGATGAGATGGATGGACATGAGTTTGAGCAAACTCTGGGAGATAGTGAAGGACAGGGAAGCCTGACATGCTGCAGTCCATGGGATTGCGAAGAGTCAGACTGAGCGACAGAATAACAACAACAATGCCATGTAAAACTGATGCTAAGTAATTCTGTATGCTTTTCTCTGAATTTGTCTTTGTTGTTCAGACCTAGCCAAGGTTGAGGCTGGGTCTGAAATCTACAAGAGTTGGGGAAACCTTTCTTGACCCCTATAATTTCATCAGCTCAGATAACTCCTCTGAACTCAATACATGGATAGTTCTCCCCAAACGCCACTCAGGACCTCGAACTAAACAAATCTCAAGTTGAACTGATCTCCCCCAGACTGATTCCTCTTCTCTTACTCCATGTGGCTATTGAGTTTGTTTCTTGTAGCCTACTTCTTTCTGGATTCATTCACCATCTCAACTGAGCCAGAAACTTGGGTATTATCCTGAGTCCTTGCCTCTCCCACCTCACATCCAATGAGTAATCAAGTACTGCAGGTTCTATATTCTTATTACTTCTCTAAATTCCTCTTGTTAAGATTTCACCTATTCCAGTGTTATTTTTTCCTTGAATTTCACCGTAGCCTCCTCTCTGGACTGTGACCAAAATACTCGGCTCACTGCTCTAATGTTAACAGAAAAATCTGATCATGCATGCCCTGTTAACAACTCTCAGTGGCTCGCCACTCACAAGCCTTCCATTATTGGGCCCTAGACTTCCTTGGCACACTTACATCCTTATTTCAGCCATACCAAAGGACTTCCCTTCCCCAAGGCATCCTTTCCATCCCTTTAGCCACTTCAACTGCTATAGCTTTGACAATTCTATCTACCTCACTAGCAAACCTCCAGATTTATTTCAGGCATGATCTCCTCTGGGAAACCTTCCTCCACGATCTCCCTGTAAAGACAGTTTCTTCTTCTCTGCTCCATAGCACCCTACACAGATAGCTACTATGGCATTTACACTGTTCATTTACTGTCTACTTGTCCGTCATGCCTACCAAGCAGGGAGCTCCCACGGCGGGGGCTGGGACTTCATCTCTGGATACCCACAGCTAGACAGAGGAGGGACTCCATAAATGACAGTTTCCTAGCTCCATGAGTTAGCTAACTCTCTGTTTCTCTGTTTAGAAAGTAGGCATCTGGAGCACTGAAATGCAGACAGGTCTATTTTAATGAGTAGGTTCATGTACGAATGCATGTTAGAAGGTAGCCATGTTTTAACCTAGAAGAACTATACAGTTCACGCATCAAACTATAAGCCGGGAACCATTGGATCCTTGTGAAAGGGGAAGTTAAATCATGTTGGTAATTAGATTGACCCATATATTGTCATATTTGATATTAAAATAATTCTTCAGAAGTATACAACCTGTTAAGGTCTGACAGAGCCCTCTTACAACCATTGTCTTATTTGATATGCTTGAGAACAGCTGATGAAGCCAGAGGAGATTTCAGTTGGCTCCATTTTACAGACCAGAAAATTGTTTTCTCACCAAGGGGTCACGGTTTGCCTACCATCACACACCTCATTTACTGACTGATCGTTTTAAGCCCTACCTCATTCCAAAGAGGCAGTGTAGTTAGTTACAAAAGGTATCCAGGAAAACTAAAGGCAGCAGAGTGAAGGAAGAAGAGTCAGATGTAGCAGAGGCCAGCAGGGTTTCAAACCTCAGGTTTCAGACTCCTAGACTCCTCTCTTTTAGTTCCATTAGGCTGCCTCCAAAAGCTTTTGAACCACTGGGTAGTGATCAGCAGGAGCTTTGTTTGTATTAAAAAAAAATTTTTTTTTTTAACCTCACAAAGCAAGTAGCTCAGTATCTATTAGAATAATCTCACATCAAATGTAAGCACTGAAAACTAAATCCAAACTTGAATTCCTGAAATTATCCTGCTTGGACTAGAAATTTAAGCAACCAACACACAGAGGCAAGGTGAAATGAGCTGAGACCACAAAGAAAAATTGGCCTATGAGGGTACAAGGGCCTGCATTTGTTTTAAATATATATATATATGCATATATATATATATACACACACACACACACACACACACATTTAGATCAAAAGGTGACTTGGTTTCTGAAGTAAATGAATTCAATTTTGATCATATCCCATTTTAAGGACATCCACCTGCTCCTAGATTTTGATGAAAGTTTAAACAATGATGTGGCCTTACTTGGATCTCACGCCTCAAACAGAATCACAGTTACCATTTTCCTAAGTGTTTTATTGAAATTGAAAATTATAATACCTATAAAACCTCTTCAGGGCTGACATTTCAAGTCTCTTTTTCAGTACAAACAAAATTAGAAAATGGAAAATATAACCTTTCTCGCTCTGTATTTTCTTCACAGGATATAACATTGAAAGGTAGTCCCTATTCCAGAATCATGACCAACTAGCAAGAATAATGATGAGGCGTGATAATAATAATAATAGCAGCTAGCATTTTTTGGAGCACTTAGTCTGGACCAGGCCCTGTTCTACCACTTTACATGTGTTGACTTACTCCATGATCACAGCAAACCTACCTGGTAGGAACTATTATTATCACCACGTCACAGATAAGGACAATGAGGTATGAAGAGGTTAAGATTTTGCCTAAAGGTATATATAGCTGATGATTGCTGGAACTAGGTTCCTAACCCAGATAATCCTGCTACACAGAGACATGCAAATAATCTTAATTTATAGTTGTTCGGTCAAAACGATGGATTATAGATTTTGTGGGTCCCTTCTGACCTTTTTCCACTCCCGTTTGTTGTTGTTGTTTTCTGTTTATAACATCATCAATTAACATTCCAGTCGTAGAGGCTCAGGCTTCCCAGGTGGTGAGTGGGAAAGAATCCACCTGCCAATGGAGGAACCACAGGAGCCACAGGTTCAGTCCCTGGGTCAGGAAGATCCCCTGGAATAGGAAATGACAACCCACTCCAGTATTCTTGCCTGGAGAATTCCATGGACAGAAGGGCCGGGTGGGCTACGGTCCCAGGGTCACACAGAGTCGGACATGACTGAAGCGACTTAGCACACACACACACAGGCACACACATGCAGTAGAGGCTCAGGGAAAATAAAAACTTACAGAAAGTTGTATGAATTTCTTCAAGAAGTGGGAATACTTTTCAGCGATCTTTTTCCCCTTTGATGCTCCTCACAGTGCTTTCTATCATACTTTGCAGCTTTGAAATTACTTCTTCCCATGTATACAGCTAACCCTGGTGTTGCCATGGAGACTGAGATCAATGCCACAAGAAGGGGCTTCATTTGCATATTTTGTTGATTAGCAGGGGTATTTGCTAATCCTTTCCAAATTCTCCCATCCACTACCATGACTAATCTCTTACGTTGGCAATATTCCGTATTCATGAATGTTAGGAACTGATCCTCTCAGGTTATTTAACACTTCAGTTCTGTTCAGTAATAGCTTAATTAAACCTTGAGGAAAAAAAGTCACAGGAAGATAAACTTATGTCTTTGAAATCAGTTAATAAGAAGAGAAAGTTAGAATTCACTGCTGTGAGGAAGAGCAAAGAATGTAATAATATAATACTGGGTTGGCCCAAAAGTTCATTTGGGTTCTTCCATAAGATGTTGCCAAAAAGACCTGAACAAACTTTTGGGTCAACCCAGTGCAACATAAATAGTACACTTTATTCTGGGTATTCAGCAGTTGACCATCCTGACCAACTCTCATGTATTAAGAGTCTTCTCTGTGCCTGGCAGTGTGCCAGGTGCTGTCATATGTGTTACTTCATTCATTTTCATAATAATTCTATGAGGCCCAGAGCAGAGCTGTTGAATCACACACCCAAATTCAGACACCTACCGAGTGACAGTATCTGAATGAAGCTGGACCACCCAAGTGTGTCTGACTCCCGCCATTCCCCTGGAGTGGGACTTGCCATCCCATATTTAACTTAAGACGGAGCTTACTTGCTTATGGCAGAAAGTGAAGAGGAACTAAAAAGCCTCTTGATGAAAGTGAAAGAGGAGAGTGAAAAAGTTGGCTTAAAGCTCAACATTCAGAAAACTAAGATCATGGCATCTGGGCCCATCATTTCATGGGAAATAGATGGGGAAACTTAACTCTGTAGAAGACAGCAGTAGTGTCAGTGAAGAAAAACTGCAAGGCAATAGGTCAGGGCTCACTTTAATGAAGCCATTTCTAACAAATAGGGACTGTCCAAAAATGGAGAAAATGGATTCTCTGGGGAGGTAATTAGTGTCCTGTTATTGCAGTGTTTATATATGGGTGGTGCGGTTCACAGAGGCCTGATAGAGACTTATCAGATGCTGTAGAAAGAATTCTTGCATTTTACTGGATGATTGAATCAAATTATTATGAATCCCTTTGTCAAATCCAACACAAAGACCACCAGTGAAGGCCATTGGTTTTAAAAACATGCTGTACCCTCTTGACAGAGGCTCAGTAGTGGCTTAAAAGTGAGAGTTAACAAGGGTTCCAGAGGCTGGGATTGGTCATAAGGCAGTTTTAAAGCAGAATTTTGTTAAGTTCAGTCCTTATAAATCCAGATCAGAATTTGTAAACTAGGTGAGTTTCTGGGATACTCAGTGGTCTTGTCTTTGAGATACAGGAGCCACGTGGAGTTACTGTTAAAACATCCAAGGTTGAAAAAAGAGAGAGAGACACACACAAAGAAACTGTCACAGACCAGAAGAGATGAAGCTCTCTTCATCTCTTAGGGTTTCCCTGGTGGCTCAGATGTTAAAGAATCTGACTGTGCAATGCAGGAGACCTAGGTTTAATCCCTGAGTTGGGATGATCCCCTGGAGAAGGGAATGGCTGTCTGCTCCAGTATTCTTGCCTGGAAAATCCCATGTAGCCTGGTGGGCTACAGCACATGGGGTCGCAGAGAGTCAGACATGACTGAGAAGACACCCACAAGAGATGAAGACGTGACAATTAAATGAGGTATGATATCCTGGATGGGATCCTGGAAAGGAATAAGGGCATTAGTGGAGAAACTGGTGAAATCCAAATAAAATATGGAATTTACTTATAGTAATGTACAGTGTTAGTTTCTTAGTTTTCACAGATGTATCATAGTAAATTAAGATGCTAACATTAGGGAAAACTATGGGAATACCCCAGCTATCCAGTGGTTAGGACCCAGTGTTTTCCCTGCCAGGACCTGAGTTCAATCCCTGGTAGGGGAGCTAAGATCCTGTAAAAGGCACAGTCTAAAAAAAAAAAAATAGGGAAAACTGGATGCAGGGTAAGTGGGAACTCTCTGTATCATCTTTGCAATTTTTCTGCAAATAAAAAATTAAGTTTATAAAGAAACAGTTTGAGTTTTCCTTGTACCTCATGGCTTGCTTCAGTTGATCTATTGCTGAATCATAGTTCAATATGTTTTACAAATTGTGGTTTGTTTTGTTTTTCGCTTTGATTTGGGAAACATTTTACAGGCCTTCTAGTCTGAATAGAATTTCTCTGTAATCTGAACTATGAGGAAATAAGTAGTAGGATTTGATGGGGATGGAAAAGATGTGTCTAAAATAAGACCTATTTTTTCACTCCTTTTTTCCCCCAATTTTATACTTTCTTGAGTTAAGGGGGACCATCTTGAGTACACAAATGACGCTGCACCCACAGGGCGGAGAGAAGAAAGCTGCTAAGTCTGTTCGGAAAAGCAGGCATACCCTCTGTCACCGATAGAAAAACGTCAAGTAAAGACAAGTGAAGCCATGACATGGTGATGTACCAGAGGGTACAGTGACCGGCATCTCACCCCAGAGCACGAGAGGTTGACACAGCCAAGGAGAGTGCTCCTTTCCCTCTTACTGAATCAGAAACTGCACCCTTGTTCTTCCTAATTGTACTAGGAGATTTCTCAGCTAGCAAGCACCAGACATTATGCATTTCAAGTTTTCCCCTCTTCAGAGGAGCGGGCTGCAGATGGTGTTTGTGATTGCAGCAGAGGAAATGCCATTGAAGGCAAAGAGTGCAGATAATATAATAGCTTCTTTCCTAAGGATATTTGTTTTGAAAAAAAAAAAAAAAAGGATATTTGTTTTGGCATGCCTTTCCACTGATACTTCCTTTTACGTGCCTGGGAAGCTTGAAGCTTGTTTTCTCCTCCCCACAAAAATATTGACATTATTGGTAATGGACAAAGCATGACTTGGCATTTGCAGAAATAAGAAGGAGCCCTGATAGCTCAGTTGGTAAAGAATCAGCCTGCAATGCAGGAGACCCTGGTTCTATTCCTGGGTCGGGAAGATCTGCTGGAGAAGGGACAGGCTACCCACTCCAGTATTCTTGGGCTTCCCTTGCAGCTCAGCTGGTAAAGAATCTGCCCGCAATGCGGGAGACCTGGGTTGTAATAAGGCACTGTTTGTTGTGGGTTTGCACATGATAATTAGAACTAGTATTTAGTTGTGTCCAAGGTCAACTATCATTTCTTCTTTTTCAACTACAGGCTTGATGGAATGATGAAAATAAGAATCCTGGGTTCTCCTCATAACTTGTCTTGAGATTTTTGGAAAACTGTCTACACTCAAGGCTTCTATTTCTTCATCTAGAAAATAAGTGACCTATATACAAAAAAAACCTCTTTAAATGTAATTAACCCACCACTAATCAGGAAAACAATGATCATGGGAGTTTATCTCATTTGCCATACAATTATTTGTCCATCATATACAGTTGCTTCATCAAATTGAAAAAGTCATGAAGCACGAGAAGCCTGAAGCCCTGGGACAGGCGCTCCACTTAATATAGAAGATGGCAGGCGCGATGGCAGAGTGGTTAAGAAGCACAAACTCTGCCACTAGAAAGCGTAGGTGTGACTCTTGAGTCCATATCAGGTGAGCTGCGTGACCTTAGAACACTGATGAACCTCTCTGTTCCTCAGTTTTCTCAACTATAAGATAAATATTACGATTAGTACCTATCTCCTAGGGGAATTGTGAGAGCTAAAAGGATTAATATTGGTAAACAGCCTGTTTAGCAAAGCATTGGTAAAGAGCTTAGCATGTTCTTGGTATACAGCATACACAGAATACACTGTAGTTGCTGTTTCTATCATTCTTCTCGTTGAGACATATTATTAAACTCAACTTTATCTACGTACATACCTTGACAAAAACAGCCAGAATTTCCCATCTACCACAGATCAACAGAAATGACTAGTGTGGGTACTATCATTCTCCCTAATTTGGGGGATAATAAAACTGAGGTATGAGGAGTTAAAACAACTTGCCTACGTAGCAGCTAGTATATATACATCAGGCACAGGGTTTGGACCCTAACAGTCTGGTTCCAGAGTCTCTGCTCTTAACCCTATGTGTTGCTGCCATAATAATAACTCATATTTATTAAGTGCCTACGAAGTACTACACTCATTACAAACCTTATCCCTCATCCTTATGATAACCCTGCAAGGAAGGTATTATGTTTACTTCTGTTTTTCACAGTTGTGGAAAATGATGCTCAGAAAGCCTGGGTAACTTGCACAATATCACAGAGCGAGGGAGGGCTAGAGGCTGTCTCTGTAATCCGTGTTTTGCCCACTCTCTACTGTGCTGTTTCTTAGCAAGAATGAGATACCTGGTTTTTAGTTTAGTTTTTTCTTTTTTTAGACTCAGTCTTTCTAGTGGGAGATGAAGGCAAATTTTGCTCAGTGTCAAATTTCTGGAAGGGTTAGATAACTGCAACACCAACGTTCTCCCTAGGAAATCTGCAGAGGATGCCCATTAATGAGGCTCAGGAAGCAGTAGCCTTGGGTGGAGGCCCCCTGCTGCTGGTCCAGGCCCCACAGGCACGGAGATCTGTAGATCCCTCCAACAAGAAGATTTTCTCTTCCATAAAGGGAAAGAGTTACTGAAGCACACAAAGAAAGCTTTCATATGAAATTCAAATTTGCTCAACCTTCCTGAGAATGAATCTTAAGTGAGCAAAACAACATTCTGACTAAAGCCCATAATCACATCACTTGTTACATGATGAAATACAATGAGATGCTTGGAAGAAATCCCCATGGAACAAATTCACCCGATTGAATTCTCTGGGCAAATAGTTCTTCTTGATGTACCCTAGAAATACACAGGCTATCAAGGAAGCCAATGCATTTTTGTGATCTAGTAAGAAAACATACCTAGTAAAATGAGAAACAAAGCCAACAGGTAATATTTCCTTGTCCTTAGATGCTTGGAACCATGGTCCACAAAGAATGCTCCAAGAGGAATTACAGTGAACAACAAAGGAAGGGCTGGAAAAATATAGAAGTTCTGCAGTGTTTATGCTTTTCCCATTGGATATTACTTTTATATAACTCCTTATTTCAATTTTGTGTAAAAAAATAGTCTCCCAAGTTCAGAAAGGTTATAAAACTAAATATGAAAAAGAAGACAGACAGGAAAACTTATATTTTAAATAGAACAGACTTTTACTCTTCCAGTATTTTAATATTATATTATCCTTCCTAAAGCCATACTTAGCAAAAACTGAAGAAAAATGCGTGAATTCATACTGTTGAGGAACCTTATAAGCAGCAAAATATGAATGTGTTTATATTAAATAAAAGCCTTTTATGAATCATAATCCATCATGCAGGGGCTTAGTTGCTTATACTTTAAGCTGATACAATTTTTGTAGTTTTCCTGTTTTGGCTCTGTGGATTATAACTTACTCCAGGTTATACAAAGTTTCAGAGGGAAGACAATCTCTTATCCAGCATTTAAATATGGGGAGACAAGAGGTAACATTTTTCCCTTCTCCCATTCCCAATGAGCCATAGTCCCTTGACTTTACAAAAACCTCTCATGAAAATTTCACCATGAACAAACTATGACCTCCAAATTGGAGAATAGGTTTAATCAGGCCATATGTATAATTATCATGTAGTCAAGCATGCACAGAATTTTGGAATATTATGTGGTTAGTGGATATTTTATAAGCATTATATTGGTGCTATTGCTTCTGCAATAATGGTACTTACGGATCTAAGGTATCATGGCACACAAAACTCAGAAAGTAGGAGTTACAATTCTTGCCATACTCTAGCCTTTACTTACAATGAATAGGAGACAGCAGTCATCTGCCATTGGAGGAGGAGCGGGAAAGCAGAGGGAGATATCCCTTGCTCCTCAATCCGAGGTATGCACTGCAGGAAGGGCAGGGAAAATAATTGACAGAGGGGACTTCCCTGGTGGCCCAGTGTTTAAGACTCTGCGCTTACATTGCAGGAGGCATGGGTTCGATCCCTGATCAGTGAACTAAGATTCCACATGCCACACACCATGACCAAAATAGAAGAAAAAAATAACCGAGAGAAACCTCACAGGCACTGAGGACCTGGAAAACACTGAGTACCAGCCAGTGGCCCTCTACTGTTGTGATGGGCAGGAGAATAAAGAGAGAACACCCCCATCTGCCATAGTTCCAGTTTACAGAGCCCGCTGAAGCATGGGGATAAGGAAGGAGAACAGAAACAAAGGATCCAGGTACTCAGACCAAAAGCCCTGCTGAAGAAAAAGCTGTAATCCTGCTCTTAAATAAAGTGAAGCCTACTGTGAATTGAATAAAACTAAAGCAACAACAAAGCTCAGCTCCAGATCAATCTAACAATAGACTGACCCCAAAGCAATACTAATGGCCTAATAGAAGAAAAGGCATTCCCATTTTTGGACACTGATATAATTTAACTCAGTTTCTGTTCTTTTACATATAGTGACTTGTAATCAAGAGGAAATTACAGAAACAAACAAAAAACTTACAAAAAAGGAAGAAAATATCTCTTTCTCAAGAGATAAAGAGACTATAGAACCAATCCCAAAGATGATCTAGGATGAAGGAATTATCAAACAAGATGCTAAAATGACTATGATACACATTTTCAAAAGATATAGTGGAAAGGTGAGTGACATGCATGAATGGATATAGAATTTCAGCATTGAGATGGAAACTATGAATAGAGAAAGATGGAAAAGCTGAAAATAAAATGTAAACTATCAGAGATGATGAATTTGTTTTGAGGGGTTATCAGTTGACTGGCTACAGCAGAGAATAAAATTTGTGACTTGGATACATGTAAATAAGAAGTATCTAAAAAGAAACAAAAAGAAATAAAGCAGCAAAAAAAAAGGAACAGAGCATCTGATATCTGTGGCACAATAGCAAACCATCTGACATACAAGTAATTAGGGTCCCTGGAGGAGAAGAGAGAAATGAGCAGAAAAAATATAGAAGGGGATAATGGCCAACAATTTTTCAAAATTTATGGAAAGACATCTTTACTATCCAAGGAGCTCAGAGAATACCAATCAGGATTAATACAACAAACAAAAACCAGCTAGGCATATTAGAATCAAACTACTAAACATACTAAGATAAAAAGACAATCTTGAAGGCATCAAGAAAAATCAGAAATACTACATACAGGGGAACAATGATAAGAATAATATGTAATGTCTCATCAGAAACCATGAGACTGAAGACAATGGAATAGCATTTTGTCTCCTTGCTGGGAGAAAAATAAAACCCGTCAAACCTGAATTACATATCCAGCAAAAATATTTTTCAAAGATGAAAGTGAAATAAAGAAATTTTCAGGAAAAAAGGAAGCTGAAAAGAAGAATTTTTATTCAGCAGAAATATGCTGTAAGAAGTACTCAAAATAAGCTCTTTTTACTGAAGCAAAATTATACCACCTAGAAATCTAATTCTGTTGGAAGAAATAAAAAATGCCTGAAGAAGTAAATATACTGGTAAATATAAAGAATCATTATTTTTAAAAACAGTAAATATGTGTTTGTGTATGTGTGTGTGTATGTGTGTGTGTAGAAATCATATCAAAGACTACTGTTTATGGTAAAAATATTAGTAACATAACAAGGGGGAGGTTAGAACACATAGAATAAAACATGAGAAAATGATCATAAAGGCTGTGAGTGGGATAACTGGAAGAATAATTCTGCAAGCTTCTTATAGTCTATGTGAAATAATAGAACATATATTGAAAATAGCAGAGATAAAGATGCATACTGAATGGTTTCCCTTGTAGCTCAGTTGGTAAAGAATCCGCCTGCAATGCAGGAGACCCAAGTTCGATCCCTGGGTGGTAAAAATCCCCTGGAGAAGGAAATGGCAGCCTACTCCAGTATTCTTGCCTGGAAAATCCCATGGACAGAGAAGCCTGGCAGGCTACAGTCCGTGGGGTCGCAAAAGAGTCGGACATGACTTAGCGGCTAAACCACCACCAAAGATGCGTACTATAATCTTGTGAAAATGCTAAAAATAATTCAAAGAATGAAATATAAAAAATATATGAGGGAATTCCCTGATGGCCCAGTAGTTAAGATTCTGTGCTTCCAATGGTGGAGATGGGGGTTTGATCCCTGTTCAAGGAACTAAGATCCCAACATGATGCACGGTGCAACTAAAAAAAGATTTTGTTTTGATTCACCCCAAAAAGTCTGAAATAAAGGAACAGGGAAGCACCCAAATGGAAACTTTAAATTGAAACATACATAATTGTAATATGAAAAATGAAAGTGTTAGTTGCTCAGTCGTATCCAACTCTTTGCAACCTCTCTCAGGTTTCTCTGTTCATAGGATTCTCCAAGGCAGAATACTGGAATGGGTATTCTGGAAGAATACTGGAATACATTGCAGGTGGATTCTTTACAGTCTGAGCCACCAGGGAAGCCCAATTATGATATAAACAGTCTAAAAACCCTAAATAAAAGGAAGAAAAATAATGACTCAGTTATATACGGCTTTACAAAACACACTGTAAACATAAAGACACAAAGAGGATGAATGTCAAAGGATGGAAAATATACGTACTGCAAAACTGAGCCTATGATGGTGTGGCTGTATTAGATAAGGTAGGCTTCGTGGAGGTGAATATCATCAGAGATGAAGAAGGAAATCATATTATTTATACAATGGTCAGCTTATCAAGAATATAAATTCTTATGTGTTTGCACCTAACAAAGGCATTATTACATACATGAAGCAAAAATTGATAAGAATAAAAGAAAAATACAGATAAACCCACAATCATGGTCAGAGGTTTCAATACTCATCTCTATTGCACTGATAAAATATCTAGACCAAAAAATCATAGTATAGAATTGAACAACACTATCAATCAATTTGCCCTTATATAAACTTTAGAATACTACTGTAACCAATAGCAGGAAGCACATTCTCCTCAAGGGCACCAAGTACACTATGAGCTCAGCCCTCTAAATAGTTTAAATAAATGTCTGAAATCAAACAGATATATCTGATTGCAACCATATCAAGTTTAAAATCCACACCAAGAATATACACTAGACTCTGCCCTCAAATTTGGAAATCCAATATTACATATTTATTAATAAATAAGCCATAGGTAAAAGAAAAATTTGGGTTTCCCAGCTGGCACTGGTGGTAAAGAACCCACCTGCCAATGCAGGAGACCCAGGTTCAATCCCTGGGTCAGGAACATCCCCTGGAGGAGGGAATGGCTACCCACTCCAGTATTCTTGCCTGGGGAATCCCATGAACAGAGGAACCTGGTGGGCTACAGTCCATAGGGTCACAAAGAGTCAGACATGACTGAAGTGAAGTAGCATGCATACACAAAAGAAAAATTTAAAGTGGAAGTTAGAAAATACTGAAGGAGGGGATATACCTATAATTATGGCATATTTGCATCGATGCACGGCAGAAACCAACACAACTTTGTAAAGAAAATTTCCTCCAATTAAAAAATAAAGTAAAAAATATAAAGCAACTATATTCCAATAATAATTAATTAAGAACAGAAAATACTTTGAAGTGAGTGATAGTGAAATACAATAGATCAAAAAGCAAAACGAGTCTAAAGCAGTCCTTGTAGGGAAATGTATAGCTGCTTTAAATGACTTTACTCAAAAAGAAGAAAGTTGTACAATAAATGATTTATATTTCCATCTTAAGAAGCCAGAAAAAAAAAAAACTTATTGTATAGCACAGGAAACTCTATTCAATACTCTGTAATGAACTACAAGGGAATAGGATCTAAAAAAGGGTGGCTATGTGTATATGTGTAACTGATTCACTTTGCTGTACATCTGAAAGTAACACAACATTGTGAATCAAGTATGCGTGCATGCTAAGTTGCTTCCGTCCTGTCCGACTCTTTGCAACCCTATGGACTGTAGCCCGCCAGACTCCTCTGTCTATGGGATTCTCCAGACACGAATACTGGAGTGGGTAGCCATTCCCTTCTCCAGGGGATCTTCCCGATGCAAGGACTGAATCCACGTCTATTGTCTATTATGTCTCCTGCAGTGGCAGGTGAGTTCTTTACCAATAGCACCACCTGGGAGTCCCAAATCAAGTATACACCAATAAAAATAAATTCAAAAAAAGAAGTCAGAAAGAGCAGAACAAACTAAATCCCAAATGTATATGTAGGAAGGACATGATAAAAATGGGGTTATCAATGACACATAGAACAGATAATCACCAAAGCCAAAGATAATTATTTGAAAGAGTAATACAATTTTAAACCACTAGCAATACAGATCAAAGGACTTCCCTTGATCTGTATTGCTAGTGGTTTAAAATGGGGAACACATGTATACCTGTGGCGGATTCATTTTGATATTTGGCAAAACTAATACAGTTATGTAAAGTTTAAAAATAAAATAAAATTTAAACTTTAAAAAAAAAAAAAGACTTCCCTTGTAGCTCAAGTTGGTAAAGAAACTGCCTGCAATGCAGGAGACCCAGGTTTGATTCCTGGGATGGGAAGATCCCCTGAGAAGGAAATGGCTACACACTCCATTACTCTTGCCTGGACAATCTCATAAACAGAGGAGCCTGGCAGGCTACAGTCCATGGGGTCGCAAGAATTGGACATGACTTAACAACTGAACCACCACCACCACCAATACAGATCAAGAAAAAGAAAACAAACAAACAAACTGTGAATATAATAAATGGAAATGAGGAGATCATTAGAGATACTACAGCCATTAAAAGGATAATGAGAGACTTGTGGACAATTCAATAAAAAAGACCAAAAACTCAGTGAAAAACAGGCAGAACACTTGAACAGATACTTCATTAAAAAAGATTTACAAAGAGCCACCAAGCACACGAAGAAGTACTCAACATCCTTCGTTATCAGCCAGATGTAAATTAAAACCAAAATGTAATCCCACAGTATACACACAAGACTATGATGAATAAAAACAACTGTCAACCCCAAATGTTGGTGATTATGGGGAACAATCAGAGTTCTCCTTGGCAGGAATATAAAAATGATGGGAAACTGTTTAGCAGTAGCTTAAAAATTAAACTTATATCAATCTTAATAGGCAAGTGCTAGGTATTTGTCCAAAAAAAAAGAAAACGTATGTCCATAGAAAAATTTGTAAAAATTGCTTTACTCATTGTAGGCAAAATCTGGCAACAGTCTAGATGTCCCTCAGTGACAGATTAGGTAAACAAACTGATATATTCGGGCAATGGAATACTTCTCAGCAAGAAAGTATCACGACTTACTGATACACACAGACACATGGGTGAATTTCACAAACCTTATACTGGGCGAAAGGAGCCCAGACACCAAAAAAAGCACCTACTATAATGTTTCCATTGATAGGAAGTTCTAAAGTAGCAAAAATCTAACCCATGATGATAGAAATATGGGATTTGATAGAAATCAGGGATTGCTTCTGGGGTGTTGACTAGGAAGGGGAATAAGGAGACTTTCTGGGGTGATGGATATGTTCTCTATCTTGAGTATAGATTACATGAGTGAAAGCGTTTTTTCAAAACTGATGACACTATCTATGTCTACTTAAGATCTGAGAACGTCACTGTATGTAAATTATATCTAAATAGCAAAAAAAAAAAAAAGACTTTAAAAAGTAATATACACTCAAATTCTTGTGTGTGGATGTGGGAGGCTGGTGAGGGAAGGACAACAATGAAGACTGGGAAGAGAATAGTGACTGGAGAAGAACAGTTCCAGAAAGATTTCTCTGAGTGTGGTATGTGTCATCTTCCTGTTCCAGAATGACATGGAATCCTTGTTCCAATGTAGATTCTTGTTCTGTTCAGTTCAGTTGCTCAGTTGTGTCTGACTTTTGAGACCCCATGGACTGCAGCACACCAGGCCTCACTGTCCATTACCAATTCCTGGAGTTTACTCAAACTCATATCCATTGAGTTGGTGATGCCATCCAATCATCTCATCCTCTGTCGTCCCCTTCTTCTCACGCCTTCAATCTTTCCCAGCATCAGGGTCTTTTCAAATGAGTCAGTTCTTTGCATCAGGTGGCCAAAGTATTGGAGTTTCAGCTTCAGCATCAGTCCTTCCAATGAATATTCAGGACTGATTTCCTTTAGGATGAACTGGTTGGATCTCCTTGCAGCCCAAGGGACTCTCAAGAGTCTTCTCCAACACCACAGTTTAAAAGCATCAGTTCTTCAGTAGATTCCTGGGTTCCAACCAAATCAGCTGGGAATCACCAACTTGAACCACTTTCACAGAGGATACTGATGGCACACCCTGACATTGTGAAACAGCTGGGTTCCAAAATTTTCAGCTCAGAATCCAGAAGTTTATCATAGAGAAATAGTGTAGTTAGACAACACTGAAGCTAAGGCTTGAAATGTGATCTTGGATCTTTTCAAAAGTGATGAGTGTTATGAGTCAGTTTTCATATGTCTATGAAACTATGAATCAGATTATTTTATTTTATTGAGATGAATTGATGTTGTAATTTTTAGTTGGAGGCTTGAAACTTTGAGTATTTGACAGAAACTATAACATTAACTGAGATTCTACATCTTCCTGTTATTGAGATGAACTGTCAATTGGTATTCATGTAAAGAATGTTTCAGAAGAATGAGTTCTATTGTATCAAAACAATAATTTGCTTCTATGATGCATAAAGTAGTCATAGAATTGTTAAGGGAACAGAAAGACACAGGCTGGGGATTGCTAGCAATCCAAGACTATCAACCTCTGACATTGGTATTTTAAATATATAAAGATCTTGAAATCAGAATAGTAACATTCAGCCAATCAAGAAACCAATATTTGCTCAAAATTCATTATACCTTGGACAGTATGGTATTTGCTGTTGTTTAGTTGCTAAGTTGTGTCCAACTCTTTTGTGACCCCACGGACTGTAGTCCACCAGGCTCCTCTGTCTATGGGATTTTCCAGGTAAGAATACTGAAATGGGTTGCCATTTCCTTCTCCAGGAGATCTTCCCAACTCAGGGACTGAACCCAGGTCTCCTGCATTGCAGGCAGATTGTTTAGCACTGAGCCACCAGGGAAGCCCAGTATGGCATGACATGGACCTATATTAAAGACTGGCTTCAGCGTTCATGAAATGGGAGCTCAATATGATTATTTAATCTCTCTGAGCCTCACTTCCCCCAGCAGTAAAATTAAGAAGATATTCACCTGCCTGGCAGGGTAGTTGTAAGAATGAGAGTTATCCATGTACAATATTTAAGCTGGAGGCTGGCCCATAGTTGATATGTAACAAATAGTAGCTGTTTTCTCTTGGTCACACAGTCTAACCATTAGGGTGATAACTTCAGCCTCTTTTTCTTAATGAGGAGGAAGAAAGAAACTGCTGACCAAGAACAAGGACCAAGCAGATCACATATTTAAGAGAATGAAATGATATAGAACAGAAAATACTAAGAGCCTGATATAGTTGTTTTTCGAGTGTTAAGATCTATACAGCAGGATCATGATGTGATGTACGGAAAAGGGACCAAAAAGGCTTTTTGAACTGCTTCTAGACTATATATATCCTGTGGTTTGCACTGTCCATCCAGAAGCCAGCACAGCGCCTGTAACACAGCAGGCTCTCAGTGCATAGCTGTTGAGTGAATGAAAGAGGTTAAAAGGAAGCATCACAATTTTTCTGCAGCCCAGGCTGGCTCAGCTATAGTGAACTTGAGTAGTTGTGTTATATCTCGATATTTTACTATGTAGCTCGTTTGTCAACCAACTAAGAAGTCAGGGAGTTCTCAGGATGCAAACAAAAGTTTGTGTTTTTTTATTTCATATAAATGATATTTTTAAGTTACTATTGTGTTTAGTCCTGTGCTATCAACTGGGGGCGGTGGTGGTGGGGGGCTTCCCAGGTGGCGCTAGTGGTAAAGAACCTGCCTGCCAATGCAGGTAGACATGAGACGCAGGTTCGATCCCTGGGTCATAAGATCCCCTGGAGGAGGGCATGGCAACCCACTCCAGTATTCTTGCCTGGAGAACTTCATGGACAGAGGAGCCTGGCGGGCTACAGTCCATAGTGTCGCACAGAGTCAGACACGATTGAAGTGACTTAGCACACACACAAATATAGATTAGAGGAATAATAATAATAATAATAAAGATTCAGTAGGAGCCCTGCCTCCAAGGAGTTTAAAATCCAGTGGGGAAATGAGCACAAAGTTCAATACAAATGAAGGAGTTTAGAACGAGTGTCATATGATTGGTTTAGCCAGTAAGTCCTATGAGAGCTGTAGGGGCCAAGAAATCTTATTTGTCTGGGGAGAGCTTTGGAAGGGCAGCTCAGAGGACACAAACCAAAGTCTCACACATGTTTAAGTCTCTGGTTAAATAACACCTCCTCAGTGAGGCGATCCCACAAACCAGCCAGCAGAAGGCGGCTCTCCTAGTCCCGACCCCCTGTGGCTTTTGTATTTCCATTACAGCACTTGTTATGGATCTGGTATTAGCTGGGCAACCAGACTGTGCCTTCCTGGAAGGCAGGCCCTATGGCTCTTTCATTTTGGCACCTTCTTCAGCAAGTAGAACATCACAGAGAGGCTGCTGCAGAGAGAACACTTTAATGAACTGGACAAATTCCTCTTGGTGTAATGGAGACAACAGGACTGACTGAAGCCGTTCTTTTGGGGAAGAAAGGAGATAGGACTAGAAAGGTATGTTGCTCCAGCCTGTTGTGGGCTCTGCTTACAGAATAAAGCCAACCCCCTCTGCTTCCAACTGGTTGGCATACAGAATGAAGCCAGTGAGTGTTTTTCTAGAGAGAAGCAACATGATGAACATGGAATTTGAAGACCTCGTCATGATACCTTATACTAGCTAGTATTGGAGCTGGAAAAATATCTTCTTGCTCAAGCATGCAGTTAAGCCCTCTAGTGAACAGTAAATAGTACAAAGAATGCCAGCAATGCACACACATAACCAACCAAAGAAAAAGTCCCAGTGCGTGTGTGCATGCTAAGCTGCGTCAGTCATGTCTGACTCTTTGTGACCCTGTCAACTGTAGCCCAACTGGCTCCTTGGTCCATGAGATTCTCCTGGCAAGAATACTGCAGTGGGCTGCCATTTCCTTCTCCAGAGGATCTTCCAGATCCAGGGATCAAATCCGTGTCTCTTATGTCTCCTGCACTGGCAGGCGGGTTCTTTACCGCTAGCACCACCTGTGAAGTCCAAGAGTCCCAGTAGATATCCCAAATCTGACTCCTCTGGAGCCCTAGTATATGCCTAGATAACATTCATTTTATCATGTAAGGCAAGGATACTGAATCAGCAGTCTTGGTCCTCTAAGAACAGAGTACAGGATGGAGTATGTTGGGAAAGGGTTAATATTTGGACCCTGAAGCTACATGCTGAACTAGACATGGGAAATTGGCACAGGTAACAGATTAAAGCTTTACGTCCAGAAGAGAAGCACATACTGTCTTTAAATATACAAATGATCATACCTGTTATTTACAACTCCCTTTGAATGAAACTTTTTCAAAATTCTATTTTAGAAGGAAGTAGTATCATGTCATGTCAGATAATAGCTGCTAAATCCAAAGAAATTAATAAATTATACAAGAAATTGCAAAACAAAGTAACCAGACTTAAAGGAAACCATTTTTAACATTCACCCAAATGCTGCTGCTGCTGCTAAGTCGCTTCAGTCGTGTCCGACTCTGTGCGACCCCATAGACAGCAGCCCACCAGGCTCTCCTGTCCCTGGGATTCTCCAGGCAAGAACACTGGAGTGGGTTGCCATTTCCTTCTCCAATGCATGAAAGTGAAAAGTGAAAGTGAAGTCGCTCAGTCGTATCCGACTCTTAGCGACCCCATGGACTTCAGCCTACCAGGCTCCTCCGTCCATGGGATTTTCCAGGCAAGAGTACTGGAGTGGGTTGCCATTGCCTTCTCCTCTCCCAAATGAGGCCCTATTAAAACAGTTTAGCAAGCCCTGGTCAAAGAATTCCTTCTCAACAGAATGTTGTTATGTTTTAATTCTTGTAGGCAAAACTCAGACTTACCAATGGATAGATTAAAGGGTAATCTTTTAAATATATCTATTTTTTAAAAAAAGTCTTCACTTTACAAAAACATTCACAAGGCTCGTTTCCTTACTACACACTCCATTTGGATTTCAAATGGTACTTGATGTACACATAATTTTCTGGAAGCCGTTTAATTGTATAAAGCAAGACACACTTGTTCTGTAAATTGAGATATCCTTAAAGTCACGGGCCACATCCAGTGGCACTGCAGGAATTAAAAGAAACATTATGGCATATTCATCTTTCTCCCACATCACTGGGCTTCCAAGAGGAACTTATCGAACTTTTACTACCCCAAAGACATTTGCTTCCTGTGAATACTCTCCTTTTCTTCTCAAGATCTCTTCACTTCTAACAGTATTCACAACCCCAAGCTTCCAGTTTCTAAAGTGAAAGGCAAAGGCAAATATACACTTCCACGATACATTCTAAAGACATGATTTGAAGACATTCTTTCTGGCAAGTTTTACAAGATCAGTTTAGATTGTTTACTCATTTGTCCAAAGCAACTAGATTGAAATATTCTGGAGTGCTCTCTATGCAACCATTGTCAAGATATTCATTCACTCAAAAAACCCTGAGTATCTTCTAAGCCCCAGATCCATGGCCAGCTAGTCAGAGCTGTGTATCATAAGAAGGCACTTTGAAGCACTGCCCAAGTAACAGTGGCCTCCATGTTTGAAATGAGTGATCTATGGAACAGCTGAAATTACACATTTGCATCCCCTGAAAAATAGACTTAAGTCATCTTTGATTAAAAAACAATGAATACATATACCATATCCTAAGTGCCTATGGATAAGAAAACAAAACAAATACACTGTCTCCTATTGTTCCTAAAGAAGGGGGAATCTGTCTTCATGTGTTCTAAATTCTGGAAATTCTCAGTCAACATGATATGTGGACGATTAGGCAGATGTAGGCATAGCCATGAATAGAAGGCCCACAACAGCCAGAAAAAGAAATGGATATGAAAGGACTTTGAAAAGCTGAAAAAATAGTCACAGGGACAAGCAGAAAGCAGTACAACAAAGATATAAGGACTTAGAGAAATAAATGGGTGAGGTAAGGCAGGCCTGGTTAGACATAAGACTTTTAGGAGGCTAAAGACGCTTAGCATCTTTAACTTCAATTAGCATGATCAGGAGGGCTTCTGTGTTGTGAAAGGAAAGGAAAGGTTAGTCGCTCAGTCATGTCTGGCTCTTTGCAACCCCATGGACTATAGCCTGTCAGGCTCCTCTGTCCACGGGGATTCTCCAGGCAAGAATACTGGAGTGGGTTGCCATTTCCTCCTCCAGGGGATCTTCCCGACCCAGGGATTGAACCCAGGTCTCCTGCATTGCAGGCAGATTCCTTACCATCTGAGCCACCAGGGAAGCCCTTCTGTGTTGTGAAGGGTTACACAGAACACAGCTACAGTCTGTTTTCTGGGTTCCCTGAGGACCAAAAAAGAGGCACCAGACTCAACTAGAGGAGGGAGAATTCAGGGTGAATGTTTTTGCCTTAAGAGCCATTGAAATGAATTCTTTAAAAAGCTCAAGAGCTTATGGGTGTGGTGGCTGAAGACAAGTCTCATCTGTACAAGAGAAGTATTTTCCTGTCTAAACACAAAAAGATAAACTACTTGACCTTTCTTGAGATTTGTCATTCTTGCAAAATCCTTTCTCCTGGTCTCCTTTGCACTGTGTTACCATGGACTCAGAGCTTACCCTATATCACATCAGGTACCTTCTTCCCTTTCAAAGAGACACTGCAGCATCCTTGGTGATTGCCAATCTGTCCCCAAGTTTGCACTCATTTCTGCAAAGGGCCTTGGTTGGCCATGAACATACATCTATTTAAAACAGACACATCTATTTATAGCATTTCATCAATCAATCTAGAAGTCTTTTGTAAGCATAAAGTTAGTTTGTGCTTGAATCTAACCAAACAGCTTAGATGGCAATCTGATCGCTTCCAATTAATCTATGCACTTGTCAATGAAATAATTGTCTGGTAAGAATTACTTATGGCACAGACCTTACTCAGCAAAGAATTAATGCACTCTTTCTACTCAAATATTTTACAAGCAGAGCAATGAGTTTAAGGTTTCTGCCACATGTATTCTAAGGGGCATGGAGTCTGTAGTCCCTTTAAGGATGATTACAAGCCATTTCCCATCTGAAAGGTAGAAACTTTGGTGGGTTTATTAGAAGCATGAGTTGTGAAAATAATCAGAAAATGAAATGCTGAACTGACCTCACAAAGTCTATAATGATCTCCATCACTAATACTGCCCAGGATGCCCTAATGCTCAGATGAGCTTTTTTCTTATTTTCATGAGGAGATCAACTGAAAATAACCAAATAAGCAACGCCCATGCAACATGACAGATCAATCCTAACCTTCATCTTGGGATGCTCCAGGACCACTCCAAGTAGTTGGGGAGATCTTATGAAGTTCTCAGAAGGGAAAAATCTATCAATCCCAGTTAATTCTGTTGAGTAAACACATGCTACTCAGTAGTTTTTGAACAGGGGGGAAAAGATTTTGAAGAAACAAAAATTGCAAAGACTAATCACTCATTTGGACTAAACATCCTAGCAAAATGAAATATTTAGAGGGGTGAGCAGTCTCCCTGGTCCTCGCGAATTCAATGATCAAGAAAGTGCAAAGGGTTGCAATGGAAGTGTTTGCTTGATGAGGCTACTTCGTTCAAATAATATGAAGACTGGCCAAAGTTTCCAACGTAAAGATGTCATTTTCCATTTAGTTACATGTTCATATTTCTCATCAAAAAGTAGCCAGCAGTGACTGAAACCCTCCCCAAGAATCCCTGTCATGTTATTTTCAGAGGCTGGAAAGTGGCCGCTTAGGCAACCTTGTCTCATCTTGTTTTCCTCCGTGAGCCGGAGGCTCTTGGGCGTTGGTTCCATTAGCTATCTGCCGCATCTCCCTGGCCGCCATGGAGGAACGGATCTTCTCTTAGTTTCGCTTAGATATGGAGTGCCTATCTTCTGTGATTTCCCTGAAGATACACCTAATAAGATTCTCAGAATTAATATGTGACTGTGTCGACCCCCTCCCCCTTAGCTCTATGTTGCCTTCTCTTTCCTTCCTTTCCTAAGCTAAAAGCAAAATACATTTCAAGCTGATGATAATTATTTATTCCCCTTTCTTCCTTTAGAAATTCAAATGAATGTCTTGTGCTACCTACACAGAATAAAGGCAAATCCAGAGTTAGGAAATCTCTCTTGAACCAGCTTGTGTCAATTTTCTAAATACAAACAGGGCTTTCAGGACACAAACATTTCTCTTCTCTAACAATTAAGATCTAAAATTCCTTAGGAAAAAACACAACAAAACAAAGGAAGCATTTCTCAAAGAGTCTATGTTCAACAGCCACCCATCATGGAGAACGGGGAAACTGAACAGCCGCTGTCCCATCCGGACAGAAGAGATCTCAACAGAAAGATCTCCGGCATAACTCTGCTAATTTCCACAAAGGCATTAATGTCCAGGATAAGTTCTCATATCTGTCCTTCAAAAACATTGCTTAAATAAATCTTACCTGAATACGACTTCCTTAACAAAGCCATGCTTCTTTATAAGCTGGTCCTACCCCAGACAATTGCTGTCTACATTTGGAGCAGACAAAGAGAGAGGAGATCAGAGAAAGTTTAGGGCACATCTAAAGTATTCTCCAAGGTACTGGCCAGAAACATCAAGCCCATACTCGCGGTATAAAGAGATCATTAATGGGCATTAGTGACAGACCATTATGACTCTCACAGATCATTAATGATTCATCATGCAGCAGTATTGTTCTGGCAATAATCAGACCATTGCTTGGACTCAGATATAAGCTTTGCCCATACTATTTGCTTAAACTTATTATTTCCAAGCATAAAATTTTATTTTGCCTTCTAGAATTACGAAAAATGGTCTGTAACAGGATCCCTCAGCACATTAGATGAGTTTTTGGAGCAAGCTGCTTTCTTTGGTAGACGTTTCTCCCACAGTCAGAAATCTTGTTGTCTGAAAGGCTCCCTGATACCTTTTGGGATGTGGAAAATGTGTCTTTTATTTTGAAATTGAATTACTGATGAATCAAAAAGGCTACAAGCAAAATAAACATGGATAAGAATCTCCTGTCACAATTCCTTGTCAAATGTTGACACTTTACCTGAATTTTGAGTTTCTTGCCAAAAAAATGCATTTTCATGTCGAGATCCTTTGTTAAAAAATTCAGACTCTACTAGCAGCCAATGATGAGGCTTTTAGCTAATTATAACAAAAAGCAAGAAACACAGTCTATTTTAACATTATGCCACACACGTTACTGAAGCACTCAACAGTGTTAATATAGGAATCAAAATTTTAAGGAAAAGTGAAACCCCAAACCAAATTGTCATTCTTTTTATTTCTGCCTTATGGAAGATCCACTATTTTGGTTAAAAATTCAAATGGAAATGGAAATTAAGTTATTCCGGGAGCAAATGAGTCTTTCCTATTGAACAGATTGGATTCTCCTTCTGTGTGGCTCTGGGAAAATTTCCCTTGAGTCAGAAAGAAAGGAAATCTGTCTCAAGGTCTGAATATCGTCACTATCAATGAATATTGAAGAATTACTGACACCCACCAGGAGCTATATTTATTGAACCCATCACCCATCCTCAGTGCTATATGGAAAGGAAGATTATCTATACCCAAAAGCATTCCATAAACTTACATAATTTTTTTCCCTTAAGCGTCTCTGCATACTCAAAATTGCCTTGTGCTCTCTCCCTCCACTTTTCCATCCAACATGAAGAGTGTAACAGACAACAGCTGCAGACGGGAGCCCCTCCCAAAGGGATCCAGCCTCCAGCGAAATTGGTTTAGCTGTAAGGACAAGATTTCAGCAGTAGGCAGAGGATGGAGAAAATTTGTTCTGCCCTCAAATCAAGCATCCTCTCCCCACCTCCATCCACTGCTCACAGCCAGGGGGCCTGAACACCAGGAGCCCTTAGAACCCACAGGAGCCAAGGAGCTGTTCCTTAGCAGGGGAGACTGTCCTGGTTTCATAAGCTTTGTTGTCACCGTTTTTGGGGGTTTTTTTGTTTGTTTGTTTGTTCATTTGTTTTTTTTTAAATTTTCAATAATTTTGGAACAAAGAGAATTTTTTGACATTTTCATTTTGCACCAGGCCCTGCAAATTAGGTAGTCAGTCCTGAACCTTGCCAGCCATTCGTCAGTCCTGCTTAGAGGGGCAGATGGTCAGCTTCAGAGTGTGGCCATGGGGTCTTCCCCATGGCCCTGAGACTGGGAAGCTGAGCTCGTGTTCTAGCACCAGACACACAGCTGCACAGGCCTGGATCCCTGTTTGCAACTCCAAATGGCTAATGGAAGAATTGAGGCTTCAGTGAACTCCTTACACAGGACAGATGCCAGCTTCCTTCAAACAAAAATAGAAAACTCTAATACAGAAGCAGTCTCTCTTGGCCAATGGAAGAACTCTTATTAAAAAGGCATTTCTCAAGGGAGGAAATTAAGTCATGTCCACCTGAGTGGTCTTACTGGGTCTCACTGGGTCTCATCAAGAGACTCGGATCTTCCCTGTAGCTGTGCTATAGTTTCCTCTGGTCGGACAGGGGCTGTACCGGTCAGTGCACTGGGATGAGAGAAACTCAGTCTTCGACTGTCTAGACGGTACAGAAATAAAGTGAGGGCTGACTTGGAGCCAAACTGCAAGGCAGGTGAAATTTATTTCTGCACTCCTTTCTCCCGAACTAGTTGTCAGCTACTCTAAGCCTTCGCCAGCTGCTAGAAGTCCACTGCAGGAGGAGTGCCCTACTGGGCGTGGCAGCCCCCTCCGTACCCCAGGCCCTTCCCTCTATTGCATTCCAGGTCTCCCCAGCCTCCTAGTCCTCAATGTGGCTGGTCTTGGTCAGGCATTATGGAGGAAAGCAATCCGATTAAATGGATTCACACGAATTTGTAAATAAATGACAAATCTCACAAAGGTGTTTTCACTTTGAAAGAAAGAGCCTTGTTCTTTCACTGGCATACTCTGGGACCAATGGAAGGATTTCAAGCGACAGAAAAGTATAAGGGATGCTAGTCTATTTTGCCATAGGTGGGATGGACTTCAACATTTTCATCACTTCTTGGTTGATTACAGTTTCTGAACCTTAGTGCTAAGGTCCTCCCACCCTTTCAAAAATAGTAAGGGGGACAGCTTTGGGCTGAGCCAGCCTATTGGTACCACTCCCAACCCCACATGCCAGACTAATTGAGTTCTCAGAACTAGTACCAGGCTTTTTCACACCTCAGCAGGTCTGTTCAAGATCTCCCAGCCTTGGGTGCCTTCTGTCTGCCTGTTAACCTTTCAAATGGACATCTCCTAGGAAGGTTTTTCTTCCAGCCTCTCCACACTTCTCAGCTGACCATGGCCTCCTTGGTCCCTTCACTGTACCCAACACAAACATCTATCATTGGACTATTCGACTTGATTGCATTCAGCTGTTTACATTTTTTGGCCTGTAAGTGGGCCTGAGGGCAAAGGTCCCCATGTGAGCTGATAAGTGCTTGTGAACAAATGAAATCAACAGAAAATAAGGTATCCTAAATGGTGAACACACTAGGAGCCTGAGCCTGTGCAGCTATCATCACTGGGACAAACATTCACCCGCCGTAGGACAGTTTTGCATTTGTCAGCGTACACAGGGGTTGCCAGGGTGCCTTCACTTCCTTTACAAGGATTTCATCCAGGTGGGATTGATATTGGGGTCAGCACGCAGTGCTGTATCCATCACCCTCTTCAGCACCTCTCTTTCTGCCCATTGACCAACAGTACCCCTCTAAAGTCACAATCTACTGTCCGCCCTACCGGCAGAGTCCCACTAGACAGAAGCTGACAAATCTAGTCAGCTCCAGTGAGTGGCCTTTCATCTCAGCCCTAGAAGTTCAGATCTTCAAGCTTTCATCAGCCTGTGGCCCAGTAGCCCGAGTAAGCATCCTGCCTTCCTGGAGGCCCTGATCAATACTCTGCCCTCCTCTTAGAGCCCAGACACATCCACATCCAAAGCAATAATGCCTGATATTTAATCATTTCCCATTAAAATGCAAGGCTGTCTCCAGGCCCCCTTGGCAGTTTAATTGTTTTAAAATGTCTGCAGAAGTCGATGTAAACAGATTTGCAGTACATTGTTCACTTGCACTGCAGCTTCCTGGCTAATTAATAAGACAGTTTTGCTGCAAATTGGGCATCTAGGCTGCATGGATCCCTCACGTTGGGAAAAAGTTATGGGAGAGAGGAATTTATAGGAGTAAGGATGGACACATTTTCCATTGAAAGTACCAGTGACTTGAAATTTTATGCCTACACCAAAACCTGCATGCAAATGTTTATAGGGGCTTTATTCCTCATTGCCCAAAACTTGGAAGCAACCAGGATGTCCTTCAGTTGGTGAACAGATAAATAAACTGTGGTACATCCAGACAATGAAATATTATTCAACACTAAGGGGCTTCCCAAGTGGCACTAGTGGTAAAGAACCTGCCTCCCAATGCAGGATATGTAAGAGATCCTGGGTTCGATTCCAGGATTGGGAAGATCCCCTGCAGGAGGGCTTGGCAACCCTCTCCAGTATTCTTGCCTGGAGAATCTCATAGAAAGAGGAGCCTGGCAGGCCATAGTCCATGGGGATCACAGAGTTGGACACGACTGAAGTGATTTAGCACATAGTAACAAATGGAGAGAAATGAGCTATCCAGCCACTAAGGGACATGGAAGAACCTCCAATGCATACAACTGAGTGAAAGCAGCCAATGAGAAAAGAGCACATACTGTGTGATTCCAACCAGATGACATACTGAGAAAGGCAAAATATGGTAACAGTAAAGTCATTGCAAGGGATCATGAGGAGGAATGGATGAATAGGCAGAGCACAGAGGATTTTTAGGGCAGTTAAAATACTCTGTATGATACCACGATGGATGGATGTCATTATACATTTGTCCGGACACACTGAAAGCCCAAGACCAAGAGTGAACCCTAGGGTATGCTATGGACTTTGGGTGACTAGGATGTCACTCTCAGTCCATCAACTGCAACAAATGCACCACCCTGGTAGGGGATGTGGATGATGGGGGAGACTGTGTGTGGGAGGGGACAAGGGTATAGTGTAACCTTTCAAATGGACATCTCCTAGGGGACATCAGTGTACCTTCCCCTCAATTTTGCTGTGAATCTAAAACTGCTCTAAAAAATAAAAATGAAAAGTACTGAGTACCTAGTAGGTTTCAGGAGTGCATGTTATCTCATTGAATCCTCATGACGACCCTGTAAGGTTTTCTTTGTTCTGCTCTTTGTTTTTGTAGATGAGAAAATGAAGGCTAAGAGAGGTGAAGTTCCTTGCCCAAGATCACACAGCAGGCAAGTGGCTGGAATCCTATCAAGGGTCTCAAAAGCTTGCTTGGTGGTTAAACTGGATACCCTTTATGGTTTCTCCTGAGGCAGAGTTATCATGATGGCGAATCCCTCCTCCTCTATAAAGCATTCTCCAGTGAATCCAACTGCTCAACATCCATCAGAACTGCCCGTGTCTTTCATTTCTGATGATACTAAAGAGTCCCAGGGAGGAAAGAAAATGCCCACCAGGCACCCCCCACTTTAGTCAAAAGATAGGAACAGCTTCACTTCTGTCCACTGCTGAGGGCTGCATCTCCCTGTCAATTTCTCTGAGCGCAGCAGGGGCAGAGAAGCAGCCAATGAGATCCACATCGCCCCTACCCCTGGGAATACAGGAGTCAGCTTCAGTAACAGTTCACCATTTATTCTGCCCATGGCTCAAATCCAAAGGTACAAAAGGCACACATGAAACCTTGGCCACTCCCAGGAATGCTGCTTAATTGAGTATTTTAATGTAATAGTCACAACTGTGCAAAAAGCTAAGTGATGGGATCAGAGTGGTAATGATTTCTTCCTTGGGCTTCTGTAAGAATTAGACGAGAAATTCACAGAAAGTGGGTAGGGCGGTGCCCAGCACACTGAGTGGTCGATGAAACGAGTCTTTTTCTCTTCCCCTCAGTCCCTTCTGGCCCATTTACTCGTATCCCCTATAATCTCATCGCTATCCTTCCTGACACTTTTGGCAGCATTTTTACAGAAACTGATCAATAAGCAAGCAATCCATGAACACTAACTGAGTCCTTACAGTGCACCTTTGTATAGTGTACCTTTGGCATGTGCAGGAGACACAGATGGAAAACACACACATATACCTGGAGCTCGGGGAATATAAAAGGATGCTAAACATTAATACAGTTTAAAAATATCATTCAGCATTCAAGGCCAACAGGGATATGCTGAAGGCAGAAACTGGAGCGATGATGTTGAAAGCAAGGTTTGATTGGCCTAAGTCACTGGTTATACAAACTACAGCTCCCCAAATATTGATCGTGTTGTGTGTGTTCCCCTGTTATAGTCTTGTAAGAATCAAAACTGAACTAGTGTGCACAATCTGGTACTGCTTTGTCTTTGTGCTCGTAGTAGCAAGAGCTGGATGATACCCCATCTCTGATATTTGGACTGGTCTAGAATATTCTATGTCAGGGTTAAAAGCAACATAGCACATGCTTTCTTCTGCTTGATTCTGCTTCTCATGTTATAGTAAATAACACCTGAATGTGTCAATGAACAAGTTCAAGATATACAACAATTCATACATTTGTAAACTTGATGCTTGACCTTTTAAAGGTTTTAGGGGTGTGTGCATGTGCGCGCATGTGCGCCAGGAGGCAGGCACACATGCGCATCTTATTAGCAGGAAGACTTGTTCCAGACATATGTGATTTTCAAGCATCGTGGGAGAGTTATTCATTTCTCCCCAAATTGTACGCAATGCAGGGAAAGCAGAAAAGTTATTTGGTTTCTGCAGTTTGTCTCTGAGGGAGAACAAACTAATGAAGAACGGTTTCCCTTTGTGTTCATAGCACCCTCTGGTGGAGAGCTAGCATATTTCAGTTGCGTGCTAATCCTGCTTCAATGATTTTTATTTTCCTCTTAAGATTTTATGGAGGTATAAATTAAAAATTTTGACTTTTTTAGATTCATATCTCAATACCATAGGAATAAATTATAGTCTGTTTAGTTCTCTTATTCTGAAAATTATCTTGGCTGAATTTTAAATGAATGTCAATTTCTTATTTTAGGGAAACTACCTTTCATTCAGCAAACATTTCCTGAGTGCTTATTATGTGCTAAGTCTGTTCTGGCTGCTTGAGACACTGGAATAAAGAAGCCCGGGTCCCTGCTGGGGAGGAGCTTGTCCAGAGCTAAGAGGTCCCTTGGGAAACCATCTTCAAAAGTGAACCAGGCCAGGTTAAGACTCAAAGATGGTGAGCAAAAACCAAAAAGGCTTCATAGAGAAGGAGACAGTTGACCTGTGCACTGAAAGTTGAATAGTTGTTCGCAAGGCAGATGGGGTAGGTAAGAGAAATAGGTATTCTAGGCCAAAAAAGTAGACAGAACAAGCTGAGCCCACATGGGACACTCCTGAAGGTGAAGTCATTTAGCATGACCACAGGCTAGGGATGGGCAGTGAAGAACAGAGGGTTTCGGAGGCATAAACTGAAGAAGCAGGCAGGTGATCATTTAGAAAGCCAGTTTTAGGAATTTGGACTTCACACCAAGGGCAATTTGGTTTCATACTAGAAAGGTTTAAAAGTGCTCTCACACAGGTAACATGGGCTGCAGCCTTGGGGGTGGGAGAGGAATGAAACAGAGAGCTCTGGTAAGTGACACAGTGAGAAATAATGAGGATGGAAAAGGGGGTCATAGGTTCCTTCTAAAGACCCCACCATCACTACGCTGCCCCACCTCCCCCACAAAAAACCCTAGTTCTCTTCACTACACAACTGATTCTTGGGTTGGGGGAGGGGCAGGCACTGATGACTTCAAATAGTCACCTAAGCTGCTCTTTGATTTGGACACCAGGCAAATGGGCTCCATCCCATCTGGAGATTCACAAGGAAGTAAAACTGAGTCCCCCCAAAGCCAACTCTTCTGCCGAGATTAACCTGTCTACCAAAAATGTTATTCCCTTTCTTGTCTTACTCCTTTTCCTCTCAAGATGGAGCAGAATAAAAAAAAGGGGGCAGGGGATTGAAACTGAGCAGGACTCTGTGGGGGTCCTCCTGGGTAGAAAAGCCTCCCTTGTTTGTAGGAAAAACGGTTCAGCTTTCCAGTCCTTCCCTGAGTTCCACAGGACAGATTATCATTAAGGGAGTGAGGGAATGCAGGAACAAGCAACAATGCAGGCATGGAGCAGGGTCCTGGCTCCTTCTGAGGGTGTGCATAACAATCTGATATCTATCTTTGAGTTCTTCTATGGAACCAGGGTCCCCACCCAGATGGAGGTTGGTAACTTCAGGCTGAGCACATGCATGTGGACCCCAGATGGGTTGGAATCAGAAGGTTGATGATTGAGATTCTGAAAACACCATCCTCTTACCTCACTACTAACCAATCAGAGGAAGGCCACACATCCTGCAGTGCTTCCCACTACCTCCTCCAAATTTTGCCTATAAAAACTCTTCCCTAGCAAAACCATCAGGGAGATTGGGCTTTGTGAGCATGAGCCCCTCCTTTCTCCTTGTTCGGACCTGCAACAAACCTTTCTCTGCTCCAAACTCCAATGGTTCCATTTGGCTTGAGTGTCAGGCACACGGGTGACTAGAGAAGCAACAGAGCAAAGTGGTGAAAAGCATGGGCTCTAGGGCCACACAGACAGAGGCTTGAGTCCTGTCTCTGAGCTTCCTTGGGCCTATTTCCTCACCTCTCTGACTTCCAATTTCCTCCTCTGGAAAATGGATGGAATAATTGTAGCTATCTGTTAGGGTGGTTGTGAGAACTCAATTTGGTGATGTATATGAAGTACTCAGTACAGTGACTGGCACATAATATGTGTGTGAGTGTGTCTGTGTGTGTGTTCAGTAGTTCAGTTGTGTCCGACTCTTGAGACCCCATGGAGTCTGCCAGGCTCCTCTGGCCATGGAATTCTCCAGGCAAGTGTACTGGAGTGGGTGGCCATTCCCTCTCCAGGGGATCTTCCATCCAGGGATTGAACCCACATCTCTTGTATCTCCTATATTGCAGGAGGATTCTTTACCACTAGCACCACCTTGGAAGCCCTGATAATCAGCAGTTGATATATCCTTCAATTAGAAATAAATAAATCTAAAGAGACTTAAATTTAGAGATTATATTTTTGTGTTTTTCTTAGCATTATGTAACATGAAAACTAAGCAAAATTCTGATCCATTTTGGCTCTGTTAAAATTTTTAAAAATGTAAAAAAAAAAAAACTTACTGTATTTCCCCTTCCCCTTCCCTGTTCAGTGTTCCCAGGCAAATGAGTCTTTTGTAAGATGCCTATTATGCGAGTCCCATAGTATTAAATACCTGCCTTGGGTCTCAGGAAAGCCTCTATTTGAAAGGTATCTGATGATTTCAGCAGTCTGTATCCCTCCTGACCAAGACAGAGTCTAAACTGCACAGGGAGAATTGAGAACAAGCCAGACTCTCTTGGTCCAGAGGGCCTGGTCTGTGTACCTGCCAATTCTTACTGGAAAGCACAGAGCCTGGAAAGAAGGCTGGCAGCAGAATCCTATGGGATTTCTAAGTCAGCCAAGAAAGAGGCAGGTGAACAGGCAAAGGCCAAGTCAGGATGGGAGGACAAGAGGACTTGGCATTGCTGGGAGCCCAAGCAGAGAGAGAGACAGCACGGTTAGGCCTGGAGGAATTGCTTGGGTCAAAGTGCACCTCCCACATGGCTTTTACAGGACTGTCCCAGAGTAAGCTTTCCTAAGAGAGAGTCCTTGGAAACACTAATCTGACCAAGATTTTCTGACTGAAAGGCCCTGTGATCAGTTAGTTTGGGAAAGGCTGTTCGCCACGCCCTGCTCTTGGAGCTCTGTATTATACATTTGGATGGCTGAAGGTTCTCATAAAGCCTACAATAAAGAAACCTATTATCTGTGAGAAACTCTGGGTTAAACATACTAATTTGTTCCCAGAATCCTTTATTTCCCACAATAACTACTAATGTTCCTTAATACTAGTATTTAGTGAAAAACCACGGAGGACATGCCGAGCTAAGGTCTCCTCAGCATGAGTCTCTTTAGCCAGGGCAGAATCACTCAGGGGGCCCGTGGAATGGCTCCAAGGTCCTGATCTTAGGTGGGTGTTGTGTTCTCCACCTGTGTATCGGATGACCCCAGAGTCAAGAGGTCAGAAAACCGCCCGGATGGCGCTGCCTCCACTACTTCTGGAATTTCTGGTTTCCAGGTGAGGGCTCCCTGAAGGAAGTTTAGAAAACCTGGTACCCAGAAAACTGAAGCCCTTGAAGAAGGCAGTCCACTTCACCTAGAAGAAGGCTTGTGGGCCAGCCACGGTGACTCTAGGCTTCTGAGGTAATGAAGTGCCAGAAAAAGGGAAAGAACTCAAGTATCATTTCTCCAGCCCAAGGGTTTCCTGTGGGCTCAGTTGCCCCCACACCGCTTCCACAGCGGAAGTCCCCTCCTTTGACACACGAGGGAACAGAGACTCAGGAAGTCTCATCATAAGTTGGGATTACAACCAATGCTGCTGCTTTTGTTCTAATATGAATATAGCATTTAATGGAATGGCACAAAATGTTGATAACCTTGGGATGTGGTTCTCTTATGCACTGAATTGTGTGTTCCCCTCCAGATTCAGAGGTTGAAGCCCTAGCCCCCAATTTGGCTATAGGGCCTTTAGAGGGGTGCATGCATGCATGCTAAGTCGCTTCAGTCATGTCTGACTCTTTGCGATCCTATGGACTGTAGCCCACAAGGGCACCTCTGTCCATGGGGATTCTCCAACCAAGAATACTGGAGTGGGTAGCCATTCCCTTCTCCAGGGGAATCTTCTTGAACCAGGAATCGAACCCATGTCTCCTGCAGCTCCTGCATTGCTGGAGGATTCTTTATCCCTGAGCCACCAAGGAAGCCCCCCTTAGGGGGTTAATTAGGCTAAATGACATCATAATGGTAGGGTCCTAATCTGAAGGGACTGGAGTCCTTATAAGAAGAGGAAGAGACACTAGAGCACTCAGAAAATCTCTCTCTTTCTTTCCCACTCCCCCGCCCCCAGGACTATGTAAGAGCACCATGAGAAGTTAGCCATCTACAAGCTGGGAAAGAGGCTTTACCACAAACTAACCCTTACAGCACCTTGATCCTGGACTTCTCGCCCCTCGAACTTTGGGAAAAGAAATGTCCAGTGTTTGAGTCACGCTGTTTCTAGTATTTTGCTTTGCCAGCCCTAGCTGACTAATACAGTACCTCCTTCTTCTAAAGTATACATAACTTTGCATTTCTTTTCCAAACAACCCCACCTAGAGGACAAAAGAGTCCAAATCTGTAAAACTGTATAATGCTTGGAAAAGATGCAACCAGGAGTGGTATACAAACAGGAATGTCATTTAAATGAACTAGAAATGAGGCAAAATCACAATGTCCAAATGCAAAGTGAAATCAGCAAACGTTTAATGAATGAGTAATCTGTACCTGGCTCTGTGCTTGACTGTAACAGGAGGCTGGGGTCGGAAACACCATGTTGAATAAAATCTCAAGGGATTCTGCATATAGTGGACGAGACAGAGAAGTAAACATTTAAAGAGGAGAGAAGTTCAGGGTTACAGGGCAGGGACGTCGAAGACATTGGTCCGAGTTTGGGAATCAGGGAAGGCATCCAGAAAAGGGGATATTAATCTGAAACAAGATGCAATCAGGTGAAAACAGGAACTGTTCTATAAAGGGGCAGAACCCAGAAGAATCATACAAAGTTTCTATGCTAAATGAGCTCTTAGCTCCCAGGAGAGAGCAACAAACACACATATAGTTAATAACTTTACAAGGTAGTCAGCATAACAACAGGGATGTGGCACAAGGCATTATGAAAGCACAGAGTGGGTCATCTACCAAACCCAGCCGTGGGGTGAGGGGTGGTCAGGGAAGCACCTTCTCAGAGCAGGTGGTGGTGGCAGAGTTTTGAAGGCCAGCGTTCATTAGTCAAGTGAGTTGGGAGGGGCTAAGAATTCCTGGCAGAGGGAACAAATACAAAGACAGACAGGCTTGAGACAATCAGACCAGTTGAGAGACGCATCCAGCTTAGAATGCTTGGCACACAGATCTGCAGGGGTGGGATGAGACATGAAGTCGTGAAAGTTGCTAGAAGGCTGGATCGTGTGGCACCTCGTGGATCATGGAAAGGCTTGCCACCATCTTATGTGCCCGGGGGGAAATATGCATTTTCAGTAAGGGACCCGACCCAGTTGGCATTTTAGAAAGAGCTCAGTGGCTGCAGTGTGAAGACTGTGTGGTGGCTGCAAGTACAAGACTAGAGGAGGAGGATGACATCTGAGATGTCAGTTATCCCAGAAGCAATGTCGAGAGCTTAAATTGAGGCAATGACATGGTGAACAGAGAAAAAGCAGACTTCAAAGCCACTGTGGATGTAGAATGCATAGAACATGATTATGGACTGGAGATGGAAGGTAAGGAAGAGGCAGTGTCAAAGAGTACTCTAGGGTTTTTGACTTGGGCAACTGGATGGTTGGGGTGTTGTTGTTCATCAAGATAGGGAACTATGGGGGGAATTCCCTGGTGGTCCAGTGATTAGGACTTCACACTTCCACTGCTCAGGGCCCGGGTTTAATCCCTGGTCAGGGAACTAAGGTCCCATCAGCAATGAGGCACGGAAAAAAGAAAAGATAGGGAGCCTCGGAGTTCGTTTTCCCAATAGCCTATTTTTACAGGTGAGGAAAGTAAACTCACCCAATATCATTCAAAAAGTGAGTGACAACTGGCACTACAAGCCAAATATTTTCTGATTCTTTGCCAACTAATCATTTCACATTTGTGCCCATGCATATGTGCACAAATTCAGTCTTGAATATGCCTGAGGGGTGGTGGAGATGATCTAGAATTAGTAGGTTTGGGATATGGAAGAGGGACCTGATATGGAGTTAGAGATTCTGGAGTGAAGAGCAAAGAGACGGTAACTGCAGTCTTGGCGGGTAGAGTAGATAAGATGTGATGCCCTGGGAAGGATGCATAGAAGGAGATGAGGAGGAGGCTGAGGATGAAATCTTGAGAAATGCTAACATTTATAATAGAGGAAGAGGAGGGAGTGAAGGAGAGGAAATAGTATCTTTCTGCTAGCATCTTTTATTCTGTTTCAGTAACTTATATTGTTGAAAGGCATCACCTTTCGAGATGAGCTTAAAGAGAGTAACCACCTCTTCCCTTTTCACTCTTTTGTAAATCCATTAGCAGGAAATTACACCCATAGGCAGCAACAGAATTTTCCAGTAGGAACAGACCCTACATCAAACCCTATTAAATAACACATCCTATCAAGTGGAATATGTGAAGGGTATCCATGGTCAAAAGTAATGGTGTCGTAAGGGTGGAGCCTAATTACCTTCATCTGAGAAGGGAGCAGTTAACAGTGTTTGCCACTGTTATCATTATTGTCATCATCATCAACATAGCAACTATTATTTACATTTACTCTTCATGATTATCTCAAAATGCAGCCATTATTGCTGCTACTGCTGCTGCTAAGTCGCTTCAGTCGTGTCTGACTCTGTGCA
Source organism: Bubalus bubalis (assembly GCF_019923935.1). NCBI lineage: Eukaryota > Metazoa > Chordata > Mammalia > Artiodactyla > Bovidae > Bubalus > Bubalus bubalis. The sequence goes on along the minus strand of NC_059181.1, from coordinate 120,348,627 downwards.
ACCCCATAGACGGCAGCCCACCAGGCTCCCCCGTCCCTGGGATTCTCCAGGCAAGAACACTGGAGTGGGTTGCCATTTCCTTCTCCAATGCATGAAAGTGAAAAATGAAAGTGAAGTCACTCAGTCGTGTTTGACTCTCAGCGACCCCATGGACTGCAGCCCACCAGGCTCCTCTGTCCATGGGATTTTCCAGGCAAGAGTACTGGAGTGGGGTGCCATTGCCTTCTCCGGCAAGAGTACTATTAGGGTCCAATTTCTTTCAATTTGTTACAGAAGAATTAATGCTATTGTTCATAATTCCTTTACCAAATCTAGAAAAAAGAAGCTTCGGTGCTCAAGCAGATAAACAGCCCACCCAGGCAAAGGACTATTTTAAAAAGAGGCAGCCAGGTCTATAAAGATACAAGATATCCTCCTGAAGTCTTTGTGCAATTTGAAGCTCTGATACTTGTAGAAGTATAAATGCTACAAACTCATAAAACATCACCCGTGAGCTCACTTGAATTTCCTCCAAATTCACCAAGTTTTGCAAATTTAAACATTAAGCTCTTAATTTCAATTTTTTGTTTCAGCCCATTGTTTGCCATCTTCAAAAGGGGCTGAAATAAAAAATTAAAATCAAAAGCCTAACATCCAAGATCCACAATTAAATGAGTTTAGCCATTATTAACTTAGTCTATTTTATAGATGACAAAAGCCCAGTATATGGAAAGTAGAACCTGCTCAGGTTCACACAGGCAGTAGAAGAACTTACATTTGAACACATTTAATAATTCAACAAATACTTTTAAAAAGAATTAAAGGACTTCCCTGGTGGTCCCGTGGCTAAGACTCTTGAGCTCCCAATGCAGGAGGCCCGCATTCGATCAGGGAATTGGTCAGGGAACTAGATTCCGCATGCCATAACTAAGACCTGACACAGCCAAATAAAGAAAGAAAGAAAGAAAGAAAGAAAGAAAGGAGTCGAGCACCTCCTATGATGGACCACACTCTAGAAAAGTATTCTCCCAAGTCAGATACATGAGTCTCAGGGATGGGCAAAGCAATCAGATATGGGAAGAACAGATTGGAACTCCAAATACACTTACTTCTTTCATCTTTTTTTATTTGTATGCTTATGTTTATTTTAGAATATAATTTAAATCTATTAGTAAACATTTACATATACATAATTGCACACAAATAAATATGTACACTCAGGTAGAGGTGTGTGATCAAGAGGTTTGTAGATGACCGGGTGTACAGACAGTGATAAACAAAACCTCACTAGCCCTGATCTTGTATAAATTACACGTAATGCTGTCTGTCTCCTGAACCCATGTTCCTGAGTCTATTTTATATCACCTTGAAGTACACAAATCCTTTGTACTGTTTGGACCAAAGCATAGACCATGGATTTAATTTAAAATATAGTTTTGTGAACAATTTATTTTCCAGACATTTATCCTCAGAGGCTATTTCTCATTGTCAGAAAAATATCGGGGGTATCTGTGTTTGAATCAGCACCTTCCATTACTCAGTTTTAGTGATGATGATTTTTTATAGTTGAAACATGAAAAGAATTTTAAAATTTGAAATACGTACCCAGATAACTGACCACATTATAGGTTAGCTTCATTTTCCCACATTCCCTAAGCACCACTTTTCTTTAATATGTTGAATCCTCCATTGTCTCAGACATTCATCAAATCTTTGAGAGCATTGTTTATTCTAAGAACTGTTCTAGGCACTAAGGAATTCAACTTGTATGTTAGCATATCTTCAGTTTTTGTCTTTTTTCAAAAGTTAAATGCTAGGTAAAGCTTTACTTATCTGGGTATTATTTTTTCCCTTTCTCTGAGTCATGTGGCCACCACCACCAACAACAAAAAAGAAGGCCCTGTCAGGGGCTCAAGTTTTAATTGTCAGATATGAACAGAGCAAATACACAGGAATTAATTTTACTGATAGACATGAAGTCACAGGTGCAGAAGTGGTTTCCCTTTTGATGGCTATGAGCTTCTCTTTGAATTTTTAGAGTGCAAAGATCAGAATGTGTCTGAATTACCAAGCACCTGCCCTGCCAGTATGATAAGAGTTTCAAGAGAGCCCAATTCAACTAAGAATCAACAATGCCAAGCTATAAGACTCCTGGAACCTGTGAGATGAGACAATGAAGCCTATAACCATCTTGATCTTTCTAGTTGTGTGGCCAAAACTGAGCAATGTTTGAGTCTAAGACTTAACTCAATGAAAGCAAATTTTTCTTTCATAAAATATCTCAAGTTGAGCTAAGAACCACTCTCAGTGGTACAATAGGGTGACAGGATTGAGATGGCTGACTGGCTGGCTGGACTAGACAATGAATAAGAATACTTCAGCCTATCAAGTAGCAGTATTCTTGTGAACTTAATCAAAACTGATTCGACACTAGACTTCTAACTGTGCTCTTTTGTTTGACTAAAGCTGATGAATGTTTTCTGGACTGGTCGTGTCTTGCTGCTCTCTCAATAGCTAACAGATTATTCCTCCCTCTTGTTATCACCACTGTTACTATCACCACCACCAAAATCATGCAGCCAACACATAAATGGATTCACATTCCGAGACTCACAACTGAAATCATGCCAAAGTCTTTGATCATAGTAGTAACAACTGGCTCCCACTTAAAAATCCATTTTATCAGCATTTACTATGTACGTGTTACTTACACACAGGACTAGCTCGAATTTTGGATAGAAGTTACCTTCTTGTGTTTCTTCTAATGAAGGAGCATGCCAAGTAGATCTACATGTTCACGGTCTATTTAAAACTAAAGAGAGAGTTTCCAGTAAAATGGATGTGGTATAATTCAGCATATGTGGATAAGAGGCACTAAAACGGAGGCTCTCTGAGGACAGGAACATTGGTTTGGCTGTGTGTACTATGCTTTATATAGTAGCTGGCACATGGTAAGCAGTCAATAAATATTGTTTTGAATGAATGAATGGATACAAGACTGTCCACTAGATTAATCTGACTCCCTCTCCTCTGCCTTCAATAAGTTAGAATGCTCATTTCCAGAAAATTAACTCCTTGGTTCCCACCACACACACACACATTACTTCACCAACTTAACTGCCCTGACACTACTGTCCTTAAAAAGGCCTGCTTGCACAGCTGGCCCTTTGCCTGGTGTCTGGAACTAGGCTGGCAAACAGTTCCCTAAAATGATATGAAACTTGCATGAAATGATAAACGTGACTTGGTGCATTTAAACAATTCTGTACAAACAAGGTAGTTCTTGCTGAATACCTATCCGTTTTCCTTCTAGGTATCTGGAATTTTGGCATATATCAGGCAGATAGATGGTGCCTATGTGACTAGCCCTCAGTAGAAACCCTGGGTCCTGGGTCTCTAATGAGATTCCTGGACAGACAACCTTTCACATGTGTTGTCTTGCTTCTTGCTGGGGAAACAAGCATGTCCTCTTGGAAAGGACCCTTGGAGACTTGCGCCTGGTTTCCTCCAGATTTCTTTCCATGTACCTTATCCTCAAGCTGGCTTTGGTGTATATCCTTTTGCTGTAATAAATCACAAACAGGAGCAAGACTGTATGCTAAACCCTGTGAGTCCTTCTAGTGAATCACCGAGCTTGGGAGTAGCCTGGGCAACTCCTGACACATCTTCTACTATATACTCATCACATTTCATGAAATAAATAAAATTGCCTCAGATCCACCTGAGACTGTCAGCTCCATGGGGCAGTAACCTTGCTGGTTTCATTTACCACAGTATCGGCAGCACCTAGCACAGTGCCTGGCACACTGACTGTGAATATTTAAAATATTGGGTTGGCCAAAAGGTTTGTTCTGGGTTTTCAGTAAGATGTTACAAAAAACCTGAATGAACTTTTTGTCCAACCTAATATGGCAGAAAGCGAAGAACTAAAGAGCCTCTTGATGAAAGTGAAAATGAAAAAGCTGGCTTAAAACTCAGCATTCAAAAAACAAAGATCATGGCATCCAGTCCCAACACTTCATGGCAAATAGACAGGGGAAAATATGGAAACAGTGACAGACTTTCTTTTCTTGGGCTCCAAAATCACTGCAGATGGTGACTGCAGCCATGAAATTAAAAGGCACTTGCTCCTTGGAAGAATAGCTATGACCAACCTAGACAGCAGATTAAAAAGCAGAGATATTACTTTGCTGACAAAGGCCCGTCTAGTCAAAGCTATGGTTTTTCCAGTGGTCATGTATGGATGTGAGAGTTGGACCATAAAGAAAGCTGAGCACTGAAGAACTGATGCTTTTGAACTGTGGTGTTGGAGAAGACTCTTGAGAGTCCCTTGGACTGCAAGGAGATCCAACCAGTCATTCCTAAAGGAAATCAGTCCTGAATATTCATTGGAAAGACTGATGCTGAAGCTGAAACTCCAATACTTTGGCCACCTGAAGTAAAGAACTGACTCCTTGGAAAAGATCCTGATGTTGGGAAAGACTGAAGGCAGGAGGAGAAGGGGATGACAGAGGATGAGATGGTTTGATGGCATCACCGACTTGATGGACATGAGTCTGAGCAAGCTCCGGGAGTCGGTGATGGACAGGGAAGCCTGGCGTGCTGCAGTCCATGGGGTCTCAAAGAGTTGTACACAACAGAGTGACTGAACTGAACTGAAAATTTGTGGAACACATGAGTTAATGAAAGAATACATAAATTAGAGAACTATGTATTGAAAATTAATACCTTAAGACTACATGTACAAACTCATTGTTAAAGGCAGAAAGATGGTTAAACCCAATATTAGTTCTGATTTTTATACCTCAGTGTCCAACAATTTCTTATGGAATATTTGTCTAAAATTGTAACAGAGCTAATTAGAAAATACGATCGAATAGATTCAGGTTTTTTCTCTTGCCTTTAGCATAGCACCTGATATATATAAGGCACTCAAATGTAGTTATTTAATAAACAAATTAATGAAGATATATATCAAGTTCAAACTCTATAATGAAATTGCTACATTAGTTTGCTCTCAGAATAAGAAATCAGTCTGGACTGTGAAAATCCATTTGTTAGCAAATCATCACAAATTTGTATTTCTTTTCTGAAAAACTTACCCATACTTCATAGAATCAGTTATTTGTGGAGAAGATTTCTAAGCCGGTAGCTCTAACTCATTTATCATAAAGGTCAGGAGAGGGAAAGAGCTTACCCAAAGTCTTCTGTATGAGGAATATATGGGGGGTTAAACTTATACCCCAGATTCCTGTGTTGAAGTTCTAATTGCCTCAGCACCTCAAAATGTGACTATTTGGAGATACAGCCTTTACAGAGATAATTATATTAAAGGAGAGCTGTAGGGGCTTCCCAGGTGGCTCAGTGGTAAACAATCTACCTACTAATGCAGGAGCTGCAGGTGACGCGGGTTCGATCCATGGGTCGGAAAGCTCCCCTGGAGAAGGGAATGGCAACCCACTCCAGTATTCTTGCCTGGTGAATTCCATGGACAGAGGAGCCTGGTGGGCTACAGTCCATGGGGTGGCAAAAGGGTCAGACATGACTTAGCGACCAAACAACAACAGTGATAGTCCAAACAAAGGTGTCCACAGAAGTGGAGATTTGGACACACAAAGAGAACCAGAGATGGACACACAAAGAGGCAAGTCCACGTGCGGACATTAGAAGGTGGCCATCTGCAAGTCAAGGACAGAGGTCTTTGAAGAAAGCATCCCTGCTGACCCCTTGATCTTAGACTCGAGAAATGTGAGAAAATAAATTTTTATGGTTCAAGTCACGCATTTGGTGGTACTTTGTTATGGCGGCTCTGGCAAACGAATACAAATGTCATCCTTCAGATGACAACCTTTGCTACGCATCCGTGTCAGACCAGAGAAAACAGAAGGCAGCTGGCAGTCAGAGATTCTGGGAGCTCTGGGCAGCTCATCCCTCCCTCCCGCTGCCCAGTCAAATTTCAGGCTGGAGAAGCCAAGCCAGCATGTGGAGGCTGGAGTAGGGTTTGGGGAGGAGCCTGTTATGGCAGAAAGTCTGATGCAGGCTACTGAGTGCTGGTCATTAGCAAGCAGATTCCTGGAGATGGCAGCATTAGCTAATGATTGCTCCTTCAGGCAGGACAGCTGCCTTTTTCCTTTTTCCCTAACAATTGACAGCCAGGGTAGGATAAGGAATGGGTCCAAATCAAGCAAGGACCCTTGCCAGGGCCATATGTTCCTAACTGGGGTGGGGAGCTCTAACAAAGCTTATAGGATTTCTTCTTCTTGGCTAATTTCCACACCCCGCCCACCCACCTCCAATCCCAGCACTTTAGTGGAGCACAGTGTCCATGAATGCCAGGCTGCCTGGGGGACAATTAGACCATCGCATCACTCAGTGTGCATTGCACATTTCCCATTCCAGTCATCCTGGTGATTTGATAGTCCTGCCCATTCCCGCCTCTCCCCACATCCCTCCTCCCCACCGCCTCGAGGCAATGTACCATGCAGATTTCTGGCTCCAGGCTTGTGTTCCCACCGTAGACTCCATCTGGAGTGTCCTCCTTCCCTTTGTCTAATGCCAATCCTTTATCTACTTCTAGGCTGAACGAAACCCCTGTCATCCATGAAGCCTTCTTTGGACACCATAACCTTTCCCTTCCCCTCAATCACAATAATGTGTTATGATGAGCATCCTATAACAGAGCTGTATGTGAGAAGCTGTGAGATGGGAGCCGGGGGTGAATAAGGGTAGGACAGAGACAGGAGAAATAACCCTGTGTGTATACCGAGCGTGGCACTTACTGGCTTGGCACCTAATCCTGTGCTCCCTTAGGAACAAGTGTGACATCATGGTTTGACTGGCAGGTCATGTTACATTTTCTGTATGCTGATCACCGCTACCACAGGGCTCTCCCTGCCAACACAACCCCACTCCTCACCCCCTCCCCCAGCCTTTGTACCTCACCTACCCTATGTGTCACTGGATATTCTCCCAAGCTGCTTCCCAACTCTTTTAACTTAGTAGGTGCTGAATATACATGTAGAGGTGAATTTCAATCCAGTGTGGCACCTCACTAGGTTTCTGAGAAAATCTAAAAATAACTATCTTGTGATTGCTTTCAGTCATCATGAAAATGTCAGGCAAGCATGACGAGGAGCCAGCCACCACTTTCTGTGAACTCTTCTATGCCTAGAAATGAGTGTGAGTCAAAAGTGAGTTGTCAAAGGAACGGAGGCCGGAGGCCACCAGAAAGGGCCAAACGGGTAATCCCTGACCTTGAAATGCTCAGACTGCCGAGGAAGACAGGTACTGAGCACTGCAGGGACAGATGGGCAAGGAGATGTGGAAGCCTGAGAAAACAGACAGGGGATGGGGAGCGGATAAAGCAGATTTGAGGACCTGCCCTCCACCAGGTTCTGGGCGAGGTACTTTACCCAGAAGAGCTCATTCAATGTCTTTGGCAAAGTCGTGAAGTTGGTCCCGTTACCCCACCCATTTCTGACATCATAAAAAGACAGGTTAATGGACTTGCCCAGCACCACGCATCTAAAAAGTAGTCGGGCGAGATTTGAACCAGGTCAGTTAAAGACTCCAGTGGGCTATACTGTTCTTGTGCTGTCCCCCCAAATGCAGCTCCAAAGGCAGATACCATGTAACACTTCGGCTCTGATTTCTTGGCTCTCAGACTCTCCCTTCTCAGTTATCACCAGGGAAAGGTTGAGATGAACAGGACTTACCCTCCTCTCACACAGGAAATGTAAATCCCTTGGCATATCACATGTTCCTCCTTAAACTGCAGCTGGCCCTGAAGCATTGTGGTCCTGCAGCTCTTGCAGCAAGTTTTGATTACAAAAACTCTCTGAAGTAAAATCATTTATCCTTGTTAAAGGACGCAGCCAAAATCAATATATGCATTCTATCTTCTATAACAGTCATTTCATTTATGCTAAGTAAATAATAGAGCCACAATCAATGATTTGGCTATATACTAATGGAAAACAATGAAAGCAGCTCATGCGAATAAATTGAGGCCCCCCCCTTCCTTTTGAATCATCTTAGGATGGTCTGCACCTACTTCACTTTAATACAACTGTGCTGGCAGGCCAGCGGGAACAGCAGGCAGGTCTCCTGGCTGCACATTAACTCTTGAAGGCCAACCCATAGCCAAGAGCACATCATAGCCCTTTCGTGATGAGAGGGTAGACAGGTTTACCGCATGCTGCCTGCACTCAGTTTTCACTGCAGGTTGGTCAAAGTCACTGTTGGCTTTCGATTCATAGGTAAAGATGCAAATGTCTGCTTAACCATGCTGCTGCTAAGTCGCTTCAGTCGTGTCCGACTCTGTGTGACCCCATAGACGGCAGCCCATGAAGCTGCCCTGTCCCTGGGATTCTCCAGGCAAGAACACCGGAGTGGGCTGCCATTTCTTTCTCCAATGCATGAAAGTGAAAAGTGAAACTGAAGTCGCTCAGTTGTGTCCGACTCTTAGCGACCCCATGGACTGCAGCCCACCAGGCTCCTCCATCCATGGGATTTTCCAGGCAAGAGTGCTGGAGTGGGGTGCCATTGCCTTCTCTGGCTTAACCATAGACACCCAGAACAAGACTGGGGATGACATCATGAAACTGATGGACCCACTTTTGCTTCAGGATCTCAACACACCTAAGTTTTTGCAATAGATGGGGAACCCTGCAAACACCAAGTGAATAGTGGTGCCTTGACAGCTCCTTAGGGCTTATTTCAAACTGGTCATCTTTCCTGTAAAATGCCATTTATGGCAACTAGCTGAGAGAGAGCTATTAATAGTAAGCAAAGCAGGGCATTGCTCCCGCAGACACCTCAAGTATGCTGTTCTCTGGATTAGCGAACAAAGGGAGAGTGAAGTTCGCATATGGGCTGAGGAGAAAGAAAGCGTGTGGAGTGGTTACAATGGCCTAGCTCACTGATCCCAAGCCCGAGGTCACCAGGGGAACAGGATGACCTTTAACCCTGCTCTCTGCAGCCCTGCGGGCCTCACTCTGGGGCCTGATCCTGGCTTCCTCATTGTCTTCTCTGTCCTACTTCTTGAGTGTGATGTGTATAAGAGGAAAGGGTACAACCTCCAGAATCTGAGACCTGGACCAACTCCACCAGTTAGGAGAGATGTGACTTAGAGCAATTATGTCACCTCTCTAAACTTCAGTTCTTCATCTGTAAACTGGAGCTCTGCAAGATTATCAGGAGGCTAAGGGGAGATGATTCTAATAAAGCAGCTGAAATCTAACAGGACTTCAATAAATGGCAATTGTTCCGGCTAATTCTGAAAGTTACGATCCTGTATTCCCCTTCTTCTCATAACAATGATCAGCACAGTTACTTCATGAATAAACCTGGCCTTTGATGAGTCCTTGCTGTGTGCTAGGAACTGGGCTAGGAACTCTGTGTGCCTTGTTGGGGCATGTGAAAGTGGGTGGGGAGAAGTGGGGAGATAATGGTTATAATTAAAGGAATGGTCAGGTCCCTGAAACTCTGCCTACCTCGGCAACCATTATTAATCTTAGAGATGCTTGTGTAAGAGAGGATAAACAATGCACATTTAATCCAGATCAAAGTTTCTGACATCATAGTTCTCGTCACACATCTGCCCTCCTTCGGCAATTCCTTGTGTCCATCCTGGGCTGAGCAAGCAGCAAGGCACTGCTCTGTGGTTTGAGCAGCTGTGTGCATGTGCATGTGTGTGCACACTTGTGCCGAAAGAGAAAAGCAAGGATTAGAAAACCCTTTGCAAGTGTCTGACAGTGGTTTCTTTACATTAACCATCCCATTCCAGCGTTGATTCTTGCAAAGAGGGAGCAGGCAGCCATCTCAAGCCTACCCTGGTGTTAGCTTGGCGTGTCAAGGTTGCAGCCCCCTTAGAGAACCAAGATTCCAGAACACTCCTACCACTGCCAATGTGGGTGGGGAAAGGTCTTGGGAAGTGTGGCCAAAAGAAAAGAGACTAACAGACAACTCATTGCAGATGAGAAGACTGAGGGCTACCATGCCACCCCACCACATCCTGGTCTCCAGTTCAGTTACTGTCAGGGCCTCCAGTGGGACTTCAGCACTGAGGTCACTAAGTCAACAGCAAGGCTGGATTATAACCCATATCTAAACTGTGTGAACCCCAGCCCTCTCACACTCCACCGTAAAAGGTGCCTAGAAAGCTACAAGAAAGAAAAAGCTGGGACAATGGAACAAGGACAGGTCAACATGAAAGCTCAGCTTTCTTTCAGCTCCAGATGTATGTCTGGACATACATCGCACTATCAGACTGTGGGTCAAAATCCTGAACATGCAGATTTATGTTCCTCTATGGCTCTGATCTCAGCAGAATCACCATGTTAAGTGTGCCAGAAAGAACCCCAGAGGATTCATTTAAGTCTACTTGAAGGGCCCTTGCTCATGCTTTTTATGGCCCTTGAGGGTTAATATTCTCCGCCATGCCACCTGGTCCTCCTTCACCTGCCATTCAGTTCTTATTAATGATGACTTATGCCTGTGACAAAGGTCACAGACATGATTTTTTACTCTCATTATCAAACTCGGTCATAACTTTTTTTTTTTTTTCCGGTCATAACTTTTGAATGAAATAGGACTGCTCCTCTAGAGCTGTGAGCACTTCACCACTCCTGGAACAGCTTTGGAGATGTTCAAGGCTGAAAGCTTAGAAAGGGCCACTGAGGCAGCAGGCTAGCCAGGAGGCACGCTGCCCTCTACACTGTTAAAGCTGGTGGTAAGTCGGGTTCTCAAAAATGAATAGTGTGATGTCTGCCTCACGGGACTTGAGAGCAGTGGTGGATCGTTCCACTGTCCAGCACGATGTTTGTGATAAAGCTGCCCCACCATCAGTGCTCACTAAGGTGGCACCAAGTTTCCTCCTATTTATCAAATCCAGATGGTATTTTTCAACTCTTAAGTTCAAAAGATCTGTTTGCCAACACCTGACATTAAGAACCACACTTGATTCTTGGATACTCCCCCACTCTTGGCTTTCCTGACCCCACATTATCCAGTTTATCTTTCCGGCTTCTCCATCTCCTCTCCTGTCTCCTTAAGGGCTCCATTTTCTACTTCAAACTCCTCATTGTTGGTGGTACTCAAGATTCTGTGAACACTACTCTTCTCCTTCCTTCTTTTCTCTTTAGATCAGTGCTGTCCAATGGAACTTTCTGCAGTGATGGAAATATTCTATGTCTTTGCTGTCCAGTATGGTAGCCACAAGTTAGATATGGCCATTGAGCCATTAAGTGTGGCAAGTGGGATTGAAGAACTGAATTTTTAACTTCATTTAATTACAGATAACTTAAACTTAACTAGCCACATGTGCCTACATGCCTATCTTATTGGATAGCCCAGCTCTGGACACTCATGTGTGGAAGTCTCATTTGGTCACGTGTCTACAGGTAACACTTGCATGTTTATGACTTTTCCATGTCCTTTGACTTGATAACCAAGTGTACATGGAAGAGTTTCATCAATGTTACTTCCAGTAAAATCTCTACTTACAGACCCAGCACATACAAAAAATACTTGTGAAATGAGAGTCTGAACAAAGGATAAATATAAATAAATAAGCGTCAGGGGAGTGGGTGTGTTAGTCACTCAGTTGCGTCTGATTCTTTACGATCCTATGGACTGTAGCCCACCAGGCTCCTCTGTCCGTGGGATTTTCCAGATAAAAATACGGGAGTGGGTTGCCATTTCCTCCTCCAGGGGGTCTACCTCATCCAGGGATCAAACCCAGATCTCTTGCATTGCAGGCAGATTCTTTACCATCTGGGTCACCAGGGAAGCCTGAACAAAGGATAGTGAATTACTTTGACTTTCATCCATTCTTATGAGAACTAGGATTTTGGAATTCAGGTGAAGAGCAAATGACTTAGCTGGTTGATGAAAGCCAGAACCTACATTCTTCTCCAAATATATCCCATTCCTTCACCACCTGCAGGACAGGAAGAGCTCAGATTTTGTCCTCTGAGGAGGCAGTGTGGGGACTGGGTTAAAATCTTGGTAATATCTGAAGTCACACTGTCTGGGTATGAATCTTGACTCTACCTCTTATTAGATGTGAATGGGGGCAAGTTACTTAACCTTTTAGTGCCTGTTTCTTCACTGTAAAATGGGGATGACAATCATAGCACTTACTTTCTGTACTTATTGTGAGGATTAGTGAAATACTATGGCCACCTGATGTGAAGGACCGACTCACTGGAAAAGACCCTGATGCTGGGAAAGATTGAAGGCTGGAGGAGAAGGGGACAAGAGAGGATGAGATGTTTGGATGGCATCACCGACTCAATGGACATGAGTTTGAGTAAGCTCCGGGAGTTGGTGATGGACAGGGAGGCTTGGGGTGCTGCAGTCCATGGGGTCGTAAAGAGTCAGACACGACTGAGTGACTGAACTGAACTGAAGTGAACTGATGCATAAAACTGTACCTAATGCAACTGTCTGGCATAGAATAATGGTAATAATGATAGCTAATATGGACCTGGATCACAAGCTAACTGAGTTCCCTAATCTGGCTTAAACATGCCCTCCATAAGAAGGTCCAGGAACTCTGGATCACAGGTCCAAAATGAGGGCCACTTAATGAGGTCCCCCAAATCAATACACCTTTAGTAGCAGAACTGGCTACTAGGCCTCGTCCTGTACACTCAGTTCTGGAGTACTCTCAGACTCTGGGTTTCTAAGCCTTGTATGGCTACTCACAAGTTAATAGAATTGTTTTCATAGCCAACTAGAGAGTCCTGGAAGATATTCTGGATTTATAGAGAAATATTTCCCAAAATGACTGAGTTTTTAATTCTATCTCATCATAACTAGAGACAATGGAATCCCTGCTTGGCTTACAGACAGCCTGGAAAAAATATGTACATGTATATATAATATAAAATATAGATGTATATATATTACATTGTATATATATTTTAGGGTTTCCCTGGTGGCCCAAATGGTAAAGAATCCATCTGCAATGCAGGAGACCTAGGTTCGATCCCTGGGTTGGGAAGATCCCCTGGAGAAGGGCATGGCAACCCACTCCAGTATTCTTGCCTGGAGAATCCCTATGGACAGAGGAGCCTGGTAGGCTACAGTCCATTGGGTTGCAAAGAGACGTGACTGAGTGATTAAACACACATATATATTTTATATAATGTATATACATTAACATATATGTATATATCCATAATGTACATATGGATATATACATAAACATAAACCTATTTTTTTCCCAAACTTGCTTTGAGTCAAGCAGAGGGCTCTACTTTCTCTAGTTATAGTCTACCTAGCTATATAATATAAATATACATTACACATATCATATATGCAGTATATGTTATATCTTGTTCATACATATACTTACATACATCTTACAAGTCTGAAGGGCTTCCCCTATTCGACATTGTCCTTAATACCTAGACTTCTAGCTGGGAACCTGTGTATCTTTGCTGGTTTGGGGACAGATATAAGGCTCATTCCATGAGTATCTGCAATCCTTCCATGTCACATCCACTACATTTGTTTGTGCACAAAAGCATGGATGTTGTATCTGTAAGACGGTGTCTCCTGTACAGCAAGAATGATAATTGGATGCTAAGACCTTAAAGTCAACACTGATTTGGGAACTGAATGTTCTGTTAACAGTTAGTTAGCATCCTTAATCATAGTATTATCTTTGATCCTAAATCATGAACCTTAACATGAGGAGCGACTTTGGAGGACACTGAAGAGTTGGCATTCTTCCTTGGGTGGACCACCCCCTCCCTGCTGTGAATTCACCAGCTGTCAAACAAGGCCTTGCATGCTTTGCCCACATGGTAAGTTGCAGTTCTGAGCTCCATCCAGTGCTAAGAATACATCCTCAACCATGGGACAACATGTCATGCTTGCATTTATGTACTGGGCAGAGAAAAAACAGAGCTGGAGAAGTGGCTGAATTGGGGAAGCAGAAGCATAGAAAGTGCTCACACTGTCAGCTGGTGGCTCTTTAGAAAGAAGCAAGTGGTTACCAGTCAGCTACCTTGCTTCCCATGCCGTGCCCAAGGCACAGAGGAAAGAAAGACACCATCACTTCTTTGGATCCAGTTGTCCCAAACGAGCCTCTTTCCCCCTGCTTGAGTAGCATTTGCTGTGTTTGTAGCTTGTACCATGAGCTGAGAAACCCCTTCCCCTGCCCAGGAAGCCTCAGATCCAGGCCCCACCTGGACAGCCCAGCAGCACAGGAACCAACTATGATTAGAAAGCATGTCAACCCTGAACCTGGGTCACTGGAATCATGGCAGCTTTTCCAGATAAAAGCAGGTGTAATTAACCCTTTGATACACTAGCGAAATAAAATCAAATTCTGTTGTTCCACCTGAAATAAAATTCAAGTATAGGGAAAACCTCTATACCTTGCTGAGGGAAACACTCAACTTTTAAAAAGTGGTACAACAGTTCCTTGGTGGGCACCCTTAGGCCTGCTGCTGGTCCTCTTAGTGTTGAAGTTGGCCAACTATGGCCCAAAGGTCACACACAGCCCACTGTCATCTGTTTTGGCCCAACTACAAGCTAAGACTGTTTTTTCCATTTTTATATTGTTGAAAAAAATCAAAAGAAGAATAATGTTGTATGACACATGAAAATTATGTGACACAAACTTCAAGGTCCTTAAGCAAAGTTTTCTTGGAACAAGGCCATGGCCATCCATATTGTCTGTGGCTGCCTTGTAACTACAGTGGAAAAATTGAATCATTGGAGCAGAGGCTGCAAAGCCTAAAATACTACTGCCTAGCCCTTTATGGAAAAAGTTTTTCAACCTCTTTCTTAGTGTTCCAATAATCTCTTTTATAAAATGCTATCAACTGTACCTTTATCTTAAGACTTTTGTAGGGATCAAATTAGATGATGGGTTTAAATGCACCTTCTTGGGAATTCAAAAGGCAACACAGAGACTGGAAGGAAATCTGGGGCCTGTGAGAGATGGCTATTTCTCCTCTTTTCAATCAGTTCCTTCACAATAATGGCAAGGATCTACTCAATACAATAAACATGTACTAAGCCACTGAATGGCAAAAAAAAAAAAAAAAAAAAAAGTAGTTACGAATGTAAGAGGTAGTGGGGATCTTCCTTTGGATATTAGTTCCACCACTTGCTTAATATATAAACTGGAGAAATCCTGGGACCTTGCTGAGCCTCTTTCCTTATCAGCAAAATGAATTAATAATATGTCACCCCATTTAGTGTACATAACAGTCCAGTGTGAGAATAACTATGTCTCATGTGCCTGCCTATGTGCTCACTCACTCAGTCATGTCTGACTCTGTGACTTCATGGACTGCAGCCCACCAGGTTCCTCTGTCCATGGGATTTTCCAGGCAAGAATACTGGAGCAGGCTGCCATTTCCTTCTCCAGGGGATTTTCCTGACCCAGGGATCAAAGCCATCTCTTCTGCATTGGCAGGCAGATTCCTTATCACTGAACCACCTGGAAAGCCCCAATTATGTAACAGGGAAGAACAAGTCTGACTCCATATTGGATCTATTTCTTTCATTTGAACCTTTGTACCCTATTGCTTTTGCTACAAGTTAATGACTAAAGGGATGTTGCCGGTAGCTTAAAGGAGGCATAATGGTCAATCTCTCAGGACCCTGACTCCTATGCCTGGAACATTAAGCTAAAATATCTTTATTTAGCTCACAGGAAACATTCTGAATAGGCCTATGAATGGCTGCAGGAAAGAAGAAATTAAAATATCTCTTCTGGAGTCTGGCGGGAACTAAGAAATATTTTGGTGGGAACTAGGAAATATTTGCAACAACTTAGCGACTTTTTTACTTTAACTTCTCACCTGCTCTTTGTACAATAAAGAAACTAGCATCCAAACCCAGGTAAGACAGTTCTTTAGGACATTAGTCCACCATCTTCTCAGCCTGCTGGCTTTCCTAATAAAGCCACCACTCCTTGCCCCAACAGTTTGTCTCTCAATTGACTGGCCAAGCTTTATGAGTTTGGACTCCAAAACAATTAGCTAGCCCAAAGTGCTTTTTAAATGCAAAAGTAAAAGTGCCTCACATGCCAGTGTGATGATTATTATATGTACTGTCTCTCCTCTGTTCACTTGCTTAGTCACCCTTTCAAAACTGTCAGATCTATTAAGCATGGCTTCCCCTTACAGAAACTAATTACATGTGCTGCCTTTGTCCAGGTGGGATTATATGATCCTGTCCTCTAGTATACAATCCACCAGCTTATTTGACATGGAAAATCAGATTCCCTAGTCTCAGCGGTACCATGCCAAGTACCCTGATCCCATGCCCAATTGTCATATGGCAGAAAGAACCCAAGAGACAAAACAAGGAATAGAATGTGAGTTAGAGATGGCTTGAAGGCGATTTCAGAAAAAAACATAGCTGCACGAAAATAGACAAAAGCCATGCTGTCATGGTTAAGAGAGCTGGTTCAGGAGTTAGATGGGCTTGGATTTGAATTCCCACTCTGCCTCTAGCATCTGTGAGACCTGGAATGAGTTATAATCTCTTTGTGCCTACTAAAAACCCTTCCAAGTCTCCCCATTGCCCCAGAGATAGCATCACCTTTCCCAAGATGGCTATCAAGACCCTGCATGATCTGGCTTATATGCAACTCTTCTCTCTCTCTCTACTCTTAAGCCTTCATGGACCTGTTTCAGATCCTTGAATGTTCCATGTTCTTCCCTACCTAAGGGACTCTGCATGTGCTATTTCCCCAGGTGGGAGTGAAATGCCCTCCCCCACTCTACTCTTGCCTCCTTTACCTATCTTTCATCTGTCTTGTCCTTTTAGGTGTTTGAGGACTTCTGCTGGTTTTTGGTAGGTGTTCTATGAGAACTGCTCCATTCGTTGATGTATTTTTGATGTATTTGTGGGAGGAAATGAGATCCATGACCAACGACTCTGGCATCTTGATTCTTCTCTTATTCATTCTTCAGACCTTAGTGTGAATGTCATTTCTCCAGAAAGTTCTTCCTAACCCTACCCCTGTATCCACACAACTGGTTTATGGAACACCACCCTCCCAACAGCATCCTGTGCCTCTATGGACTAGCATTTGACACCAGTACATACATTTTTAAAAGTGTAAAGTGGGTATTAATTGTCAAATGTCTGTCTCATCCATGAGAACAAGGGTCTGGTCACCATTTTGTCTAGTATCTAGATTTGTGCCCACTACATAGTGGGTGATGAAGAATAAACACTTATTGGATAAATGAATGAATGACTCTGGGATGTATTTTATTTTAGAGGATATCAACTTCATCATCTCACAGAGCAAAAAGTTCCTGAGAACTTGGATAGCAGGTCCAAGTAGCAGGTCCTTTCAGAGTAACAGTTTCAACCTCCCTGATGACATAATTTCAGGGCAAACCTCTTTTTTCTGTTGCTAGCCAGAATGCTATTCAAACCCAAATAATGCAGGCCATGTTAAAGGAATTTAACTAGCTTTCTAACATTGCATGTGATTTATAATGTCTGAAAAGGCAGAGCTGAGATGGCTGATGTTTCCTTACACTGCAACAAATTAAGGTGTCTATTTTCCCCAGCAGGTGTGTGAATACTGTAAATCCAATTAATGCTAATGACAGCACGTTCCTGTAAAGTGAATGCAGAAGGTTGTTTCTGTTATAATTTCTAGCATCTTCCCACTGCCTCAGCAAGAAGGCAGCTTCCTTTTCTACCACTTGAAATGGCAGTAAAATCTCACTCCTATTTTCCAAGTCTTTTACCCAAGACAGATATAAGCTCCCTATAAATCCACTTTGAGCAGAGTACACAGAATG
Source organism: Bubalus bubalis (assembly GCF_019923935.1). Taxonomy (NCBI): domain Eukaryota; kingdom Metazoa; phylum Chordata; class Mammalia; order Artiodactyla; family Bovidae; genus Bubalus; species Bubalus bubalis. The sequence goes on along the minus strand of NC_059181.1, from coordinate 120,330,850 downwards.
TGGTGTTTGGGCATTCAACTATGCTTCTCAACCTTTCATGTGGGTACAAATCCCTGGGGTATCTCAGTAAAATGCAAATTCTCACACAGAAGGCTAGGGATCCTTTCAGGCTACGGGTTCATGAACCAGACTTTGAGAATTGAAGTCCTAACGGATACTTTTGTCTTTCTTCAGTATCATCAGTAGTAAATGATATGATCAATGATCATTCTGATGCCCTGAAAATTCCTTCTTAACCACCCCCGAAAGAGCAGAAATCCAAGGCATCAACTTGAAATTTGGGGGTCACAGTCAAGAATCCCCCAAGAAAGCAACTCTTTGGAAAGCTAAGGGGTGTTTCAAGCTTGGAGTAGGAAGGCTACAATCAGAAGTTGTAGTCAAAACAGACACAGACATCCTAGTCCAGTTATTTACAAATTGTATGACCTTGGCCAGGACATTTAACTTTATTGACCATCAGTTTCCTCGTTTGTGAAGAGGGATAATAATTGCTGAGGGAATTTGGAGCATTATAAACTTGAGATATACTGCAGAGCCTGGCGGTGATTGTATTAGCACAGCCAAGGGACATCTTGGTCCCATAACACCTGGTTGCATTTAAGACCCACACTAGCTAACCAACTAAGCTTCCTCATTGGCAGCCTCCTCTGTGGAAATATCTGCCAGAAAAGGGGCCTATGGGGGGACTGCAAAGCCACAGATGTTTGGGACTTGGTCCTTAGCCCTTTAAGTTCACAACTGCCATCAGCCCCATGAGGAATACTGTCACTGAAACCTGGCATCACCCACCGCCCCTCTCCACCACCATGGCCACCCTTTCAGGCCTGGCTATTTAGGTATCTAAGGGCTTCCCTGGTTGCTCAGTGGTAAAGAATTCACCTGCCAATGCAGGAGATGCAGATTTGATCCCTGGGTCAGGAAGGTCCCCTGGAGAAGAGAATGGCAACCCACTCCAGTATTCTTGCCTGGGAAATTCCATGGACAGAGGAGCCCGGAGGGCTACAGTACATGGGGTTGCAAAGAGTTGGACACAACTGAGCATGCATGCACATTTAGGTATCTATCATTTTATCTTCAGACACCATCAAACACTTCTTTAAAACTAGAAACTTTCTTCTTTCTATGGAATTTGGAAAGTTTTGTAGTTTTTAGGCATGCATCACCTGATGTATATAAAATAAAATAAAAGGTCTGGAATCAGATGGTCCACATTTCCTGTCTGACATTTAGTTTCTTTTAACATCTATGCTGTTCACAAATAGGATAGAGGTTTCCCTTAGAAATTAAGGACCAGAGTGATGCTTCTTGGAGTGCTGGTAATGCTTTCATCTAGGTGGTCATTACTTAAGTGTGCTCAGTGTATAAACCTTAATCATTAATTATATGTGCAATCTTCTGTATATGCAAATACTTTACTACAAACTGTTGGAACATGCCATTCATACTAACTCATCTACAAGACTAGGCAATGTTGGGAATAAGTGCTTTTATGTTCAGAAAGCAAGAGTAGGCAGGATAGTTTAAAAAAAAAATCTTGCTAGTGGCCAGTCTCTGTGCCAACAGCCTAGGAGGTGACATCTTATTAATTCTCCCTGTCAGCCCACTTCCTTTTATTTTGGTCTATGTGAAAAAAGGCATGAAGCAGATTCGTGGAAGCCTCGAACTCCTGTGAGAAGTGTAGGAAGGACTGCGCAGTTTGGGGACCAGCATGGTGGTGCCCTGACTTGCTTGGTTTGGTTCTGTCCTAGGTGGTGTCTAATTGTGTGACACTGCGGGAGCCAACATCTTGTGTCAGCTGACAGGTATGACTCAGCAAGGAGAACAGCTCAGCTGACTGTTCTCGTCCAATAACACTGTCAGCAAGCTTCTCTGTCACAGAGAGCAATGAGACATACTCAAGCCATGGCTACTTGGCACGCAGTCATAAATGGATACTATATCATGGTAGTTACTGAGGTTAGGATTTTCTTCTTCAAGATAATCTTCTTCTCCTGTGTCTTTGTGGACACAGGAGTTAGATTCAACTCCTCTTTAGTTATACACTGAAAGGAACCATATACAGTAGCTCTGACAGCAGTGTGGTGGGGCGGTTAAGCATGTGGGCTTTAGTGTAAGATAGATTCAGGTTCAAGTCCTTGCTCTGCCACTTACTAGCTGTGTGACCTGGCACAAGTTACCAAACCTTTCTGTGCCTCAGTTTTATTTGAAATAGATCAAGTTGTTATGAAGCATGAATGACATAATGTTTGTAACATGTGCTTAGACCAGTGCCTGACACAAATTTAAACACTCAGTAAGTAATCATTATTGTAGCATCATCATGCCTGTGACTGCCATGGAAAATCAAGGAGACAAAATGTAGAAAATGTGTGATGCAAAGTTAGCACTTGACAAATGCTAACTGCGATCATTTTGAGACAACTGTTTCAGAGATTAGCATTGCTATGGGAACGTTTGCTCCTTAGGGAAGCTGGGTATTATCCTGATTAGTTGGAGTATAATCTGACTTGTAAATAAAGAAAAGGAAAAAGTATGAGTTATTGTCCCTGAAAAGGTCTTGCAAAACCCCCTGAGACTAGGGTCAGCTCTCTTTGCATCTGGTGACCCGTGCTGCCCACCTGCAACCAACCATCCAGTTACTGAGAAAGTTGAACATCATTGTCCCTAAATGTAATCCCTGAAATCTTATACTGGATTTCTCTCACTCTATATTCATTCATGTAGCTATTCATTTGCAGGTCTTCTTTAGAACATGATTTTGTCAAACATACTCCAAAACAACAACAGACTCTGAAAATGTAATATTCGGTGAAAAAAAAGTTATGTGGTCAAAGGTGGCAACTCTGCATACTATACCCCTCTTTTGACATCTGTAACATACATTAGCCTACTAAAGGTTCTGACAAGTCCTGCCAATCGCTTGTTGGTTCATTCCTTTAATGAAACGCGTATTGAGTGCTTAGTATTTATCAGTCACTATTCTAGGCACTGAGAGAAATAGAGCAAAGAACCAAACCACCCTCCAGGGCACAGTTTAATCCAGTGTTTCCCAAATCCACTCTCCGTAGAGACAATGATTTGGAACGTGCTAATTCCCCACTCTCACTACAGCTGAAATGAGTATCTAGAATTTCCAAAGCCTGGCATTCGATCTCACACCTCTGCATCTGCTTTACCCTCCTCTGCCTGGAACGTCTTTTCTCTTTCCTCAACCCGTGTCTGCCTCACTAACTCTGTTCTTCCATGTGGATTCTGCTCCAGCCACAATTTCTCTGAGAATGGCTGCTTAGCTCATGCCGCCAGGCTGAAAGGGTCCACCCTCCTTGGGATGCTCACCATGCACAGGGCACACCCTGTTTCATGGCACAGATCATCATGATCTCTTGACTTCCTGGTCCTTGACCAGACGCTGCCATCCCAGAAGGAAGTGACTATGCACCATGCATCTCTGTATTCCCAGAACTTAACTTGGGTTTGGCTCTCAGTAGGGACTGTGCGATGGAGAAGGCAATGGCACCCCACTCCAGTACTCTTGCCTGGAAAATCCCATGGACGGAGGAGCCTGGTAGGCTGCAGTCCATGGGGTTGCTAAGAGTCGGACACGACTGAGCGACTTCACTTTCACTTTTCACTTTCATGCATTGGAGAAGGAAATGGCAACCCACTCCAGTGTTCTTGCCTGGAGAATCCCAGGGACGGGGGAGGCTGGCGGGCTGCCATCTATGGGGTCGCATAGAGTCAGACACGACTGAAGTGACGCAGCAGCAGCAGCAGCAGCAGGGACTGTGCCAACAAATGTTAAGTGTCTGTGTGAATCTGGGACACCTGTCTTGTGTTATTCAAATGATCTTCCAAAGGCACCTGTTCTTAGGAGGCTCAACCTGTGAGGGCATGGTTTGGCAAGTGCAAGGCACATATGTATATCTGGGTAGGGTGGTGCCCTTTCCTCTAGGGGCAAGGCTTGGGAAGCAGAATACAGGTTAGACTTCAGCCAGAATTGGTCTGGACTTGGCCTGGCACTTTTTCACCAGCAACCTTGGAATGGAAGAATAGGGTTCTGGGCTGGGATAGGGGATCTTGGAGGGACCATTAGACTGATTACCCTGCACAGCCTTTTCAGATCTGAAACACCATATAAGTAAACCAAGTAAAATAAGTGAACTACAGAGACCTTTTACACAAGCATGAATATACTTAGCATGTTTCCTTTCTTTTGCCTAAATAATTATATAAGTTGGTTGTACTCAGCTGATGGCTTATTAACCAAATCGAACATTTGCTGCTCATTTGATTCTAAGGAAGTGGAACTCAGTCTGAAGGATTCCCATCACAATGAAACAAGGTAAAATTGTCCTTACTGCTGCATTTCATCAGAGAAGGCAATGGCACCCCACTCCAGTACTCTTGCCTGGAAAATCCCATGGACGGAGGAGCCTGGAAGGCTGCAGTCCTTGGGGTTGCTGAGGGTCAGACACGACTGAGCGACTTCACTTTCATACATTGGAGAAGGAAATGGTAACCCACTCCAGTGTTCTTGCCGGGAGAATCCCAGGGATGGGGGAGCCTGGTGGGCTGCTGTCTATGGGGTTGCACAGAGTCGGACACAACTGAAGTAACTTAGCAGCAGCAGCTGCATTTCATTTATATAACTTGGAAATGATAAACAACACTGAGAATCGCCAGATAAAATATAGGATGCCCAGTGAAATTTGAATTTCAGATAACAGTAAATTTGTTTTTTGTATAAGTATGACCCATGCAATGTTTCAGATATACTTAAAAGATTTGTTGTTGTTCATCTGAAATTCAAATTTCCCTCGGCATCATTTATTTTTATTAGCAATTGCACATGTGATGCCTTTGTATGAACAGCTATGGGATAGTCAAACTGTCCTATGATTACACCTTAAAAAAAAAAAGTCCAGGGCATTGGAGGCAGTAATTAATAGATAAGCTTGGGAACAATCTCTCATTCTTTCCTGACATTCATGGTGGAGAAGACAGGGAGAATGGAGGCTGTCATGATTCTAGAAGAGAAAGAAGTTTATCTCTCTGAAAGAAAGTGAGCAAACTCAGTTTGAAAGGGTTTAGAACATCTAGGTTCAGTTCAGTCGCTCAGCCGTGTCCGACTCTTTGTGACCCCATGGACTGCAGCACGCCAGGCCTCCCTGTCCATCACCAACTCCCAGAGTTTACTCAAACTCATGTCTATTGAGTCAGTGATGCCATCCAACAATCTCATCCTCTGTCTTCCCCTTCTCTTCTTGCCTTTGATCTTTCTCAGCATCGGGGTCTTTTCAAATGAGTCAGCTCTTCACAACAGGTGGCCTAGCAACATCAAGGTTGGGTTGCTAAAATCTGTGGAGGCTGTGATAACAGATCCATTTAAAGTGAAAAGTGGAGACAGCCTTCATTTTTGCTATTGATTGGTTAGGTTTTGTCTCTGTGCTTTCAGAGAAAACATAAATTGATGATTTTTTAAAAGGGAAGTTTATCGAATATTACAAGGAGAATAAAAGTACTATGTCTCAGGAATTTAGAAGAACTAAACCTAACACATTTTAAGCACGTAACCAGAGTAGACGTTCCAAAAATTGGAGCTGCTAACGTTACTATCATGTCTACTGTTTGGCATTATTTCTAAATCTGGAGAAATCTTCTATAGTCTTCCCCTTTTAAAAACTGTAACAGGATTGTCTAGAACAAAGGACTAACTTTTAGGGGAAAGACAAGCATAGGAAACTCGAAAACTTACATCTCACCATCAGTGCTGAACTTGTACTCTCAAATTATAGCACCCTTGGCTCAGATGGTAAAGAATTTGCTTGCAATGCAGGAGACCTGGGTTCGATCCCTGGGTCAAGAAGACCCTTGGAGAAGGGCATGGCAACCCACTCCAGTATTCTTGCCTGGAGAATTCCATAGACAGAGGAGCCTGGTAGGCTACAGTCCATGGGGTAGCAAAGAGTTGGACATGACTTAGCAACTAACACTTTCACTTTCACAAAGAGCAAAGATTTTATCCTGACAGAATTTTGATACTGTTTATTTTTAGTTATTATTTATTCTCTGTGTCAGTCCATTAACTCAGTGCCTTTTTCAGCCATGCTTAACATTGGCATTTGAGCAAACTTTGCTAGTTTCGTGAGTGAGCTGCAAAGATGGCCAGAGATTAGGACTCATTTTGTCCTCAAAGGCATGTTCTGCTAGCTGGATCACAAATGAGAATCTCTAGTTCTATCACAAATTGATCCACTATGGTTTTGGCCACTTTTCCTTTTACCTCTGTGACCTATTTAACAGCTTTGGAAACTTTTAAAATCCATGAAGTACTCTAACTGCAATTAGATCTTGTGTTAGGTCAGTGTTACCTCTCCTACTATTTGTCCCTAACACGAATCTACACAAAATGTCATTCATGGAGTCTTGCTGGCAAAGCTAGATATGAACATATATATAGTGGGATCAAACCACGGCAGCATAGAAGACTATTTCTGCACTGAGCTAACTGCTGTGTCATTGTAAGTTGAAGGTGATGGCTGGTCTATATTTAGCTCAAAAAAAAAAAAATGGCCTCACTAAAAAACGAAAGAGATGATCAGTTGATACTCAGCAAAAGCAAATGATAGTAGTCTCATAAAATTTAAAGAGGGATCAGGGTTCCAGGAAGCAAGTTACTACAAATAGAACCATGGAACTAGTTAATCCATCCTTATGGCCTGTGCTTCCCATAGTCTGTACAGTGCCTGGGAATTAGTCCTAATGCATAATGCTGTTTATTCCAGTGAGGTCACATGAGGGCCTTCCAGAGAAATCCTGGTCTCACTGGGCCCCTACAGGACAGAGGAGTAAGGCTGAACTTATTAATGGTAAAAGCAGATGGGTTCCCCAAGTTTCAGAGACCAAGTAGGTGGCAATGGAGGGGGGAATCAAACATGCATTGTTCCCACTGGCATATTTTATGAAATATTAAATGCCAATAACAACTTCCCAGTAACCCAACAATTTTGAAATACTAAACAATCAAATGATGAACAATATCCACTTTTTGTAAAATCAAGCTATAACATATTGTGTGTTGACTAAGGCATTACAAAGTAAAATTTGGACTGTTCATATTAAGGAACAGTTAATGCTTATAATCTTACCTCTTAGCTGTCAATAATTTTGCTATGTTCAGTTCAGCTTAGTCACTCAGTTGAGTCCGACTCTTTGCAATCCCACGGACAGCAGCATGCCAGGCTTCCCTGTCCTTCACCAACTCCCAAAGCTTACTCAAACTCATGTCCATTGAGTCGGTGACACCATCCAACCATCTCATCCTCTGTCATCCCCTTTGCATCCTGCCTTCAATCTTTCTCAACATCAGGGTCTTGTCCAAGGAGTCAGTTCTTCGCATCAGGTGGCCAAAGTATTGGAGTTTCAGTTTCACCATCAGTCCTTCCAATGAATATTCAGGACTGACTTCCTTTAGGATTGACTGGATGGATCTCCTTGCAGTTCAAGGGACTCTCAAAAGTCTTCTCCAACACCACAATTCAAAAGCACCAATCCTTCAGTGCTCAGCTTTCTTTATGGCGCAACTCTCACATCCGTATATGACTACTGGAAAATCCACAGCCTTGACTAGACGAACCTTTGTTGGCAAAATAATGTCTCTGCTTTTTAATATGCTGTCGAGGTTGGTCATAGCTTTTCTCCCAAGGAGCAAGGGTCTTTTAATTTCATGGCTGCAATCACCATCTGCAGGGATTTTGGAGCCCAAGAAAAGAAAGTCTGTCACTGTTTCCATTGTTTCCCTGTCTATTTGCCATGAAGTGATGGGACCAGATGCCATGATCTTAGTTTTTTGTATGTTGAGTTTTAAGCCAGTGCTTTCACTCTCCTCTTTCACTTTCATCAAGAGGCTCTTTAGTTCCTCTTCACTTTCTGCCATAAGGGTGGTGTTATCTACATATCTGAGGTTATTGATATTTCTCCCAGAAATCTTGATTTCAGCTTGTGCTTCTTCCAGCCCAGCATTTCACATGATGTACTCTGCATAGAAGTTAAATAAGCTAAGTGACAATATACAGCCTTGACATACTCCTTTCCCTATTTGGAACCACTTCTTTGTTCCATGTCCGGTTCTAACTGTTGCTTCCTGACCTGCATGCAGATTTCTCAAGAGGCAGGTGAGGTGGTCTGGTATTCCCATCTCTTGAAGAATTTTCCAGTGTGTTGTGATCCACACGGTCAAAAGCTTTGGCATCATCAATGAAGCAGCTGTTTTTTCTGGAACTCTCTTGCTTTTTCTATGATCCAACAGATATTCGCAATTTGATCTCTGGTTCCTCTGCCTTTTCTAAGCCCAGCTTGAACATCTGGAAGTTCTTGGTTCACATACTGTTGGAGCCTAGCTTGGAGAATTTTCAGAATTACTTTGCTAGTGTGTGAGATGAGTGCAATTGTGCAGTGGTTTGAACATTCTTTGGCTTTGCCTTTCTTTTGGATTGGAATAAAAACTGATCTTTTCCAGTTCTGTGGGCATGCTGAGTTTTCCAAATTTGCTAGAATATTGAGTGCAGCACTTTCACAGCATCATCTTTTAGGATTCGAATAACTTATCTGGAATTCTATCACCTCCGCTAGCATTGTTCATAGTGATGCCTCCTAAGGCCCACTTGACTTTGAATTCCAGGATGTCTGGCTCTAGGTGAGTGATCACACCATCGTGGTTATCTGGGTAATTAAGGTCGTTTTTGTGTAGTTCTTCTGAACTTTTGCTATGGCCCCCAGTGGAGGAGCCTGGTAGGCTGCAGTCCATGGGGTCGCTAAGAGTCAGACACGACTGAGCGACTTCACTTTCACTTTTCACTTTCCTGCATTGGAGAAGGAAATGGCAACCCACTCCAGTGTTCTTGCCTGGAGAATCCCAGGGACAGGGGAGCCTGGTGGGCTGCGGTCTATGGGGTCGCAAAGAGTCGGACACGACTGAAGCGACGCAGCAGCAGCAGCAAGCAATTTAATAGAAAATATTTCATGGAGGGGTGATTTCACTTGAGAACACAGACCATTCAGCATCCATCCAAAGACCACACAACGCATTTAAGGTACTATATGCCAGCAGTGGGACACACCCTTGCCTTTAATCTGTTAACATTCTTTCCAGACTTTTCAGCTGATTTTGTTAGTGCCAACACAGAAGCGGTTTTTACCTTTACAAGTGTGTACACGGATAGATTCAAATATCGAGGCCTTGGCTTACTCTTCTCCCAGCCCCGCATGTACCATACAGTCCAGTGACACCAGCGCTACTGTCCTCTGTCCTTTCATCGTCCTCTTCCTTTGCTCTAGCTTTTGCCTCAGGCCCTGACTTGAAGGAGATGATGATTTCATAGAAAGGAGGAGATAATGGTTTCTACTTATTCTTTGCAGGAACTAAGGAAAGTAGGACCTCAATACGTAACTTATTTTTAAATTTAAAAACTGAAAAAATTAACTGTGAAGTTTAGGTCATCTTACAAAATACACTTCAAATATTTTCTCTGTAGCAATAGAGATGATGATGTGGAGAGCTAAAACTTACACAGCACTTACTAAAAGCTAGGTTAAGTGTTTTGTATATATTAACTCATTTAATCCTAACTTCATTCATATGAAGGAAGCACTGTATTCTCCCAATTTATAGATGAGGAAACTGAGGTATTAAGAAGTTTAGGACCTTGCCCAAAGTCATTCAATTGGTAAGTAGGATTCAAAACTAGGATTCAAAAACAACTAGGATTCAAACTCAGACAGGTTGGAGCCAGAGTCTGTGCTCTTATCCACCACACCAAATTGTTAGGTGTTCCTACAGCTCTCATAGCCCCTGCACAGATTTTGGCTTACCCTAACACTGTTATGTACGGAATGTGAGAGTTGGACCATAAAGAAGGCTGAGCACCAAAGAACTGATGCTTTCCAACTGTGGTGCTGGAGAAGACTCTTGAAAGTCCCTTGGACTGCAAGGAGATCAAATCAGTCCATCCTAAAGGAAATCAGTCCCGAATATTCATTGGAAGGACTGATACTGAAGCTGAAGCTCCAATATTTTGCCCACCTGATGCGAAGAGCCAACTCACTGGAAAAGACCTTGATGCTGGGAAAGACTGGAGAAGGAGGAGAAAGGAGGAGAAGGGGATAACAGAGGATGAGATGGTTGGATGACATCACTGCCTCATTGGACATGAGTTTGAGCAAGCTCAGGGAGATGGTAAAGGACAGTAAAGTGTGGCGTGCTGCAGTCCATGGGGCCAAAAAGAGTTGAACACGACTGAATGACTGAACAACAACAACAGCAACAACAATGCTGTTGGCACTTAACAGAAATGACTAGAATAAGAGGCATGTAATCTAAGATGTTCAAGCTGGTTTTAGAAAAGGCAGAAGAACCAGAGATCAAATTGCCAACATCCGCTGGATCATCGAAAAAGCAAGAGTTCCAGAGAAACATCTATTTCTGCTTTATTGACTATGCCAAAGCCTTTGACTGTGTGGATCACAATAAACTGTGGAAAATTCTGAAAGAGATGGGAATACCAGACCACCTGACCTGCCTCTTGAGAAACCTGTATGCAGGTCAGGAAGCAACAGTTGGAACTGGACATGGAACAACAGACTGGTTCCAAATAGGAAAAGGAGTATGTCAAGGCTGTATATTGTCACCCTGCTTATTTAACTTATATGCAGAGTACATCATGAGAAATGCTGGGCTGGAGGAAGCACAGGCTGGAATCAAGATTTCCAGGAGAAAAATCAATAACCTCAGATATGCAGATGACACCACTCTTATGGCAGAAAGTGAAGAAGAACTAAAGGCCCTCTTGATGAAAGTGAAAAAGGAGAGTGAAAAAGTTGGCTTAAAGCTCAACATTCAGAAAACTAAGATCATGTCATCCGGTCTCATCACTTCATGGCAAATAGATGGGGAAAAAGTGGAAACAGTGGCTGACTTTATTTTTCTGGGCTCCCAAATCACTGCAGATGGTGATTGCAGCCATGAAATTAAACAACGCCTTGGAAGGAAAGTTATAACCAACCTCGACAGCATATTAAAAAGCAGAGACATCACTTTGTCAACAAAGGTCTGTCTAGTCAAGGCTATGGTTTTTCCAGTGGTCATGTACGGATGTGAGAGTTGGACTATAAAAAAGCTGAGTGCTGAGGAATTGATGCTTTTGAATAGTGGTGTTGGAGAAGACTCTTGAGAGTCCCTTGGACTACAAGGAGATCCAACCAGTCCACCTTAAAGGAGATCATTCCTGAATATTCATTGGAAGGACTGATGTTAAAGCTCAAACTCCAATACTTTGTCCACCTGATGTGAAGAGCTGACTCATTTGAAAAGAGCCTGATGCTGGGAAAGATTGAGGGCAGGAGGAGAAGTGGACGACAGAAGATGAGATGGTTGGATGGCATCACTGACTCAATGGACATGGGTTTTGGTGGACTCTGGGAGTTGGTGATGGACAGGGAGGCCTGGTGTGCTGAGGTTCATGGAGTCGCAAAGAGTCAGACATGACTGAACAACTGAACTGAACTGAATCTAAGTGTCCATTTCCCCCACTGAATGGTAAAATACTTGAAGTCAAGACTCATGTCTCATCTGTCTCTGTATGCTCCAGGGCCTTGCACAATATCTAGGCCCATATATGTCTAAAGGGCTTCCCTGGTGGCTCAGCTGGTAATGAATCTGCCTGCAATGCGGGAGACCTGGGTTCGATCCCTGGGTTGGGAAGATCCCCTGGAGAAAGGACAGGCTACCCACTCCAGTATTCTGGCCTGGAGAATTCCATGGACTATAGTCCATGGAGTTGCAAAGAGTTGGACATGACTGAACGACTTTCACTTTCACATGTCCAAGAGAAATTTGTTAAGTGAACTAATTTGAAATATTAATCCAATCCATATGAAGTTGACATTGTTACAGGTCAAAACAATTCATTGTCACTTTCATTTAGTTCAACCTTCTGGAACACAGACAATACCTACCAGCTCTGAAGCTAACCTATTCTTCATGCTCTTTCAAAGCTTTATTAATTTGTAGCACATTGATACCTACAGAAAGAGAATAATACCATCAGATAGTTCTACTCATCTACCACAGACAAGGCCAGATTATGGAAAAATTGGTAGTCCTTGATTTATTCATGCAAATATCTTATTCCTCATTTTCTCTATTGCAGGTACATAATAATGCCTCAAGGGTCTTCCCAGGTGGCGCTAGTAGTAAAGAACCCACCTGTCAATGCAGGAGACTTTAGGAGACTTGGGTTCAATCCCTTCGTCAGGAAGATACCCCGGAGGAGGGTATGACAACCCACTCCAGTATTCTTGCTTGGAGAATCCTATGGACAGAGGAGCCCGGTGGGTTGCAAAGAGTTGGAAACTACTGAAGTGACTTAGCATGCATGCAACAATGTCTCCAACAACACCATTTTTAAAGGTCTCCAAGCCAACAATGGACAGGACATCAGATGTTTTATCAAAGTGATGTCCAGTGTAACTTTCCAAAGCAAATTTACACTTCATCCCTATCCCCTTCTTGCATTTATTTATTCAGGAAATAATTTTCAAGCATTTCTTTCAGGCTGGTTCTTGAGGACATAAAACACACAGCTCCCATCAGTGGCTTTTTGTAGCTAAGTAGTAATAACAGCTCACGCCACAAGATGGCACTCCTAATTCTTCTTTGTATTCCCTTTCTATTGTGATGAAAGACTTTATAATTTTTCCACTGTTGCAAAACAGAACCACCACTTTTTTCAAGTTGATGTAGCTGACTGCTCCTATGAACATACTTCAGATACTTCAAAACGATAATTTTCTCAGGGACTTTACATGTTACTTTGGGAGAGGGTGTATGTTGTAACACGGAGGCCATACTATGACGTGAAGAGGTTGGAACCTTCTCTTACTGCTGACCGTGACCCTGAGAGCACTAAGGTTTAAGGAAAAGAAGGGCAGAAAGTTGCAGAGAGCACTGCAGGTAAACAGCTCTGCAGCAGAATGGCAGGGAGGTTGGGGTGGGGGTGGGGAGCTCAGTTGGCCCCAGGCACTCACCTAAAGCTTCCCAGGGAAGAAGATGCTCAAACTCCATCTTAGAGTTCCTCATACTCAGTTGCTAAATCCCCACTATTCCTACCTACTTTGGTTCCAGATGCTTATGGCCCGGACCCTCTCTACCAAAGGCACAGGACTGAGTTGAGTTTGGCAAATTTTGATCAATGATTTTTACTTCAAGGGAAGAGCCAAAGGCTGAAAAGAACACATTTGAAAACGATACTAATATTTATTAAATGTTGAATACCAAGCAACTTGATAAGCAAAGGGCTTAGCAAATTTATTTCATTTAATACAAGAACCCTATGAGAAAGTTTTATGTACCAAAGATTTATGTAACACCTGATTCTAAGCACTTCACAAATATTAATTCACTTCAATGTATCATCATAACATCCCTCTGAGGATATACACTATTGTTTTTTCCCTCCCATGGGAAACTGAGGCATATAAGGATTATGTGATTTGCCAAAGGTCAAATAGCAGGTAAGAAGCACAGCTGGAGTTCATAGCCAAGAATGGCAAACTCCAGTGTCTGGGCTCTTATGCTGTCTCTCTGTTTCACAGAAAAAATACTATGTCCATCAGATAAGAATGCCCTCAAATTTCTGCTATGAAACCAATAAGTTTACCTAATCTGCACCTCCTCTATTTGCCTAACATATTTGCCAAAATGTCCAGGACACAATTAACAATCACCTGTCATAAATCACAACCTGAATTTTTATTTTTTATTTTTTTAAATTTTATTTTATTTTTAAACTTTACATAATTGTATGTAATCAACTAATCTCAACAGATGACTTTCATATTGGAATTATCTGACAAAGATTTTAAAGCAGCCATCATAAAAATGCTTAAACAGCAATTAGAAATTCTCTTGAAACAAAAAAATACAGAATCTCAGAAAGGAATAGAAATTACTAAAAAGAACAAAATGGATATTATAAAAATGAAAAATACAAGAATATGAATTTAAAATCACTGGATATAATGGATAGTGCAGTGATGACCAGAGGACGGAATCAGTGAAGTTGAGAATGGGTCAACTGAATTCACACAAGCGTCTGTGAACAGCAATTAAACAAACTGTAAAAAAACACATGAACAGAACCTCAGATCTGTGAAACAACAAAAGATCCAATATTCACATCATGGACCTCCAAGAGGAAGAGAAAGAAGACTGAACTGAAAAAAAAAAAAAAAAAGTAGAAAATAAGAGCTAAAAACTTCTGAAGTCTGGTGAAAGATGTAGACCTATAGATTCAACAAGCTGAGCAAACTCCAAATAGTATAAATACAAAGAAATGCATGCCAAGACATTGTAATTAAACTTCTGATGAATAAAGACAAAAAAATTCCTGAAAGCAGCCATACAAAAACAACACATTACTCAGAGAGAATACCAATTCAAAATCTAGCAGATTTCTCATCTGAAACCACGAAGAACAGGAGGAAGTGGCACAACCTTTCAAGTACTGAAAGCAAATTCTTTTCTCCGAGAAAGGCCATGTGAAGAGAATGAAAACACAAGCTACAGTCTGGGAAAAAGTTATTTGCAAACCACATACCTGATTGAAAGTATCTAGATTATCTATAATTATAGAACTGTCAAAGCACAACAGTAAAAATAAAAAAAAATCCAATTAAAAAGTCAACGAAAGTACAAACAGATACTTCATTAAAGTGGATATATAGATGGTCAATAAGCACATTAAAAACGGTTCAAAATAATTGGCTATCAGGGAAACACAAATTAAATGCACTATAAGATACCACTGTGCACTTAGCAGTGTGGCTAAAATAAAAAAATAATAACAGAAAATTCTGGTGATGATGCCTAAAAATTGGATCACTCATCTACTGCAGGTAAGAATGTAAACGGATACAGCTACTCTGAAAAATGGTTTGAAAGTCCCTTAAAAAATTAAACATACAACTATCATATGACCTAGTAATTTCACTCCTGAGTATTTATCCCAGAGAAATGAAGACCTATCTTTACCCAAAAACCTGTACACATATGTCTACAGCAGCTTTACATGTAAGTTCCAAAAAGCAGCAACAGCTCAGACGTTCTTTGATGGGCAAATGGTTAAGCTAAGTGTGGCATGTCTATACCATGGAACTCAAGAATAAAAAGGAATAAACTATTGATATTCACAGTACTTGGATGAATCTCTAGGGAATTATGCTGAATGAGAAAAGCCAATTCCTACAGTTTACATACTGGGTGATTCCGTGTATATAGCATTCAAGAAATGACAAAATTATAGGAATAGAAAACATTAGTGATCTCAAGCAGATGGGGGAGGGGTGGTGAGAGGGATATAGGAGAGTAGTGGATGTAGTTATAAAAGAGCAACATCAGGGATCCCTGTGGTGTTGGAACCACATGTAGTCCTATGAGTGCTGATGCACATACAACTGCACAGGTGAAATTTAATATGTATACACTCACGCAAGTGCAGGTGGTGCTAGGGGAAATCTAGGGAAGATTGGCATCTTATATCAGTGTCAATGTCCAGGGTGGGATATTGTACTGTCTTATTGCAGGATATTACCATTACTATAGGGCTTCCCTGGTGGCTTAGACGGTAAAGAGTCTGCCTGCAGTGTGGGAGACCTGGGTTCGATTCCTGGGTCTGGAAGCTCCCCTAGAGAAGGGAATGGCATCACACTCCAGTATCTTGCCTGGAAAATTCCATGGACAGAGGAGCCTGGTGGGCTACAGTCCATGGGGTCGCCAAGAGTTGGACACGACTTAGCAACTTCACTTTTTTTCTTTCACCACTGGGGGAAACTAGGCAGGTCCCTCAAAAAATCTGTTTATTTCTTGCAACTGCATGTCAATTTACAATTATATCAATAGTAACTTCCATTTAAAAAAATAAGCATTTGCTCGATCACTTAAGGCTCCATTCGTCTGTAGCAACCACCTATTTTTTTAGTTTCCCTTCACAATCAGTTCTCAGTCCACCACAATGGATCCTATCATTCCACTGAAATGGCTCTTGTCATTCTATCCCTATCTCACTTGATGTCTCACCCTACTGACTGCTCCTTCCTTCTGGAATCATTCTTTCCATTTCCTACATCAGGGATCACTCCTTAATCTCCTCTTTGGGATCCTCTTTCTCTATCTGCCTATTCTCTTCCTATCAGACAACCTGTCATACTATCTCATTCAGTAATTAACTTCATCAAGTCCTGCAAGGTACTGCAAAGTACTCAACAACTTCTCACATTTAATCATCAATCCTGTTTCTTCAATTCACTCTATCCAGACCTTCAACTTAACAATCCAGCATTATATTCACTCTCTTAGAAACAAACTTGCCTCAGTAATTTCTCTTTCTCTGTCACATCTGCCTTGCAAAGTCCCAATTTCAGTGAGCCATGCTCTCTGCCTACTACATCCTTGTATTTTAGCAGCTGAACACTGTCTGAATAATCACAGTCGTGTTGGCAGGTTTCATTTTAAAACCAAGGTCATAAATTTCAAATGTGCCCTCTATGTTGCCTGAACATCCCACCTCTTACTTTAATGTTCACATTCCTACTATCCAAAACAACTATTTCACAGCTTTCTCTCCCTCTTCAAAGCTACAAACAAATCCAACATCTAAACTTTCACTCACAAATGATGTTTTTGCCTCACTCACTTGACAAAGCAGGTGCCCTATAGGGAAATGTCCCCGCCTCTCTGGGGGTAACTACTCCACTTGTGTTCAGTGTCCATCCCATCCCCTCCATCCTTCACAGGGGTCCCCTTCCTCCTGTTATTCCTTTTCTTTCTCATATCTCAAAATTCTCCCCATCTCTCTGATCATCTTCATCAGCCAACAGGTATGCCCTAGCTATTACCCACTTTTTTTTTTAATCCTTTTACCTCACATCTGCATTCCACCTGCCACCTCATTTCTGATCCACTTCACAACCATATCTCTTGTATAAATGGTCTATAGTCACCATTTTCACTTTTCATCTCTCATTTTTTTCCTCAACTCACTTTAATCTAGTTTCCATCTCCACCACCCACGCTACAGAAACTTTTGATAACATTTGTTTTTGCAAAAGATATCAATGACCTTCATGTCATCAAAGTCAGTGGTCTCTTCTCTGCTCTTAATTTATTTGACCTTCAGTAAGACTTGACACATCTGACTATTCCATCCATTTTAAACTCTGTTCTTCCCTGGGCTTCGAGAACATTGCACTCTCCTGGTTCTATTTCTATCTCACTGGCCTCTCCTCAATCTATTTTGTAGCCTCCTTTTCTTCTCACCCTAAGTGACCTCATTCAGTCCTATAGCTTTAAATACTGTGTATGTCCTGATGACTCCCAAGCTTACATTTCCACTAATATCCAGTTGCCTATCTGACATCACCATTTGGATGTCCAATAGGTACCTCAGAATCAACATGGTTAGATGCAAACTCATGATTCTTCCTGCAAAAGTCCACTCTCCCAACTCTCCCAGTTGCTTACATAAAAAAGTCTAAGATTGATTTCATTCTTTTTCTCACCACATGTTCAAATCATCCAAAAATCCTTCATACTCTACCTCCAAAAATGTATCCTGAATCTGTCTACTTCCATCCGTCACTAATATTACCATTCTGATCTGATCCAGCATTCCCATTTGGCCTAAAGCAATTGCTTCTGATGTATTTTACTTAGCTTTTATAACTCCCTGCCATCCATTCTCCAGTCACACCAGAGTAATCATTTTTTTAAAAAACTAAATCAAATTTCCAAAAATGGTCCCTTTACCTTCTATGATGCCCAAGGGGATTTTTCTTTTATATTTACTGTGGGAATATGATTGAGCTCTTTGAGGTAAATCTTGCATTTTACAGAGTGGCCCCTCTGATGGGATCCTCCCGGATTTTACAATGCTCAGACTTGCATGCACTGAGTCTCCAGCAATTCATCAACCAGCACTGGATCTCACAGCAGATTCTAATCATCAGTCTCTGCCCTGTAATAAACTTAAAAATCCTTGAAAAAGAGAGAGTGGCAAAGATGACAGAGTAGAAGAACTCTAAGCTTACCTCCTCTCACAAACACACCAAAAGAACAACAATCTGCAGAATAGCCATTGTTGAAAAAGTCTGAAATCTGCAAGAAAAGACATAAAGAAGGAACAAAACCACACTGAGGAAGGTAGGAGGGGCAGACTTGCAATAGAATCAAATCCCATACTCACTGGGTGGGTGACCCACAACCTGGAGAATAATTATATCACAGAGGTTCTCCCACAGGAGAGTGAGTTCAGAGCCCCACATGAGCGCCGCCCCTCGCTCCCCACCGCCGCAGTCTGGGGGTCAGGCACCATAAAGAGAAGCCACCAGAGCATTTGGCTTTGAAGACCAGTGGGGCTTAACTGCAGGAGTTCAACAGAATTGGGAGAAATAGATACTTCACTCTTAAAGAGTACACACAAAATTTCATGTGCACCAGGACTAAGGCAAAAGCGGCAATTTCATAGGTGCCTGAACCAGATCTACTTGCTGGTCTTGGGGGGTATCCTAGGGAGACAGGGCCGGGGGAGCAGCCTGTGGCTCACCTGGAGACATACACACTCGGGGCAGACATCCCTGGGATTATTCATCAGCATGAACTCTCCTAGAGGCTGGCATCTTGCACTGAGACCTGGCCTAATCCAATAGCCTATAGGATCCACCTCTGGGATGTCTCAGGCAAAACAGCTAACTGGTTGGTGAACACATACCCACCTGTCAGCAGAGAGGTTGCCTAAAGACTTCCTGAGCCCACAGCTGTCTCTAGACATGCCCCTAAACATGGCCTTACTCACCAGAGGGTCATGAAGCAGCTCTAACCACCAGTGGGCAAGAACCAGCTCCTTCCACCAAGAAGCCTGCACAAGCCTCTAGACCAGTCTCACCCACCAGGCAGCAGACACCATGAGCAAGAAAACTATGGTCCTGCAGCCTGCAGACTAAATCTGCAAATGCAGACCAGACACTAACATGGGAACCAGATGACCCCTGGCCCTTGGGTGATGAGAGGAGAATGCACTGAGTTTGCTCAGATTCATGTCCATTGCATTGGTAATGCCATCTAACCATCTCATGCTCTGCCACCTTCTTCTCTATTTGCCTTCAGTCTTTCCCAGCATCAGGGTCTTTTCCAGTAAGTCAGCTCTGCACATCACATGGCCAAAGTATTGGAGCTTCAGCTTCAGCATCAGTCCTTCCAATGAATATTCAGGGTTGACTTCCTTTAGGATTGACTGGTTTGATCTCCTTGCAGTCCAAGGGACTCTGAAGAGTCTTCTCCAGCAGCACAGTTTGAAAGCATCAGCTTATAAAGATGTTCAAATAATTTGGCATGAGAATGGATGCAAAGAGCAAGAAATTAGTACTTTTTAACAAAGAATTAGAAAATACAAAGAACAACCAAAGGAATTAAAGAATACAGTAACTGAAATGAAAAATACAGAAGAAGGAATCATCAGTAGACTAAATGAGACAGTGAACTGTAAGAAAGAGTAGTAGAAATCACTATCACTGAACAGAAAGGGGAAAAAAAAGAAAAGAAATGAATTTCCAAACTATATAAACAGCTCATACAACTTAATAACAATAACAAAAATCAACCCAGTCAAAAAATGGGCAGAAGACCTAAATATACATTTCTCCAAAGAAGACATATAGATGGCCAAGAGGCACATGAAAAGATGCTCAATATTGCTAAGTATTAGAGAAATGCACATCAAAACTACTCCTCACACTGGTCAGAATGGTCATCATTAAAAAGTTGACAATAAATTCTGGAGTTGGTGTGGAGAAATGGGAACCCTCCTACACTGTTGGTGGGAATGTAAACTAATGCAACCACTATGGAAAATAATATGCGGATTTCTTAAAAAACAACAGAGAAATACCATATGAACCAGCAATCCCACTTCTGGGTATATATCTGGAGAACACTCCAATTCAAAAAGATACATGCACCCCAGTGTTCATAGCAGTATTATTTATAATAGTGAATACATGGAAGCAAACTAAGTGTTAATAAAGAAGATGTGGGGTGTGTGTGTGTGTGTGTATAAAGGGATATTACTCAGCCATAAAATAGAATGAAATAATGTAATTTGAAACAACATGGATGGACCCAGAGCCTAGAGATTATCATACTAAGTGAAGTAAGTCAGAAAGAGAAAGACAAATATCGTACCACTTATATGTGAAATCTAAAAATATAAACATTTTTGCAAAACAGAAATAGACTCACAGACATAGAAAACAAAGTTATGGTTTCCAAAGTGGATAGTGGGATAGGGAGGGATGAGGAGCTTGGGATGGACATGTACACACTACTATATATAAAATAGATAACCAACAAGGACCTACTGTATAGCACAAGGAATTATATTCAATATCTTGTAATAATCTATTAATATAATGGAAAATAATCTAAAAAAGAATATATATATGTATAACTTTGCTGTGCATCAGAACTAACACAACACTGTAAATTAACTATACTTCAATTTTAAAACATGGTTAAAAATCAAATCATTCATTTCCCTACTTAAAATCAACCAGGAACTACCTGAGAGATTTAGAATAAAATCTAACTCCTTTTCCTACCTACTTTCCCAAGCAGTCCTGTGCAAAAAGTCATAGAGGGATTTCAGCCTCCACTCTTCAGAAAAAAAATTGGGGGAGAAGGCAAGGGAACTAACATATAAACACCCACTCCATATCTGCATTGGAGAAGACTGTTTTATTTGCAGGAAATTAAAAGCCTTTGGCAGTTCTTTACCAAGCATGGTTCAATTAGTCTGGCACCTCCAGGGTCTTCCCAGGGGGACTGATTTCCATATTTCCCTAATCTGAAGACCCTGCTTCAAGTGGGCTGGTTTCAGTGGGCCAGAGAAGGTGTTACAGTGAGCCAGAAAACTTCCTGCATCCGAGTTTGTTCTAATTCCACCATCTATCTCTTTACTTCATCCACTACTGTCTTTCTCACCAGCCAGTGAACAATCATGCATTATGGCGGTCAGAGGGCAGCACCGACTGAAAGAAACATAATGAAAACCTTGGCTTTCTGGTCCAGCTAGATATGCCACTAACTAGCTGTGTGACTCTGGGCAAGCCACATACCCTCTTGGAGCCTCAATGTATCTGCAACGGTCCGTGTTAACACTAAGATTCCACAATCAACTGCTAGCTTTCAAGCTGCAATTCTACTAGCACCAGATCAAAGAGAGGAAATGTAATAGTTATATAAGAAATAATAAAAAATCGTTGGGACTTTCCTCTTTTTCCTTGGAAAAAGTTCATGGTTTATTTAGTCTTTCTTTTGTGAGACAGGGCTTCCATTGTGGCTCAACTGGAAAGAATCTGCCTGCAATGCAGGAGACCTGGGTTCGATCCCTGGGTAGGGAAGATTCCCTGGAGAAGGGAAAGGCTACCCACTCCAATATTCTGGCCTGGAGAATTTCATGGACTGTATAGTCCATGAGGTTGCAAAGAGTTGGACGTGACTGAGCGACTCTCACTTTCACTTTCTTTTGTGAGACAGAGTAAGCTCCTGAACCAAACTGCCAATATCTACCCACTTACTAGCTTCCAATTTGCAACAGTTTGAAACTAATTTCTTTAAAGTGGTGGGTCCTGCTTGACTTTTCAAAGCAGAAGATTTTTCCTCATTATTTGCACTGTGAAAATGTTTTAAAAGAAATTAAATGAGGAACGATTAATTGATATTTAAATAAGTCCTTAATCAGCCAGATGGGAGCTCCAGGGATGTGTGGTCTCCAGTGGCCCAGATTTTGCTGCTCAGAGAAAGTACACTGTGCAAACCTGAGCTGCCCTCCCAGTGCCTAAGTAAGGCTTCACAGCTTTTCTGCCTCCATACCCCCTTTCCTCTCCTGTCTCCTGTCCACCTCTGTTGCTGGTGAATCTATGCTGAAACACTTCCTGTATAGGTTCAGACCCAAAGAGCT
Organism: Bubalus bubalis; assembly: GCF_019923935.1. Lineage (NCBI taxonomy): Eukaryota > Metazoa > Chordata > Mammalia > Artiodactyla > Bovidae > Bubalus > Bubalus bubalis. The sequence continues at coordinate 120,308,783 of NC_059181.1, read as the reverse complement.
AGCCCTTTTCCAATTCACGCACCTTAATGCTTTTTGTTTGTTTGTTTGTTTTCACATCTCTATGCCTTTGTCCTTTGCCTCTGATATCCAGGCTTAGTTCTCTTTCCATCCTCTCAAGTGTAGCTGGTATGGCTTCTCCTCTGGGGCCATAAGTCTTCCTCAAGCCCTCTGCCCTGACCCTTCTGAAAATGAGCAGCAGTGTCACAATAACTTTTTAATTCCCCATTAAGGCTGAGTCCTCCTTATCTCTGTATTGCACAAGGCAAAGTACAGTTGACCCTTGAACAACACGAGGGTGAATGGCACAGGCCCACTTACACATGAATTTTTCTTTTCACTAAACACATAGTACAGAACATGCTACAAGGGTGAATGGCACAGGCCCACTTACACATGAATTTTTCTTTTCACTAAACACATAGTACAGAACATGCTACATGACTGGTTGAACCTGCAGATGCAGAACCATGGATACAGCCGGCCAAGTATCAACTGCTGGGCAGCATTTCGACTCTAGCAGGGTCAGCATTCCTAAGCCCTGAGTTGTTCAAGGGTCATCAGAACTTAATCACTTGTCTATTGAATAAACAAAGCACAAGAATGGATCCTCAAAGCCTGGATTTGCACATGCAGGAAAGTTGTACTTCCTAGACTCTATGGCTAGAATGATGTCAAGGCCTTCCTCCTGTTTGTCACTGTTCATTGGCTGCTCTCTACAGGGAAGTCATTTGCCTCTGCCATAGATTGTGGTAATGCATTTGAACTGATGTTGAAAGACTTAGCAGATGTTTTCTACTTAACTGCAATCAAAGGAGGCAGGAACCAGGCTAATGTGGACTGTTGTCCTGGAAGGCTCCCTCGGTGGTCTGAATTGTATTATCTTGATGTCAGCAGCAATACTTTAACTTCTGTACAAAGCAAGATATTTATGAACAGTCAAGCTGGTTTTGTCACTCTAATGACCCTAATTGGAATTCGCCAGTAAAACAAGAAAAAATCTCCGTGAGCATTCGGCTTGAAAAGTGAAATGCAATTAAAAAGGGTTCATTTGTTAGTTGTCTACATTTCTCAACTTATCCCCAGGACATATTTAAAATCTATGAATTTTGACAGGAAAGACATTAGCTTTGATCTGTGGTCTTGATAGCAAAATGTTCACCATAGTTAAAATGTTGGCTCATTAAAACTTAATTCACCCTCAGCTCCTTCATTCCTTTCTAAACTCTTCAAATTTATGCAATTTCACCCAAGAGTGATGATGACTTAAGAAATATCCCATGGAATTAATTTTCAGGGGCATAACCTAGACAGTGTATTAAAAAGCAAGGTCATTACTTTCCCAGCAAAGGTCTGTCTAGTCAAACTATGGTTTTTCCAGTAGTCATGTATGGATATGAGAGTTGGACTATAAAGAAAGCTGAGTGCAGAAGAATTGATGCTTTTGAACTGTGGTTTTGGAGAAGACTCTTGAGAGTCCATTGGACTGCAAGGAGATCCAACCAGTCCATCCTAAAGGAAATCAGTCCCAAATATTCATTGGAAGGACTGATGGTGAAGCTGAAACTCCAATACTTAGGCCACCTGATGCGAAAAGCTGACTCATTTGAAAAGACCCTGATGCTGGGAAAGATTGAAGGTGGGACTAGAAGGGGACGACAAAGGATGAGATGGTTGGATGGCAACACCGATTCAATGGACATGAGTTTGAGCAGGCTCTGGGAGATGGTGAAGGACACGGAAGCCTGGCATGTTGCAGTCCATGGGGTCGCAAAGAGTCGGACACGACTGAGCAACTGAATAAAATAACAAGTTGAGTGAAGTTTCTAGTTTCTCACAATCACACCATCTTTCTCCTTCTAAAAGTTCAACCTTCTCTATAAGAGCATGTCTGCTGTGCACAGTAGGACATCTGGTGTAGATTCTGCCTTCTCATTAGTTGTAGCTAATAACAACAACAATAATCAATAATAATATAATTAACATGCATTGACACAAACGGTATTTCCTATAACTTTTACTATTACATTTTAACATCTCTGTAGGATAAGGGATATTAAACCCTACTGTGTGGATGAAGAAACTGAACATTAAGAGAATTTCAGTATCTTGCCCAAACTGGCAAGTGGTTAGTGGGGGTGGCAGAGACAGGAAACAGACCCATGTCTTTCTTTCCTCAAAACCAAGGCATTTGTTTCTCTCTGACAGGAGCCTCTGACCAAAATGGACTTATTTATCTCATTTCTGTTTTACAGGTGAGTAAACTGAGTCCTTGAGAAGGTCAATTAACTTGTTTAAGGTCTCATTACAAGAAAGTACTGCAGTAACCAAACTCAGTTCTGTCAGCTTCCCAAGTTCATGCTCTCTCTTATTCCTCCCTACGTCCATGCTGCACCTCAGTTGACCTGAGACTCATCACATGGGGTGTCAGGACAACCTGGGGCCTGGAGGACACTATGGGTGAGTGGCCATATTTAAAAAGGTCATTTCCCTATTCCTCATGGCTCATTTTGGCCCTGGGCAACCTGATTCTCTGTGGTTCAGAGCACTGTGGGGGGATGTTGAGATTCCTGTGGTAAGTTGAATGTTGATTCCCCCAAAAGATAGGTACACATCCTAATCCCTGAACCTGTGAATAATATCGTATTTAAAAAAAGAAGTCCTTACATCTGTGATTAAATTAAGGACCTTGAGATGAGATCATCTTCAATTATCTAGGTGGGGGAACCCTAAATCCAATTACAAATGTCCCTATAAAAGAAAGACAAGGGTAGAAAAGGAGGTGATAAGAAGATGGAGGCAGGGACTTCCCCAATGGTCCAGTGGCCAAGACTCCACGCCACCGATGCAGGGGGTTCAATCCCTGGTCAGAGAACTAGATCCCACGTGCCACAACTAAAGATCCTGCTCGTCTCAACAGAGATCAAAGATCCCGTGTGTCACACCTAAGATCTAGCACAGCCAAATAAATAAATAAATAACAAATATTAAAAAATTATGGAGGCAGACATTAAAGTGATGAAGTTACAAACCAAGGAACATCAATGGATGTCCAAAGTCACCCCAAATTAGAAGAGGCAAGGAGCAGATTCTTCCCTAACGCCTGTGGGCATAGTATGGCCTTGCCAAAACTTGACTTGGGACTTCCAGTCTCCAGAAATGTGAGAGAAGAAAGTTCTGTTAAGTCACCAAGTCTGCAGTCATGTGTGATGGCTGCCACGGGAAAGTAATGCACACCCTGAGTGTGGTTTGAGGTGCTTCCGTCTGGAGATACATACAAGGACAGCTCTGTCTACCTCTAGGACTGAGTATTTTGATCATGACAAACTCCCAACCAGGAAATTCAGGATGCTTAGAATGCAGGGTACAGGGCAAACTTCTCGGACTGGTGGATGGTGGTGATCAAAGTGGATGGCGACTGGGGCCTAGCAAAGGCACTGTGATTGGAAACACCTGCGTTAATATAAGCACCATGAAAATCTTGATAGGCATGCAAGCTAAGGATTCTTACAAACAAGAAATCAATACTGTACAAGATGCACTAACCAGAAACACGAGGGCATCAGTGAGGCTTCAATTAGGACAACCGGTCCTGCCTTTAAACTTCATCTGAAGCTGCACGATGTGGAGAAATGAGTACAGACTGTGCTCTAAAAACATTGGATTTGAGTTCTGGTCCTGTTCAAGGTAACAGAGTCATTGAGCTGACAGTGACTAGAAAGTTTCTCACTGAGATATTGTCAGGATTGAGTTAAATAGCACAAGTTTCTATGAAACACCAAACAAGGGCACATTGAATGGTGGTTGGTGTTCTCTTCAGTCATGAGACCTCAGCCTGCAGCACTGTCTCTGCCATTCTTTCCTTGAGCTGCTTCGAGAGTAAGAGGCAAGGGAGAGGAGGATGAATTGAGAGAGGAGCATTAGCATATATACACTATCATGTGTGAAATGCAGAGCTACGGGGAAGCTGCTATATAACACAGGGAGCCCAGCCTGGCACTCTGGGATGACCTAGAGGGCTGGGGTGGTGCGAGGGGAGGAAGGCCCAAGAGGGCATGGATATATGTATAATTTTGACTGATTCAATGTATGGCAGAAATCAGCATATGGTAAAGCAATTATCCTCCAATTAAATAAACAATTAATTTTTTTTAAAAAACAAGAGTAAGAAGCAAGATCTATCCTCATGTCCACTGCTCTAACCTAAATGTAAGATAATGGCTCAGAGCAAAAGCCTCCCTTCCATACTGAACCCAAGTCTCAAATGGTGAAATGCAATGGACATTTCCCCTGGACTTCAAGGAGATCCAACCAGTGAATCCTAAAGGAAATCAGTCCTGAATATTCATTGGAAGGACTGATGCTGAAGCTGAAGCTCCAATACTTTGGCCACCTGATGTGAAGAACTGACTCATTGGAAAAGACCCTGATGATGGGAAAGATTGAAGGTGGGAGAAGGCTACGACAGAGGATGAGATGGTTGGATGGCATCATCGACTCAATGGACATGAGCAAACTCTGGGAGATAGTGAAGGACAGGGAACCCTGGCGTGCTGCAGTCCATGGGGTTGCAGAGAGATGGACATGACTTAGCAACTGAACAACAACAACAAATGGATGGACATCACAGCTCTGAAAGAGCAGATGGTTCCTCACTTTATCTGCTTTTTGTTTCTCAGATCTTGTAGCTGAATTCCCTGGGTGAGCTAGGTGACTGTTCCCAACCATTATGTATTGGTAACGTAGATTAAAATTTTGGTCACATTTATTAAATGAACGATTCACAGAGTTTACATTTTTAAAAATGAAATCAACAATACAATACAAGCTACCACCGCAGCTACCGGGCTAGATTCGGTCATGACATTTTGTGCTGGCAGTCACTTGAGTGGCTGGGAAGAGTGGATGATGCAAAGGACATGGCATTAGGAATAATTACTTTCTATGAAGTCAAACTTTATTTCCATTGTGACATCAAATGACTGAATTCATTTTCATCTGTTATGCTCAGCTCTCGGGCCTTACCTGGAGTCTTGTGTGTCAGATTCTTTTAGAGGTGTTAGCAGTGAGATCTGTCAGCATGACAAGTGGTCTCTTTTATTCCTACTGTTCAGTGTTCCTCGTTCTGGGATTCTGACAACTGAGAAAACTCCTGTAACTTCTTAATTAATCATGGGAAGCCTCAGAGGTGAAGAAACTGACCTGTTGCTCAAAAGGCAATAATTTTGTTTTAAGAAGAGCACAGCCTGAAGTAAGCAAAATTTCTCCATTCTACCAAGTCACAACTTAACTCTGTGGTAGTGGATCAGTCATTTAAAGAAGAAAAAACCAGAATGATAAATAATTCCAGCCATGCATGTGTTTGTCCTCAACTGAAGAGGTATTCTGACATTTTCTGCTGGGCTTGATATCTTAGAGTTTCTTTGCAGAAGTGCACGGGAAATGAAAGTCAGACAATCCAAGTGCGGTTTTCTTCATTCTATTGGGAATTCTCTTTACAACTACAAACACAGGGTGTAGGAAGGATCAAGTTATTCCCTTAAGAAGCTAAAATGTAGGTGGAATGGAGCCAAATTAATTAACTCCTACATAGGTTTAAGTTATTTATAAATGTGAGAAATAAGCACAGCCTCGATTTCCAAGTGCCTGTAGCTAGCACCCTTTATGAACCACTAAAAACGCCCTAATCGTCATTTTTACACTGGAGGAATTTTGGTTTAGCCAAGTCAGTTCTGCCTTCCCCACTTATTTTTCACACAATAGGATCTGGCAAAGATGCCGGAGTCCTAAAATAAATACAATGAATCTAGGCTGGTTTGTACCATGAGTTATTTCTGTCAGTAACTGACAGACCCACTCTGAATCATCAAGATCCATCCAAACTGAATGGCTGTCAAGGGGTCTTGGCAGATAACACATGAATGGCAGGTTTTGAGCAGGTAAAGCCTCAGAAACACAAACACTCTGTTGTAAGACACGTTACACATGTTTTGACTTATGTTTGGGAATATACAACCTGCATTGTAAAGACACACAGGGAATGATTCTTTTCATAGACATGGCACACATAAGGGTCCTATTCCAATCAAATTCAGAAAGCCTTTGTAGAGGCGAAAAGACTTATAGAACCAGACTAGACCAGACGAATTGGAGAAGTGGACCATAAGTAATAAATGTAATTTACTGTCCAAATCAGAACATTTTTGAAGATGAAATGAGGAGCTATTACTGCGTGAAGACCTAGCTCTAAGGCATGGGAAGGGCACTGCTAATATTATAACTGATACTGGCAACAGAGACAGAACATCTTGCATGATGCCTGGCACCTAGAAAAGTTCAATAAAGGTTTGCTGAATGAATAAATTAAGGAAGTAAAATCGGATCACTTGACTTCTCCAAAGTCTTTTAGTTACAGATCCACTGAAGTTCTTATATCATTATTAAGGACTTGGTGGTGGCCATGGCTTTGATTCGCTTTTGTTATAATAAAACAAGAGAATGGGAGATGCAAGCACCAAACCCAGTGGCTTTGTGTCAGCTTACACCCTCTTGGATCTTTTGAAGAATACAACATTGTTGGCCACCACTCTCTTCCCTTGGTTTCCGTGACACTGTGCTGTCCTGGTGCTCATCTTACTTTTCTGACCATTGTTCCCTGTACTCCTTTACTAGCTTCTCTTTTGTCTTTTTTTTTCCTCTGCCCTACAACCAGGTATTCACAGGGGAGCCATCTCTGACTCTTTGCCCTCTCTTTTTACCTATGTTCCCTAGTGGTCTCATCTACTCTGTGTTCTCCTCACACAATTCTGCAATTTTGGCCTGTATCCAAAGCATCAATTCTGCAATGCAAGGTTGCACCTGCACCTAAGAGTCATCTTTTTGAAACAGAACTCAACATCTTAAATCAACTCTTCCTTCTGCTGTCTTTCTGTGAAAGGTCCCATTTGTCAAGGGACCAAGGCTTGAAGCCTTAAGCTCATCACTTTTTCTTCCCTTTCTCTGAGCCATACAACCAGGACAGCACCAGTTTCTCCTGGACCTGTTTACCAACTTACTCCTACATTTGCTCAACTCTAAATGCAATTACCTTCCTTTAGGTCTACCCTCTATTTCTTGCTACAGTGTATCTACCTCCTAATTAGCATTTCTGCCTTCATTGCAAGCTTCCCAATCCAAATCACTAGGGTTTGAAGTTTCTTCTATTTAGATGTCAAGGCATGACATATCTTAGCTGCATAACTGCAACTGCTGAAAGCAAGAGGGGTGGTTCAGAGGCAATCCAAGCACTAGAGAAAGTGAACACAAATCTCCATAAACCCTTCAAAGAGTTGAAAGGGCAGGTAGGAGACAGAGGATTGGAAGAAATATTGAAATAGAAACTTAATATTAGAGTGTGTGCTAAGTTAATTCAGTCATGCCTGACTCTTTGCGACCCTATGGATCAGAGCCTGGCTGTCAGGTTCCTCTGTCCATGGGATTCTCCAGGAAAGAATACTGGAGTGGGTTGCCATGCCTTCCTCCAGGGGATCTTCCCCACCTAGGGATTTAACCCTCATCTCTTACATCTCCTGCACTGGCAAGCAGGCTTTTTGCTACTAGCACCACCTGGGAAAGGTTAACAAACATGTCATACTACCTAAAGTTATCATGAATCATTTTAGAGTAAAAAGAAAGACTCATAATAATTACTTGTTGATACCAATGAAATGGAAAGGCAGATATTTCAAGTATGAGCAAAATTAATGTTAGATGTCAAGCTGATGCGGGTTTCTGTATATAAAAACGAATTAGTATACGTATAGTTTCCTATACATTTAAGTTTAAATAAACACACTTGGATGTGGATAACAAAAACCATATATGGTGACTCTGGGGAAATAAATATACAAAGTAATATCAGATGCCAAGTTATTTTCAGATCTTGCTGTCTCAGGAAACCTCTTTACTTCCTGTCCTTAAAATCTTTCGAAATTCTTCACTATATTTTCAGATACTTGATACATTCCATGTGAAATAAAGTGAATTGATATAACGGCATAAAATATGTGATAAACATAAGCACACACATACACTGAGGAAGAAATTTAAATATTAAAATGTCTTATGCTTTTCGGCTAATTGAATGGCTGGATGCATTTTTTAAAATGCATTATTTGACTGGATTTGTGATCCAGCAATCTAAAGTAGGGGCATAGGGGTGGAGGAATCTGTTAGGGGCAAGAATCTAATTAGTCCTCTGTTCAATGGTTGGAATGAAAAACAAATTAAAATTTCATGATTCAGAAATGTGTAGAGTCAAGTTTAATTCTGCAAGTGTTAGGGCCTAAGCACTGCTAATCCTCCAGGGAAAGGGGAATGTGGGGGCACTATTACAAATCTGGGCTGGTTGATGATCAGAATAAAAAAGTCTGTGAACTTTGCCCATTTCTGTGACTCCCAGATGAAGCACAGTGCTTCGCACATAGTGGGTACTCAATAAACAGCTATTAATGAGTAAATAGAAAAAAAGATAATGAAAAAAGATCCTTAAATAACAATATTTTCCTCCAAATACTCTATTAATTATTTCATTCCATGGTGAATATTGGATCTCTACTTCTCCTGCTCATCTTACTATAGTCATTGTTGTGACTATTGAGGGTTTATTCTCCCCTTAACACTCACATTTTTCTTGCTAGATGACCTACCCAATCATTAAAATTAACATGTTATTCGGTTGACCAGAAGTAAGAAAACAATTCTTAAGAAGATTGCACAGCTGAACAAAGGAATATAGTTAACTTAAGAGTGGAAAATCCCATGGACAGAGAAGCCCGGAGGGCTACAGTCGCAAAGGGTTGGATACGACTGAAGTGACTTGGCACATTTAGAATAGCGAACTTCAAACTTTATGTGAATGAAACCATAGATAAACCTCTTAGAAATGTAATCACGGAGCTGGCAGCTGGTATGGGGAGGGGGCCTTTAGTCTCATCCTGAATACATCTGCCTGCTAACTTCATTCTCTCTCTCCTAATATTCCGGAGTTCAGAATCCTAGGATTCTGAAAGGCAGAGTTTGAAAACTAGTGCCCTAGGACATGCCTGCAGCAAGAGTAGAGAAGGGAAGCCGAGTTCAAACTGAGGGGGAGGATATGTGGCGGGAATTTGGAGCTGGACAACAATAGATTGACTTGAAAGAATGTATCACAAGATGAAATGAGCATGAGCTATGATCAGATTATGGCGGCTTCCTGGAATAGCATAGCTATTGGGGGCAGCTGCCTTAGCAAAAACACACCACCTGCTGTCTATATTCAGAGTGCACAGGGCCGGCCCTGTCAACACATCTAAGTGTGGAAAGTGCTTTCCTCCCCATGTGCTATCCCATTTCCACACCTGTACTTCCTTCCAAAGCTTTTCTACCTGGGAAACCGAGTTGATACTACTCTGTGGAAATTACTCTGCGTCCTGGTCCAAGCAGAGAGTGTAATCCCCGGGGGAGGTGGTTGTCTCTGGTGCTCAAGACAGGCCACGAAGGGAACAGAGAACTGAGAGTCTCTGGAAGTCATGTGCCCTGCTGCACTCCACTGTCCACATCCCTTAACCAGGAGCAAAGACTTTGGCAAAACTGGGGCATTTCCACCCCAAAGCCAAATGGAGCACAGCACCCAGGGTACTCTGAGGAAATGTCAAAGTCATCAAATCAAGCCACGTCAAAGCATACCCTCACAAAGAATGAAGGCCACACTATATTTTAGAAGACCTTTGAATGTTTACAACCTTTCTCTCTCCCTGGGCATAGCATTTAGGGCCCAGAGCAAACGCCAATGCCTGCGGGAAGCCTTCGCCCACTGCAGTCTTCAAAGATCTGATCTCTTGTTTCTCAGGCCTTCTTTTGCACTGACCATTTCTATCACATTTCATTCCAATTGTGTACTTTTGCTTAATAAGTTATTCTAAGATGATTTTCTGCCTCCCAAACCAGACTAGAGGGTCCTTTAGGACAGACACTATATAATATATAATAATCACTTAGCTCTAGGCCCGACTTCTAGAAATCAACCACCTAGCCAAGAGCTGTGAGCAATCAATAGCTTTGGTACTGACTTGTTTCTTTATCACCACATTCATAAAGCCATCGGCACACTGACTGTCTTCACTTCCATGTTTAGCGGACATCTCAAAACTGACATGATCATAGAAGGACACAAAATTTCTAACCCCACCACGACTCCATCCTGATTTTTCCCCAGTATTCCCTATCTCGATAGATAGCAGCACCACTCAGTTGTTGAGCTCCCAAACTTAAAATTAATCCTTTATTCTTGTCTCTCCATCATCTTCTATATTCAATCCATCAGTAAATCTCACTCATTAGGTAGAACTATAAAATCTATTTCAAATTCAACCACTTTCATCATCTCCAGGATAAATCTAGAGTCTACACCAAACCACCATCATCTCCTGGCTATACTGTGCTCACATCCTCCTAACTGAGCTCTCAGCTTCTGCTGTTGTGCCATTCGGAGTTGAAGAAATGAACAGATATTCCTTGTTTTTTGATAGGATGACTTGATAGTATAAAGATGTCACTTAATTTATAAGTCTAACTTACAGTGTTAAATTATAAATTTAACATAATCTTACTTAAAATGGCAAGTTTTTAAATAGTTAGATGAACTGTCACTGACCCTCACATGGAAAAATTAACAAGTCATGGAAATACAAAACTGAAAAACTATGAGCAGGTACCAGTCCTACCAGAAATTAAAACATACTACAAAGCCTCTATAACTGAACAGGTGTGGTGAAAGTGAAAGTGAAGTCTCTCAGTCGTGTCCGACTCTTTGCAACCCCATGGACTGTAGCCTACCAGGCTCCTCAGTCCATGGAATTTTCCAGGCAAGAGTACTGGAGTGGGTTGCCATTCCCTTCTCCAGGGTTACTAGCACATTATTTAGAGATCAGGGGGAAAAAATAGAAAGTTTAGAAATAAGTTCAAGTAAACATGGAATTTTAGTATATGAGAAAGATCATATCTTGAATAAGTAGAGAAAGATAAACTTTTTTGATAGATGGCACAGGGAAAAAAGTTAACCAATGGGAAAAAGGTTAACCAATTGGAAAAAGAAAATTAGATCCACACATCACACAATACCTAAGAACAAATTCTAAATGGATCAGGGATCTAATGTAAAGTGAAACCATACAAGCACTAGAAGAAAATATGGGTGAATTCCTCTTTAATCTGGATGTAGTAATAGATTTTTTAACTAGAAATCCAAATCCAGATACAGTAAAACACATGACTTTGAAATCTCACCATATAATAATAACTTTTTAAATGAATGCACATCAATAAATACCATAAACAGAACAAAAAGGTAACTGACAAACCAGGAGAAATATCTGTAACATGTATGACACATAAACGTCTAATATCTCTAATGCATAAATACTTCTTAAAATTTAAAGGAAAATAAAACATAAATCCCAGATAGAGAAATGGCCAAAAATATGAATAACTCACACCAAACTAGATATAAAAATGGTCTTTAAGCTTATCACAAAAAATCACCCTCACTCATAATAAATGATATGTTAATTAAAATTACATTAACAATCCATTTCTCACCTATCAGAATGGCAAAAATGAAAGACTATAGCACTCTTTGAAAGTGTGGCTGTGGAGAAACAGGCACTCTCATATACTGTTGGCGCGAATGTAAACTGTTTCAGTTCTTGGGAAGGGAATTTGGCACTATTTAACCAAATTATATATGTACTTACCTTTTGACTCAGCAATCCCACTTACCATGATTTACTCTGAACATCTATCTTTAATAATATGAAAATATGTATGTACAAGATTGTTTATCACAGCACTACAATGGCAAAAATAGGAAAACAGTGATATACTATAGACTTCCGTTCTTGTGATTTCTCTTTAAGTCCAAAATCATGTCAAAAGTAAGAGAAAAGATTCTTTTTCCTCTAAAGAAGCCTTCACAAATTTATCAGAAGAATTTTCAGACCTCCTTTTTCATAGTATCCCTCTCACATTGCATTTTCAAAATAGAGAATCAAGGCTTTAAATGTGTAAGTGAACAGAATATTTAACAAATCATTAATCACACTGCTGTAGTTCTCCCCAGACTGACAATAAATTTTGTAAAAAGTCAGTCAATCAGTCAACACCATTCATCTTGAGAATTCCTACTGCGTGGAGAGTACTCCAGGAGGTCCTATGTCACATTACTGTAGAAGTGATGGAGGTCATTCTGCTTATTCTTCCATGTCTCCCTAAAGCTGGTCATTGAGTACATTTCAGTCTGGTTACTAGGACACAGGCCAGGGTGGTTAGAGAATGACTGCAAACGCTGGATTTTCTTTCTTACCTATGGAAAGGAAGATAGTCCGCTGGTCCTTATTCCCTTATTTACCTACAGTTCAATGTCCTCAGCAAGGCTCCATAGAGATTCTGAACTTGCTTCATTTGAAATTCAAAGAGCAACCTGAAGAGAAGTGGTTCTTAATCCTCTTTATTTTTTTTTTTTAATTTTATTTTATTTTTAAACTTTACATAACTGTATTAGATTTGCCAAATATCAAAATGAATCCGCCACAGGTATACATGTGTTCCCCATCCTTAATCCCCTTTAGAATCCATAGGCCACCTATGGATTTCTCTCTTCTACATACATTGGCAGGCTGAATTTTATAAGATTTTGCCACTTCTGTGTAGGGAGCAGGTATATTTTCCTCCCTAAAGAAATGTCTGGGTATAAGAGATATTGTAGAGGAACTATGTAGAGGACTGGATGGGAAATTAGGACAGTTAGAACCACAAAGGTTTCTTCCCACTCAAAGATGGCATGATTATGTGGTTTAATTCCTTTGAAAATTTTCTGATCCTTCAAGATGTAATTATATGTGTTGCCTTTGTGCCTCCTCCCGTTTTGTACTTAGGCCACTGGATTAAAATTAAAGATGTACATGTTTGTCTACAAGGAGCTTTGGCAAACTTCTGCTGGAAAGAATCAAATAGGTTTTGTGGGCTACACAGCCTCGGTGGCAACTATTCAATTCGGCTATAGTAGTGCAAAAGTAGCCAGAGACAACATGAAAATGAGGGGCGTTGGCTCTATTCGAATAAAATTTTATTTACAAAAAGAGATGATGGATGGGATTTGATCTGAGGGCCATAATTTGCTGACCCTGGTGTATGACATTTAAGACAGAGGCCATATCCTAAATCCTGACATCCCCAGTTCTAGTACAATAGCTGGAAACTTCTAAGGTAACCAATAACCAGTAGTTGAATGAGTTTATGGTTGACACAGGGTGAGATTGTCTGGTTATGCTTAGAAATGTCAAAGTACCTGTTTCTCATAGAGTGTGAAGTACAGAGAGAACCTCAATTATAATTGTAATCCAATCATTACTATAATGTTTGAATAACATCTACAACATTCCTAACAGGTCGTTGTCAATTTCCACTTAAATATGGAAATTATTGCTCTGTGACAACCTAGAAGGGTGGGATGGGATTGGCAGTGGAAGGGAGGTTCAAGACAGAGGGGACAGCAGGGCTTCCCTGGTGGCTCAGATGGCAAAGAACCCGCCTGCAATGCAGGAGACCAGGGTTCAATCGCTGGGTCAGGAAGATCCCCTGGAGAAGGGAATGGCAACCCACCCCAGTATTCTTGCCTGGAGAATCCCATGGACAGAGGAGCCTGGTGGGCTACAGTCCATGGGGTCACAAAGAGCTGGACACGACTGAGCGACTAACACTTTTACTTTCATGTTAGATTCACACTGTTGTGTAGCAGAAACCAACACAACATTGTAAAGCAATGATCCTCCAATTAAAACTTTAAAAAATGGAAATTCCCCATGTCTTAGGGTATTCCAGTTCATTTTAGGAAGGTAATGTCCAGTTGAAACAATTTCTTCTATTGAACCAAAATCTGTCTCCTTGAATAGGTCCTGGCACCTCCTAATCACTCAAAATCATAAACTATAGGCCAGAAAGGACCTTAGATTTCACCTAGCCCAAGTTCTTCAGATTATAGATAAGGAATTCAGGCTAAGGGAGATCTAGAGAGTTCCTCACAGTAGCCCAGACTGTCAGCAGCAGAACTCTGAAAGAGCCAATTTCATGTGTGCTGGTATCCCTGGCTAGATTTACCACAGATTTGGTATAAAAAAAAATCATCTTGGGGTACTTTTGGAGTGTGTGCTCAGTCGTTCAGTTGTGATGGACTCTTTGTGACCCCTTAGACAGTAGCCAGTCAGGCTCTTCTGTCCAAGGGATTCTCCAGGCTAGAACATCGGACAGGGTTGCCATCTTCTTCTCCAGGGGATCTTCCCAACCCAGGGATCGAACCTGCATCTCCTGAATATTAAAATGGACCAGGAATATAGATAAGGTCATGTGGGCAAGTTGTTTAACCTCTCTGGGTTAAATTAGGTGACTTCTTGAGTCCCTTTACGCTCTAGGATTCATCCTCTATGCCAGTCCAGGTTCGATGCACGATACTGGATGCTTGGGGCTGGTGCACTGGGACGACCCAGAGGGATGGAATGGGGAGGGAGGAGGGAGGAGGGTTGAGGATGGGGAACACATGTATACCTGTGGCGGATTCATTTTGATATTTGGCAAAACTAATACAGTTATGTAAAGTTTAAAAATAAAATAAAATTAAAAAAAAAAGGCAGAATATTGCAAAGCACAGTATAGGAATGTTGTTACAAAAAGCCTAATATTGTTCATGCCAGAAAATATCACAGTTTCTGTAAGTGGTTCAGACCACGGGCACCAGAGACTTGGGTTCAACTCCCAGATCTGCCATTTACTTGTTATGTGACCTGAGTGCAGGGCATTTAGTCTTTTCGAGGTACAGTATTCTTATCTGTAAGTTAAGAATAAAAGCACCTACCTCACGGGGTTATGAGGATAAGAAATGAGTTATATAAACAAGAAATATAGATGATATTGTGAAACAAAATTCATATTATATGGCAAGGCAAGAAAAAAATTAAACTTAAAAATTCTTCCGTGGTCTTTGGTCTCCCCTCTACCCCTACCATGCATTGTGTATCTGAATTATGCATCAAGCAAACCTCCCCCATTGGGAGTTATACCTGTTCAACCATAAAGAGCAACAGTCTCCTAGCAGCAACAAGACAACTCCTTATAGATAATATTCCTTCTTGATCTTGTAAGGGGCCGCATGATTCACCATGATGGTGCTTAGATATGGAGTATGTAAACTGTAAATAATACATCATTTATTGTACAGCCCTCTGTCTGAAAAAAACTTCTGTGACTGTGCCTTGACTTCTAACCTGCAGGACAGTTCTCAGAGCTTTCTGAGATGCTCTTCCCAGGTTATAATCCTCAAATTTAGCTCCAATAAAATTTTCCATTCCTTTCTTAGGTCGACTGATTAATTTTTCATTGACAGTATACAGTTGAGCTCAATAAGTGAAATCTCTCATTAATGTAAGAATTCTGAAAAAGCAAGCTAGAAAATGCAACTATAAGACTAGGTGTGAGGGTTGGTGTGGATCATGAATGTCTCTAGTCATTCTCAAGTGGAAAGTCATCCTAGAAACGGAATGCTGGCCCCTCCATCTTTGTCCTCATGTCATAAAGCCTCCAGAACATTCAACAAGATGTCTAGTTCTTCATTCATAGAGCTCAAATGGGAAACTGTCTCCAACGTTGGCTTTCAGAATTCTAGTTTTACAATGCAATATGAGAAGTGATGAACATGTGGGTTTTTTTTTGTGTTACTACAGAATTATGAAAGTGTTATCGATGACCAACAATTTCATCCCCCAAACGGGAAACTTATTAATAATGGAGGCTGACTCTAAGTAATGTGTAAACTTGTGCATATTCTGCTCAGTTCTTGATTGTCTACAAAGAAAAATAGCTTCTTTTGTTAAAAAAAAATCTATCTCATGTTAAGAATATTCATTACAAAACTGCATATTATATTCACACACATTTCAAGTAATAACTTGAAGGTGGAATAATATAATTTACACTAAAGACTCAGAAAAGAACACTAACAAGTCAGGTGAAGTGTCTTATCCAAAGTAGTCAATTAGGCCAAAGATCAAGCCAAGGCTTGAATTCACAGCTTCTGCCAGTTCTCTGTGTTGGAGGCACTCAACTTATAAGGATTAATCACTTTGTGTCCTTGGGAAACAAGTTAAATCAAATAGAAATTGAAGTATGAATGGTAGGTGGTACATCATATTTTTAAAAAAAGAATGAAGGAGGTAAAAGAAAAATTGCCTTATTCAAGCAAACAGTTATAAAGTGACAATTGGGTAGATACTGTAAAGAATTCTAAACAGGTAGCAGAAAGGATTTTCTATCCTCAAAAATCTTCTCAATTTCAGACAAAAACATCAACTTTCATTCAACTCATTAATTCAATTTCATTCAATTCATTTACTGTTCAATCACAGAAACATTTACAGAGGACTTGCCATGTGTCTGGTGCTGTCCTAGGACAAGGAAGATGACGAACACAGAACCCCCAAGCTATAGGACAGAGGTAGGGAAAGTTTTCCTGCAAAACACCAGATAATAAATATTTTAGCCTTTGTGGGTCATTCATTCTTTACTGCAACAAACAATTGCAATAAACTAAGTAAAGTAGAGAGCTGAAGAAACACTATCACTGGAGCAGGAAGACAGCAATGGACAATGCATAAATGAACGAGCACAGTTGTGTTCAAAACTGAAAACTGCTTTAAACCAGTGGGTCTTAACAGGGATGTTCCACCCCCCCCCCCCACAAAGTCACCTCTTACATCAGGGGCACAACTGGGGAAAGGGGTGGCCTATTACCTGCATGCCAAGGGCAAGAGATGAAGGACTCTGCTAAACATTGTTCGTTATTCAACTTCTAAGTTGTGTCCAACTCTTTGGAACCCCCATGGACTGCAGCATGCCAAGCTTCCCTGTCCTTCACCATCTCCTAGAGCTGCTCAAACTCAGTCCTGAATATTCATCGGAAGGACTGACTCTGAAGCTGAAACTCCAATAATTTGGCCACCTGATGCGATGAACTGATTCATTTGAAAAGACCCTGATGCTGGGAAAGATTGAAGGTGGGAGGAGAAGGGGACAACAGAAGATGAGATGATTGGAGGGCATCACCGACTTGATGGACATGAGTAAGCTCTGGGAGCTGGTGATGGACAGGGAAGCCTGGTGTGCTGCAGTTCATGGGATCACAAAGAGTCAGACAGGACTGAGTGACTGAACTGAACTGAAGGTAAAAAAGTAAAAAACGGCAAGAAAAAAGTGGTCAATGGCTAACCTAGATATCCTAATCACTTTGTTCAAGACAGACATGTAGACAGCATTGAAATGATTCAAACAAAGATCAAAGAAGACAGACATATTTGGATAAACTGACTTTTTAGGTCACTTCTAAACCTGAGGTTGCCAAGAAGAAAAGAATAAAGAAAACTCACTTGTGGAAGAAAGAGTCTGATCTCTTCATAGGAAAAGCAAAGGTCTTTAGCATATCTGTAGCCAATGCCCAAGATACAAACAAACTACTAGCTGTCACAAGATTGTGAATTTCTAAAGTAAGTAACAATCCAGTCCCTTGGCCAAGGGAGCTCTGACTGCTTCCTCCTTCCTCAATCAATGTCTTGCCTACCAGCACCCAAGTCCTGACCCTCGCAATGGGATTGACCCTGAGCCAATCAGATTCTCTTCTTGTCTGAAACACTTGCTAAGTGCTGAAGGCAAACTTTGCATCCTAGAAGGAGGAAGTTGATGATAATTACTGACTTTGCTAAGTGGCCTCATACACACTGAACAGGGAAGATGGCAGCTTTGTCTTTCAAATGCATGAGAAATCACTAAAATCATTCATGCCCTCGGGAAGGTGAGAGAAGAGTAGCTGAGAAGGGATTCTGCTTACAAGAGCCAATTATTTTTTAAGAGGCTACCTCCCCCTTTTAATCAAGAAGTTAAAAGGTTTGACTTTATAGCATCGATGGGAACAGAAAGGATGGAACCGAATATTGTATTAATTTTCTATCTTTAGAATGCTTAAGAAAGGAGCATTGCTATTTAATACCTTCGAAAGTACAAAAAGAACAATCTCCAATAATGTGATAAAAATAAATTGGTTGAAGTGACCAACTGGTGGGCAGTGTCATGAGGCCATAGTAGCCTGTACTAAGTACCCAGGCATTGGATATACCAAGCTTAACTTACCCTAGTCCATGAAGAGTTCCAAGTGGGGCAGGATGGAAAAGGAGGTCAATAATGAACATACCATGTGGGACAGTACATGTAAAACTATGGGATGACCAACTCTGCCCATACTATGAGAATGATGAAAACATTACTGATCAAAGTGCACCATTCTAGGACTTGGGGAGAAAAGCGAAAGGCAGAGAAAGTAGAATGAACAACATGAACAGAATCATGAGGAATGAAAGTTCTCAGCATGACTGGGGAATGGGAAGTAGGCCAGCAGGCCTGGAACAAGGGTGGGGGATGCTGAAAGGAAATGAAACTGGGAAAGAGTTAGGATACATTTGAAATATATTAAACACTGTTACAAAGGATGGGACAGGAGATTACAGAATCCAAACTTATATTTAGAGAAATAAAGGGCACCTGGAACAACAGACTGGTTCCAAATAGGAAAAGGAGTTTGTCAAGGCTGTATAATGTCACCCTGTTTATTTAACTTATATGCAGAGTACATCATGAGAAACGCTGGGCTGGAAGAAACACAAGCTGGAATCAAGATTGCCGGGAGAAATATCAATAATCTCAGATATGCAGATGACACCACCCTTATGGCAGAAAGTGAAGAGGAACTAAAAAGCCTCTTGATGAAAGTGAAAGTGGAGAGTGAAAAAGTTGGCTTAAAGCTCAACATTCAGAAAACGAAGATCATGGCATCTGGTCCCATCACTTCATGGGAAATAGGTGGGGAAACAGTGGAAACAGTGTCAGACTTTATTTTGGGGGGCTCCAAAATCACTGCAGATGGTGATTGCAGCCATGAAATTAAAAGACACTTACTCCTTGGAAGGAAAGTTATGACCAACCTAGATAGCATATTCAAGAGCAGAGACATTACTTTGCCAAGAAAGGTTCGTCTAGTCAAGGCTATGGTTTTTCCTGTGGTCACATTTGGATGTGAGAGTTGGACTGTGAAGAAGGCTGAGCGCCGAAGTATTGATGCTTTTGAACTGTGGTGTTGGAGAAGACTCTTGAGAGTCCCTTGAACTGCAAGGAGATCCAAACAGTCCATTCTGAAGGAGATCAGCCCTGGGATTTCTTTGGAAGGAATGATGCTAAAGCTGAAACTCCAGTACTTTGGCCACCTCATGTGAAGAGTTGACTCATTGGAAAAGACTCTGATGCTGGGAGGGATTGGGGGCAGGAGGATAAGGGGACGACAGAGGATGAGATGGCTGGATGGCATCACTGACTCCATGGACGTGAGTCTCAGTGAACTCCGGGAGTTGGTGATGGACAGGGAGGCCTGGTGTGCTGCGATTCATGGGGTCGCAAAGAGTCGGACACGACTGAGTGACTGATCTGATCTGATCTGATCTGAAGACATTTCAGTTCAGTTCCCCATATGATTATTTCTACTACTACTATAAGTACAATAAACAATATCATGACTACAAAGGTCACCGTTTTTGAGCACTGAATTCTAGATTTGCTTACAAGTTTGAAGGTGCAGAGGAGGGAAGCTAAGGGGATTCACCTAGAGTTTCTTCTGCAGTGTTCAGAGTTCCTCTGCTAAGTAGGTGAGATGGTTAATTTTATGTGTCAATTTGACTGGGCTAAGGGATTCTCAGATTGCTGGTAAAACCTGATTCCTAAGTGCATCTGTAAGAGTGTTTCTGGAAGACATTAGCTTGTGAATCAACAAACTGAGTAAAGAAGATTGCCCTCCCCAATGTCCATGGGCATCATCCAATCCATCAAGGGCCCGAATAGAGAAAACAGGCCAAGGAAGGGCAAGTTTGCTCTCAGATGCTGGGACATGAGTCTTCTCCGGCCCTCCTATGCTGGCGCATGGTTCTCGAGCCTTTAAGTCTAACAGGGACCTACAGCACCCCCCATGCACACTGATTTTGGGCCTTTGCACCCAGATTGAGACTTCTACCATTGGTTCCCCTGGTTCTTAGGCATTCAAGTGTGGTCTGAATTACACAATGAGCTTGCCTGGTTCTGCAACCTGTAAATAGATGGCAGATTATGAGTCCTGGCTTTCATATCACACAAGCCAATTCTTATTATCTGTGTGTGTGTGTGTGTGTGTGTGTGTGTGTGTGTGTATGTGTGTGTTTCTCTGGAGGGTGATACAGTAGACTTCAGATGGGGCAGTGGCCTGAGACCTGTGGCATGTTAAGGACATCCGCTGTGGGAGATGAAAATGGGAGACAATATGATACGTAACTGACCCAATGATGTCACTGCCAAGGCTGTGTATCCTGGATGCTCTTTTTCTACTCACTTTCCAGTGTAAAGAATTAATAGGTGAAATTCTTCTCTTATTATGTCCCAGAGTATAAATAATCCAAAAAAATTTAAAAATGACCAGTGATGCTACTTTTTTGTAAAAACTGACTTTATGAGGGTCAAAATTTAACAGATAATAGAAGACACATAATAAAAACTTATTCTTAGTGATAAAAAGTACCTCTTAAAAGTGGATCTGCATCAAAGATCTTGGCCATAAATACAAGGTATTGCCCATACTCTGCCTAAGAGTCCATAATATGGTAACATGTGGCTTTGAAAGAGACAGGATCAGAAGTGATTAGGATTTTTCTTGTTAAAAAACCTCTAACTCACATCCTTTCCTTCTCTTATCCTGGAGCTTTACAATCCCTAAGGAAAAGAAATGTTGTCATTCTGCTTCGGTAAGCAGACTATTACCTCTTGCTTTAAGGGAATTATACACCCTACTCAATTTGGGCTCAAACATTTTCTCCTTTTGTGCATTTCCTCCAACACACAGGCAGCTCCCAATCTATTTCTTATGCAGATAGCACACTACCTGAAGTAGTTGAGGAAAGCCTTCCTTTAAAGAGGATGATTTTTGGTCCACTGAAAAACACCATGGGAGATCCGGCTTGTCAATTCACTCATCTCCTCTTTTAGCCATCACTTCAGGATCTCAGTTAAGAGTGATAAATGTGGTAGTGAAAGTGATTGTTTTGGTGGTCTTATGGGTTGCTCATTAGGAGCAATATATACACAGAAGTTAAGGGTAATACTCTTTGGAGTCAGATCAGGGTTCAAATCCCAGCTCCACAATTTACTAGCTAGTTGACCTGGGGCACATAAATTCAAATTCATGCACCAAGTCTCCATTCTTACATCTCAAAATTAGGGGTAAATAATAATATCAAACACATGATACTGTTGGGAGGATTACAAAGATAATGCATGTAAAGCTTTAGCATGGCATCTGGCACAGAGCGGTGCTCCATATTGTGTAGCTACATAAAAATTATTCAGCGCTTCTGCTTGCTTTTGTTTCAAAGGCAAAAGGAACTAGTCTTTTGTCCTTCCAGGCCGCATCATAAAACATGAAAACCACTTCAAAATGGACTGCTGTGGTTAAGAACTTGACCTCTGGACACTGTCCAAGTTTGAGTCCCTGTTCATTATAAGTTTTTCAGGTCTCTGTTTCCTCATCTGTAAGGTGAGAATGAAAGGAAATCATGGATGTAAAGTGCAGTGATTGGCATATGGTATACAGTAAAAATGTAGGCAATAGATATTACTGTTGGGGAGGCTTACTCTGAGCATATGAAGGTAAGATGACATTTTTCAGAGGCAGTCTGACAAAAGTTGAATTCAAGGGTTCCCACCAATAGTGTTCAAAGCTCTGCAGTGTACTTGATTCTGTGATGGTAGTCAAATTCACATGAGGACTGTTCATCGCTTGGCTTCTTAAACAGGAAGTTTCTAACTCCTTGGGGAATGAAGAAAGAGTTTGGCTACACAAGGCCGACCTGGGTGGGTGTCTAGAAAATCTGACCCACAATGTTGGTTTCTCATTGTGTGGTTAAGGGCATTTATGGCAGTAGCATTTGATGAAAAATTTTTGCTGGTTGAAGAGCAATATATTCTTTTATGCTAAGTCACTTCAGTTGTGTCTGACTCTTTGTGACCCCATGGACTGTAGCCCACCAGGCTCGTCTTTCCATGAGATTCTCCAGGCAAGAATACTGGAGTGGGTTGCCATTTCCACCTCCAGGGGATCTTCCCCACCCAGGGATCAAACCTATTGCTCTTACATCTCTTGCACTGGCAAGTGGATTCTTTACCACTAGCACCACCCAGGAAGTCCATATATCCTTTCAGTCTCTGTCAGTTTAGCTTCCTGATTTATCAAGATCCTTTCTAGACACCTGTCCTTCCTTAAGTGTTTGCCTATGCCATTTCCCACTGAACCTTGGTATTATAAGTCTTCAGAGTTCCAGGATGATTTGCCCAAAGCATTAGGTGTCCTTAGGAATGAGTTCTCTATTTCTGAAAATCTCTTATCTCTATTAGGCTAAATGAATACCATTAGACAATGTATGTCTGCATTATATTAATGGTACCCGGGTGATCTACAAGTCAGCACATCCTTTAAATGCCTAACCATTTCCCTACAAGCCATTTATAACATTCAAACAAAATCCATCTAGAATAAAACCAAAGCACAGTGCCTTTCCAAAGAATACAGAACATAAAAACACAAGACTAAAGTACAAATTTCTCAAGTGGTAAAAAGAAAGAACAAATTTCTCAAGTGGTAAAAAGAAAGACCTGAATGGTAATAGTTCACAAAATATTCTAGTCATGAAAGCCCCTTCATGATCTGCCAACAAAAAAATTAGATCCAAAGGATGCTGTGACAGGAAAGAATCAAACCACATAGCCCAAGGCATCTATCCCTCAGTTTGTCTAATAAAATGGTTTGATCTTGGAAAGTTGTGGATAAATCAATGCTCATTTAAAAATACTTTCAAAAAGTAAAAATACTTTCAAAAAGCTTTACAAAGCAATCTTGCAGTGGATCCATTAATAAAATGAACAACTGGTCCCATTTTACCTCTTTTATAAATTTAAATGCTCAAATAGTAATACTTAAAGTGGGATTTACTTATGACTCAAGAGACCCTAGCTCCACAGCTATATAGCTTAAGCAACTTTTATTCCAAGATGGATATTATGGCCCAAAACTGGTACAGTTCAGTTCAGTTCAGTTGCTCAGTCGTGTTCGACTCTTTGCAACCCCATGAACTGCAGCACACCAGGCTTCCATGTCCATCACCAACTCCCGGAGATCACTCAAACTCATGTCCATTGAGTCGGTGATGCCATCCATCCATCTCATCCTCTGTCATCCCCTTCTCCTCCTGCCCCCAATCCCTCCCAGCATCAGAGTCTTTTCCAATGAGTCAACTCTTCACATGAGGTGGCCAAAGTACTGGAGTTTCAGCTTTAGCATTATTCCTTCCAAAGAAATTCAAGGGCTGATCTCCTTCAGAATGGACTGGTTGGATCTCCTTGCAGTCCAAGGGACTCTCAAGAATCCTCTCTAACAACACAGTTCAAAAGCATCAATTCTTGGGCGCTCAGCTTTCATCACAGTCCAACTCTCACATTCATACATGACCATAGGAAAAACCATAGCCTTGACTAGACAGACTTTTGTTGGCAAAGTAATGTCTCTGCTTTTCAATATGCTATCTAGGTTGGTCATAACTTTTCTTCCAAGGAGTAAGCTGGTACACTGGTGTATTAATACATAGACTCTACACATGGACATCACCAGATGCTCAACACTGAAATCAGGTTGATTCTATTCTTTGCTGCCAAAGCTGGAGAAGCTCTACGCAGTCAGAAAAAACAAGACTGGGAGCTGACTGTGGCTCAGATCATGAACTCCGTATTGCCAAATTTAGACTTAAATTGAAGAAAGTAGGGAAAACCACTAGACCATTCAGGTATGACCTAAATCAAATCCCTTATGATTACACAGTGGAAGTGAGAAATAGATTTAAGTGACTAGATCTCATAGACAGAGTGCCTGATGAACTATTGTACAGGAGACAGGGATCAAGACCATCCCCATGGAAAAGAAATGCAAAAAAGCAAAAGGGCTGTCTGGGGAGGCCTTACAAATAGCTGTGAAAAGAAGAGAAGTGAAAAGCAAAGGAGAAAAGGAAAGATATAAGCATCTGAATAAAGAGTTCCAAAGAATAGCAAGGAGAGTTAAGAAAGCCTTCCTCAGTGATCAATGCAAAGAAATAGGGGAAAACAACAGAATGGGAAAGACTAGAGATCTCTTCAAGAAAATTAGAGATACCAAGGGAACATTTCATGCAAAGATGGGCTCAATAAAGGACAGAAATGGTATGGACCGAACAGAAGCAGAAGATATTAAGAAGAGGTGGCAAGAATACATGGAAAAACTGTACAAAAAAGATCTTCACAACCCAGATAATCACCAGACATCCTGGAATGTGAAGCCAAGTGGGCCTTAGGAAGCATCATTACGAACAAAGCTAGTGGAGGTGATGGAATTCCAGTTGAGCTATTTCAAATCCTGAAAGATGATGCTGTGAAAGTGCTGCACTCAATATTCCAGCAAATTTGGAAAACTCAGCAGTGCCCACAGGACTGGAAAAGGTCAGTTTTAATTCCAATCCCAAAGAAAGGCAATGCCAAAGAATGCTCAAACTACCGCACAATTGCACTCATCTCACACACTAGTAAAATAATGCTCAAAATTCTCCAAGCCGGGCTTCAGCAATACGTGAATTGTGAACTTTCAGATGTTCAAGCTGGTTTTAGAAAAGGCAGAGGAACCAGAGATCAAATTGCCAACATCCACTGGATCATCGAAAAAGCAAGAGAATTCCAGAAAAACATCTATTTCTCTTTATTGACTATGCCAAAGCCTTTGACTGTGTGGATCACAATAAAGTGTGGAAAATTCTGAAAGAGATGGGAAAATAAGACCACCTGACCTGCCTCTTGAGAAACCTCTATGCAGGTCAGGAAGCAACAGTTAGAACTGGACATGGAACATACTGCTTCCAAATAGGAAAAAGAGTATGTCAAGGCTGTATATTTTCACTTCGCTTATTTAACTTATACGCAGAGTACATCATGAGAAACGCTGGGCTGGAAGAAGCACAAGCTGGAATCAAGATTGCTGGGAGAAATATCAATAACCTCAGATATGTAGATGACACCACCCTTATGGCAGAAAGTGAAGAGGAACTAAAGAGCCTCCTGATGAAAGTGAAAGAGGAGAGTGAAAAAGTTGGCTTACAGCTCAACATTCAGAAAACTAAGATCATGGCATCTGGTCCCATCACTTCATGGGAAATAGATGGGGAAACAGTGGAAACAGTGTCAGACTTTATTTTGG
Organism: Bubalus bubalis; assembly: GCF_019923935.1. Lineage (NCBI taxonomy): Eukaryota > Metazoa > Chordata > Mammalia > Artiodactyla > Bovidae > Bubalus > Bubalus bubalis. Next base: position 120,283,339 of record NC_059181.1, on the reverse strand, counting down.
GGGGCTCCAAAATCACTGCAGATGGTGATTGCAGCCATGAAATTAAAAGACGTTTACTCCTTGGAAGGAAAGTTATGACCAACCTAGATAGCATATTGAAAAGCAGAGACATTACTTTGCCAAGAAAGGTTCGTCTAGTCAAGGCTATGGTTTTTCCAGTGGTCATGTATGGATGTGAGAGTTGGACTGTGAAGAAGGCTGAGTGCCAAAGAATTGATGCTTTTGAACTGTGGTGTTGGAGAAGACTCTTGAGAGTCCCTTGGGCTGCAAGGAGTTCCAACCAGTCCATCCTAAAGGAGATCAGTTCTGGGTGTTCATTGGAAGGACTGAAGCTAAAGCTGAAACTCTAGTACTTTGGCAACCTCATGCGAAGAGTTGATTCAATGGAAAAGACCCTGATGCTGGGAGGTATTGGGGGCAGGAGGAGAAGGGGACAACAGGGGATGAGATGGCTGGATGGCATCACCAACTCGATGGACATGAGTTTGGGTGAACTCCGGGAGTTGTGATGGACAAGGAGTCCTGGCGTGCTGCAATTCATGGGGTCGCAAGAGTCGGACACGACTGAGCGACTGAAGTGAACTGAACTGAAAGTCAATTGCAAGCCATAAAGCTTCAGACACATGGAATTTTACCATGGTGGTGTATATATGGCACATCTCCTCTATATGAGATTATATTCAGCTGACATCAAAGGAAATATCTGGCAACTCCTAGAGCATGCCATGGTATTGTGAGAACTTGTATATGAGCTAGAAAATGGCATTCAATACCAAACACTTGGAAACTTCTAAAAAACAGATCCTGGTGGCCTGATCACAGTGACAGATACTTCATAGCCTTTGTCTATTCAGGGACTTCCCTGAAGTCGAAAGAGAGTGGGAGAGTGATAAGATGTAAAAATGAAGACAGCAAGAACTGAAGAGATTTTATTATGGGGAGGTGCTTTGTAACTGCAACAAACAATCTCATACACATAAAAGAAGAATGATATAGGATTCTTCAGAGTCTTTAATATCCTAATGTGCAGTGCAAATCTCCAGGGCAGGAAGATGGCAAGCAGCTGTTTCTCAAACAATTTGTACTCTTGGGACCCATCCTAGGGGAGCATTTCATTTGGCTAACATATTTAGAAATGCTGCCTTAAAGACAATTTTAACCACAATAAGAATAACTAGCATTTATTAAGTGCCTGCTGCTGCTGCTGCTGCTAAGTCACTTCAGTCGTGTCCGACTCTGTGCAACCCCATAGACGGCAGCCCACCAGGCTCCCCCATCCCTGGGATTCTCCAGGCAAGAACACTGGAGTGGGTTGCCATTTCCTTCTCCAGTGCATGAAAGTGAGAAGTGAAAGTGAAATCGCTCAGTCGTGTCCGACTCAGCAACCCCATGGACTGCGGCCCACCAGGGTCCTCAGTCCATGGGATTTTCCAGGCAAGAGTACTGGAGTGGGGTGCCATTGCCTTCTCCTTATTAAGTGCCAGGGACAGAATAAGTGATACACAGGCACCAGTCTGAATGCATCACACAAGATGTGTCACAGTAAGTACCTTGGGACCATGGCTATAAACTGATGAGGACTCCAAAGGCTTGTTTATATATAACAATGGCTGGATAGGCTTAAGGGTGGCCTGACGAGTTAAAATCCTCACTACATCTACATCTTCATCCTCAGCTACATCTTCATCATCAAGAGTGATAAAAATAGTTCACCTTTATTGATCACTTTTTATGTATCAGGCACTAGGTCAATCAGTCCTCAAGACAGCCCTATAAATTTCAACCATGTTATTGTCTCTAATTTTACCCTTGTTTGACCTAATGACCCAGTGAGTGTCAGGGGTAGAATTGAAACCCGGGTTTCGCTGTTCTTTCCATTCACTAGCTGTCTCTCATGAACACACTGATGAAGACAGTTTTCTGAAGGACCGGCAGCATATCATATAGCAGTTTATGCTGCAGTTAATTGCACCCAGCAGAAGGCAGCAAGAGAAAATGATATGTAAGAATGGATTCTCACAGCTCAGGATTAAAAATACAATCAGCAACACAAATGTTTTTAACCTGAAATAACCTGCCAGCAAATTCTATGTGGAGGCTAATTGCCTTGATCAAGTAACGAATCTATTGTTCACTCTGCATTTGAAAATTTTCATTAAGGTAAAACAACACTCAAGAGACAGACTTTATTGTGCAACACGATCTGTGAAAGCCTCTCACTAGTAAGACAAACATGCCCTTAACAGTGATGTGTAACACGCAGTATTTTCCAATTCTGAGAAGTATTCTTTTGTGCATTAAGAGGTAAATGAGGTTCCTATTTTCTTGATATGCCATGTAGCCTCATTTCTAAAATGGAATCGTTGCATCTTCAACTAAGGCACTTGTATTGGACACCTATAGTGTGCTCGGAAGATGTGGGTCCTGCAGTCTATGGGAAGATGAAGTTTAACATCAGGCAGGCAGTGATAAAGGACTTGACAACAAGCTGTGATTCCAAAAGAGTCTCAGGGTGAGAGTGTTGGGAGTAGATCTAGGGGGGCAAGAGGAAGGACTGGATTTGAGCAAGGTTTTGAAGACTTTTGAACTTGATCAACTTCAAATTTACAGCCTTGGGCTCTGTTGTCCATATTAAAAGAAAAGTGGAAGACTTGAAGTTAAAGAATAAAGTTCAGAAATAAAGATACTCGATAAGCCAGGTTTTCTCTTTAAGGACAAATACAGTTGAATATACATTTACGCAGCTACCATTTTTATGGCTAACAAGAGATTTACCAAAGCAGTGTTTTATGTTTCTAGGGGAGCCATTATTCTAGAATAAATTATTTTGTACACAGAGACAATAAACTGAAATTTAGTTACATCTTAAGCAACAGTTCAAGTCACCAACCTAGGGAATACCCTAGATGTAGGAGTCAATCTATCCAAAGGCTGGTTTGTATAACTTAAGAGTTCAAAATTCAAACCAAACTATCTTTTTAACACCTCCTAGGTTCCAAGTCCTGTCCAAACTCTCTGAGCCTCAGTTTGCCAACAAAGGTCCGTCTAGTCAAGGCTATGGTTTTTCCAGTAGTCACATATGGATGTGAGAGTTGGACTGTGAAGAAAGCTGAGCGCCAAAGAATTGATGCTTTTGAACTGTGGTGTTGGAGAAGACTCTTGAGAGTCCCTTGGACTGCAAGGAGATCCAACCAGTCCATTCTGAAGGAGATCAGCCCTGAGATTTCTTTGGAAGGAATGATGCTAAAGCTGAAACTCCAGTACTTTGGCCACCTCATGTGAAGAGTTGATTCATTGGAAAAGACTCTGATGCTGGGAGGGATTGGGGGCAGGAGGAGAAGGGGACGACAGAGGATGAGATGGCTGGATGGCATCACCGACTCGATGGATGTAAGTTTGGGTGAACTCCAGGAGTTGGTGATGGACAGGGAGGCCTGGCATGCTGCGATTCATGGGGTCGAAAAGAGTCAGACATGACTGAGTGACTGAACTGAACTGAACTGAGGTTCCAAGTCCTGTCTAAACTCTCTGAGTCTCAGTTACTTCATGTATGAAATGGGGATAAAATAATTACATTACAAGATTTATATAGAGATTAGAGAAACTCTATATGTACTTGACATAGACTGGGTCTTCAAATAAATGGTGTCTACAGTAATCACTGCCTCTTGTCCAAGGTCAGGTGTGATGGACAGGAGGCGAGGAGACATGAGCTAGAAGCCCTGCTTGATGTGATATTCCAAAAGGTTCCCCCACTTTTCTTCAAACTGGCACATCACTCCATTTTCTTAACCATTTGTTAAGCTCCTCTATCATCCAAAGCATCAGCATCCAAAGTAGGTGGAGGACTTTTAGAGTAGCTGCAGTGCTCATAGGAGAATGGAGCTGATTCTGTGAACAACAAGCTACCACCTAAAAGAAAATTGGGTAATTTGGAAAACTATACTCTTTTATGGCTTTCCCGGTGGCTCAGCTGGTAAAGAATCTGTCTGCAATGTGGGAGACCTGGGTTCAATCCCTGGGTTGGGAAGATCCCCTAGAGAAGGGGATCTTCTCTACCCATTCCGGTATTCTGGCCTGGAGAATTCCATGGACTGTACAGTCCATGGGGTCACAAAGAGTCAAACACGACTGAGCGACTTTCACTTTCACACTTTTAGTGAGTTGAGTAAATATCCCACAGCCTTCTACCTAACACTCACCCAGAAATAGTTTAGATTCCAGGAGGATGTGGGTTGTTAATTCAACTTCCCACAGAAGGAAGTGAACATGAGAGTAGGTGGTAGAGTCCCAAGATGAGGGACAGTAAGCAGAGGAGGGATGGGAAGATTGACACCTAGGATCCTGAGTCAGGAAATAAGAGGACTGAAGTGCAGTGGTTAGGGTGCCAGTCTAACCAAGCAGCCGATCTCTCTCACCCCTAGCTCTGACTTTCTGTGCTAAGGGAATCCTCCTAGCTCCAAAGAACTTCTCCACCAACGGGTACTGAACGGGAGTTTCTGCACATCACGAATATGACAGCATCAGATCCTTGAAGTCAAGTTTAGAAGCACGAAGAGTTAAGGTCATCAAGGGAAAGCATGCTTAACTCTTAATCCTCCTCAAAGCAGTCCCGAGAGCCTCTGCTGCAGAGAAAGTAAAGTACAGCTTAGGCAAGGCAATCTGAGTCTGAAACTCAATTCCCCCATTTTATAATAGTGTGATATTGGGCATGTTACTTACCTCATTGGCTCATACTAACACGTGTTTGAAATACAGGCAGTGAAGTACTCAGAAAAGGTTACTTTTCTTCTCTCCACCCCAACACCAGCCCATGCCTGGGCCTTTTCTTCCCTTAAAGCTGCCCAGAATCAAGATTGCCAGTTTCAGCAAGAATCTGGAAAAGGAGATGCTCATGGCCGACATCATTTGGCTATGAAGCCCTGGAGTTTTTGAACATTGAACTATCCAGCTGAATGAAGAAAACATGTGACAGTTACATGAAGTCAGACTTCAACCACATCTATCAGTCCAATTTCCTTCCATTTGGACTGTGCATAACGTTGTTAGGAAACCTAGCAACAGATAGAGTTTATTTGAACCACTGAGAAATTTAAAACAAGAAGTCAATCAGTCCCCCATCAATCCATCCCCCCCCCCATTTAAACACAAGCATATGGAGACCCAAAGATGGAATGGACCTTGTTCAAGTTATATAACTCCCTGAGAGCCCTTTACCTTGATAAGGGAATAAAAGCAAAGCTAAAAAACAGGAACCAGAAAAATTGCAACTGCTTTTGGAAAAAAAAAAAACTAAATAAAAATCTATTAAATTAGCTGAGGTAAATTTAATTTTGTTCTTCGTCTTTTAGAGGACTGACTTCTCTGAAGTTAGATGAGTTGAATTCCTGTTTTTCCCTTAAACTATTACTTGCTGCTGCTGCTAAGTCACTTCAATTGTGTCCGACTCTGTGCGACCCCATAGACGGCAACCCACCAGGCTCCCCTGTCCCTGGGATTCTCCAGGAAAGAACACTGGAGTGGGTTGCCATTTCACATGCTATTAGTGGTATAAAGGAACTAAGAATGTAGGGAAAAGTGATAATTCATTTTTAGGGGTGTTTTCAGAACTAAACACTCTGAAGGAAGCAACTAGTCCAGTGCCTGGCATAATGGTAGGTACCAAGGCAGTTTGAGTTCATTCTCAGTAGTTAGATTTAATTCTCTAAGCTTTTGAATTTTGAACTAGATATGGAGACAGGCAAAAGAAAACACTGAAGAATACATTCCTCTCTGGTCATCATCAGCTCTGCTAAAGAAAAAGAGTGAACTAAGGGAAGATTTCTGGAAGGACTGCAATGAAAAGAGCTTCCTGAACAAGATTATACTTGAGCCTCGGCCCTGGCCCCAAACAGACTGATGCTATTTAAAACTTTTCATGGGTGAGAGTTTGCTCCTAAGCTCCTAGAAGCAAGGAACTCTGCCCTGCTTCTCCAGATCTCCTACAGTAGACACAAGGGGAAAACAATGACTAGGAAAAGACTCACTGAATCACAGCCCTCAGCTTTCTTCTACCCAATCATTGCACTGAGCTGTATTGGAAAGTCTCATAAATAGTTTCAGTTCAGTTCAGTCATGTCTGACTCTTTGTGACCCCATGGATTGCAGCATGACAGGCTTCTCTGTCCATCACCAATTCCTAGAGTTTACTTAAACTCACGTCCATTGATTCGGTGATGCCATCCAACCATCTCATCCTCTTTCATCCCCTTCTCCTCCCACCTTCAATCTTTCCCAGCATCAGGGTCTTTTCCAATGAGTCAGTTCTTTGCATCAGGTGGGCAAAGTATTGGAGTTTCAGCTTCAGCATCAGTCCTTCCAATGAATATTCAGGACTGATTTCCTTTAGGATGAACTGGTTGGATCTCCTTGCAGTCCAAGGGACTTTCAAGAGTCTTTTCCAACAGTTCAAAAGTATAACTTAAAAAGCTTTTGGCAGGGAGGGATCAATTAGATGTTCAGAATTAACATATATAAACTACTATGGTGGCTCAGATGATAAAGAATCCACCTGCAATGAGGGAGACCTGGGTTCGATCCCTGGGTTGGGATGATCCCCTAGAGGAGGGCATGGCAACCCACTTCAGTATTCTTCCCTGGAAAATCCCCATGGACAAAGAAGCCTGGCGGACTATAGTCCATGGGATCACAAAGGGTCGGACATGACTAAACAACAAAGCAGAGCACAGTACAGCATATATGAAATAGATAACCAACAAGGGCATAATATATAGTACAGGGAACAATACTGAATATCTAGTAACAACCTATAATGGAAAAGAATCTTAAAAAAGATAGGTTTATACAAATATGTATAACTGAATCACTTTGCTGTACATCTAAAACTAATATAACATCATGTATCAACTATACTTTTGGGAGAGAGTTGATATAGGTACATGTATGGCTGAGTCCCTTCACTGTTCACCTGAAACTTTCACAACATTGTTTGTTAATTGGCTATACCCAATACAAATAAGATTTTAAAAAATGTAATAAAGGAAAAAACCTTGTGTTTATAAGCTGGTAAGCCAACCATGGGAAAAAACCCAAATATAAAATTAATGGGAAAAAAAGCTTTTGGAAGGATGAGGGAAGAATTAGGAGGCAGAATTTGAATTAAATTGAAATTATGACTTTAATAATCCAAGGAAACAGGACACTGGTGGTGATTAAACAGAAGCATTATGAATGTCTCAAAGAAACAGTAACTTTCAACCATAGCTTTCTTATTGACATAGTTATGATATAGCCAAGGGGTGTGTTGCTGGGTGATGACTTTCATGAGACGTGTGGCCATGTGTGAAGATGTCTGTTTGTTATCACTACTCAGTGGGGCAGGGGCCAGCTGAGGGGTTGCTACTACTATCTTGTGCATAGAGTCCAGGCATCTGCTCATCCCACCAGGTTTAGGACAACCTCTGACAACAAATAATCTAGACCCAATGGTCAGTAGTGCTGAGGTTGAGACACCTTAGTCTAGCCCAACATGGGGCCTTGAACTGACCAACTGAAGGGGGAAAAAAAAGATATATAAACTGATTTTTACAGCAGGAAAGAAGCACAAATAAATATGCTCTCTGGGTTTTAGTTCTCACTTGTGTTTCCCATGTTAATTTGGTGTCATTTGTAACCCAATGTTATTCATTATCAAGTATCTGATTGTGTTGGTTGATGTGATAGACTCCTCTATGTACAAACAAATCAGGAACAATTACATAAAGACAATGCCTCCCCCACCCACTGGGGACACTCTAGGGACACCAGTCCATTTCTGATTTTCCCCATGTCCACTCCTCTACCCCCAGCAGCAACAGAATGCAACAGGAGAGAAGACAAAGTTCAGATTTTGTGTTCAATCTAAACCTCTTCCTCCTACCTGTAGAGATACTATTTCTTTCTTTTCAAAGCTCTTTCTTGAGGCCAGCAGACAGGTGAGAAAGGATGACAGGATATCAAAAAGCTTCTTAAGCCAAAGGAATATACAGTCTCCTTGATTAGTTTTCATGTTCCACTATCAAGATCCCAACCTACATTTTAAGGTAAAGGATACTGTTTCAGCAAAGATCTAATTGAGACACAGGAGAGTAGTACTGGCTAGGCAAAGGGGGAAAATGTCATTAGAGGTGGGTGAATGAATACATTCTCATCTACCATGACATTTTGCTGTCTTGGGAAGAAGGGTACTGAGCCAAGAGTTTAGAAGCTGTAGCTTCTGGTCTTAGTTTAAAAAATGAGTAAAGCATAATGTAGTTTTATTTAAGGGGCAATCCAAGTACAAGAATTTCTTGAAAAATAAGTTTCCCACAAAATCTCTGAACAACTTTATGAAAAAATAACTAATTTTTTATTTTCTAATCCTGAAAAAAAAACAAAGCATTTTTACTTTATTGAGGGCACTAAGGAGGAGGGAATTGACCTTGGACAAGGGGACACCCTGTACAGAAAACTTTCATCCAGTTTTGCGCAGTAAGTTAACATTTCCTTGCAATGTAAATTTGTAAATCCTAGATGAAAACTCAGCTCAATTATATGGACTCTATATCATACTGTCAACTCAACAGTTCTTCGCTGCAAAAACTGTGTACCTATGCTTTTTATATCCAAGCTCTGATATAGGAAGAGATTTTCACTGTTAGACAAGGAATCAATTTCCATAGTCTAGCAAGAGTGCACATGTTTGTAAAGTTGGTAGAAAACTTGCCTTATTGAAAACTCAAGTAACAGCATCCTGGATTGCAGCACATTAATACAACTTCAAAGTATGTCAGATTGAAAATACTGAACTCAAGAGGTAATTTACTTTTAATTTGAATTCCCAGTGGTCCAATATTTTTAGGCTATCAAAAATTATTGAGAAAGCTTAACTATATTTAAAACGACAAACAACAAAAGAATAAATCAGTCCTGGCAAAGACTTAAACTTGAGATGCGCTGAGAATAAAAATCAGTGACATCTTTACAAAGATCGACTCTTTCTTTAGCACTTAGAGAATCTGTGATTCCTCATCACTCCCTCTATCAAGGGCCATTCAAACCAAACTTGCCTCAATAATTCATGTCAGTTATTTCCAGGATGTATAATAAGGTATACGAAGTGGGGAGACATGTTTCGACATTGAAATCAATTGGGCTACAAAGTCCAGATGTTATGAGGGACATATGAGAAGCTTGCATTAAATTAGTATCTCCTTCCTGCAATCAGCTCTACTAATTATATCCTGAAGCTCAGTCCTGCTTTGGCTTCCTTAGTACCTTCTTTTCCTGCTTCTCCTTCTCTCACTCCTGAGGAGTCCTTTCTCTTCCAGATCACCTTCTCTGCCTCTCCTCCCTCCAAAGACCATCTCCTCTGGTCTGATGCTTTTCACACCACCCACAGGCTGGTAATGTCTGTCACCAGCCTATAACTTATTCCTGAGCAATTTAAATGCAGGTCCACTAGTGTTTTGAACTCAGAAATGTTGCTCAATAAGGGTTAAAAGTGATAGTTGCTTAGTTGTGTCTGACTCTTTTGGAGCCCATGGACTGTAGTCTGCTGGGCTTCTCTGTCCATGGGATTTATCAGGTGAGAATACTGGAGTGGGTTGCCATGCCCTCCTCCAGGGGATCTTCTTGACCCAGAGAATGAACCTAGGTCTCCTGTATTACAGGCAGATTCTCAACTGTCTGAGCCACCAGGGTAGGATAAGGGTTACATGAATGAAATATAAAAATGGATTCATGGGACTTCAGCAAAAGACAGGTAGAAGAAAGCTGAGCTGTCTTAGACAAGTCCACCCTAGAACCTGTCTCACCAGCTACAGACTATGAGAAAGAATAACTACAGACTATGAGAAAGAATAAATTTCAAGCCAAAATTTTTTAGGGTGACTTAAAAAACAGCAAGGTTTTGAACTTGAACTGATGGTTCAAGATCTGCCATTCACGTCAGTCTTGCCTCCTCAAGGGCAGAGATTGTACCTCTTGTTGGTGGTATGCCTAATAACTGGCACAGTACCTGGTTTGTGCAAGACAATAAATACCTATTGATAAATACATCAGATTCTGTTAACAGTGAATAAAAGCATCATTAGTCATTTCTGCCTAGAATTATGGTAAATGGCAGGTTGAACTCAGAGTACCAAAATTCGTTATTGAAATAATTATAAATATTTATTATTTCTTGATGGACACTGTGCTAGGCCTGTGGTCTCTATGTAATAAAGCTCTACTTATTAGGTATGAAATAAATGGTGTATGTTTAAATGGAGTCTAACTGGTAAAGGAGACAGATCTCTTTTAAGACACCAATAACTGCTCCCAAAGAAAATGCTACCGTAGAATAAAAGGCTCGTGAACTATTCTGATTTGCTTTGGGGATTTTTTTTTTCCCTCCCACTAAATATTCTGGGTATATTTAACCAATTATCCACTAAGTGAATAGCTAACCATGCATGCCAATTAGAAATTGACTGAATCGGTTCATGAATCTTCTAACATAAATCCAAAATGCTACCTTCTCAGAGAGAAAAATCAAGGGATTACAGAGGGGAAATGGTTGAGGAGGGAACCAAACAGAAAAGTTATTGGCTGGCAGCTTCTATAACTCCCTAATTTTTGAAATGCCCTTTATTCCTTCCTTATTGCATGAAAAGAAGTAGATTTAGTTCACAGCTTGAGGCAGCCTGCGAGATAAATGTGCTCCCTGTGTGAATGGACTGCTTGAGCCCACATTATCCCATAGAAGACTGTGACTAGGCTGAACTTCGTGGGCTGGAAGTATTCTAGAAAGGGCCCAAAGAGAGGGACCATGGGAGCTCTACTACCTCCTTGCTTGTAAGTATTTTTCCTCAAAAAAGTATTTTCACTAGTGGTGTGCATGCATGTATGTGTGTGTGTGTGTGTGTGTCTGTGTGTTTACCTCTTCTCTGAATGCCGACTTGTGACCACAAGGGGCACCCTTCACTTGTCTCAGGGTTCTGTGTTTTTGGAAGGGGCAGAATCCACAGAGCTGGGTGGGTAATGTTGGGTCTCTGGGAGAATTAAACTTAAGAAGTTCCTGCTCCATTGAAGTCCCCAGTGGAGGACCACACATAAGACCTGGGGAAATGCACTCACACCAAGAGAAAGGAGAAGGAGCAAATAATCTCAATATGAACATGTGTCACTAAAACCAACTCACATTAAAGACAGGCCATGCCAAAAAGGGGTCCACCCTTAGTGCACAAGATCACTGCATTCCGAAGTGCACAAAAAATCCAAAGCATGTGTGGAACCTCGGAGCTCTCATTGGGAGTGCCCAAAGCTGGGAGTTTGGGAGTTTTGTACTGGTATGGACCCTGCCTCAGAATCTTGGTACACCCAGAACTCTGCATCACGGCTTTCTTTTTCTTAGAGAGCAGCTCATAGCACAATCAGTTACGGTGGATTCAAGGTGTAGTGGTTCAATGAGGAAAACTATGAATTAGAAGCATTATTCCACTTAAGAAAGCAATGCAGGAAGAATGACCTGCACTTTGTTCATCTAGGGAACAAGGGAGAAGAACATGTGACAAATCTCAGGGATGACTATTTAACCCCTTGCCTACTGCTTATACCGATGTTCCTACCAGGATGTGGGGAAACCCACAAGGGAAGTCTCCCAGGGGATGCACTGGGTATGTACACTGTGCTGAGACATGAGAGAGATTAATATAGTCTTTTTCTAAACTGTATCTCTCACCAGCAGTGGATAAGATGGTGCTGAGCTCTTCAACATGGATGGACCTTAGAGATGATTATACTAAGCAACTCAGATAAAGATAAGTACCATATGATATCACATACATGTGGAATATAAAATAAGATATGAATAACCTTATCTATGAAACAGAAAGAGACTCACAAACATAGAAAACACACTTAAGGTAACCAAAGGGGAGGAGTAAGTTAGGAGTTTGGGATTAACATATACACAGCACTATATATAAAACACATAAAAAGCACAGGGAACTATATTCAATAACCTGACATAAGCCATAATGAAAAACAATCAGAAAAATATATTGAATATATGTATATAACTGAATCACTTTGATGTACACTTGAAATTAACACAATATTTTAAATCAACCATATGCCAATTAAAAAAGGAAAACAAGAAAAATATGGTGCTGAGCTCTTACACTTAAAAGGGGGAGTCAGGTATCACAGTATAGGATGAGCTGAGGCAGCACAGTGTGGTAAAGGAGATCAGGCTTCCGGGATGAAAAGACTTGGCTTCAAATCCCAATTAAGGCATTATTATCTGAATGATGCTGAAAAAGTTATTTCCCATCTCTACACACCAGTATCCCCATCGTGTCCTTCAAGACTTATACCTACCTCATGGGTTGGGAAGATTAGTAAAAATGAATCTGAAGTGCCTGGCACAGAAAAGATGCTAAAAAATTTGAGAGCTGAGCATCTAACCAAAGCGCAGTACAGAATGTCATGCACAGAGCAGTCCACACAAATTCCGGAGACCTCCTTCTCCGTGCTTCCAGAGAGAAGTGGACCACTTTATACAATTTCATTCGTTTTAAAATTCACATAGAATAATCTCTTGACAGCGACCCAACCTAGTTGGGTGAGACTTTCTTTTCATGTGCCTTTAAGTCAGTCCTCACTAGGTCATGAAGGTTGTCTCATTCAGGGATTTAAGGTCAGCAGGTGTTTTGTGAGCGAAGGTTTTAAGGTAGAAGGTCAACTGGCCTGAGGTGATTAAGAACTGGCCTGTAGCTGAATACTGCACACCAGCACAGTGAGTCAATCACAGTTCTTACATTGTAGATTGTACAGCATTTCAACAGTCATATATGATGAGAATCTGCCCTGTAAACATGCTGAAGTTCACCCTCACCGTTTACCTTTTCTCTGAAGAACAAGCTACCTTTTGATTCCATCATTTTTCTCACAGCAGACCAATGGTCTGCCCACGCCTGTGGACCTTAGTATACCTGGCAATGTGTCTCCATAAGATGATACTGGGGGGACTGGAGAACAGAAGGGGAGCTTTTTCTAGGGCCGGTCTCATTATGAGACACACTCTCCTGTGCTGGAGAGACCACAGTCTTTGGAGTGAGACAAGCTGCAGTGGAGCATTGGCTCTACCATGTCTCAGTCAGGTGACCTTGAACAGGTTATTTCACATCTCTCCATCTCTGTTTCTTCATCCATCAAGAGGACAGGGAAAAAAAATCTCCTACATACTTCTAAGAACCTTTGAAAGACTTAAGATAAAGTTAGGCAAAGCACTTGGCACATAGTAAATTCTGGATATTTGTCAGTTATTGCTTTCATTATTATTTACCATAGACTGTAGAGTAGGGTTCCAACAAGTAATGAGAGAGAACTCATGGCTAATTTCTAAACCTCTAGGAAAAACCTAATCCAATAGAAAAGGGGAAATACTCAGAGCGGGTCTTAATAACATTCCTATTCAGGGTGGAATTTTAATGAACTGAGAAAAAAATTAAGCAATAGAATCTGCTTTTTAATTATTAGAAATGACCTTTCCTCATTTATGCTATTATAGGTGATGAGCATCCTCTGGCATAATGAAAGAAGATGAGGCAAGTGACCAGTTTCTGTTATTTATTAAGGGAACCTTCTCTCTTTTTTTTTGGTTAATGCATTACTTTTATTTTATTTTTTTAATTTAATTTTATTTTTAAACCTGAAACACTGTATTAGTTTTGCCAAACATCAAAACGAATCCGCCACAGGTATACATACGCTTCTATTGCACTCAGATGGAATGTAGTTTTCATAATCACTCCACTCTGCCTTGGCGTGTCCTGGACAGGTCATCACCTCCTTGATGGTGAGGGTCATTTCACTTCCTTCTTCTGAGTGCCCCATTCCACCTAACTCTGCTGCTGCTGCTAAGTCGCTTCAGTCGTGTCCGACTCTGTGTGACTCCATAGACGGCAGCCCACCAGGCTCCCCCGTCCCTGGGATTCTCCGGGCAAGAGTACTGGAGTGGGTGGCCATTGCCTTCTCCACCACCTAACTCTAGGCCCCAGAATTAACCAGTACCTCCCAAGTCCCTTCTGCCTGTGACAATGTCCTGCAATAGCAAAGCTGAGAATGGAGTGCAGACAACATTTTTCTCTTGAAAACTAACATGTTTCAGCAATTAAACTGCTTTTAGACAGCAAACTCACATATAGGGTAAAGCTGAGCATATGCAGAAGTCATGGAAGATAAAAGACATGGGCTTTGGAGGCCAGAAAAGTCACACTCAGATCAAGTCGTCATTCGTTGGAGAAGTGAATTAGCATTCCCGTTTTTTAGTGCGCTCATCTGTGAAAGGTTGGGAGCAGCCCCTACCTTACAAAGTTTTGTGATCCTACCTCCCAGGGCCTTTGCACAGTGCTTGCTGCATGTACATGTTAACTCAGTGAAACTGGGCTCTCTTTGCCTTCCTCCGTGGAGATCCGGTTTTCCAGACAATGTATACGAGTTGCTTCCAAAGCTGGATATGCTTGAAGGTTGACCTGGAGCTGTTCTGAAAATATACATCTTAAAATAGCCAGGGCTCCTAAGTAGCAATAGGCTAGCACATGAGTGGAAGTGAACATGTGATTTTGATGTGTTGGAGTGAGTGTGGATATTGGCTGCGAAGCAAGACAAGGGTAAGTGTTTGATAAAATGCAGGATGTAATATCTCTTGTTCCACACTTTCCCATGGGCATTATCTAAGCTGCATATCAAGCACACAGAGAAATACTGTAGCGTATAACAAATGAATACCCGAATGAATGTAACTTAGAGTGCTAGGAATGAGTGATAAACACAGATAACACTGAAAGTCTCCCAATCATGGCAAAGTCATTCTTCACGTACATGCTGCTGTAATAACGTTATGCTGAGGGAGCTGGCGATGATGTTTAGATAATAAAAGGGTAATGCCCCAGTGATGACAGCCTGAGGGAGAGATACCCAGATCAGGAGCAGCTGGTATCCACTTCTGCAATCTTACCCTAGAGCAGCAGGAAGCAAGTCAAGAAGCACGTAGATGACCTTTTCTGGCACGGTAATATGCTCTGCTAATTCTCCATTTTCTTCTTTAAGTGAGATCACAGGAGGTCCCAAGAAACTCTTCCTCCCACATTTGCAAGCTGCATCACAGAGAGCAGAACAAGTATTTCCACCACTACTTGCAAAAAAGGATGTTGGTCACAAGGTGGCAGGTTACCACGCTCCTATGGAAAAGCTGGATTATATTTCTAAAAGCTCAGAGAGGCAGAGGCAAGAGAACTTCAAAAAGGTAAGAGTGTGTGTGTGTGTGAGAGAGAGAGAGAGTGAGTGTGTGTGTGTAGTGGGAAGGACAGATGCCTTACATGGCCACAAGCTCTAAAGGTCATATAAGTGCTGCCTGTCCAGTGTGCCCTCTAATCACAGGGCACCTCCTCAACAGGCTCATGCAACTAGCATGATAAGAATTGTGAATTGACAGCTGACATCATACAAATGACCTATGCCAAGGTAATTCTGTTCTGAGGCAGCGAGTCCAACCCTGCTAGTACATTAGAATCACCTAGGAACTTTTCAAATTAAACACACACACACACACACACACACACACACACACATCAAGAATCAGCCACAAGAGACCTTGGAGGGTTTTCATTTGGACAAGTTATTGTTTAGTTACTTGATTTTGGTCTGATGTTGGGTTCAGGCATCACTATTAATTTAAAAGGTCCTCAGATAATTTAACGGTGGAGTCAAGGTTGAGAATCACTGAAATAATCTAAGCAATGTTACTGAAAGTAGGATCCACAGCCTTAGTGCTGACCCATGAACTTGTCATTAGGCACATTTCTGTTTAGTTCAGCTGACACTATTTTTCACAGCAAGATAACAGTACTTTCTTTAGTTGATGTATAGTTGATTTACAATGTTGTGTTAGTTTCTAATGTACAGGAAAGTGATTCAGTTTTATAAATATATATGTATGTATATATATGTATGTATGTATATATATGTATGTATGTATATATACATATATATGTATATGTGTGTATGTATGTATGTATATACATGGGCTTCCCAGGTGACTCAGTGATAAAGAGTCTGTCTGCCAATGCAGGAGATGCAGATTCCATCCCTGGGTCCGGAAGATCCCCTGGATGAGGAAATGGCAACCTACTCTAGTATTCTTGCCTGGAAAATTCCATGGACAGAGGAGTCTGGCAGGCTACAGTCCATGGGGTAGCAAAGAAGTGGACACGACTGAGTGATTGAGCATGCATGCATGCATGTATATACACACACACCTATATACACATATACTTTTTCATATTCTTTCCATTATGATTTATTGCAAGATATTTAATATAGTTCCTTGTGCTATACAGTAAGATCTTGATTTTTATCCATTCTATATATAATAGTTTGCAGCTACAAATCCCAAAGTCCTAATTTATCCCACCCCATCCTTCCCCTTTAGTAACCTTAAGTTTGTTTTCAATGTCTATGGGTCCGTTTCTGCATCACAATTTAGATTCCACATATAAGTGATACCATACGATATTTGTCTTTTTCTGACTTCCTTCACTTAGGATGATAATCTCTAGGTGCATCTATGCTGCTGCAAATGGCACATGTTCATTCCTTTTTATGGCTGAGTAGTATTCTATTGTATACATATACCACATCTTCTTTATCCAGTCCTTGTAAGTTGCATTGTTTGCAAATAATTTCTCCCAGCCTTTAGGTTACATTTTTACTTTGTTTATGGTTTCCTTTGCTATGCAAAGGCTTCTAAGTTTGATTGCTGCTGCTGCTGCTAAGTCGCTTCAGTCGTGTCCGACTCTGTGCGACCCCATAGACAGCAGCCCACCAGGCTCCCCCATCCGTGGGATTCTCCAGGCAAGAACACTGGAGTGGGTTGCCATTTCAATTAGGTTCCGTTTATTTTTGCTTTTATATCTACTGCCTTGGCAGACTGACCTAAGAAAACATTACTACAATTTATGTCAGAATGTTTGGCCTATGTTCCGTACTGGGAACTTTATTGTGTCATGTCTTATATTTAAGTCTTTAAGCCATTTTGAATTTATTTTTGTGCAGGGTGTGAAGGAGTGCTCTAACTTCATTGATTTACATGCAGAAAGACAGCAATACTTTCTTGATAAAACAAACAGTGCATTGACTTACATTCTGGCACAAGCTCCTCATCTTATCACTGACTGGTAACAAACAATTTCAGACCCAGTCCTGAACCATGGACCACACTTGGAGTAGCACTTTCCTAAAGATAGCAGGTAGGGGTCAGAGAAAAAGGGACCGGCATTCATCTTTAAAAGTGTGTTACTTGTCAAAGCTGAGCTTTGATGGGAACACACTGCTTAGTGGGGCCAGCAAGGCATTTCCCAAAGCATACTTTTAGGATGTTACTATGTATTACGAACAAAAATGATTTGGTACCTGAAAGATGTGGTTTACCACTTAACTGACCAAAGTGAGACAAATTACTCTCTTATGCAGGATGACTCTCTAAGAGTGATATGGAATTCAAGAAACACGTATGGGATCACAGAATCTTTCTTTTCACAAAGCCATATGATTAGTAGTTCATAAAACATAATTTGAAAAATAGTGATGCAGTTATTATTTAAGAACCTGCAAAAGAGAGTATAGTTAATTCTACATTCTCTTCAACCAGGCAAGCAAGTTATCATTTAAAACAAAAGAGTGAAAATTGGAGCTGACACAGCAGCCCATGTGGTGCATCTCTGCAAAGGCGGACCCCTAGACCTTAGGGTTGGGCTTGACTTGGTAAAACAGCTCAAAGTCATCCAGGCTATGCCTTTCTGGGGTGGACCACAGTCTACCTACAGTCATACCATGCCAGGTCAGAAAGGCAGATTTGCTTCAGTGGTTTATTAACCGACTGTGGAAAGGAATAACCCAAAAGGTGTTGCTGAGACATCAGAGCACCAGAAGCATGCTGGCAACACAAACCTTGATGGAACAGCTTTGAAGAGGGCAGTGCTGCATGGATGGAGACCTTCCAGATTTTTTTCAAGGATCAGCATCTAGATTTTGACTTTGTTTTAAAATCAAAATCACCACCATTGTTCATCCAGTAGACCTTTCTGGGCACGTTCCCAGGGCAGTGTTCCTTTAAATATAAATACTTAAAGTGGACCATCTGTGTTGGCTTCACAAAGGAGAAATATCTGCCTCCAATGTTAAGTGAGGAAAACTTCAGTCAAGAGAGTCCTGAAGGAGAGATTACTTCTTAGGAACCCTCACCACCGCCTCGACGGGAACACCGAGGCACCAGGGAGAAGGGAGTCCTGTTGCTTTAAAAAGTGAATCATCAAATCATGAGTGGTTGTTTGTTTCTACCGGAAAAGCCAGCCTGGAGACTGAGTTGAGATGCATGAATCTAATAAGAGAATAATAAATGCCCATCCTGACCTGAAATTGAATTATTGGCTGTTATGTATACTTCCTTGATCAAATTATGAGTTTTCCAGAGAGTAGAAACTATCCCCCAAACATGACTTAATGCTGTGCTTGCTGCCATAAGGAGGGGAAATAGGAGAGAAGAGAGACTGGGTTTCAGTGCCATTACTAGCTTCCCAATCTTGTTAGGAGATAACAAGTTGTCTTCTAAGAAATAGCTGACAAGCAACCAAGAGAAATACACTTGATCAGCATATGGGGAAAGGATAATGTTTATTCATTACTAAACAACAAGGCTTTCAAATTTGGGGCTTTTAATTTGATTTTGATATGGACCAATATTTTAACTTTTCTTGTGACTCTGCAATTAAGCTGCCATTGGCTTCAATGAGCAAAGAAACCTCTCTGAGTTGTTTTGTCATCCTTCACATCATAAATCAAAGGAAAAGTGACCACAAATCAGTTATTTTGAAATTTAAAGATTCAGAATAAAATCTTTTATTGCTTCAGAGTCACATAAACATATGGCCCCATGTTTTTCTAATCAAATAGGAATAGCCCTAAATTCTTACATTCAAGGGGACAGATATTGAACCCAATTATACCATTTCTGCCAGTCAAGACATTTTCCAATATTAAGCATCAGAGGTGATTTAGTTTTATTGAACTATGAATTCAAATAGTATTAGACCCATTCTTCTCAAAAGGCAAATTAGTAGGAATATGAGGAAGACACACAACAGGAGACATCAGAGTGAAAGAAAAGGTGAGGATGAAAATAAAAACAATTCTCTTGACACTTTCCTAAGTATTCTTCTACCTCCTTTCTCTCCTACCATTTAGGCAAGACTGATATTTATGGTGACATATTCTCTCTCTGGGATAAGGAAACCAAGGCATTATCAGATTAACAGACATTGTACTTGTTACAAATATGCCCCCTTAACATTTGGCACATAATTTTGCTTTCTTTTGGTTGGTGAAAGCTGCCATACTTCATCACCGGTCTAGAGCACAGACTCTCTTCTCCTCCAACCAAAGTCACTATGCTTGGATGCCTCTCTGAATACAAAGGTTACAGATGTCCTAAGGGGAGTGGAATATATATATATATATTTATGTAACTTAAAAAAAATTCACATGAAAACAGGACTGTAGGAAGGAGGCCAGACATTTGATTAAGATAGTGACAAATCATTGAACTTTGTGATATTTTCCTATGTTGCCTGAACTCCTTCAAATTTGCTATTGTAATCAGATTTTCAATCCCACAAGTACATGCAGGTAATCTGTGATTTATTTCTCTCTGCAGATTTTCAACATTATCTACTTGTAAGCCTGTATACCTTGATGTGATTCTTCTGAACAATCTTCAAGCATCAGTAACAGACCAGTGACTCGAATTTAGGAAGCAACAACTATACTGGTAATAGATAGGCATTCAGAAGTTACTCTAAATCAGTGATTTTATTGGGGCAGACATGACAATGAAAGAAAAAATGAGGGAAAGAATAAAGCTGTAATGATTATACTTTCTTTTGCCAAAAGGCTCCTGGGACAGTAAAAAAAAGATTTTGGTAAACATCTCAGCTCTCCAAGTGGCTTTCTTATAACAAAGACCATAGCTGGTCCTGGGCCAAAATTAGACTCTCAAACACTTGTGTGTGCTTCTTCAGCCAAATTCCAGTATAAGATTACATCATAAGTGGTTTTTATGGAAATAATCACATCACTGAAAATCACAAGTATTTGGAAACAGACTAAAACATTTATTTTGGAATCGGCTGTTCAGAAATAGAAACCTGTTTCTGGCAAAGTGTAATCTGTCCTAAGGATATCCTGAAAAGCCAATGAGGTATTTCAGGCCTTCTGTGTATTATTTTACATGAATTCTGAAGGCCTTGGAAACAATGCAAAAATGTCTTTCAAAAGACAGACGGTGGTGAACAATTGCTATCTGTACCAAATCTCAGGTGATTATAAATTATGGAAATAACTTGGCCTTTACAAAAACATCACCAACCAAAAGAAACACCAAGACTTTGTCTATAATAATGCAAAAATAGTTGACAGATTTTATCAATTCAGTAAAGAAGCAGAAAACTAATTCCAGCTTTATCATAATATATATAAACCTCTTTGACCTAATTTAATCATTTGTAAGACTTTTCCAACTCTAATTTATATTCTACCACCACCACCATCCCCCACCACTACCCTGGCCAAATTTCAATGAATGTTTCATTCTTTACTTGAGGGCTCCACACACACACAGTCTCATTAGAAGAGGTCACACGAGCAGCTTGGCATTGCACAGATCAATCAGGCTAACCATGCTGCCCACTGCCTTCACCTGCAGTGGAAATGGTGGGCATCCACAGTCAAGGTCAATTAATGTTTCATGCTTTGGAAGAGAGGCCATGAAAGGACCTCTCTCTTCAAAATGCCTCACATGAGAATAAAATGTTTCAAGGTATGGACATAGTTTAGAATTGAGATTCTATCCATTTTTAATAAAACTAATACAGTTATGTAAACTTTAAAAATAAAAAAAAAATAAAGAGATCTCTTATTTATACTCATTATAATAAAATGTTATAGCAACTGGAAGAGAGAACTGAAGACAGGACCTTACAACACTTAAAAATCAGTCTTTCAAAAATCTTCCAGGTGGCCAGAATGACCACTGAACCCTTCTAAACCCACAGTTACTTCACCTCCCAGCAATGACGAGTTTCTGGCCTTCGAGATCCTACATGAAGTAAGCATGTTAATTTCATAGCATTGTTTCCTTATTTATCCAAGGTCTCTTCCGTGGCATGTTTTCTTTCACCCCCATCTAAGGTCTTCGGGATCCTGTTAATTTGTACAGAGATCAAGTATATTCATTGCAATGTTTGGGATCACCATTAGCTTCGGAGTCCTTGTTTAAAGGCGATGAAGTAAAATTGTAAATAGTATCACAATGTCATCCCAGAAAACCTCTCATGTGTCTAATACTATTTATAAATAATTCTTACAAATCAAGAGGGAAGTATTAGCTTCACTATTCCAGAGGACCTGGCAGGACGGCAAGACTAAGGAAAATCTTCAATCTGAAAGAAGACAATGCCCATCATCAAAGCACACAAGAGAAAGGATGAAAGCCACATTTAACACAAGAACAGCCAAAATAAAAAGTATCCAAACCTTATATAAGAGAGCTCAACTGATACCCATTCTCTAAAGAATTTTTCATATTTGAAAACATTCATAACAGTATTCATGATACACTCCAGATATTTTGAAAACTAATAGATCCTGTCTAAACTATATGTAATAAGAGAATGGATGGGTCTTAAATTTAGTTATTCAACTGTCTTTTTTTGAATCTGAGAATTGTTAAAACAATTTGAAGTAAGTTTCTAACCAAATTCCTGACTGAATTTAACCAACTGCTTCTTAAATGGCTTATTATACTTACTCAAACCAATCTTTGTGTTTCAGGATAATGTACAATTAGAAAAAAAAGTATAGTATCTGTTAATACAGACACGCACATTTGTAAGAATATAATTATATAAGAAATAGTATATTTCTATAATACAGATACTGTTTTGTGCATGCAAATATATATACTGCACACAAACATCATTTGAGAGAAAAGAAAGAAAATATTGGAATGCATCATATATAGTAAAGTAACTATTACTGGCTGAAATTTTTTGTTTCAGTGAAGCAAAAATCAAGTTAGTATCTTCTCTACAAAACCACCAAAATTTTGTCTTACTCGTAAAGGGCCACCATTTATATCTCCAGATGAATGACTGTTCACATCAGAACTCCTATGCAAAGTGGACAGCTTGCATACCAAAGTATGAAGTAGAAAACAAACACAAATGCTGTATTCTACAGGTCAAATAGAGTTAAGCAAAGAAAATGTACACTTGTCATTTTCTGCCAAAGAACATTTGAAGCTCTGCGTGGAAGGGCAGAAAAGGGGGAGACTTTGAGATGTGAAAATCTGCTTCCAAAACTATAGATTGGAGTCAATTGGGAATAATTTCCTCAAACACCAAACTTTGAACAGACCTGTGCAACAGAAAGACAGTTGTACTGGAGACCCCATAATGTTGCCAAAAGGGCAACTTGAAATAGGAACAAGGGCACTTCTAGAAATCGTACCAGAAACAGTTATGCAAAAGTGTATACTGACTGCCAAAGGACTGGTTGAATTCTGTCACCTCTGACATCATTCATTGCTAAACTGCATGGATGGCATTTGATCTGGGAGGGAACTCAAGTTGTTATACAATAAGTACTTAATTAGCATACACAGTATACCTCTCCATTGTCATTTTGGAAATCAAAACATACACAGATGGCAAAACGTTTACCACATTTGGTGATGTGAAAACTGATCCTATTTGATATATGCCAAAAAGTTGGGGAAAAATGAATGCATACGCTTTCTGCAGAGACGAGGAATTTTTGAGATACATTTGTAGTATGGATTGCGATGAATACCTTATTGACCTCAGTTTAAGTATCAGCGAGTAGAGTTTTCCAAACCTGTACTTGAGCTGCAAAGAAAAACAAACTACTCATCGTTTCCTTGAGGCATGCATTTTACTATGGCAAAGCGCACCAGGCGTGCATGACAGGGGAATCTGGGCCTGCTTCAGCCGACTGAGTAGACCATGAGCATTCTTCGAACACAAGGCAGGAGGCTTTATGGAGTGGAGAAGAGGGAGAAAATTTGGAACCATCGTCTGATGATTTCATTTTGGAAGGGCCATTCCTCAGCCGACTGCTGCTTCAGGAAGGCGAGGTGATGGGACCAGACTCGGCCAGATGTTGGCTACGGGAGCAAGCAACTTTAGCAGCCAAAACGGGGCAGTGTCATGACACCAGCTGAACACGTGTCAGCTGCGAGAAGCAGGAAGATGCTGTGCGCCGGGCCAGAGCTGACTGTATTATACAGCGTCCCATCTGAGGCTGCATAAGACACTCACTGGCGAGCTTACGGGGCCTCAGAACGATGTCAGGAGCCGCACAACACACAGCACACCAGAGGGCAATGCACAGTCAGAAAGAAAGAGAAAGAAAGAAGAATGAGAGGAAACAAGCAAGACACGCGTCCGTCGTGCACAAACCTTCGGGCTCTGTGTGTTCTTTGTGGTGGACTTGCTTCAGCGGGCAGCAGAAGATTTCGTGACACTTAGCACGAAAGGGGGACTCTTTTTTCTTTAATTCCGCAGATTGGATGGAATCTTGCCGTAACATAATGTATTCCTGTGTGCCAGGGGGGGCGTCATCCAGAACTGTGGTCACCACATAACAAAATGAACTCAAGTTAGAGCTTCAGGAAAGCAGGGAAACGTCTTACATCAACTCTACTCCCGGGGGAGACTATAGAAACAACAGTCCCATGAAAAGTTTCCAAGAAAAGCATTGCATTGCTTGGGGGTTTTCTTTTGAGGGGCTTAGTTTGCTAATATGAATAGTTTACTCAGCTATACATACCTTGATAGCTAGTACTAAGTTGGCCAAAAAGTTCTGTCGGATTTTTTCCAGCCAAAGGTGAGAAAAACCCAGATGAACTTTGTGGCCATCACAATATACTGAGCATTTAAGGGTTAGATTGCCGGGATGAGCAATAAAACATGTTAATACCGATAACCATATTGTATCTAAATAAACACTGTGGAAAGCGACATGTTTCAA
Source organism: Bubalus bubalis (assembly GCF_019923935.1). Taxonomy (NCBI): domain Eukaryota; kingdom Metazoa; phylum Chordata; class Mammalia; order Artiodactyla; family Bovidae; genus Bubalus; species Bubalus bubalis. Next base: position 120,259,171 of record NC_059181.1, on the reverse strand, counting down.
CTTGAGGTACAATATAAATATTTACAGGCGAAAATGGCTAATTTCCACAAAATTTTCAGTGTATTCGTTTACATTTTCTTCCTGGGTCTGCTCCTGGTGAGGGCCTGGCTTTCATGCACTATATACAGAGTTGGACAAAAGAATTCACTTTGTGTTTCCCAAAGAGAACTGGGGCCATGACAAATAACCTTCACATATTCGAAATCCCCTAATGAAGTGACCACATTCCAGTCAAGAGCCTAATAATCAACACTGGATCAAAGACCTACCTTGAATTGTGGCACTGCAGGACCTGATTCACTTTTGGCCTCAGATATGAGGCCCCTCTCAGATTTCTAGGCCCTTTGTGCATTTTCCTAAGGAATACTATGAATTTCTAGTGTTTGTTCCCTGATAAAACAAGGTGTTTGCTTTCACCTGGTCCGCTGCAACATTGTTTTTCCAGGTAACTACCCACCAAAGAGTGTGCAAATTTGATCTGGGTCTGCAGAAACAGGGCATTGACCTCAGAATGGATTTTTTTTTTTCACACCTTTCCAGTGAGGTCATCCCATTTTACCAGGAGTGAGTCAGTACCCCTAAAGTTATGATTAACAATGGACTGACTCATCCTACTCCCTCAAATGCATAACTCTTAGCATGCCTTGAGAAAGACTGGGTACCAGCTGCAAACTTCCTATGGGGAGAACAATTCTATAATGCTTGTAAAATATCACCAGATTATGGCTGAGATTGGATGGGATCTCATGCTTCCACATTTGGCACAACATTCTCAGCTCACTGGCTAGGATCTTAACAGACTTTTAAGAACTTTCTTTCACATTGGAATGAAGATGGCATGAAAACCAGCATAACCTGGAAATTAGTATTATGAGTTGAGAACAAGTTCTTGATAGATTGGCTGTGTGTGGAGTTGTTGTCTTCCTTTATAAGTAATTAAATTATGCAAGAAGGTGATGAATATTTTAGTCACTTCTCTTTCTATTTTCTTCTAGTGCTCAGCAGTAGTAATCAAAAATATTACATAGACAGACCACCACAGCCTTTTCTGAAAGAGAGTTCCCTTCCTCTACTAGGAATGTGACTGCAACTTCTTAGAATCTGGTTGCTGAATGCACATCTTTGGTAGCAACAGCTGCTATTCAGACCATTGGCAACCATTTCCTGCCATGAGCAGATAGTTATGATAATATATACATGTATCAAATTCTAGCATCACAGATGAAGGTAAGTTCTAGTTTGACCATATAAAATATTTAAGGAAAACCTCCCAAACTTAGAACTCAAAAAACAAAACAAAACAAAAAACCATGATTATACAGAAGCTGAGAAATCCCATTTTCATGCATTGTATATAAGAAACACATTTTAAGATCAGAAGAGAATTGGAGGATTAAAAAGAAAAGAACAACTTTTGGATAATACATAGAGAGCTTATTGTTCAGAAGTACATGATAAACACCAGTAAATTGTTTTCCATTTTCATTTTTCGATACCAAAAATGACATCACAAATGGGCATCTCTGGAGATTAATGGCACAATAGCCTTTGGCTGACTCTCTAGCCATCAGCTTTAACCAGCTGGTCATTAATTCCGACAAAAAGCCTTGTACTTCCATCATTATTGTTTAATTAGATACAACTAGTATCTGTAACATACAACAAAATTCTAGTGAAGGAGCCCCACTGACTGATATAAGAACCAGACCCCAAATTCATCATCATGGGGAAAGCAGGAAAGTCACAAAAGTGCAACATAATTGCTTTCCACAAAATTCTCTCTCTCCTATTCTTTCCTCAAATTGAATTTAGCAGGTGAAAAAGATGCCAAGATGAGAGCATTTAAGGAGCCATCTGAGTAATGACCGCAGGCAAAGTACATTTCCTTGGAAATTGTGAACATCTGGGAGTTAATGGCTTAGCTTTGCATCCAGGCTGTCTCTACTCAAATGCCCCAAACATAAATCAATTCAGGAAAAACAGAAAAAAATATTAAATCTATCAGCATACCTTGGTGTCATTTTGACGCAAGACCTAAAAATATTTTTGACTTTTTAACCAGAAGTGGCAATCTACAGGAAACACCTCATTTCAGTCTATAAAATCTTTGAATGTAAATTCATTTTGATGAAAGATTAAAACTGTTGTATTAATTTATTCCTAGGGCTCCTTCAGGTAGAACAGTGACTGTGTGTGCAATTGACAACAGCAGGAGTGACAGGAAACTTCCCATAAGACCCCAGCACTAAGGCAGGTGGGTACCTTAATTCTACTACCTTAAAAAAAGGATGAGGAGACAATGTGTCCAAAGGGCACAAACTCTAGAAAAGGGAGAGGAGACTTGCAAAGAAGTCAGCTCATCAAAACAGGAAAAAAGAATGGAATCTACCTTCCCCTGGCTTAATCCTAGGATTTCTGCTATTCCCCCACTTCTAGTGCATTCCTTCTTGCACAGCATTCCAGCCTCTGAAAACCACTCTTGCCTTTGTTCATTGAAACTATTTGTCCACATTTATGCAGTGACTCCTGCTCTTCTTCTCAATAATGTTTACCTATCTTGAAGTTTGCATGAAAGACTCCAGTGATTAGGCAGACAATAGATTTACACTAAACCTCTTCCAGTTTCGGAGCTTCAATTTGACTCTTTCAGACAGGTAAGATGGTAAAAGTAGCTCATGGTTGATTTCTGAACTGCAGGACCCATGTATTGAGAAAGGCCACGAGCCCCATGACAGTAGCAGCCAAGGAGTAGGCCTCTGCCGGGAAATGACACCCACATAGCCTGTGCCCTTGACCTTGATCACACAGGCCACCTACTTAGAATTCCAAAGTCCCACAAGAGTGGTAGAGAGTTGGATGAGAGATGTGCACACATGCAAATTCACACACCCACAGACATGCAGACACTGACAGGTGGCATACTCAGACTCAGGGTGACAATAAGTGACTCTACTGGTGGCAGGATAGTTAAGAGCACAATTTATGGAAGACCTTGTTCCCATTATACAAGGTGTTTATTGACTAACCATTAGGTGGGCAAGCCTACATCCAGGGTTGGTTTCCCAGTAACAGTCCTGGATTGGCAGTAAACCACCCTCATTCTCCTCCAGGCTTCTCAGCAATTCTCAGGGTCAAGGCCATGGTCACGAGTGGGGACAGTCATAGGAAGGGAAGAGAGTTTATATCTAAAGCCAGTGACCTGGTCTATGTTACCCATGTTCACAGAAATAGTGTTCCCATTTCAAACTGGACATAATGCATCGATCTGTAGCAAACCATCTGTGATAAAATGAAAACGTTTGTCATGGTTGTTCAGTGGTTCTGTCATGTCTGACTCTTTGCAACCCCATGGACTGCAACATGCCAGGCCTCCCTGTCCCTCAACATCTCCTAAAGTTTGTCCAAGTTCATGTTCATTGCATCAGTGATGCCATCCAGCCATCTCATCCTCTGACACCCTCTTCTCCTTCTGCCCTCAATTGTTCCCAGCAGCAGGGACTTTTCCAATGAGTCAACTATTCGCATCAGATGACCAAGATACTGGAGCTTCGGCTTCAGCAAAACTAATTCCAATGTAATATATGTCTTAAATGCATTTTTAACTAAAGAAGTTAACAATCACTTATTCTTTCTATGTTTAGAAACTCAATTTCTAATTTTACCCTGTACTTTAATCAATAAATATAATATTGGCTAGATAAAATACCTACCCAAATATTTAGTAGTATCACAAACACTACACTCTTCCAAGTCATTGCAAACGGAATTTCTTTAGAGATAACTTAATGCTACCCCTTTGTCTTAAAACATAAGGAAAATAAAGCTCAGGAAGGGGAATTGACAAGCCACAAAGCTATTGGAAAAGCCCAGCCTAGAAGCCAGGATTTTAGGGTGTTTACCAGAAAGTCTTAAGTAGTTTCTGGTTGCTTTTCTTTGTACAAACTGATATATTTAAACAGGATCTTTTGTATACCTTAGCTTCAAATATTATCTCTGTCTCCAATGAGGTTTACTGTCTTTATTTAAAGACAGAAAAGCAACCAGAAACAACCTGGGAAACTACTCAGACAATGCCACAAAGGCATCTGGCCCCTGGCCAGGCCACTGTGACTTGTAAGGTGTGCTGGTTTCAAGCTGGAAGCAGTTAATAAGCCCTCAGTTATTTGATGACACTGTTTTTTTTTTTTTTTCTCTTTGGAAAGACGACTCAACATACTTAATTAATGATACATGATTTGAAATCAAAGAAAATCTGAGATCACCAGGGCAACAGCAATGAACACAGCCATGGGACTACCAGTCAAAGTTATTGGACATATATTTGTGACTCCAAAAAGCAAATGCTTGAAAGCATCTGTGAAAGTAAAAATAAGGGAAAATACACAGATTATCAAATGTCCTCGAATAATGAAAAAGTCAGTAGAAAACAGAGTAATTAGAGTGATTACTCTTCCTTGTCACTGAGCACCTGTCAAGCAGAAAAGTAAATTCAGCCACAAATGAATTAACTCAAGTCCTCCATTTTGCTTTCCAACTCACTATCTATTGAATGCGTGTGTGCCTGCCAAGTCATCAGTCGTGTCCCATGCTGTGTGACCCTATGGACCATAGCCTGCCAGGCTCCTCTGTCCATGAGATTCTCCAGGCAAGAATACTGGAGTGGCTTGCCATTCCCTTCTCCAGGGGATCTTCCTGACCCAGGGTTCAAACCCGAGTCTCTTAGGTCTCCTGCACTGGCAGGCAGGTTCTTTACCACTAGCACCACCTGGGAAGCTCCATCTATTGAATACTTACATGAGCTTTACTGCCACACTGGATACTATCAATGGCAAGTTTAAATGTCAATGAATTCTCTGTCTCCATCTGTGCTCAAGCACAGTCATGTCCGACTCTTTGTGTTCCTTTGGACTGTGGCCCGCCAAGCTCTTCTGTTCATGGAATTTTCCAGGCAAGAACACTGGCATGGGTTGCGATTTCCTCCTTCAGGAGATCTTCCCAACCAAGGGATTGAACCTGCATCTCCTGTGTCTCCTGCACTGCAGGTGGATTCTTTGCCCGCTAAGCCATTGGGGAAGTCAATGAGTTATTCAGATAATTCACTGAATTGCATTAATCAATACTAATGGTGATTTGGTTTGGCCAAAATAGAAACAACTGAAAATATTTCTAGACATTTCAGTTACCTTCCCCTTTGCAATCTTCCCCAACTTCATGCAGCCTCCCAAGCACTATCCAGTTTTCCTTCAATTTTGTTTCTTCAGGCTGTTTTGCTACTTTCATGGGAGGAAAAAATTCAAAGTCACTATCATGGTGGCCACCCTCCTCCAAAATTCTATCACATGTCCATCTTCTTCCACACACTAGATTTACATAGTATCTAAAATATGCCTGAAGACCTTGTATTGTACCTGCTGTTCAATATGACACCCTCATTGGCTCTACTCAATGCCACCTCTTCTGAGATTTCTTTTTAGCCATGTTAAATAGGTTTGCATTCATCACAATCTGTAATTATGTAGGTATTTATGTACATGCCTCTCCTCTGACTCTTCCTAATGAATATAGGATACCGGAGGCAGAAACACTATTTGTCTTATTTGTCATTCTATAGGTGGAGTCAATTGTAAAACACACTCAAAGAATTCTTATGAATCAAATGAAAGATGCCCACTTTCACCCAGCCTTATTTTAAAGCAAAGGTAAATAGCTCATTCTAACTCTTCATGAGTTGGTTAGATAGCATCTCTGACTCAATGGATGTGAATCTGAGCAAACTCCAAGAGATAGTGGAGGACAGAGTAGCCTGGCCTGCTACAGTCCATTGGGTCACAAAAAGTCGAATATGATTCAGTGACTGAACAATAACAACAACAACAACAACAACAACAACAACAACAACTCTTCATGTCCATATAACACTTTAAGAAATTTATCCTGTCATTTGTTGAGATAGCTTTCTAGACATCATCATAAGCTTTTAGTGAAAAGTGAGATTGATAATTATTTTCTTAGATGTGTCTTTCCCCCACAACTTGAATGGGAGCTCCTAGAAGACCAGAACCATGTCTCTCTTGGTATCATCTTTGCTTTCCTAATGGCCCACCTACAGTGCTTTGCGCATGGTAACTTTGCATGTACAAACTGGGTCCCTTCTAGGGAGAGTCCCGCCTACCTTGAAGGTGTGTGCTAAGAAGAAAGGATCAGAAATGGAAAGAGTTCAGCACATTGCATGGTACCTGGCAGGCATCAGAGTGGCTGCAGTGGAAGAAAGACCATATATGACAGAGATGGAGCCCGTTGAGCACTGTACCAGGATCCCCACCCTTGAGACACAGCTAAATTCCTGGGTGACCTTTGGAATGGCACATCACATCTCTGAGTCTCAGTTTTCTCATTTCAAAAGTAAGTGACGTGGGGACTTCCCTGGTAGTCCAGTGGTTGGGGTTCCAAATTTCCACTTCAGGGGATGTGGGTTTGATCCGTGCAAGATCCCACATGCCAAAGAGTGTGAAAAAATATTAAAAAAAATAAAACAATAATAAGTGATGTGGACCAGGCCAGGCTTTCTCTACATTAGCACTTTGACATCTGGGGCTGGATAATTCCTTGTTCTAAGAGGCTGTTCTATGTGCTGCAGGATGCATAATAGCATCCCTGACCTCTACCTCGGAGATGCTTAGCATCTAGCAAGGACTCAGATGTTCTATTCAGGGGAGTTTGGTTCAGACCAAATAGTGAGAAAGATGCGCTAGTGAGCACACCAGTCATTCAGGTAAAGAAAGCCCTCAACAAGATGGAAACCACTATAGCTGCACACCAGTGAAGTCCTTACTCGGCTCATGGCAAAGGCCTTCTCTAGTGAGGGATGCCACTAGGCAGAATCGATGGCATTGCACAACGTTAGGGGAGTATGTCCAGGCACATGCTGAGAATACATAATAGATAGGGCACAGCCTACCAAAGACCCAGTTCAAATGGAGACAAGAAGCAAGAAGAGGAGGTGGGCAACTCTCTGAGGCCTTATCTAAGGTAGCTTTCCTGAAGGTCAGCCTTCTCATCATCAAAGGACCCACATCACCAGGGAATATGGGTTTTCAAGGTGGTGCAGTATAAAAGAATCGGCCTGCAATGCAGGAGACCTGGGTTTGATCCCTGGGTTGGGAAGATTCCCCTGGAGAAGGGAATGGCTACCCATTCCAGTATTCTTGCCTGGAAAATATCATGGGCAGAGGAGCCTAGTGGGCTAAAGTTCATGGGATTGCAAAGAGTCAGATGTGACTGAGCACACGCACATGTGCACACAACATCAGGGAATATGCAGCCCTTCCCTTAAGACAGAAATGAGTCCTTCATGCAGAAAAGTGGCAGCTTCCTCTAGCAGAACAGATTGTGTGCAGAGGTTCTGTGCACAGCTGGAATGGCATGGATTTTGTCCCCACCACCATTTAAAGCATGTGAGAAAGAAATGCCTAGACATACACTTGACCTGAGAACACTGGGTGTTGTTAATTCACCTCGATATACTGTCTGCAGGGCTGGCACCTGCCCATTACTTGCAAGTTTTCTAGCCTGATGTCATCGTATTCCTCTCCTCCATGCACCTGTTCAAGTCCAAGTCAAACTGAAGTATCCATCCTAGTCTCCTGGAAGGTTTGTTAAGACACAGGCTGCTGGGCACCTTCGCCTAGAGTTTGTGATGGAGTTGGTCTGGGGTGGGCGTGAACAAGTTCCCAAGTGCTGCTGATGCTGCTCAAGGATCACATGGGGGCAGGGGGATGACTGCCTAGGTGTTTGTTTTACTTGCTCCAGCTACCTCTGCTGTCTGCATGCTCCTCCACCTGGTACAAAGTCTACACCATTGGTTCTCAGCTAGGGTTGAGCACTAGTATCATGTGTGGAACTTTTAAAAACTGAAGTTCTCATGGTACCACCCCGGATCAATTACACTGGACTCTCCAGCCTGTGGCTGGAGTGCTGGTGGGTTTCCAAACTCTGCTGGTGATTCAACTGCATAACTGGAGTTAAGAATGACTGTTGTAAGCCTTTTCTTGCTTTCTCCAGTGAAAATTCCTCTCGCTCCCTTGGAGCGGGGGCGGGGGCGGGGGTGGCTCTGGCCTCTGATTATCTTGCTACAGTTGACCCTTGAACAAGGCACAGGGTTAGGGGTTGTCAAGCTTCCTTACAGTTGACAATCCACATATAACTTATACTGGTCCCTCCCTATCGGCAGTTCCTACATTGGCAAGGTTCCACATCTGCAGATTCATTCAACCACGGCTCATGCAGTCCTGTAGTAGGAACTACTGAAAAAACTCTTGCGTGTAAGTGGACCCTGGTAGTTCAAACCCACGTTGTTCAAGAATCAACCATATTTCCATTTCTTTGCACACCTCAGGCCAGAGTGGCCATGTCCTCTTGGGCACTGGTACTGTTCACTGTGTAAAACTCTACAGCAGCTCCTATCTCCCCACAGCCAGTCTATTGTACTCTGAACAGCCATGGGGGTTGGTGCATAACTCTACCACAGCATCAACCCACGGTACCCTAGGTTCTTCTTGTCTTTCAAGATGACAATCTCCTCACTAGCCAGTTTTGTTGAAGGGAATCAAAGCAAGCTCTCTGCTTATTAGAACCCCTCAAGGTCAATGTCTTGGGCTGGTGATAGCAGGTGTCTTGGCCCTGAAGCCAGTTGGTGATGCTGCATGTCACAACTCTGGGTTCGTGCTGATCAGCTCTGCACATAGACTCCTCACCCTCAGGGTCTGCACAGAGTCACTGCAAACTTTCCATGTGATGCAATTTGAACCACAGTGCAGCACTAGCTCATGGTCAGGAAATAAAATGGTACCAAGGATTCATCAGGAACCTTGTTGGTGACCGGTCCAGTAAATACACTAGTCCTTCTTTTATGACATCACAAAAGGGGGGTTGGAATACATTTTCCATAAATTGCATCCTTGAGCCCTGTAATTTAGGGGCTCTCCACCCTAGCTACAAAATCAGAACTGCTTCGGGGATCTTTTATAACACACCCATGCCTGGGCCCCACCTCCAGAAAGTCTCTTTAATTGGTCCTGGAGAAGGTATGGACCTTGGCAGTCAAGCTCCCCAGGTAGTTCTCAGGTGCAGTTAGGATGGTGAACCAATGTGCCTAACCAAAGGAGCAAGAGAAAAATTGAAGCTGCAAATGTGAGCACAATTAACTGCAAAGATGTCTTCCTGAACAAAACGGAAGTGTTCTAGAAGATATTGGGAATTTTGAGTTCTAAGCCCCTTAATGATTGGACAAATAAATGTAGAACACAATAAATTCCAATAAATATGGAATACAAATGGCTCACTCAAGGAGAAAGCCTTAGGGAATGAAGAAGAATGTACTGGCAAAGGCCTCATAATCCACTGGTACTGGTTCAAATTCCAGTTCAAACCCCCAACTCTCAGTTTTCCCCTTTGCCAGTATCTCCCCCTTGGCAACTGCAAGTCTGTATGGGATTCAGTTCGGTTCAGTCACTCAGTTGTGTCCAACTCTTCGCGACCCCATGGACTGCAGCAGGCCAGGCTTCCCTGTCCACCATCAGCTCCCAGAGCTTGCTCAAACTCATGTCCTTCGATTTGGTCATGCCATCCAACCATCTCATCCTCTGTCATCCCCTTCTCCTCCTGCCTTTAGTCTTTCCCAGCATCAAGGTCTTTTCCAGTTAGTCAGCAAGTATAAACTGGGATTAGCAGGTGTAAACTATTATATTGGGGTGGCCAAAAAGCTCAGTCGGGTTTTTTGTACCCTCCCAAATGAAGGTTTTGGCTAATCCAATATATAGGATGGAGAAACAAGGTTCTACTGTATAGCACAGGGAACTATATTCAATATCCTGGAATAAACCATAATGGAAAATAATGTGAAAAAGAATATATATATTCGGATACATATATATATATATATATATATATATGAATTACTTTGCTGCACAGCAGAAATTAACACATTGCAAATCAACTAGACTTCAATTTTAAAAAATAAATTAAATTCCAGTTCTGAGACTGGAAGTGGTCTCAACAGTGTGTTCGGCAAGTTCTGTCTCCTCTGAATCCAACAAACAGGTTGATCGCTATTTGGAAGTGAGGACCCTGGACCAGCATCATGGGTAATACCTGGAAGCTTGTTAGACATGTAGCCCCTCATCCCTGCCAAGTCTAGTCCAATAGAGTCAGAATCTGTGTTTTCATAAGATTCTGAGGGGACTGCAATGCATACTAAAGACTGAGATGCACCTAGAACAGGGGCTGGCAGATAGTCCTGGAGTCTGCCCTCAGGATTAGTTCACTCCCTTGTCCCTTGAGTCCAAACAACTATTTGGGCGGCAATTTTATGTATATTCCTGGAAACCCAACCACAGGGTAGAGGAAAAAGCAGAGGACTTGAGAGACCTCTGCCTCCTACTGCATAACCAAGCGTCAATTTCCTACCTTTTATACATGACCCAACTAAATCAACATAGAACTCCTAACAAGGTTGTTTTAAAAAGTAAAAGAGATGCTTAGGTGGAACTGTCCAGCACAATGCCTCACCCTTGATAGGTACTCCATATGTATTAAGTACTCCCTGAACATTAACTGAGGCTGAATCCAATTTAACGTGAAACTGTCTTTCCCAAGGGAAAACAAAAACAAAAACAAAAACAAAACAACAGCCATCTATTTTCTAGCTGGACAGACAAAGCTTTCACATGACCCTCATGTTAATTTTATAACCAAAGTAGGGAGAATGACTTGTAGGAAAAAAAGATGTTATACTGCTCACAGAGTAAGAAAATGAATAACAAATGGTTATCTCTTCCAGATTGTCAACTGGAATTTCTTGAAAATGTTTCATTATGACTGGGTTCATGGAAAAATTTTATTTGCTTTCACTTACTTTGTTTTCTGACACAGCACACTTCTGGTCATGATGTCCTAGGGACTGAAACAACTAGGCAGTCTTTAAAGATTACTTATAGATTGATTCTAGATGTGGCTTTTCCACCAAATTTTGCCTCTTCCTCCATGAATAATGATGGAGGCCACTGGCACCATTTAATAAGGAGTCTTTCTCTGCAGAGACAGTAAACTAAGGGGACTGCCACAGCATGCTGGCCCAGCCAGCTCTGCCCCGTGTGTTCACACGTGTGTGAACTATGTATGTTCATAGTGTGTGTCTATGCATGTGTCTGAGGCTGGAGACACGCCTTTGTTTTTTTGTGTGTGTGTGTTTTTTTGTTGTTGTTGTTGTTTTTATTTTTTTTTATTTTATTTTATTTTTAAACTTTACATAATTGTATTAGTTTTGCCAAATATCAAAATGAATCCGCCACAGGTATACATGTGTTCCCCGTCCTGAACCCTCCTCCCTCCTCCCTCCCCATTCCATCCCTCTGGGTCGTCCCAGTGCACCAGCCCCAAGCATCCAGTACCATGCATCGAACCTGGACTGGCAACTCGTTTCATACATGATATTTTACATGTTTCAATGCCATTCTCCCAAATCTTCCCACCCTCTCCCTCTCTCTCAGCGTCCATAAGACTGTTCTAACTATTAGTACAAGAGCTCCGGCTAGGCTCACAAAATGATGTCATAGTTACTCACGGAAACTTTGTCTCCTGATATTTTCTCAGATTTTGCTCTTAAGACCTTTCTTTGGTAACATCATAGGTTACATTGCTAAAGAAAGCCTATTTTTTTTCCTATCAATTTTTTCTATTTTTAGAGCATTAAATCTCCGAGGAATGAGGTTTCCTCACCTACATACTAGAAAGTGCACTCTCAAGCATTACACCCATCTTACTAGCAACTGTGTTCATGGTGACCATACTTCTTCATATGGCATGCTAGAAGATCCCTGCACTATGCATGATGGCTATTTCCTTCATACTTTTCTCTCCTGTTTTGAAAGCTAAGTTCTGATTCAAATCTCACGGTTGCCCCATGTCTTCTGAGATGCCTCAAGAGCCCCACCTCGCAGGCTCTGCTAACAGCCAGAAATTCCTCAGCCCTGGTGATAGTGACTGGAAAATTATACTGTAAAAATTATATGATCAAGTGCTGTCAACCTCACCTCTACCTCTCCATATCCCCCCAAAAGGTAAGCAGCAAACTCATTTTACTTAACTAGTTATAAAATATCAGGTTCTCCAAGAAGTTCATTTGCATTTTCCATAACAGCATAAGAAAACCTGAATGATCTTTTTGGCCAACCCATTACAATCCTTTCAAGCAATCAGAGTTCTCTTACTTCCTCTTCCTGCCACTGTTCTATGGGCCATATGTGCTTCTGTCACTTACTGATGTCTCCTTCCAACCCCAGCAACACTGAAGAAAATTCACTCAAGTACATTAGCAGCTCATCTTGACTGACCCTTGGGCAGGAACCATGAAGCAAAAATCAACGTATGGGTTGATCTATAAAAAGCATTTCTCAAAAACTATAAACTAGGCCTATGTCATTATGGCTTTGTGCTCCCTGGCATTCTGTGAACTGTGGCTGTACCAGTTGATTGAGAAGTACTAAAGGGGGAAAGAAGGCCCCTGAAAAGACATCAGAAAAGGTTCTTTCAATTAATCAAGACGTGAGCCATCTCAAGTCTTGTCTCATTTAAACTATGCACTGGTTAAATCCTTCCATTTCGAGTTAGTCACAAGCTGCACTCAAGCTCATGAAAACACAGTTCAAAAAATGATACAAATGAACTTATTTACAAAACAGAACAGACTCACAGAATTACAGGACAAATTTATGGTTACTAGAGCGGATGAGTGGGGAGGGGGATAGACTGGGAGTTTAGGATTGATATGTACAAACTGGTATATTTAAAATAGATAATCATCAAGGACCTACTGTATAGCACAAGGAACTCTGCCCAATACTTTGTAATAACCTAAAAGAAATTTTAAAAGAATAGATATTATGTATATGTGTGTGTATACACACACACACACACACACATATATATGAATCAGGCTTCCCTGGTGGATCAGACGGTAAAGAATCTGCCTGCAACACGGGAGACTCCAGTTCAATCCTTGGGTTGGGAAGATGCCCTGGAGAAGAGAATGGCTATCGATGCCAGTATTTTTACCTGGAAAATTCCATGGACAGAGGAGCCCAGAGGGTACAGTCCATGGGTCGCAAAGAGTCAGATGACTGAGTGACTAACACACAACAACAACACAACTGAATCACTGTGCTGTACACCTAAAGCTAACACAACATTGTTAATCAACAAAATTCCATTATAAATTTTTTTTTAAAACAGCTCAATTTGGCTGCAACATCAAATTCATCAATTTACAAGCTCAAATGGTTTTTTAAAACCTCTAGGAAATGCAGTCTTCACCTATATCCTGTGGAAGAATTCCTTGCCTTTACATAATTTAAAAAAGGACATTTTTTAGCCAATGGAAAGCTTCAGAACAAAATTCCAAAATCCAGTGGCAGAAATCCAGAAGAGAATTCTCAAACAGAAATATTTCAGTAACATGAGTGCTTTTCTCTGCACTCAGGTCTGCCATAGTTTCTAACTCCCCATTAAACAAACCAAGCTGCTGTTTCTTCTCAGGAGGGCTGTCCCTGTGTGGATGACAGAAGGAAGAATATAGTGTGCCAGGTTAGAACCCACTCTAAATTTGTTTATGAAAAACTGCAAAGCAAATGGTATTTGAGTTTGTTTACTCTTGGCAGCATTTCTGTTTAAGAAAGAGGCATTATGACTGTTTGAAAAGCTTGGAGCCATCAAATGTCCTTAAAATAGCATTTAATGATTTAGGTGTAAATGAATCATAAACACTTAAATTAAACTTCCCCCTCATTCCCTACAAACCCAGCTGGTTAAGTGAGGTTTTAGCCAAAGAGCACTCTTTAGTCCTATTTTTCTCTTAATCCTATTAAAGGTAAGGTCTTCTGAGGTGGGCTTAAGGCTAGATTTAGTGCTCCCATTTAAGACACTGGGAATACTCACTTTTTTTTTCCAGTCCTTACAAAATTTCAAACTTGCACTTTTCTTTCTTTTGTTATTGAAGTATAGTTGATTTATAATGTTGTGTTACTTTCTGCTGGACAACAAAGAGTCATTCTTTTGATATTCTTTTGCATTATGGTTTATCACAGGATGTTAAATATAGCTGCCTGTGCTATACAGTAGAATCTTCTTGTTTGCCCATTCGATACTCACATTATATTTTTAAAAAGAGTAAAGTGGAGTGTCTTGTATGTATAAATGCACTTTTATATATTTTCAATATCTGTAACAACCTCATAAGGCAGGTGACATTACCGTCCCCAGTTGGCACAGAGGAACCTAAATGAATGTCAGAGAGATAACAGAGAGGAACCCAGAAGCAAGATGAGAGCTGGGATTCAAACCCAGGGCTTCATGTTTCCAGGGCCTATACTCTTACTCACTGTGTCATACTGTATACTCAGTTATATATCTATGGTAGGCAGAACGATGGCCCCTGAAAGATGCCCACATCCTAGTCCCTGGAGCCCGGGAATATGTTACTTGAAGATTGCAGACGTAGTTAAGGTTGCTCATAAACTGTCATTTAGAAGGATTACCCAGGTGGGTCCAGTGTAATTTCCATGTACTCTTGAAATCAAAAGGGAGATGATTTGGTCACAGAGATGAAAAGGAAGAAGACACAGGTCAGATTAAAAGTGTGAAAAGACTCAACAGGCTGTTGTTGGCTTTCAAAAGTGGCCTGAAGGAGGCCTGGGCCAGGGAATATACATAGCTTCTGGCAGCTGGGGACGGCCTTCAGTTGACAGCTAGCAAGAAGATGGGCATCTCCATCCTATCAGGAACTGCATCCTGCTAAAAACCAACATGAAAAGGGAATGGATGCTTTTCTAGAGCCTCCAGGAAGAAATACACCCAAAGCAAGCCAAGACTTGCTTCTGACCTTCAGGACAGCAAGATTAACAAATTTGCAGTGATTAAGCCACCCAGATTGTGGTATATTGTTAGGCCAGCAGAAAACTAATAAAATATTCAATGTTTAAATACTGAAAACCTAACTAGGTTCTATATCCCATAAGCTTTCTAAAGGTATTTTAATAACAATAACAAATATCAGTATGTGGAACTGACATACCTTCATTATCTTCAGCCTGAGAAGAAAACATATGCACAAAGAGGTTTCCTTTGGCCTTTTGCTTTTCCATCGCCTCCCACACTACTACCTTTCAATATTCTTTCAAAAACTATTTATTGTTGCTGCTAAGTCGCTTCAGTCGTGTCCGACTCTTAGTGACCCCATGGACTGCGGCCTACCAGGCTCCTCCATCCATGGGATTTTCCAGGCAAAAGTACTGGAGAGGGGTGCCATTGCCTTCTATTTATTGAGAACCTACCATATGCCAGGCACCATTCAATGTATACAGTACACAGCAGAAAGGAAAACAAATGTAGAGAAAAAGTCTTGCCCTCATGGAGTTTACACCTCTGGAGTGGAGCTGAGGGGTAAACAGAGAGTAAAGAAACCAGGAAGATGAGACTTCCAAGGGTCTCTGAGTCACTCACAGGAAGGGATGTGCTTGAATCCTCGGAAGACTCACATAGTTGAGAAATAAACACTGACAAGTTAAGCTCCTGATACATCAGTGAGCTATCCTTTAGAGCAATCCAGGGTGAAAACAGAGCAGAGGACTGAATGAAGTGCCATAGAGAGACGCCCAGAAGAGTGTGCCCAGTAAAGGGATCAAAATCACAGATCCTGAGGGAAGAAGTAGGACTTGCTGTTCTGGGTCTTTTTTTTTTTTTTCCTTTTAAAGAAAATGAAGATGGACAAAAAATGTGGTTGGAGTGAGAGACTAAAGGGTAGAGTGGGAGGAGATGAGTTCAAAAAAGTAAATAGAAGCCCACTCATGAGGCCATTGTAGTATCTCTCTCTTCAATTCTGAGTGGCAGGGAGCCATTGGGTGGACTCAGGCAGAAGAGTGATCAGACTTGGCTTACGTGAGCCAAAGCTCATTCTTGTTGCTATGTAGAGAACAGACTTCAGGAATGAAGACAAGAGACTTGTTAGGAGGCTACTGCTATGATCCATGCAAAGGTTGAGAGCAGTTAGGACTTAGTGGTGTAGGCATGAAGAAGTGGTTATATTCTGGGTACATACTCTAGGAATACAAACTTTTATGAACACAAGTTATGTCTAACAGCTAACACTATGCAGCTGCAAATGATGCTGCTTCATATAGATACCCTTTGAAAATGGTAATTCTGTGGAATATACACTTCCCAAAGGGGAAATATTTATTATGGATGAGCTAACTCTATTCTCTCAGCATAGGAGAGACCTCTCCTCACACTGAACCCTCTTCTGCATGACTTCATTGTACTAAATGCGTCTGTGTAGACTGGGATCCAATAGGTACCCAGCAAACATTCACACAGCAGGACAGTATTAATGAGTGATGGAGATGAGAATGGACAGTTTGCAAAACAACATTCTTGAGAAATTGATTCTCTTGAGCCTTGACACCATGCTTCTCTCTCTTCTCTCAATGTATTTTCTCTGTCAGTATGTCAAAGATTCCACCAAACAAGACTAACACTTCGAGTACTAGTGGGAGAATGGAGGAACTGCAAAGTGAAGAAGAGGCACCAGGCATGCCAAGCTGGGAACCTCTAGCCAGGGAAGGCCTCCTGCTGCTGCTCTTGGCTTCATCTTTGCCTCTCAGCCATTAAGCAAGTCCAGTTTACATCTCTTCTTCCAGAAGCTCCCTAGAAGCATGCTGCCTAAAACGCTGTGAGCAGACTTGTAATCTGCTCCACCAATGGTTGTAGGAAACAGTCAGAAGACTGCCCCTCACTTCTGGGGTAAAGCAGGAACTAGTTGAGTCCTGCTGCCATGATAATTGGATTAGACCCACTTGTCAGGGAAAAGAATGTGCAATTATTGAAGAATACTCTAATGGTTCATCTTATGTGACACCTTGACAGAGCCATAGGGTCCCTAGGTAGTTGGTCAAACATTATTGTGAATGCTTACGAGGTCCCAGGCACTCTTCTTATATGATAATTTTTATCAATGTGTGTTGCCCTGTATGTTGCCAGATTGCTAGATCTGGAAAAGCCCATTCATGCTTTAACAACAACAACAAAAATAGAAGATTGCAGGACTTGAGCTGCCCATCTTCATCTCCCAGTCCTTTTTCTTCCTTGCAATTGATAA
Source organism: Bubalus bubalis (assembly GCF_019923935.1). NCBI lineage: Eukaryota > Metazoa > Chordata > Mammalia > Artiodactyla > Bovidae > Bubalus > Bubalus bubalis. Next base: position 120,241,965 of record NC_059181.1, on the reverse strand, counting down.
ATCACTTATTTTACTTCCTCTTTTTCTATACTGGAAACTGATCTAGCCCAACCATGAATCTAAAAACTGTTTATTAGATGTTTCAGTGTTTTCTCCATCACTCTGCATGCGTCCCAAGTGCCCTGGGCAAGTACATTGGTCTGCAGAGTTACAATCGTTCCTCCAACTCCTTCACTGTTATGACAGAATGAATTTTTGCTTGATGGCAAATTATTTTGTATTTCATTCCATATTTTATATCCCTGTGTCTATGCACACTGGAAAAGGTTAAAATCAATACTTCAACATAATTCTGATCAGAGGTGATCACCTCTCCCTAATCAGAAGTGATTATCCTAAATGAAATTTGCCAATGATCAGCATCATTTCTCTTATGTGCTATCAAAATGTTTTAATGCAGTGAGTAAAAAACACTGACGGTTGTTATCATGGTACAGAGGATACACGAACTTAACGTTGTGTGCGACCAGTAGAACAGTTACCAGCTTGATATGTTGTCCCTTTAAAAATCACATTCCCATGTAGTCCCCAATTTGGTGTAATGTACACCTTCCTAACAATTCTGATTGCTACAGTGAGGGAAGGTGAGGCTCCAAGAATTATTTGCTTAAGGTTACCCAGAGAATATATGCCAGAATTAGGAACACAACGAAGTTGCTGATCCTAAAACTGACATCTAACATACAGATAAATTTCATAAGTTCATTAGCATATCCATTTACTCAGCATCTACTATGTATCAGATCTGTGCTATACTCTGTCTGAAGCACATAGCTATGACCAAACCAATGAACGTTTACATGAAGTTAATAAATAAATGAATCACTCTCAGCTTTTTTTTTTTTTTTGTCTCATCTTACACAGCTCCCCAGAGAGAGAAGGTGTATGTGTGTGGGGTATGTTGACATGATAATGGGGGTGTTGATCTGATAACAGAGACTTTCTTTCTGAGACGCATGATGCTAAGCATCGTACATGCACAACATGAACAAGCTGAAGACTTGGGAACCTAGGCCCATTGAGGGCCAGTGGCGAACTTAGAAGCAATCCTGAGAAGGAAGGATTATTCAATTAAGGGTTGCCAGCATGGCCCCTTGGGAGCAAATTACTCCAGACAACTTTTAAAATTTTGCTTCTTGAAGTGAAATTCAGCAGCAACAACAACAAAAAGAGTATAACGGTGTCCACCCAAAACAGCCTGAACAATACTTCCAGAGATAAATACAAAGATGGAGTCACATTTCCTCATACTCAGTTGCTGGAGAAAATCATAGTGCTTTTCCTCATTGAATTAAAAGGCCACAGACTCCTAAACCTTTCCATGTTTTGGCAAGAATTATAAGTAGGTTGTGCCCACTGAGTTTGGTATGAATCTAAATACAGGCAGGTGTAGATAAACCCAATGTATCAATGCCATCACATAGAGATGCAAACGTCACTCAGCATTTGGAGTGCGAGGGGTGGAGGAAGCCCTCTCAGCCAGCCCTACAGGACTGCCCAAGCCCAGAGGGTTGGTTTAGAAAAGCTTTTTTGGCCAGGCCTGGCTTCCTTTCTCCTGTTGAATGGGGCCTAGTGCCAACCTAGCAGGTGCCCTGGAAATGATGGAGAGGTGGGTAGGGCTTCTCTCACACACTCCACTTCACCTCAGGGCCTGTAGTGACTCAGCTTGGCCACTTCACGCACAGCATGGGTAAATGTGAGGTGAGAGTTTTAGGCCCTGCCTGGTCAAGCATGTCATCCATAGATACCCCCACGGGGCCTAAGGAGAATGCAGTGACAGAAGAGAGACTCCACAGAAGCCAGCACAACTACCAGAAATAGAGGCCATACAATGGCTCTGAAAGCCTAGCAGTTAAACCTCACTCTCCACTTGAGAGAATTCGCCCTACTTTGGGCTTTTCCAGCCACAAAGACGGCTCATGAACATTCTACAGAACAATGTCCCTAGGAAGTTTCTCAGAAGACTCAGAATATGGGCTCAGTCCACGATGATAACTGAATTGCTTCCTTTTGGCTAACTTTAGGAAAAAATGGCAAGCGAGGACCCTGCCCCCCCACCTTGGATGGTTTGAATCATTGAGAGAGTTCTATTTTCTGCCACAAAACGCATGGCCATCCATCTTCTCCACAGGACCCAGTTTCATTGTACCTCTCACTCACCTCAGCACTTGTCCTCTGCTGTCTAAAACTGTGACCTTCTGGTTGAACCGAAAGCAAGCTGATCCTAACATACTGAGGAGGGTTGGTAGATGGAGCTCAGCTACATAGGCAGAGGCAATCCCTGAGGGCACAGGTGGTGAACCAAGTGATGAAAAGTGATGTCAAACGAGGCTCCAGAAACAAACCAGCCAATCCAGAGTCCAAAAGCGGGAAGCTTACAAGAACCACTCCATGGGAATCACCAGCAGCCAAGAGGAGGCTTCCATGAGGAGACCACATTACTTGGAGGAAACAAAGATCTGCCTTTAAAATGTACAAGGCAATGCCATCTCCAGATCACCAGTAAGTAGAATGACCATATTAACAAGCAGAATGACAAAAAGTCACTGCCTTCTCATACCACCCCAAAGGCACAGAGGTAAGCAGTGTGCATGCGTGCTCAGTTGTATCTGACTCTTGACAACCCCATGGACTGTAGCCCACCAGGCTCCTCTGTCCATGGGATTCTCCAGGCAAGAATACTGGAGTGGGTTGCCATTTCCTCCTCCAGGGGATTGTCCCAACCCAGGGATCAAATCTATGTCTCCTGCATTGCAGGCAGATTCTCACCACTGAGCCACTTGGGAAGCCCCTGCAATTAGAAGACATGGGGTCTCTCTCTGACTCTGGCACTCACTAGCTTTGTGATCTTGGGCAGGTCACTTAAGTCTCTGAATCTTTCCTGCTTCATGTGCAGAATGGGAACAACTGCACAGGGTAGGATTAACTAAGGAGGGAGACAGGGTGGCTGACACCAGCTGGACTGCAGTTGGCTCTGATGGGGTTAGAGAGAGCTGAGCACAGGGGCCAGAATACACGGGGTCAGGTTACAGCTACTCTCTGGCTGAGAGCACAGCCTTGCCTGGTGGGCACCCTCCCCTGCCCTTTCCTTTCTCCTCAAAGAATCCCAGGCCCTGGATTTGCTTCCAGGGAACCAAATTGAAGACAACCAACTTTCAACAACACAATGAAAGCAAACTAATATATGCAATTTTTCTCCTCAAAGGCTGACTTTGGGCTATTTATTATTGAACCACATACCCCAGACAGTGAGGCAGATTTCTCAAGCCAGTCTCCACTGCCTTCCACTGCCTTCAGGAGCCAGGAGAGAGGTCCCTGAGCAGGCTGGCAGGAGAGGTGCCACCCCTGACACCCCGGCCTGAGTTCTGCTTCTCAGTGGAGGAGGGCATTTTTCACTCGGGTCTTGATGCGCTTATGTTACAGTGACTGACTTGTGATTACATCAGGCAGTGAAACCACAGGAGAGTCCCTTGAGGTGCCTTATTCTAGTTATTTGGAATCATAGTCAATACAGATTGACTTCCTTCCTGTAACCCGGCAATTGTGTGTGAGTGAATATAGGACATGTCTGTTCCTGAGAAACACCCATGCTTTAGACACCTTTTGTCTAACTGTGTAGCCTTTTATTCCCTCTGTCTACTTTAGAAAGGGGAAAGAAGCTGTGGTTTTGAGGACAAAAATAGAGCAGAGTAACTTTCCAGAACTGTGTTCCTGAAGTCTGCTTGTCTTCAGTTCAGATCCCAGGACAGGGATTCTTTAGTGAGAAGGGAGCAGGCAGGAGAGGGCAGGGGTGTGGGGCGGGGGTGGGGAGTCGGGGTTGCAGGGTGCTCACCAAGGAAGACTGTGGTCTCAGTTCGAGGCTAGCTCTCATCTGATCCCACAAGGTCCACTGGATCAAAAATGGCATCACAGCATTGGTCCCATCTTCAGGCAACAGTTACAGTTAAAGTTCAGTTGCTCAGTCATGTCTGACTCTTTGCGACCCCACAGACTGTAGCACACCAGGCTTCCCTGTCCTTCACTAACTCCCAGAGTTTACTCAAAACTTATGTCCATTGAGTCAGTGATGCCATCCAACCATCTCATCCTCTGTCATCCCCTTCTCCTCCTGCCTTCAATCTTTCCCAGCATCAGGGTCTTTTCAAATGAGTCAGTTCTTCACATCAGGGGGCCAAAATATTGGAGTTTCAGCTTCAGCATCAGTCCTTCCAATGAATATTCAGGACTGATTTCCTTTAGGATGGACTGGTTGGATCTCCCTGCTGTCTAAGGGATTCTCAAGAGTCTTCTCCAACACCACAGTTCAAAAGCATCAATTCTTCAGTGCTCAGCTTTATAGTCCAACTCTCACATCCATACATGATTACTGGAAAAAACATAGCTTTGACTAGATGGACCTTTGTTGTCAAAGTAATGTCTTTAATTTTAATATGCTGTCTAGGTTGGTCATAACTTTTCTTCCAAGGTACAAGCATCTTTTAATTTCATGGCTGCAGTCACCATCTGCAGCGATTTTGGAGCCCCAAAAAATAAAGTCTGTCACAGTTTCCATTGTTTCACCATGTATTTGCCATGAAGTGATGGGATCAGAAGGCATGATCATAGTTTCCTGAATGTTGAGTTTTAAGCCAACTTTTTCACTCTCCATCTTCAGGCAATGGAGTTGAACAAGTCATTTGCCATGGGCTTCCCTCAGGTATGAGGAGGCCACCCTCGTAGGCAAGAGGCCTTTTGCTATAGAGAAGGGGGCAATGAGGAACCTCAGCAACCAAAATCCCCAACAACTGGGAAAGGGAAGGTGGGCAGCTCACCAACACTCGTCCATTACACTAGCCAAACAACAACCAGACACCTTGTAAACAAAGCTTCTCACCTTGGGCCAATGAGCTCCCTGGGAACCTGTGTATCCTTACCTCCCACCACTCTCTCCTTCCTCATTCCACACCAACCAGATTGGTCCTTGACCATGCCCTCATCTTAGGGTCTCTGCGCTGGCTCTCCCTCAGCCTGGAGCTCTCTGTGTGCAGATAACATCTTCTTGGTTGAGGCTTCTCTAACACATACATGAGCAACCCCATCACTCTTCATTGCCTTATTTTTCTCTATACAATGTATCACCATCTGACATAAAATATGCTTTATTTATGTTTATTTATTTTCTTCCCCCCTTGAATGTCAGCTCCAACAAGGCTGGAATTTTTGTGGTTTTTTTTTATTCACTACTGTTTCTCCAGTGCCTACAACAATGCCTGGCTCATTAAATATTGATTGAATAAGTAAATGAATAGCTCCTTCATTTTAAAGCCCTCTCCCCTCAGCTTGAGCTAATGAGACTCTATTTCCAATGTTCTCATCTTTCCCCTCTATTTCATCTACACCATTTCCAGTGCATTAGGTTTGCTTTTTAAAAAACATTTATAGGAATAGTCATGTTTATTTCCACTTCATATTTTTAAATGTTCACCAAATCAACCACAGTCATCACTTCTACACTGGTGATGAGCCATGTTTGTTTTGAAATTGAAAGTCCATAAAGTGCCCAATTCTGCCAATCATGAAGTACAAAACACCTCAAGAAAGAATCCAGTGACACTTACTGAGTAGACAAAATCCCAGTGGAGTAAAGGTGTGTCATATATCCTAAAAGATTTCTAAGCTGTCACCCTCACACCAATAAGCTGTATTTGAACAAAAATCTAAATACCGTCTATCAAATAAAGCTTTCCATATAAGTCACTTGTTTTAAAAAACCTACAAAATAATATGTGCTACTTTCTGTACCCCTTATATAATATATTGGAGAAGGCAATGGCACCCCACTCCAGTACTCTTGCCTGGAAAATCCCATGGATGGAGGAGCCTGGTGGGCTGCAGTCCATGGGGTCGCTAAGAGTCAGGCACAACTGAGTGACTTCACTTTCACTTTTCACTTTCATACATTGGAGAAGGAAATGGCAACCCACTCCAGTGTTCTTGCCTGGGGAATCCCAGGGACGGGGGAGCCTGATGGGCTGCCATCTATGGGGTCGCACAGAGTCAGACACGACTGAAGTGACTTAGCAGCAGCATATAATATATAATATAGTGTTTGTGACTAAAAAATCAATACTTAATAGATGAGGTTTTGGGGGGGACATGGAATGAAAAAGAAATCTCACTATATCATAGTACACTTGCATACACAGTACCTATTTTTTTAAACTGTACAATAGAAATCCTTTATTTTTTAGTGGTTGTCCATATTATATTTATTCAACGTAAAGGGTAATATTTAGATTTCCCAGGTGGCGCTAGTGGTAAAGAGCCCACCTGCCAATGCAGGAGACATAAGAGACACAGCTTCAATCTGTGGCTCAGGAAAATCCCCTGGAGGAAGGCATGGCAACCCACTCCAGTATTCTTGCCTGGAGAATCCCATAGACAGAGGAGCCTGGCGGATGATAATCCATAGGATTGCAAAAAGTCAGACACAACTGAAGCAACTTAGTATGCACACACACAAAGGATAATGTTTAAAGAAAAATTTGAAGACACCTAAAAGAAATAGAGGAAAACAACAGAATGGGAAAGACTAGAGATCTCTTCAAGAAAATTAGAGATACCAAGGGAATATTTCATGCAAAGATGAGCTCGATAAAGGACAGAAATGGTATGGACCTAACAGAAGCAGAAGATATTAAGAAGAGGTGGCAAGAATACACAGAAGAACTGTACAAAAAAGATCTTCACGACGAAGATAATCACGATGGTGTGATCACTCACCTAGAGCCAGACATCCTGGAATGTGAAGTCAAGTGGGCCTTAGAAAGCATCACTACAAACAAAACTAGTGGAGGTGATGGAATTCCAGTTGAGCTCTTTCAAATCCTGAAAGATGATGCTGTGAAAGTGCTGCACTCTATATGCCAGCAAATTTGGAAAACTCAGCAGTGGCCACAGGACTGGAAAAGATCAGTTTTCATTCCAATCCGAAAGAAAGGCAATGCCAAAGAATGCTCAAACTACTGCACAATTGCACTCATCTCACACGCTAGTAGAGTAATGCTCAAAATTCTCCAAGCCAGGCTTAACAGTACATGAACTGTGAACTTCCAAATGTTCAAGCTGGTTTTAGAAAAGGCAGAGGAACCAGAGATCAAATTGCCAACATCTGTTGGATCTTGAAAAATGCGAGAGAGTTCTAGAAAAACATCTACTTCTGCTTTATTGATTACACCAAAGCCTTTGACCGTGTGGATCACAACAAACTGTGGAAATTCTAAACGAGATGGGACTACTAGACCACCTGAAATCTGCATGCAGGTTAAGAAGCAACAGTTAGAAGAACTAACTGATTTGAAAAGACCCTAATGCTGAGAAAGATTGGAGGCTGGAGAAGGGGATGACAGAGGATGAGATGGTTGGATGGCATCACCAACTCTATGGACATGAGTTTGAGTAAGCTCTGAGAGTTGGTGATGCACAGGGAAGCCTGGTGTGCTGCAGTTCGTGGGATCGCAAAGAGTCAGACACAACTGAGCAACTAAACTGAACTGAACTGAGGAGTCCTGCCAGGAAGAGCCTTTGTTTCAGGATGGCCCATTGTCTCTGGGATAATGTCACTGACTCCATTCTATTCCAACAGATAGCTCCAGGGTGGCATGGTGGTTAAGAGCACAGGCTAGCAGGAGAACAAGCTGGCACAGGAGGAGGTGGATGTGGAGTACATCTCTCTCCACGGATACATCAGGAATACTCCTTCAGACACAGATGTGCTTGCAGAACACCAGCTGAGAGCGGACAAGAGTACCTGACCACCAGAAAAGAATATCTAAGTTCAATTCAGTTCAGTCGCTCAGTCGTGTCCGACTCTTTGCGACCCCATAAATCGCAGCACACCAGGCCTCCCTGTCCATCACCAACTCCCGGAGTTCACTCAGACTCACGTCCATCGAGTCAGTGATGCCATCCAGCCATCTCATCCTCTGTAGTCCCCTTCTCCTCCTGCCCCCAATCCCTCCCAGCATCAGTCTTTTCCAATGAGTCAACTCTTCGCATGAGGTGGCCAAAGTACTGGAGTTTCAGCTTTAGCATCATTCCTTCCAAAGAAATCCCAGGGCTGATTTCCTTCAGAATGGACTGGTTGGATCTCCTTGCAGTCCAAGGGACTCTCAAGAGTCTTCTCCAACACCACAGTTCAAAAGCATCAATTCTTTGGCGCTCAGCCTTCTTCACAGTCCAACTCTCACATCCATACATGACCACTGGAAAAACCATAGCCTTGACTAGATGGACCTTTGTTGGCAAAGTAATGTCTCTGCTTTCGAATATGCTATCTAGGTTGGTCATAACTTTCCTTCCAAGGAGTAAGCGTCTTTTAATTCCATGGCTGCAGTCACCATCTGCAGTGATTTTGGAGCCCCCCAAAATAAAGTTTGACAGTTTCCACTGTTTCCCCGTCTATTTCCCCACGTAAAAGTTGGTAGGACAAAGGAACAGGGGGGAAAACCAGGAGTGTTAATAGGACTGGACCTACCCTCAGCGGGGGTGGGAACTGAAGCAGGGGTCTGATCTCCACAGTGGGGCAATTGTCTGGGTCCAAGGAGAAACATTTAAGGAGAGTGAAGCAGCCGATCTGCGGCAGCCTAGATGGAATGAGAATAAGAGCACAGGCTATGGAACTGGACCATGTAGCTTTGCATACTGTACCAATGAATTACTAACCAAACAACTGAGTGTGAGTATGAACCACATTTACAGGGTTGTTGTCAGGATGAGCTACATGACATGTGAAAAATGTTCAGCCCACAGAATTAACTCCAAAAGGGGCAGCTGTGGTTGTTACACAGATGAGCCGTGTTTTTCTGTTTTAGTTTCAACTTTATGTTTTACATGTCCAGGTCCCAGTGTCCTCAGTGAGTACTAAGGAAGACATCCCCAGCTGCTAGAACAAAAGCTCAGTTGCCTCATCAAGCCAAGTCTTCAAGGATGTGACTGACAAGGCCTCTTCCTTCTAGAAGCACAACATAACAACATGGAGTGCTGGGCCTGGAGTCAGAAGACCTCAAGTTTCAGCCCTCCATCTTACTAGCAACTGTGGTCGAGGCTAATTCACTCCATTTCTACACTAGAAAGTCAAGCTTCTGGAGGGAAGTAACCATATCTAAATGTTCATCCAGCTCCAGCTCATTGACTTGAACCTAGTAGGGCTTCGATAATGACTCGTTAAATCAATTAAAGACATGAATATGTCTGAGGTTTAATTTTTCTGTGTGTTCAAAGGGATAATACCAGTAGCTCTGTCTCAAGTTTGTTTGGAAACTGGGCAGTGACTCTCACAAGTAGCCTTTCCTTCCCCTTTCCTTCCCCTTTCCTTCCATTTCACCCACTGAACAATGCCCGCCTTGGCTTCCTCTGCCTGATCTCTTATGATTCCCTTCCTCCATCTGTTCTCTACTGGTTAGTACCTATTCACCCATCAATTCTCAGCTCAAAAGGTCCTTTCTCTGACTGTTCGCCTCTGCTATTAGAGCCCTTCCCATATGTCCTTCACGGAACTCTAATTATACTTGCCTGATGATTTCATTCTTCCCATTAGACTGTAAACACCACCAGGGCAGGGCCCAATATCTTCCATGCACACCACTATATTTCCTCTTCTTTGGTCAATTGTTAATCTACATGAACAGCTTATTAAATAGTTGTTGGATGAATGCATGAAGAGATGATTAAATGAACAAATGAGAAGCAGTAATAATAATCCTTTCTGCCAGACCCTTTTCTACAACCTTCACATTGTTAGTTTAAGATCATTTCCATTGAGTGGATCGGTCCATTGCAATGCCCTTAGGAAGATCACTTTGCAAGCCCTACTATTCAATCGGAAAATATACTATAACAAATTCTTAGATACGGAAACTGAGAAAGCCATCACACAACCTCTGCGGGCACCCATCTACCTCCCCACAATCAGAGTAAGCTTTCTTGTCCTTGGACCCACACCATTTCTTTTACTCTAGCATTCATTCAGGTCCCTGACTCTCATTTCTCCAGCTTGCGTGGAACCTGGCTGAGTCCTCAACTGTTTTGATCCTCTAAGGCCTGTGTTCAGCAGGTCTTCATCTCAGGCTGATGGCAGGCTTTTAGCACATTGTTTGGCTTAGCAAAAATGGTGAGAAGGGAAAGAGGAAGGGAAAGGGAAGGAGTCAGCTGTGCTTGCTTCCCAAGGCAGGGCCATTTTTCCTTCTTCCCCATCCTTCTGCCTGCTCATAGTAATGGGGGTGGGGAGGAAGCAAATTCCTCCTGCAACTACAGAAGTCATGAGCTAGCTCCCTGTACAGTATATTCCTACTGAACTTCTACAACCTTCCAGGGATTTCACTATTATTACTCTTCCTATATTCCAAATGAAGGAAGTTTATGACCAATCATTCTCGTGGCAGCAGTCCCATGAATGCCACCATTCTTCAGATGTCTTTGTCCACAAAAAATCCTCTGTGTTATACAAATGTGATGCATGGCACTGTCATTGTTTTTGCTGTCCACCATGGGCATTAAAGTCATTAATCCAACTAATATTTTATGAGCAGCAAGCATCAGCTCAGCTCTATTCTCATCACTTGAGAATACAACGCAAACACAGAACCACAGGAATGAGAGCAAGGGCAGAAAGCCAGACACATTACTGTATAGCAAGTACTTTAATAGGGAAAATTATGGATGTGTGGGGCTAGAGAACAGGGCTGAATAATCCAGGATGGGGGAACAGGTAGAAAGAAAACACTTTCTTTGCTGGAGTACAGAGGAGAATGGACAAATCAAAATAGGTCAACATAAAGTTTTTACAGTCTTCCACTTGCAAAATATTCATTTGATCAGTAGACGTCTATCACATACTTACTCTTTGCCAAGCATATTGCTATACACTGGGGATACAAACTGAAACAAGGCAAACACAGTCCCTGCCTTTAGATGGGAATTTCGAACAGATGGTCTCAAAGGTGCCTCCCAGCAAGAATGTTTGTTTTTCCTCTCAACACTACAAAAGCCCTTTGATTTGATGCCACCATGACAAATCCCAAGGGTAACAACAGGCAGTCTCTCCAAGATTAGAAGGGGATCTCCTTAGAACCACACAAAAGGAAAACCCATCAAATCTCCCTGGTGACAGAGAAGACAATACCTGTGGCTTTCACAACATATCTGGCAGCCCAGTTCTCTTGAACAGGGCCATTAAGGAAATGACAAAAGAATTCCAAGCAGGCAGGCACAGGGAACTCCAAGAAAAATCATTCTCATTCATATGCCAGGGAACAGAGTTATTATGGTGGTATCCTTGTTTATAATTGTATATCAAGGCTAGAATAGAGAAAAGTCTGCCATGGTGCTAAGGCAAAAATTGGGCTTTGGGGGCTCAGAGTGGAGGAAGAGACTGAATATTAGTATGTATTGGTAATCCACTCATTTTTCACATGATGGAAACAGGTAATCCAACCTCTATCTTTGGAACTTATTTTATCAATACATAGATATTTCAGCACAGTGAGGGTCTGAGATCAGTCCACAACTTGTTCAATCTACAAATATTTTTGTAGTGCCTGTTATGTGTCAAGCACTGTGCCAAGTGGCATATAAGATACTGATAGGCCTTACCTCCTAATACCATTAGGACACATGAATTTCCAGGGGCCACAAACATTCAGTCCATAAAAAAGAAGATACATGATGTCAGACTCTTATTTTCCCATTTAGAGTGTTAGTTCTTTTAAGGCATAGATTAATATCCAATAATGTAGGAGTAAAGAATAAGAGTTGACTCATTGGAAAAGACTTTGATGTTGGAAGGGATTGAGGGCAGGAGGAGAAGGGGACGACAGAGGATGAGATGACTGATGGTATCACCGACTCGATGGACATGAGTTTGGGTGGACTCTGGGAGTTGGTGATGGACAGGGAGGCCTGGCGTGCTGCGATTCATGGGGTCGCAAAGAGTCGACCACGACTGAGCGACTGAACTGAACTGAACTGAACTGAAAGAATATAGACTGTGAATTCATATGAGAACTGAGTTTCAATCTCAGTTTTACCACTAATGAACTATGTAGCCTTGGGCATGTTACTTAACCTCTCTGAACCTTATAAAATGAGCAAGATGACAATTTGGAGTGGTACAGATACACTGCCTATCCAAAAGCAAATAATGCATGTGAGTATTATATATATATATATATATATATATATATATATATATATATATATTTACACACACATATATATGTATCACATGTAGCAGAGAATAAGTAGGGATTGATGGCACTGAGGACAAGACCTACAGGAGGTCAGCAGAGCAAGGATCACTATAAACAGCAGGTGTAACAGAAGGCTTCATGGAAGAAGTAGAGCTGAAGAATGCTTAAGAATAAGTAAAGCAGAGGACAGAGAGCATTTTGGACCAGAGAACAACATGAGCTAATAAAAAGGCCTAGGCACAAGAAACCCACAAGAAGTGACTGAGTTGGGTGTGGGGTCAGGATGCTAGGAATAGCTTCTGTTTCATAATATTAGTTGTTACCTTTCATTTTCATATATATATAATATTTATTGTTTTGGGCTTCCCTGGTAGCTCAGCTGGTAAAGAATCCACCTGCAATGCAGGAAACCCCGGTTTGATTTCTAGGTCTGGAAGATCCCCTGGAGAAGGGATAGGCTACCCACTCCAGTATTCTTGGGCTTCCCCGGTGGCTCAGCTGGTAAAGAATCCACCTGCAATGTGGGAGACCTGGGTTTGATCCCTGGGTTGGGAAGATCCCCTGGAGAAGGGAAAGGCAACCCACTCCAGTATTCTGGCCTGGAGAATTCCATGGACTCTATAGAACATCGGGTCGCTAAGAGTTGGACACGACTGAATGGCTTTCACTTTTGTTTTCCAAAACAGTTCCATATTCTGAAATGCACTGGGACCCAAGGGGTATGGAGAGAAGACTCAGGTCCTATACTATATTCCCTGCATATTTACATAATTATTCTAAGGAGAAATTTTCAAATGGTGTGAATATTCCAGGAATATTTCACAAGAAAAACGGGTCTGTGAAAACCAAAGTGAATATCATATAATTATAAATTGCAGCTATGGCCGAGACTATATTATAACAGTGACAATCTAAGCAGTGCCAATGACTGTCACATCACTGCAAAATAAAAGACTATCAGTTCAATCCAGCAGGAAGGCTGGTAAGCCACTGACTGTGACAGTGATCTGGTCAGTTTAGCCTGAATTGTGTCTTTCACTTCCTCAAGCAAAGGCAGCAATGCCTGTTATTTAGTCTCCACCACAATCAGGGGGTGAATATGTGTTTGAAGTTGGCTCCCTTGCTGTCCCGTTACCCTCTAAATTCTATTTAGTGTAGCATAGAAACTTCTTAGTAATTTTACATATTTGATTGGAAGAATCTTCTTCCAGGTCCTTCTGACTAATCCTCAGACTCAATAGTTCACTAAAAAAAAGAGCAAGAAGGAAAACCACATCTGGGCTTCTGTAGCCTATTTATGAGTCCCATGTTCACAGCAGAGTCAAAGAGGTATTTGATTATGAAGACCTGGTTGTTATTATTAAGGATGTAGTGACAGTTTCACAAATAATTAGAATCTAACTCCCTTTAGTGAAAGAAATGAGTAAAGCACATGTTATGACACACTACCTACAACCTGTTTACTTTGGTAACTCTAGTGTACCAAGTCCTGTTATTTACAGAAACTCACTCCAATTTTCCTGGGAATTTGTAAAGCCATACTATATAAATGTGCAGTCAGTGTCTTCTAAATGTACTCTCTATTGATGGTTCACATTTTAAAGCTCAGCTTCCAATTGGAATTACTGTGGTCTTGGTGGTTTTGAATTTACTGAATACTGTTAGTTGGTTTTTCTTTATTGGAAATCCAAGCTCTTTCTGCCAACATGACTCCATAAGTATTTTATTGCGTCTGTACAGTATTCACAAATAGCACTGGAGAAATTTAATCTAGCAATTCTATGAGGGCTACAAACAATAAATAACTCAAGGGAATAGAATGCAAATGGCATATTCAGAAAAAAAAGTAAACAAAAGAGTAATATTCATGTGCAAAGTTCCTGATGCCTTACTGAAATGTTCTGGTCAATCCAATTTATTTTCTATTCATGAAATGTAAATTAAAATGTAAAAAAGCCCTAACTACCACTACCACCCAAGTATACTGCATTCCAACCACCTTTCCATCAGGAATGACATGTGCTAAATCAATATGAAACCAGTAATGGAATGTACCCAAAAAGGGAAAGTGAGCGCTAACAAATTTCCTTTTTAGATAATGCTGTATTGGTATAAGCTGGTGGTCAGAGCTGATCAGATTATGTTAAATGAAATCCACGATCCCCATCCCACCTCACACTACTGAAGGGTAATTGGAAAGGACTTTCATTCTTTCCTGCCTATAGTTTCTACCACGTGCCGAGTCACTTCTGTCTGACTCTTTGCAACCCTAGAGACAGTAGTCTGCCAGGCTCCTCTGTCCGTGAGATTCTCCAAGCAAGAATACTGGAGTGGGTTGCCATGCCCTCCTCCAGGGGATCTTTTACCACAGATATATTTAAATTAACTTACTTCTGCTCTTTAAAGTTTCACATGCCCATTGTGGGAAATTGGGAAAAGCATAAGGAAGTAAACAACTACACAAAAACCAGTCAATTAGAGATTATTAACATCTTGGCATTTTTTTCCTCCAGTTCTTTTTTCTACATATTGTTAATTTTCCCCATATGATTATAGTTAAAACTTTGATATCTCAATCTACAATGGGCACTATCCATGTTGTTAAAATTTATCATATGATTTAAATGTAAATGACCATGTAATATGCTATCAAACTATTTTCTAATGTTAAACATTTAGGTTTTTTTCCATTTCTGTTGTAATAAATAAGAAGATATGATTTGTAAACAAAATACCACAAATAACAGTAAAATAACTTAGTCTTTGTTCTAGATGTAGAATTACAACTTGAAAGGATATGTGCATTTTAAGGCTTTGGATACATCTGGTCAAAGTGATTTCTAGAAAGATCATTTGGATGTACATTTCCAACAGCAATGTACTTGAATGCCAGTCTTGACATAATTTTCTTCAAAAACCCGTACTACCAGTAAAATACAGATAAACGAAGAAATCATCTTTGCCAATATGATAAATATAAAATAGATATTTTATTAATTTGAGTTTCCTTGATTACTAGAAAAGGAACTTCTCATAGGCTATCGACTCTTTGTAGACTGTATTTTTTTTTTTTTAGATTCTAGATATTTATTACACTGGAATAATTAATTAATATTTGTGTATGTTATTTACATTGTGATTATCATGTCTCACACATATCTTACACAACATAGTAAGTGTCCAGTAAGTCTTGCAAATTGAATATATTCAACCTGCTTAATTTAATTTTTAATTTTTCTCTAAAAACATCATTTAAAAAAAGTTTTTGTTTTAATAATGAACTAAAAATGTTATATAAGAAGTTATGTAAAATCTCTGGTTATACATCCAGGGCCTAAGAAGATGCAGAATATAAATTTTAAGAAAAATTTATTTTCTTACTTTACAATATTGTATTGGTTTTGCCATACATCAACATGCATCCGCCACGGGTGTACATGTGTTCCCCATCCTGAACCCCCCTCCCACCTCCTTCCCCATACCATCCCTCTGGGTCATCCCAGTGCACCAGCCCCAAGCTTCCTGTGTCCTGCTGTATTTTGTAAATTGACTTTTTAAGGCCTTTGAGACCAGACTCTTGTTTAAAAACAATGAGAGTCTAAATATTTTCAAAGTAGAATAAATAAGGATTCTTTCTATCTCCCTGGAAGTGGGGGTTTAGTCACTAAGTATCTGACCCCATGGACTGTAGCCTGGCTCCTCTGTCCATGGGATTTTCCAGGCAAGAAACTGGAGTGGGTTGCCATTTCCTTCGCAGGGGATATTCCCGACCCAGGGATCAAACCTGAGTCTCCTGCATTGCAGGCAGATTCTTTACCGACTTAGCTATGAGGGAAGCCCCTTCTATCTCCCTAAATTTACCCTAAATACCTCTTTCTATTGCCCAACCTTACTTCCAATTGTGATTTCCTCAGTGGGGATAGCTGACTTTCTAGATGACTTTATATGTCAATTAGTTTAGCCCTCAGCCTCTTCTTGTTTTCCCAGGTCTTGAATGGGGTTGAGAATGTATTTAATAAGTACTTCTGGCAATTCTGACACAGATGATACAGAAACTATACTTTGAGAAGCACTACTTTAGCTACTTCTCTGAAATCTCTCATAACTTTAAAAATTCCATAAAACTTGCCTGTACCCCCTCACCAGTTTCTGCTCCAGAGTCTCCCAATAGGGACAACTGTATGGCATTTAGGACTTGGATACTTCCCAGTGGAGCAGGATGTCCCACTCAATGCAGAGTGTTTTACAACACTGGCACCTACCCACAAAATGGCAGACAGCCTCAAAACACTCCCACCACTTTGCCAAATGAATATGGCTCCTGGGCAGGAAACATGGCCAGAGCCACTTTGGCTCAGATTCTTAGGGTACGTCTGACCACTGCTGAGATTCCAGCAGCTGTGTGTGCATCTGTGTTTAGTCCAATATCGTGTTTGTTTCTTTTTAACAACCTTGGATCTACTTGTCACCCCTCAGAGAAGATGAAGCCACCTAGCATACACATAAGATGGTAGAAGTAAAACAGAAAAGATCCAGGGAACAAAGAGCACAGGACTATCTCTCTTGGACTCTGTGGATCAGTATTCTTTTCAGTCACAATGGAAGAACAACTAGGTGCTGGGAAGCTAAGCCATGATGGCTCATATGCCTCTCAGATGATAATGCGGCTCTATACTCTTTGCCAATGCCGACATCCCAAGTCCAGGCAGACTCTGATTTTAGGCAACCAGGTGGCTGATGGTGTTGCAGGCTAAGGTGAGTGTGGAGTATGTTCCCTTGGATTGCCCACCACTGAAGAGCAGAGATGGGCAGAGTGAGATGGTGGGTTCATATTTGGAAGTGAAAAGGTCATTTGTGTGGAACTGCACTACTATTTTGCCCACTGTGAGTTTCAGTGAGCCCTGGGCTTTTTCTTCCTTCCTCCTGGCAGTGGAACCACAGTGAGGAAAGCTCACCATGAATATAGCTACATAAGCAGTTGGTAAGCTATTAGCAACTTGAAAGCATCTATTTTTGTCTCAGTCTACGGAATGTAATGGTCCAGCTAGCATGATCATCAGCTTCTTGGATCCCTTCTATTATGTGTCCTAAGTGGCTTGCAGGAAACAGACTGAAGAAGTGATTCTTCTAGGGGCACCCTCTAGTTAATTTCATCATGAAAATCCAAGCCCAGGAACCACTCAAAACATAAAGCAAAAAAATCGTAAGAGTGGAGCCAAGAGTGAGCACGCAGGGCCATATTACCCAGGTGGATGGCGGGGCAGGCACCAGTGCTGTGGGGATGGGCAATTCTGTTCTCTGATGGATGGATGTAGCATCCAGGAAGACTGCAAGATTACTTTTGTAAGTTCCAAAAACAAAGAGCACAGAGAAATCACGATTCAGTAATTCTCTCAGCAGCAATAGCATCAGGATGTTCATACATGCCTAATGGTAGCAAGGACAATGCGTGAATCCCTCTCTCAGGACTTCTGCCAGGACACTCAATGGCCATGTGACCTCTAGGCAACATGAAACACAGATAAAAACCGTTCCTTCTTCCAACTCCCCCTCACTGAGCTCCCAAGGCTGCAGTTCATCTTGCCCCTTCAAGGAGCCCAGTAAGTACACAGTCTGAAGGGAACACAGAAGTCCCCATTCAGCTCTGTATGGATGCTCCAGACTTCTCCTGGTTCCCCCAAACATGAAAACTTATTTTGGAAGTGTTAGTAGCTCTGTCACAGAATTTCCCTTTAGAAGAACTGTTAGGAGAAAAATCTCTCAGGGTCTCTGCTTCAACCCCGGCAATCAAGACTGCAGGGCCTGCTCCTTACCCAGAAGCCCAGCCAGAGGAGAGATGAACGTCTGCCTGCCAGGTTCTCCTCCAACTGCTCTGGGGTCTCCATGTAGGCTACTCAAGGCACCTGATCTTGGGGAAGACACACCCTTTGTCAGCTCCTCTTCATCAGCTAGTCTACTGAGTTCGGTTAACAACCCAGGTGGAGGCTTTGGGCCTGTGGGTTTAACATTCTACATTCTCTGTCTTGAAAAGGCTCTCTGGGTCTCACCTGTTGCCTGCCTGCTGCTGGTGCTGCTGCTGAATTTCTACCCCTAGCCTGAATTCTCATCTAAGCCCATTTTGGTATCATCAGCTGGGAATCTCATCTGTACTGGGTTGTACTGCTGGTAACTCAAAAGACATCTAAAACCAAAATCTTTCAAATCACAGACCAATAAGCCAAAAGGGAAAGAGCAGAGTCTCCCTTGCCTTACTTTCCAGCTTCAATCTTCATGTTCTCCCAATTTCTCAACACAGTGCTCTTGAACCAATCAGACGTAGTTTCAATTCACATGCTGGCTCCGTTTTCTCTGGTGATGTGGCCAGCCATTCTATGCCTTCTTTTTCATCTTCCTTGAGATACCATTGATGAATAATACTGTGTAAGTTTAAGATGTCCAATGTGATGATTTCAAGCACATACATATTGTGAAATGACTGCCACAATAAGAATAGTTAACGTTTCTATGACTGCCAGTTACCCTTTTTTGTATGACTGACAAGAACATTTGACATCTACTCTCTAACCGACATTCAAATATACCATCGGGTATTGTTAATTACAGTCACCATGCTCCATTCTACACCTGCTTAAAGGGAATCTCCTTAGCTATAAACTAGGGTTGATAGCAGGACCTATTTTCCATAGTGTCTATAAAGATGAATTGAGGAAATTTAGTTAAAATACTTGCTTAGCTCAAGAGCTCCTCCTGAAATGATAGCTGTTACCATCGTTCTGCTAATGTTTTCAATGTTTATCTACATTACCTCAGGTGAACTATTTCAAATCTTGTTTCATTGTCCTTCATTCACGTTCATTCATCCAAACAATGGGTATTTATTGTGTATTTATTACATGCCTGGAACTGTGTGGGCAGTGAAGATAAAGCAGTGAATAAGAGAGATACAGTCTCCATCGTAAGCAAGCTTACAGATTAGCGGGCAAAGACCAACTTTGAAAAATACAACTCTGATCAAAATTACGATAGGGGAAGTAAACAGCAGTAGCTCAGCAAACAGTAAATGGGTCCTAAATAGTTTAGACTAAATCGTTTTACACTGTCCTGCAACTGGTCTCCTATTTCTAGCCTCTCACATTGCTTATCCAGCTAGCACATGGCCACTAAATTTATCTTCCTAGAACACTGCTTTCTTCACATAAGTCTTCTCCATAACCTTTGTAAGGTAGCCCACTTTTTACATGATATGGCCAAACTCCTCAGGCTGGCCTTCAGGAGGCGCTTATGTGCAGATGCACAGGTTTGGGACCTAATTAGACACACAGAGTTAAATCTGGGCTCTGCTCTGCTACTCACTAGACATGTAAACTTCAGCATGATGCCTAGTTCTTAAAGCCTCAGTGACCTTAAAAATTCGCCCTGCATGGAACGCCTTCCTCAACCCTTTCTCTGCCATCTCTGTCTGAATGACTCCTACAATATCCCTCCAACAGCATTTCATTAGCAGATGGGATGGAAGAACAATGAGATAATATCAACAATAGTAGATAATGATAAGCATTTAAAAATATGATCTAATCAAAAGCTGTGGTGGGGGGTGGGGGTGTTGAACAGACATAAGCCTTGCTTGGCAAGTGAACATGGATCCCCCAGGCTTGGAATGGTTCCTTCTCCAGTGAGCAGGCTCTAAGTCCACATGACATAAGGCACAGTTGTTAAGAAATCTAGAAGGGAAACTCAGGAGCAAAGCAGCAGAACAAGCCACAGTAGATGCCACATCTCTGTCTGTTGTTCAGTTTCTAAGTCATGTCTGACTCTTTGAAACCCAATGGACTGCAGCATGCCAGGCTTCCCTGTCCTTCACTATCTCCCCGAGTTTGCTCAAACTCATATGTTGATTGAGTTGGTGATGCCATCCAACAATCTCATCCTCTGTCTGTTGGGTCAGCACTATTTCCACTGTCCTGCTTCCAGAAGACTTTCAGGAGAACCACTGAGGCCGGGCATACTTGCTGATTAACCTGGATACGAGCCCAGAGAGTTCACCCCACCAAACCACTTGGGTGGATGGGTTTCCACACTCTCCTCACATCCAGGGCCCGTGAGGTCAGCCAGAGCAGCTTGCAACTTGAATGCACTTGAGGGCCAGGGCACTGGTCCAAATTGAGATCTGAACCAGGATCCTTTCTTCTGTCATAAAGTAACCCAAGAGCCCTGGGTTCTCTTTTTTCTTGATGAGGCCAAACATTCACAGGACTCTTTCAAACATCCGCAGGATCAGGGAACACCCTCTCAGACTTTCGATAGGCCTGCTGACAAATTGTTCCACATGTACAAACCTCAGCCACACCGTCAGCTGCCTCTGAAGTGAAATCCCACTTGCCTGAATAAATGCTACAGGACCTTTCTCCAGCTACAAGAGGCATATTTGTGCTGCTGTGCAAAAATGCTTCTGACGTTAACTGTAACAACACAAATGAAGATTTCCTAGTGGAGCTGGAGACAGAGGAGGCATAAGGAAGGGAGTCCAAGCCCTGGTTTATTCTACTGCACACCTTTTAACAATCTAAATTCTGTCATTTGTTTAGGGGCATGTGGGACCTGATTAGTTCACATCTCCATCATCACCAACTCTCATGGGACAAACCTTAGAGCACTTGGTCCATAAATATTTCTTGAAGATCCACTAGGGGTGCACACTGGCACTTTATTAAACACCAAGTATCTCGTGTGTGTGCTAAGTCACTTCAGTCCTGTCTGACTCTTTGCAATCCTATGGACTGTAGCCTGCCAGGCTCCTCTGTCCATGGGGATTCTCCAGGCAGGAATACTGAAGTGAGTTTCCATTCCCTTCTCCAGGGGATATTCCCAACCCAGGGATTAAATTAGAGTCTGTTATGTCTCCTTCATGGGCAGGCGGCTTCTTTATCACTAACACCACCTGGGAAGTATCTAGTAGTGCTCAGTACACATGGGGTGAACTGCAGTCATGGTTTCATCATACTTCCTAACCTTGAAGCACCCAGCACCCACCTCATACCTCACTTCTTTGAGGGAGAAACACAGGACTTAGGTCACCTTCAGTCAACACGTCAGATCACTCCCGTTTCTTCTGTGTCCTACTCCTGTTTCAAAGCATTCATAGCTTTTTTTCAATAGAAGGTTGAAAATGTACTGAGAGATAATGATATGCCCCAAGTTTGTTGGGGAGGAGGACACTCAGAATAAAAAAGAGAATCTTTTCCCATCTTCATAAAATATCAGAGCAATTTTATAGATAGAAAGGAGAGAAGCTGTCTTCCAGATGCAGAGAGCAGTCTGAGAGAAATAATTGAGCGAATCTCTTTGGTGACTTCTCACGGGTGCTCTTCTCTTCATCCCTGCTTTCTCGCTCATGTACACTTTGAGGGGTCAGGAGGAGACTGTGCCACTGAAAAGCCTGGAACATTTCCTCTCACTGAGCAAAGATCTTTCTGGCGTTTGCCTAAATGCTGGTGTGTTCAGCCTCCCTCCCCACACCATCACAACTCCAAAAGTCAGGTCCACTGAATCAAGACTCAGATGCAACACTCTCTCTTATTTTAAGATTCTCCTGGATAAATGAACAACTAATTCCTTGGGCTCCAAAATCACTGCAAATGGTGACTGCAGCCAAGAAATTAAAAGACGCTTGCTCCTTACAAGAAAAGCTGTGACAAACCTAGACAGCATATTAAAAAGCAGAGACATTACTTTGCCAACAAAGGTCCATCTAGTCAAAGCTACAATTTTTCCAGTAGTCATGTATGGATGTGAGAGTTAGACATTAAAGAAAGCTGAGCACCAAAGAATTGATGCTTTTGAATAGTGGTGTTGGAGAAGACTCTTGAGAGTCCCTTGGACTGAAAGGAGATCCAACCAGTCCATCTTAAAGGAAATCAGTCCTGAACATTCATTAGAAGGACTGATGTTGAAGCTGAAACTCCAATACTTTGGCACTCTGATGTGAAGAACTGACTCATTGGAAAAGACCTTGATGCTGGGAAATGTTGAAGGCAGGAGAAGGGGATGACAGAGATTGAGATGGTTGGATGGCATCAGCGACTCTATGGACATGAGTTTGAGCAAGCTCTGGGAGTTGGTGATGGACAGGAAAGCCTGGTGTGCTGCAGTCCATGGGGTCACAAAGAGTCAAACACAACTGAGCAACTGAACTGAACTGAGCTGTCAAAGCCCCAGGAAATTGCCTGCAATTAGAAGCATGAAACAGAGAGTGAGGCCAGCTCCATTAAGTGAGGTCACTCACTCTTTGCAAGAATTTGGGAAATACAATTATGCATATGTAGGAATGCATCAGTATCCTCGTGTGTGGGTCTATCTGCATATGCCCTGGGTTTATCATCATGGAAGGGTTGAAGTTGCAGAGAAAGAAAATGGGAGATGAGAAAAAGAATAAGAACTTAGACTGTACACGGTCATAGGTCTCATCAGGCCTGGGAAGTCAGCAAGGTTCTTTTTGCTCACAGGAGTCAAAACCATTTTGACTATACATCTGTCAACATTTTAGGACCCCCAATGGATGCCCAGCTTCATTCAAAATTCCACAAGCTAATCATCTTATTTACTACGGCTCAAAGCTCCACTCAGGGTTCCACGGGGGGCGGGGGACCATATCCTAACTCCTTCCTAACATGTCCTTATACAATATCGCCATTTTTAGCCACTCCCCTTAGCTATTTAAAAACTGTTTGCAGATGACATGATCCTCTACATAGAAAACCCTAAAGCCTCCACCAGAAAATTACTAGAACTAATCAATGATTATAGTAAAGTTGCAGGATATAAAATCAACACACAGAAATCCCTTGCATTCCTATACACTAATAATGAGAAAACAGAAAGAGAAATTAAGGAAACAATTCATTCACCATTGCAACAGAAAGAATAAAATACTTAGGAATATATCTACCTAAAGAAACTAAAGACCTATATATAGAAAACTATAAAACACTGGTGAAAGAAATCAAAGAGGACACTAATAGATGGAGAAATATACCATGTTCATGGATTGGAAGAATCAATATAGTGAAAATGAGTATACTACCCAAAGCAATTTATAGATTCAATGCAATCCCTATCAAGCTACCAACAGTATTCTTCACAGAGCTATAACAAATAATTTCACAATTTGTATGGAAATACAAAAAACCTCGAATAGCCAAAGTTATCTTGAGAAAGAAGAATGGAACTGGAGGAATCAACCTATCTGACTTCAGGCTCTACTACAAAGCCACAGTCATCAAGACAGTATGGTACTGGCACAAAAACAGAAATATAGATCAATGGAACAAAATAGAAAGCCCAGAGATAAATCCACGCACATATGGACACCTTATCTTTGACAAAGGAGCCAAGAATATACAATGGATTAAAAACAATCTCTTTAACAAGTGGTGCTGGGAAAACTGGTCAACCACTTGTAAAAGAATGAAACTAGAACACTTTCTAACACCATACACAAAAATAAACTCAAAATGGATTAAAGATCTCAATGTAAGACCAGAAACTATAAAACTCCTAGAGGAGAACATAGGCAAAACACTCTCCGACATACATCACAGCAGGATCCTCTATGACCCACGTCCCAGAATACTGGAAATAAAAGCAAAAATAAACAAATGGGACCTAATTAAACTTAAAAGCTTCTGCACAACAAAGGAAACTATAAGCAAGGTGAAAAGACAGCTTTCAGAATGGGAGAAAATAATAGCAAATGAAGCAACTGACAAACAACTAATCTCAAAAATATACAAGCAACTCCTACAGCTCAATTCCAGAAAAATAAACTACCCAATCACAAAATGGGCCAAAGAACTAAATAGACATTTCTCCAAAGAAGACACACAGATGGCTAACAAACACATGAAAAGACGCTCAACATCACTCATTATCAGAGAAATGCAAATCAAAACCACTATGAGGTACCATTTCACGCCAGTCAGAATGGCTGCGATCCAAAAGTCTACAAGCAATAAATGCTGGAGAGGGTGTGGAGAAAAGGGAACCCTCTTACACTGTTGGTGGGAATGCAAACTAGTACAGCCACTATGGAGAACAGTGTGGAGATTCCTTAAAAAACTGAAAATAGAACTGCCTTATGAACAGCAATCCCACTGCTGGGCATACACACTGAGGAAACCAGAATTGAAAGAGACACATGTGCCCCAGTGTTCATTGCAGCACTGTTTATAATAGCCAGGACATGGAAGCAACCTAGATGTCCATCAGCAGATGAATGGATAAGAAAGCCGTGGTACATATACACAATGGAGTATTACTCAGCCATTAAAAAGAATACATTTGAATCAGTTCTAATGAGGTGGATGAAACCGGAGCCTGTTATACAGACTGAAGTAAGCCAGAAAGAAAAACACCAATACAGTATACTAACGCATATATATGGAATTTAGAAAGATGGTAACAATAACCCTGTATATGAGACAGCAAAAGAAACACTGATATATAGAACAGTTTTTTGGACTCTGTGGGAGAGGGAGAGGGTGGGATTATTTGGGAGAATGGCATTGAAATACGTATAGTATCATATATGAAATGAGTCGCCAGTCCAGGTTCGATGCAGGATGCTGGATGCTTGGGGCTGGTGCACTGGGACGACCCAGAGGGATGGTATGGGGAGGGAGGAGGGAGGAGGGTTCAGGATGGGGAACACATGTGTACCTGTGGTGGATTCATTTCGATATTTGGCAAAACCAATACAATATTGTAAAGTTTAAAAGTAAAATAAAATTAAAATGTTTCAAAAAAAAAAAAAAAAAACTTGAACCCTAGATACTCATCCCTGCCCCTCTCTTCCTCTTCCCAATCTTCACCATCTAGTAACTCAGTATAAAACCTGGGTTTCCTCTCTTTCCCACACCTTGAATTCTAACCCATCACCAGGTCCAGTGGATTCTGCCCCAAAAATGGATCCCCAGTTCAATTACTCTCACCACCCACACCCCACCATCTCAGGCCAAGCTACCATCGCACACTTCTACTCCTACAGCAGGGTCCTAATTTATCTCCAAACTTGCCCTTTTCCACTGAATTATTCATATACTCTCCAGAGAAATCTCTTAGAAACCAAAATCTGGTAGTGCTGTTGCTCTGCTTAAAGCATTTTTCTCATGTTGTTTACAAGAAAATGCAACTCCCTCAGGATGCCTTGCCCGGCCCTAGGTGACATGGCTCATGCCCACCTTGCTGGCTTTATCTCCTCTGACTCTCCCCCTGCTTCAAGGCTCTTTTCTGCCCTTTGGACCTAATCCACTAGTTCCTGCCTTGATGGCTTTGCACCTCCTCTGCCCTCTGCCTGGAACACTCTTCAACACTTTTCTTGCCCACTCATTGCTCATTATTCAGGTCTGTCTTACCTGACTTAAAAAAAAAAAAAAAAAAAAACTAAAGAAACTCTCACCCAGCTTCCCCTCTCCCCGTTCACTCTATGTCTTTTCCCCAGCACATTTATGACTATATGATAGTAGCCCTATATCGGGTTACATGTTGATGGCGTGTCTCTTCACTTTGGCTTGTGCACTGCCGAACTCCCAGCGCATCGTCTGGCACATAAACAGGGTGACTGTGTGTAAAGGCAGGCCAGATTTGCTTCTCATTTTACTGGTGAAGTTGATAATTTCTCTTTCCTCCCAAGTTTCAGAATTCAGCATCTGGACTGATATAGTTGATTAAATCATGACACAGAAGGTGGAACTGTTGGCTGGAATCTTAGTGGGGCCTGCTCATTCCACCACAGGCTTGAAGCCTGCTGGCTATTCTGCTCGTCCCCTTGTTGTATGTCACCAGGAAAGCTGCGTGGGAGAGTGGCAAGCTCGGCATGCTGGAGGCAGAGCTGCCTGCAGAAGGGGCCAGGGCAGCGGGGACATATTCCCTTTATGCCCAAGGCTTTTCCCGCATCAGAAGACATCAATATGCCCATCTCCAAGAGTCCTAGGGGCCTGGTAATCTCTGAGCCTTTGACTACACAGTAATTCCTCTCTCCTTTCTGTGCCTTGTGCCCATGGCAAACTCTTAAAGAGCCTGCAAAACCCAATATGAGCGTAGCTGCCTCTGAAATATTTCCCGGGCTGCCATTCCTTCCTCTGGCTCCAACCATATCTTGAACATGTAAACTAATGACAGGGCGATGTGATTGATGACTTCTCTCTTAAAGTGTAAGCTCTAAGAGGTCATTGGCTGGGATTTTTGCATTTCCATAGGGGAATGGGTTCATTGATTCATTCAATGACTTTCACAAGACATTTATTGTGAAATTGAATAAATATGAAATCTTGAAACATTTATTGGGAAAAAAAAAATCAATGGTCAGTGTCTGTCCTCTTAAAACACACACCACAAGCAGGGAGAGTGACCTCCTGGCTGAATTTCTTACTCTGGATGAATTTCCTATTAGTTTGATGGTGTCAGGAATCATGAAAATGAAATTGTGAATCCCTTGCAGATCCACACAGATCTGAAAAACTGGTGAACAGTAAGCTTTCTGAGAAAAGAAATCCAGACTGCAGTACACACAGAGAGAAACAGATGAAGCTGATGAAGACAAGGTTAACAGACATGAAAAGTGAAATGAGGAATACCAACCAAAGTAAGACGAGGGAGAGGAAATATTTTAAGATGTATGACAATCATATCCAAGAATTGCAGAAAAAGACATGAATCCTCAAGTTTAAATAACACACTTAGTTACAGGAAGGCTAAATAAAAACAAATCTTACCCTATATATGCTTAGTGAAATAAAAAATATTTGAAGAGACTAAAGAAAAACAAAAGATTACCTACAAAAGAAAGACAATTGGATTGACAACACTTTTCCACAGCAATAAATAGAGAAGTGTTCTGAAAGTGCTATACTTGGCAGTGGGGACAAAGACACCTCTACCCAGCTAACCTATGATGAAAAGAATGAAACAAAAATTTCAACATCTTCAGAGAAAAACTGAGTGTTTTGCTTTAGTACAAGGATATTCTATAGTTTGAAAACAAGGCAACTGAATCTAAATGAAAGCAGTAGAATGTAGGAATGAAATGGCAAGCAAAAAAGTTGCTAATGAATCTAAATCAACACTAACAAAATAATAAAGGAAAATAATAGCTAATGGAGGGAGTGTGAAAACAAGGTGGTTCTAAATACAACTAGACAGTAATTTAGTACATGGTAATTGAGAGATCAAAGATAAAACACTTTAGGTTCTTTACAATTCTTGGGAGAAAGTGAATAGTTTAAGATTTGTAAAGATAACCCTGAGTCTCTTAACATTCAACGAAAAAAGCAATAAAATATCAGAAACCAACACTAATGGAGGTTTGAGCTTGGTTCCAAGTGTTCATTGTACTACAGACTCTAAAATCTAGGGAGTTGGCCCAAAAGTTCATTTGGGTTTTTTGGCAAGGTGGTACATAAAAAACCGAACAAACTTTTGGGCCAGTTCAGTACTTTCCCTGATGTCTGGACACCATCCAACTATCTCAGCCTGCCAAGCTGCAGATATAAGGATGTTAGCTATTTCTGTCGGGCTGCTAGAGCAGGGCACTAGACAGTCATTATTTTGATAGCTTTACCAAGGGGTAAATGGGGTACCTGTTGTGTATTATACACACAAATGTTCTTAAGGTGGCCAATCTGCTGGAAAGCCAATGCAGCGTTTTCCTTTATTGTGAGGAACCCCATCTCAGGTTTGGCTGGTCCCTCCTTGTTCTCCCAGGAGACCATACCTCCTTTTCTAACAGAATTCCATCACTCTGGCAACTTTTCCTTTCCACAGATACTCTCACAATATCATTGTAACTAATCATTTCAACCTTCTATCCATTTACATCTTTTTCTCTTTTTTTTTAATTTTTATATTTATTTTAATTGGAGGATAATTACTTTACAATATTATGATGGCTTTTCCCATACATCAGTATGAATTGGCCAGAGGCAACCACTGGGGAGAACAGTATGGAGACTCCTTAAAAAAAAAACAAACAAAAAACTAGGAATAAAACTACTGTACAACACAGCAATCCCACTACTGGGCATAAACCCTGAGGAAACCAGGATTGAAAAAGACACATATACCTCAGTGTTCACTGCAGCACTGTTTTAATAGCTAGGACAATGAGGCAACCTAGATGTCCATCAGTAGATGAATGGATAAGGAAGTTGTGGTACATATACACAATGGAGTATTACTTAGCCATGAAAAGGAATGCATTTGAGTAAGTTCTAATGAGGTGGATGAACATATAGCTTATTAAGCATTTACAAGTTTTTAAGAAAATGGAAAAAAATTAAGTGAGAGCTTTGATTCTTTCTCATCTTTCTGTCAGTTCAAAAACAAGCAGGAAGGGGAAGACTAGGAAATCAAGGAGATGAAAACCCTGCCTAAGAAATAGCTTGGTAGAAATATTTAAATACTATAAATACATTTATACAAGGAAATCTTTTTGAAATCTATTAAGGAATTCTGCATGTATTTGATAATGGCCTCTGTATTTAAAGCAAAACACAAATTGCATGCAGCATATCCTAAAAGCTTGAGTAAAACCATAAAATCTTTGATAGTTGTCTCTGAGGGACCCATCACCACCTTTGATTAAAAATTCATGGTTTCAAAAATCACACTGACTTTCATATCAAATAAATCAATGGACAAAAAATGTTGAGTCTTACAGGGGGTGGGGAGTAGTTTTTGATGAGAAATACTCGAGTCCAGAGATCTGGGTTAGACAGAGTCAACATTTCATGATCTGTTATACTAAGAAAAGGGTTTAAAGGAAGTTTAATCTCAGAGAAACTGAGATCCAGTATGGTTTCTAGGAATGGTGAAAAGAAAAAAGAGAAAAAAAGATCTAGAAACCAGTGGAAGACTTGCCATTCCCAACCAGTTTAAAAGCAGCTTAACAATTAAAAACAAAGGATTAAAAATACTAGTTACCAAGCACAGATGACTATCCCTTGCATATAAGCTTCTAGGACATCAATAAAACTGGCTCTCCAGATTCCATTACTGAATATGCCAACAGTCAAATTTGATATACTGCTGGAAAATATTATTGTAGAACAGAAGACAAGAAAACTGACAAGTCTATAAAAAATTTAAATGGCAAAATGAGTAGGGACCTATAAAAGTCGACTCTTTCAGCTGAAAAGCAATCAACCTAGTCTAGAGAAGCCATTTCTACTGGTGAGGCTGTTTCAAGGGTTAGAACCCAGCCCCTGGGAGCCTTAGAGGAGCCATTTGCAGGTCAGGCTGAGAATTTTCCTCAAGTAGTTAAAGTACCTATTTTCACAGGGTTTGTAGCTTAGTTTCATAAAATGGAAATCTTTCCCAGCATCAGGGTATTTTTGAATGAGTCGGCTCTTTGCATCAGGCAGCCAAATTATTGGGAGTTTCCAGCATCTGTGCTTCCAATAAATATTCAAGGTTGATTTCCTTGAGGATTCATTAGTTTGATCTCCTTGCTGTCCAAGGGACTCTCAAGAGTCTTCTCCAGCACCACAGTTCAAAAGGATCAATTCTTTGGTGTTCAGCTTTCTTTATGGTCTCTCCACACACATGTGACTAGTACCTGGAAGGTTCTCTACCCGGTGTCAGGCAGTGGGAAAACAGAGCCATTTAATATAAGCTATATGATTCAGTGGTTCTTGATCTTAGGTACATAAGAAATCCCTTCAGCTCTAAGCCCAGAAATTCTGATTTACATGGCCCACTGTAGAGCCTGAATATTTTTAATGTGAAGAAACCCTTCCAGGTGATTCTAATATACAGCCAGGGTGCAAACTCCTGAGCTAGTTGGGAGCAGAGACATGTGTATCCCAAGAGAACAAATCACACGGGCAACTTTTCTCCCTTGACAATTGATGACTTGAGCTGACGGCATAAATTGAAAAGTGAAACTTGGGTGAAAAATAGATTGTTCTCTAATGTGTTAGAAATCCAAGTGCCAGGAGTCTGTACTCCTATTAGGGATTTACTCATTCGCTACAAATCAATATGAAATATTGAAGAATATTAATACTTTGAAATCTCAGTGAATTCCTAATAGACCTAAGTACAAGTGTGACTCACCTAGAAGGAAAGAAATTAGAATGGCTCAGGAAATCTGTTAGTAGTTTGAACATTAAAAAGGAACATAGGTCCAGATGGGGTTGGGTGGCCCAGATTTTCCATAAACCCTGGGGTTCTTAGGATAGGGGTAGTGACTGAACACAGAATCCACAGTCAATGGTGCTGAAGCTTGCCTTGGAAACAAGAGGGGATCTCTTGAATCTTCCACAGAAACACAGAGTCTCTCACTCACTCATATGGAGGCCTCCTTAAAGAGGAATTAATAGGACTCTTTAATTGGCTGATTATAATACAAATATGACAGAGACCTGAGTTTTCAGACACAAGATAATGACGTGACAATGGAATACACCAGTTGCTATGATGTGGATAAGCCATGATCAGGAGGAAAATGACACTCTAGGCACACTCTGAGTCAGTGCCTTGATGGTACCTGGGAGCCCCCAGAAGGAAATGAGCCTCTGCAGGGGCCTTGAGGACTGTGGAGTACACAAAGAAACATACCCTAGCCTTGGTGAGCCCAGTAGGCTTCTGGTCCTTGATGTGGTGTTTTGGTCTGACATTTTTGTTGCATTTTCTTTTGGGAGGGAGGGTACAAGAAAATTGCAATTTCATTTTAAAAAGCTGATGAAAAAAGTAACTAAGAGGCCCTAACATGCTCTGGCTTTGTAAAATACTTTGTCAATAAATAGTTTTTTCGTAGCCATATGTCTTCAGCAAGTGAAACTCAACAAATGGGACATGTCAGAATGGCAGTTCATCTTTACTTCCAAATTGTCAAGGAAAGGAACTCCAACTACCTGTATGGTATGGCTTCACTACTGAGCCATCACTGTGACAAAGAATGCTCTGCTACTTTGGGTTTATGATTACAAATTCAAGGATCTCATAGGTTTAGTACATGCAAATGACACATCCACCTCATGCAGTCATTTTCGTGAAGCAACTGCTTGATCAAGCTGGGTAAGAATCATGGAAAGAAGCTCCAACTAACTCAATTCAAAAGATTATCAAGTAAATGATCAGTCTGGTATATCTGAAAAGATGGCCCCCAGGCTGGAGATCAAATCCTGGTTCTGCCATTTATTAGCATGGTGACCTCAGGGTCACAGGAGCAAGTCACCTGTTAACCCCTAAAGTCTAGTTTTCCTTCACTGCAAAATGGGGTTAAGGACATCATGGAGAATGCAGAACTGCTGAGAACATTCAGGGAGTTCATCACAGCCTTCAAGACATCAACTGCTGTTGTTGTTGTCTTTGTGGGAATTGGTCTGCTCCTTGCCTGGTTCATACTAGGTTCATACATTCCAAGAATACACTGGTTTATTTCATATCTATTTCCTGGCATTCTGCCATTGGCCAGGCCCTGTTCGAGGCCCTGGGGACACAGCAGTGAGAAAACCCAACTCCAAGTTCTCTTGGACCTTGCATTCTACCGAATAAGACAAATGATGGAAAAAGGAATAAACAGAGCATAATAAAGGAATAAACAAAGGAATAAACAGGGCATAATGTCAGGTAGTGATGTGTGCAGGGAAGAACAATAACACAGGCTAAAAGGGAGTGTCGGTGTCAGGGCCTGCTTGTGATAAGTTACAGGGAGACCTCAGTGAGGGTGACACCAGAGCAGAGACCCGAGGTTTCAATCTTCTCAGTGACTGGGGCACCTTATTTTGTTTGTCAGTTCTATCACCCAGGTACTCAGTGGAGCAGACTCCCTTGGCCCTCTGTTCCCATCTCCTGTTTGAAGCATTCATGTGTGGCCTGCCCAGGGACGTGTGATGTCACTGATGGCATTGCAAGGAGGCAGGGAAGAAAGGTTCGTTTGCAGCCCAGCTACAAAAACTTGAATGTTCAGGTTCGCCAGATTGTTATTCCTGTCCATCCCTAAAGGCCAAGCTGCTACCTTTCCCTCTCTTCTAAAAATAGCTGGCTACTTCAGTAAGGTGCTGTGTAACAAAGACGCTGCCCAGCTCTGATCTGCATCTTCCTATTATTCAAGTCTGCCAGGACAGGAGTGAGCTCCTGTCTCCCCAAGGAATTGTGGGCAGACGGCCAGGTGTACAGGATTCAGATGCTGCTGTTAGGAAAAGCCTCGGGGGAGCTTCTCAGCTGAACTAAGGGGGCATGAGAGGAGTGATGGGGGGGTGTGGATTCTCCTACACTCTCTCAGGGCACAGGATGGTTCCACATCACTTTCATGAAAGCAGATCAACTGGAAGGGCATTCTGACCTGTCTCAGGCCCCCTGAGTCACATCTCCCCCAGCTCCTCCTTCCCCTCCTCTGACAGCCTGGATAACAAGATTGTGGGTTGGGACGAGAACAGAGCTTTAAAGTGCAGGCTGCAGCTGGAGTTCTAGTCATTCAGCCTTGGCACAGAGCACAGAAGCTGAGTCAAAGTGCTCCGTGGCTCAGGCATTGCATTCCTAAAGGGAACAGGACTGTGGGAAGCATCTCATGCGACCTCTTCATTTTCGGCCCTGATTCCAGCTTGGGTGAACACAGGCTGCATGCACCTGGTTCTGACAAGGGCCACACCAGGGAGGGCACTCTGGGTAGGGTGGGGGTGGTAGTGAGGGGCTCAGGGGAGTCCCCTGAAAGTCTAGCACCGAGGTGGCTTCCTGGGAACTTCCCTGGTGGTCCAGTGGTCAAAGCTTTATCTTCCCAACCCAGGGGGCCCGATGTTCGATCCTTGGTCAGGGAACTAGATCCTGCACATGAACAAAGATCCCAGTATAGTCAAATAAATTAAAAAACAAAACAAATCTTGGCTTCCTATTGTGGGCCATCCTGAGGATCTGATGTCATTATTACACCTGTTTTCTAAATGAGCCACATACATCTGGGGGGTCATGGGCAGCTTTCCTTAGCTTTGAGGATTAAAAATGTAACTTTTATTGATCATATATCAAATAACGATAGTGATTAGAAAGGTGGCCTGCTATGCCAGTGACAGCATTGAGTGTGAGCTTAGAAGCCCTGGGTTTTACCGTGTCTCTAGGTAAATGGAAGAAAATGCGCTGAGAGAAGACAGGAAGGAAATACACCAAAATGGTCAGAGTGGAGTTATCTGCACAGGCGGTCTCTTCCTTCTTTATCATTTTCGCTACTTTTCAAATTTTATCTAATAAGCATGACAAATCAGAACACCGACGTCACAGAAGATAAAAGATCAGCGTTAGAATCTCATTCTTATGATTTGTGTCACTTTGCAGCCAGGTACAGTCTCTCCTTTAGGTCCTTTGCTTTCCCATCTGTGAAGAGAGGCAGGGGCAGGAGGAGGAGACGGTAGTTTTAACATTCAGTGCTGCAAACACATTTATTTTTTAATACTAGTACATTTAGACAGTTTAAAGAGCTGGGACATGACCACTATTTCAAGTCACCCTGACCAAAGTTGTCTTGTGCTGTGGAGTGAATCCTCTCTGCAGGGTAATGACACTCAGCCCGAGAGTGAGCAGGTGTGAGTATTTTTCTGCATTTGCTTGTGAGTCACAGTCATCCTGATCTTGATCTTGAAGTGTGGGATTAATAACAAACTATTCATAACGTCTGCCTTCGGCTGAAGCCATTTCTTTATTTCAGATCCTGCTTTTGAGTGTTCCTCAGAAACATAAATAACAAAGCACATCAATTATCTCATTTAATCCTGAAAACCACCCTGGTAAACGGGAACAGTATTGTTATTAATTATGCCCTGCTTATGGATGATGAAACAGGCTCTAAGAAACATAGAGAGTACCAACACCTGAACCCCTGTCTGCTCAGCCATGTTAAATACCATTTAGGAATTTTATCCCCCCAAAAAAGTGGGCAAGTGTTTGATGGGGATTGGGGTTCATCACTGAGTTTCTACTTGTCTCTATCTGGTTTTCTTTGTGACTCAGGAAGATCACATCCTCTAGCAAGAAGGATTCTGCTGTTGTAGTTGTGCTGTTTCCCTGGTCCCTGGGCCATGAAGAGAACAAGCGGCACTGCAAAAGCCTCTACTATCCCTCCCACCAGGAACTTGAGGCTCAGGAGTGGGTGTGGAAGATGCTGGCAACGTCCTCAAGTAGAGCAGGTGGTAATTATGCTGTGATCAGTGCTCCTCCCATTTCAGAATTCCTCCAAGGCTGAGGAGAGGTGAAGACGACAGTAGGCCCCACGGAAAGCCCCTGGGGTTAACACTGAGCGACATGCTTCCCAACCTTGTTTTACGGTTCCTGTTCAACTCAGTCTACAAGTAGAGCCAATCCAATGTCTACAATGCAGGGCATGAACATGGGCTTGTGATGGACATGGGCAACCTCTGCAAGGGGATGGTTTCTCAGTGTTGTGCTCACATGATGTTTCTATCCCAAGAGCCAACAGCAGGGCTGTGTGTGCAATGGGAGCAATGGGTGTGAGCAGCTCTACAACTGGCTCACTAGGTGACACCGGATAAGTCTTTGGATCTCTAATACTCCATTTTCTGCATCAATAAAATGAACATAATAAATCGATCTTATAGTATGTTTATGAAGACTAAAGTAGGACATTTTCCTGAAGTGTAAAGAAACTATCAATATTTTCTAGGTATGTTCATAGGTGTTTGGTGGGTTTGTACATGACTCGGGGTGTACCCGAGCACAGTGTACCATGATCTCACAATCTGGGTAAACATTAGGTTAAATAAAGCTAAGGCATTATATTTATAGCTCTTATACCACCAACTTCCCAACTTATCATGGAGTCTAGAAGCTGCTCAGAAGCCCCATGGACAGTTCAGGGCAGGCCAACAGTGTCAGGTTGGCCCAAGGGAGCCACTCTGGAGCACCAGCTTTTCCAGAGGATGTAGCACCAAGACTGAGCTATGACTCCCAGGTCCTCCATCCATTGCCTAAGGGGCATCATCTGTTAGGGAAGGCCAGGGTTGAGGAGGCCAGTTCAAGCACTCAGGCTGGTCCCATGCTTGTGCCCAAGGCTATCAGTCATGAAAAGGTTGGTGACCTTTGACCACCCACAGAAATCCATAAGACTGGCTGGCAATACATGCCCCAGACAAAGACTGGAGTCCACGTGAGAAGACATTAAGGAAGTGAAGTCTAGCGGTGACATTGCTACCTCAGTGGGATTGGGGTCACAATCGAAGGCAGACAGGACAAAGCCAGCAAGATTAAAAAGTTCAAGTAGAGGTAGAGTATCAGAGCAAAGCAAGATGGGAGAATTAGCTGAAAGAATCCTCAAATGAGGAAGCCATTGCCAATTCTATAGGAATGGTCTTTCTTTCTGCCAAATGGCGAACACTTCACAGAGCAAACTTAACCACGTCTAAAGCCAAGTGAATAGCTAAGATGTGAAGGAGACATAATAGGTTATAAAACAGAAGTAGGGACCTTATGGAAATGCAGATGAGCATCTACCATCCTTCTTTAAAACTTGGCCTCTGCACGCGGGACTCAGGCAGTTTATTTACTGACCATTTACAATGTACCAGCTGCAACAGGGACACTGTGCCAGTTACATTTATTGATTGCCTAGGATAATGCTGGCAAGGAAGTAGCAGGACAGGGATTGAAATTCGGGTCAATTTGATTCCAAAGCCCAGGTTTCTTCATTGACCCATAAAAGAGGCAGGTTGCTTGTCTTTCCTAAGCCTCTTGGCCTCTTTCAGTAACATATTCCAGTGCTGGATCCTAAGCAGGATCCCACAGTTGGCCTCCAGGCCTAAAGGGATGCAGCTATTTGGTCCTGTGTTCCCATAGCTAACAAGCACTGGCATCCTAGGCCTGTTATATATAAGAGGAGGGTTGCAATGTCAGGGTGTCTATAAAATCCCTGACAGATTAAACAGTAAAAAGAATCCTTAGGGACTTCCATGGGGGTCGACTGGTTAAGAATCTGCCTTCCACCACAGGGGACTCAGGTTCGATCCTTGGTCATGGGACTAAGATCCCACATGCTGTGGGGCAACTAAGCTCATGCCACAACTAGAGAGAAACTCGGCCACTGCAATGAAAAGCCCATGTGCCACAAATAAAACCCGAGGCAGCCAAAAATAAATGAATTGATTTAAAAAAAAAAGAACCCCACTTTTGCCAAGAAAGGGTAAATTACTCTCTTTCCAGGACAATCTGAAAAATCTTTCAGTGAGTTTTTCACAATAATTTTAAACATATCTTGCCTGTGCTACCATCAGGTCATTGTTTTATCTCTTTCCTTTAGTGGGAATGTCTTTGTCTGGTTGAATCCTGCATGTTTTTCAAAGGCCATCTAAAATCATATTTCCCCCTATGAAGTATTTGCTCATTTTTCTAACACGCTGGGACCTCACATTGCTCTGAATCTCCATGGTAAATATTTTATCTGGTATCTCAGTCAGTTAATAATTTACCTCTATCCTAAACTTCCCAATCATTACCATGAACTGGTCAAAGCAGGGGCTCCATATTCCTCACATCCACAGGCCCTAAAACAGTCTGAATAAGAAACAACCAGAAAAAGACTCCTGTCCCTGCAAGGTACCCAGGAGCCATTCCACAACTTGAATGGATACATATGTGCCCAACACAGATCCTCACAGCTCCTCCCCTTCCTGGGAAAAGGAAGAAAAAAAGGAACCTCCCAGGTCCCTGAGAAAACAGCTCCTTCCTCGCCTAGAGATTGATCTTCATGTATATCCCCAAAGTGACAGGACAAAATTTTAAAACAATGTTTGGAGTCCACATAAAAAAATAGTAACCCAGGTGGGAGGCAGGAGGCAGTGATCAAGTGATCAAGGCACTGATCAAGACCATCCCCAAGAAAAGAAAAACAAAAAGGCAAAATGGTTGTCTGAGGAGGCCTTACAAATAGCTGAGAAAAGAGATGCAATAGGCAAAGGAAAAAGGAAAGATATATCCATTTGAATGCACAGTTCCAAAGAACATCAAGGAGAGAAAAGAAAGCCTTCCTCAGTGATCAGTGCAAAGAAATAGAGGAAAACAATAGAATGGGAAAGACTAGCGATCTTTTCAAGAAAATTAGAGACACCAATGGAACATTTCATGCAAAGATGGGCACAATAAAGGACAGTATGGACCTAACAGAAGCAGAAGATATTAAGAAGAGGTGGCAAGAATACACAGAAGAACTATACAAATAAGATCTTCATGACCTGGATAACCATGATGGTGTGATCACTCACCTAGAGCCAGACATCCTGGAATGCGAAGTCAAGTGGGCTTCAGGAAGCATCATTACAAACAAAGCTAGTGGAGGTGATGGAATTCCAGATGAGCTATATCAAATCCTAAAAGATGATGCTGTTAAAGTGCTGCACTCAATAGGCCAGCAAATCTGGAAAACTCAGCAGTGGCCACAGGACTGGAAAAGGTCAATTTTCATTCCAATCCCAAAAAAGGGCAATGCCAAAGAATGTTCAAACTACCGCACGATTGCACTCATCTCACAAGCCAGCAAAGTAATGCTCAAAATTCTCCAAGTCAGGCTTCAAAAGTACATGAACCATGAATTTCCAGATGTTCAAGCTGGATTTAGAAAAGACAGAGGAACCAGAGATCAAATCGCCAACATCCGTTGGATCACAGAAAAAGCAACAGAGTTCCAGAAAAACATCTACTTCTGCTTTATTGATTACACCAAAGCCTTTGACTGTGTGGATCACAACAAACCATGGAAAATTCTGAAAGAGATGGGAATACCAGACCATCTGACCTGCCTCCTGAGAAATCTATATGCAGGTCAAGAAGCAACTGCTAGAACTGGACATGGGACAACAGACTGGTTCCAAATAGGGAAAGGAGTACATCAAGGCTGTATATTGTCACTCCGCTTATTTAACTTATGTGCAGAGTACATTATGCAAAATGCTGGGCTGGATGAAGCACAAGCTGGAATCAAGATTGCAGGCAGAAATATCAATAAACTCAGATACACAGATGACACCACCCTTATGGCAGAAAGCAAAGAAGAACTAAAGAGCCTCTTGATGAAAGTGAAAGAGGAGAGTGAAAAAGTTGCCTTAAAACTCAACATTCAGAAAACTAAGATCATGGCATCTGATCCCATCGCTTCATGGCAAATAGATGGAGAAACAATGGAAACAGTGACAGACTTAATTTTCTTGGGCTCCAAAACCACTGCAGATTGTGACTGCAGCCATGAAATTAAAAGATGCTTGCTCCTTGGAAGAAAAGCTATGGCCAACCTAGACAGCATATTAAAAAGCAGAGACATTATTTTGCTGACAAAGGTCTGCCTAGTCAAAGCTATGGTTTTACCAGTAGTCATGTATGGATGTGACAGATGGACTATAAAGTAAGCTGAGCGCCAAAGAATTGATGCTTTTGAACTGTGGTGTTGGAGAAGGCTCTTGAGAGTCCCTTGGACTACAAGGAGATCAAACTGGTCAATCCTAAAGGAAATCAGTCCTGAATATTCATTGGAAGGACTGATGCTGAAGCTGAAACTCCAATACTTTGGTCCACTGATTCATTTGAAAAGACCCTGATGCTGGGAATGATTGAAGGTAGGAGGAGAAGGGGACGACAGAGGATGAGATGGTTGGATGGCATGACCGACTCGATGGACATGAGTTTGAGCAAGCTCTGGGAGTTGGTGATGGACAGGGAAGCCTGGTGTGCTGCAGTCCATGGGGGCGCAAAGAGTCAGACATGACTAGGTGACTGAACTGAACTGAAGCCAGGCAAATTCAGTCCTGAAATCTGTAACTCCTTTGAAATCACTCTATTTAAAATGATAACAGAGACTGATTAATGCAAGACTGATAAAAGGATAGTTTCATCCTAGAGCTGTCTTTCCCTTCCTCTGCTGAGTATATGTGCTTTATTGACACTATCATATTTCCATTGCAGTTTACATTTTGAACTTTTCACAGTCCTTTTCCTTTTATATCCAGCATGCTAAACAGGAGTGGTTAGGTCCACATAGAAGACAGGGAGAGACTCAAGCACCATGATGTTAAAGGTCATCCTTCAAATCAGAGGCAGATTTGAGAACAGAACACTGACTTGGGAGACTTGGACTCTGTAGGCATATTAATCAACAAGCCTGCTGCCCATACAAAGGAAAGGAAGCAACATGTCATTGAATTAGAGTTAGAAGACTCTTCTATCAACATACTATTATTTAATCGATTTAGAGTAAGGGATTGACACAAACTGACCAAAAGGAACAGATTAAAGAAAACAGACACCCAGACCCCACCCAACATGCACTGTCGCAAAATCTTGGCAATACTGCCCAGGAATCTGCCTTAACAGGATTCCAGATGATGCTGTTATGCAGCTATGGTTACATCTCATGGGTTTATGCCACTAGAAAGGTGTCAGATTTGAAGTCTCACACCCAGACTCCATCCGGCCTTCCACTGAAGTCCCTATTTAAAATGGCAGTGGGGGTTGGGGGAGTGTGGGGCTAGTTGTCACATCGCATCTAGGGAAGATGAACTCTTCACATAGGCTTGTACAAGTCCCTGGAAGAGACAGTCCAGACTGTTTGGGTGAGCCCTACGTTTGGCCCTGACGTTCCCTCAGAATGTGCTTTTCACTCCTCTATTATTCTGGTATGAAGAGAAAGGAAGCCCCTGGCAAAGACAACTCATTCCAACCCAGGTTATGATTCTAAAGCAATAAAGAGCAAACATTGTTAAAGTAACCAAAAAAAACATCATTCCCTTTTAGGGACAGGTCCTTGTTCTGATTTCCTTCTTGTGCACCTGGGCAGGAAAAGCTTCTACCATTTAGAAACCCCAAAAATACTTGGGGTACTGTTAGACCTGTGAAAATATGATGAATTGAATTATTCCAAATTACAGCCATAAACAGGGCAGGAAAGAAAAAGAAAACAAACAACAAGAAAACAACCATCACATTGTGCAACTAGCATTTTAAATCATCCTTAAAAAAAATAATCTGACTTGACCGGTTTTGTCTATCCTTAATGACTGAAAGAAATCAACAGCTTGTTTGGGGGTTTTGGTGGAGAGATAAAATAGGAATAAAGCACTTAATGGAAACAACATGCCTCCACCCCAGGATTCAATCCACACCAACCCCTGAGGGAAGGCTCTCCCTGCCCTCCTGTTAGCATGATTTGCACTGTGCTTGAACCAGGTGAGCTAATGCCTCATTAATGAGTGCAAGGCGCCCACTGAGATAATTCCTCCTGTTCCGGGTCTTAAAAATAAAGAAAATACAAAAAGCCTTGGAAAATTTACATATGCCTTTGACAAACTTCATTCACTGATTACAAGTCAATCATCAGTTCTCTCCGTGACCCTAATCTTAGGGCTCCTCAGGAAAGACCTGCCCACTGGCACCTCCGATTGCTTCCCCTAAGCAGCAAGCAGCTGATGACCAAGAAACTACTCAGACCCAGGCAAAGGGGACTTGAACCCGAGGGTTCGCCCCACTTTCTGCCCTCTGAGCAGCTACTGTCTTTCACACAAATACCCTTCCAGTCCTTTCAGCCCCACCTCATTTCCTTGACTCCTTCTCCTACCATGATTTTGCAGTTAAACCACACTGCAATCTAGGCTGATTTCCTGGCCTATGCCTCTTCCTTTTCCCATTCCCAGTGAATACAGCCTCACCCCTCAACCTGCCTTCATTCTCAGTTCCCTAGAAGCAGGGCTGGAGAGCATCCATGGTTCAGAATACAATTTCTAACTTACCTCTGCCCTTTTTTTTGAAAACCTATCTGCCTGACAGCACGCTGACAGCTTCGAAACTCACTAATGGTTTCCAAAGCTTTTGTCAAGTCAAGACCTTGCTACTGTTTCTGTGCTTCTCTTGGACCTTTCTTGCCTTACAAACAGAAAAACAAAGGAAAGAAGGAAAAAATTATTT
Source organism: Bubalus bubalis (assembly GCF_019923935.1). Classification (NCBI taxonomy): domain Eukaryota; kingdom Metazoa; phylum Chordata; class Mammalia; order Artiodactyla; family Bovidae; genus Bubalus; species Bubalus bubalis. The sequence goes on along the minus strand of NC_059181.1, from coordinate 120,200,797 downwards.
TTCTTATTTGGACCAAAAAAAAAAAAACCCCAACACAACTCATGCTCAGCTGGAGAGAGTGTGGGGGCAAACCCCTTGGGGAAGAAAGGGCAAACTGCTCCAAGTAAGGGCTTACTTAGTTCATCTTCTTAAAAAAATAGTCCATCTTCTTTAAAAAATGCTTTCAGGCATCATAGCAGGTGCCACACTCTTTGCAGCCCACCCATGTTCCCTTGGCGCTTCCAGTTCCTAGACACATGGAGGGCTTTTTACTGGGAGAATCTGCAATTCTGCCTGCCAGAGGCCAGAGGAACTTGTCATCCTGGGCATGAGGGAGGCTAGGGAGTTAGGAAGTTCCAGGGAGCTGACTCTATGGACATGAGTTTGAGCAAACTCTGGGAAATACAGAAGGACAGGGAAGCCTGGCGTGCTGCAGTTCATGGGGTCACTAAGAGTTGGACACAACTTAGTGACTGAGCAACAATAAGTGAGCTGACATTTCCAGTAGTAGTCCCTTAACAGATATGTGTCCATGAATAAATGCTCCACTTTCTTCAAGTCTAAGGAATTTTCTGCCCAACTCTGTGACTAGACCCTAGGTGCCCACATTGGAAACTTACTAAATCATGTACTGTGTATATATTGGCCTACAGTCTTTGCTTCCCCCTTCCACCTATCAAGGTGCTTCCTGGAAGCACCTCTGAAATAACTCACCTGAACTCAAGTCTTAACTTAGGGTCTATTTCTGGAAGAAGTGAGTTAAGACCTCTGTCATTCTCATCCCCAGTTCCATGACCACCTCTCCCCAAGCCCTGCTGCCATGGCTACACGGTAGACTCTGAGGGAAAGCCAACAGGTCTGGGCACAGCAGCCTTCCTGCCCTCAAGTGAAAGCAAGTGCTCTTTCCAAGGACTGTTTGGATGTGCAGTTTACATCCACAAGAGCAGGAGTTGGGATGCTTGCTGGCCCTGACTCAGCCCTGGAGGAGGGGCCTAGGGCATTTCTAAGGCATCTCGAGGATGTTGCTATCTATGATGAGGAGGGACACTTGCGGAGCTGGCCAAGATGCTCACTGAAAGGTGTAATCTTCAGCTACTACTCACAGTCATGAATTAGGAGTTATTGGTAAGACTTCTTGCTTAATCCACCTGATGGGCCACTCTAGAAGATTCCCAAACCAGGGACTATACTTCTTGGCTCTGGTCTGGAGAACTAGGCTTCCCTGGGACTGATCCCAGTCATTCAACAGTGCACTCCTGTGTTTCTCAGGACAAATTTCTTTGGGCACCTTCATGATTCCATGAGGAGGGCTGCCTGTACTATAACATGCCCTCTTACAGCCAGCTCACTCACTCATCCCTGTGAAGCTGTGACCAGTCTATTTTATGAGTTTAGAGGAAGGAAGAACTGGGCATATTTAGCTCAGCTCCCTCTTTCCCCTTGCAATCTGCTGGCTTAAAGAAAAAGATGTTCTGGTCTGCCTGGCGATGGACCTACATTGAGATCTCTAAACAGCTTTATCACAAATCAAGGTGAATCATCTACCTCTCCATCTGCCTCACTACTGTGCCTCATCTTTATTGATTATCTTCTACTGTTGGAAGGAATCTACACATGCGGACTTCCAGATCTTCAAGGGTTTAAATTGATGAGTTCATGGCCATCTCTTCATAACTCTCATCAGTTTCCACCCAGGCTTCAGGGAGGTACTTCATTACATCTCATGTGAATTTTGGAAAACTACTTAAACCTTCAATACCTCCATCACACTAAGGATTAGATAGGAAGTGAAGTGCCTTTAAAAACACTTGGCATGTAGTATGCATAGAACAAATGAGAGATAAGGTAACATGTTGGCTGTCCTGGTTTCTCCAATTTCTTTCTGGTTCTAACACCATCACTAATCATACTTCGCCATTTCATAGCAAGTACTGCTATAGTAACATTTTTTGTCTTGGATCATAAGAAGCTGCAAAGTGAACAGCAAGCGGCTCTATGATGTTTGGGTCATGTTTCCTCAATTGGTCCTGCTGGTGTTGCACAAAGGGTGCCTCCAGGGCTTTGAGAGGCCTAATGATCACAGAGCAACATCTGCTCTATAATCCCCAGTGAGTCAATTGGAAGACAGCAGGAGATGACTTGAAAATCTCATGCCAGGCCTGGGATGGCCAATTCCTAACAGATTGGCCAAACTGACAATTCTAAGTCTATAGTGGCCAAACCGTTCACACAACGTGTCTGAACAGACTCTTGACATCTTTCACCAAATGACTGAGGTTGGCAAGGGAGATGAACACATTTGAAATCTCTGATCTGGGGAAACTGGATGACAGAGGAAACACACTTCATAAAGAAGGTGGTGAAATTTGCAGGGGCCTTTTGATTATGATGCACAGGAAAGATCTACATTCTGATAGAGCACCATCAGAAGAGGGCAGCAGTAAGTCAGAAAAGGGCTGCATTCAGCTAATCACATTGATTATCAACTCCCACCTCTGATGTGCTCAGAGATATCATGAATAGAAATATTAATATGAGGCAGGCAGAAGACATTCACTCCTATTTGACAAACTGATTGCTTTCAGAAAGTTGCTTAAGCTAGAATGATCACATGACTGCTGGCTGTTCAGGCCTCACATCAATATCCAACCAAGTGGTGGTCATATTTCAATGGGACCAATATAAGTATGGGAGGGATTGGGGGCAGGAGGAGAAGGGGACGACAGAGGATGAGATGGCTGGATGGCATCACTGACTCAATGGCCGTGAGTCTGAGTGAACTCCGGGAGTTGGTGATGGACAGGGAGGCCAGGCGTGCTGCGATTCATGGGGTCGCAAAGAGTTGGATACGACTGAGCAACTGAACTGAACTGAATCTAAGTAGAAACAAGAGAAACTTGACAGCAAGTCTCTGAGGTCTCTCTTTGTGTAGATGGACTCAATGAACACCTCAAAGGAGAAGAGATGTGCTTAAGTTCGATACTAGAGTCATGACCACAGCCAACATGACCTGGCTGATGGACCAAAGCTCTTTTTACAAACCAGACTATCCCTTTATTAAAAAAAAAATAAGGTGCGAGCAAGAGTGAAAGAGGGGAGGAGGGGAAATGGAAATATGAAAGATTCTTTTTGAAGCTGATCCTAAGTATGATGTTGTAGTGGCCACAAAGATCGCTATGAATTAGGTAAGATTAAAGAGAAAATTTAAAAGGAGGGGCATTATCCTGAATAACGAAGCAGCTGAGCACGGAGGTAAATGCATGTTGACCTGTGTGCCTCTCCTACCCTTCATTTAACCTGGTGAGCAGCAAGTCTAACCTAAGGGAATGTCCTTTCCTCTAACCTACCACACATTTGAAATGATAGTTCACTTTTGGACAACTGCTTACAGTTCAGTACAGATGATGAAACTGTTCACCCTGTTTCATGCTTTCCCCAAGTTTGCTCTTTATTTTCCTTTTTCCTCTTCAGTTGCCTGGCTGTGGCAGATTTTGTTCCAGGCAGCATCCGGGAGTGTCTATTTTGGCTGCAACAGGTTACCCTGACAGAAGATTAGGCTTTCAGCTCTAATTAAAAAGAGCCTTCTTGCTTCCTGAAGGCAGTCGGAGCCTGGGAGCAGCAGGGGCTGCCGGAAAAGAGGCCCTATTTTCTCCTCAGTTGCCCATGGAACAATTTTCAGGAGCTACACTGAGTCCAAAAGGAAAGTACATGATGATTTCCTCTGAAAAAAAGGAACAGCCAGGAATTGTTTCAGGGCTGGCTAGCCCATCTCCCTTCGAATGAACACATATCTGTGTTTCTATATCTGATGGGGGAGAGGAGCGAGACCACCAGAGAGTTTGATCATCTTGGAGCAAAAAGCTTTCCCGAACAGTTGACACACTTCTCTGCTTCCTTAAATAGAGAAGGAAAAACAATGTAAGACTCTCTACCAACTGTGCTTTCATGTAACTTCCTTGTAGCTCTTGGTTCTTGACTTTGAGGCTTAGTCATACCTGCTCTTCAGGGAATTGGCCCTTGACTTTTCTTCACTCTGTTTGGCTGAACCTATCCCTTCGACTACCAAGCCCCTCCTCCCACAGCCTTGAGTATGAAACCCCACACTGTAGCCTGTGACCCCTGGACTGTATTCTCTACTCGAAGTGTCAGCCCACAGAGCCCTGGGCAGTCGACGTTCCCCGTGAGGAAGGGAGCTCTGGATAACAACAGAATTTCCTCTGCGCCACGCACACTGGGTCACTGTGATTCAGGAGGTCTGATGTTGGCTTATTCTCCATGGATCTCCCACATCCCCACATTCCATCAAGGTCACTAGTCACTTACCACAGGTTCAAACACTGCAAGGAGAGATACAACTATTAAACAGACTGGTAATCCTCTCTTATCTCATTTAGCCAAAGCCATGTTGGGGACCTGGGGTGTAAACATGCAGGTACACAGCAGTGTGAAAAGCACTACAACGAGGGGAGAACAGGGTATTGTGAGATTTGGGGAAACAGACTTGTAAATCGTCAACAAAATCTTCCCAGAAGTGTAGATATGAAGTTGGGTCCTGAAGGATGAATAGGAGTGAATGAGTGGTGGGCAGAAAGTATAATGAACTGAGATGACCAGAAAATCACCATTATTTGCTGCTATGAGACTAACAACTGTCTCTAGAATTTCCCTGACTCAGTCCAACGTACTGGTGTGCAAAGTATTTCAAAATCAGATCAGCAGGAATGGTAGTACTGGGTATAAATTAAGAGCAAAGAGACTGTTTGAGTCTCTATGAAGTCTTAACTATGAATAAACTATAAACCGATTTCATATTCAAGACCACAAAACCCACAAACCATAAAGGGAAAGAATGATGAATGTGACTACATGAAAAATTTAAATGTAGCATAAAAAAAGACATCATAAGCAAATTAACCCAATAGGTCACAAGCTGGAAAACATGTGCAATATATTTCACCAACAAAAGGATTAAAATCAACAATAAATGAAGAACTGCAACAAATCAGTAAGGGCCAAAAGGATCATTAGAAAAAAATAAGCAAATGATAGGAATTTCAAGTAAAAGATCTAATGGTCAAGGAACATATAAAAAGATGTTCTACATCAAATATCATCTTGAAAATGTAAAATAACGAGAAGGAAAAGGGACAGCTTCTCTGAAAATATTTTGGCAGTGTCTTCCCAAACTAAAAATGTATTACACCATGAGGCCCAGCAATGGCACCCTCAGGCATTTATCCCAGAGAAAGGAAGACATATTTTCAAAAACTATAAATTATACAAATGTTCTTCAATGGGTAACTGGTTAAACCGTGGTCCACCCATACTATACAGCATGCTAAATGCAACAATTTGCAATAATTAGGATAATGGAAAACAGGTAGTAGCCAGAGATTAGGAAGGGTGAGAGGAGATGGGTCTGGCTATAAAGGAGTAAATCAGGGACATCTTGTGTACAGTGGGGTATGTTAACTGTGGTGGGGGTTACACATGCTGTACACATGATGAAACTCCATAGAACAACACACAAGTGTACATACAACAGGAGAAATCTGAACAAGTGCTAAGGACTGTCGGTGGTTTTGACATTGCACTACAGTTGGGTAATATGTTAACACTGGAAGATGATGGGGCAGGGTGCTCTGGTGAATCTACCATTATTTCAAATTAAATTTTTTTAAAAATTAAAAGTATGGGTAGACATGAGGCAAAATATTAACTTTTATTTGATCTTTTTGGCAGGCACTGAAGAGGAAGTAATATTATTTTCTATCTCAATGGTCTATGTTGGAATTCTTTTGTGATCATCATAATAAAGAAAAATAGTAACAGAAAAAAAAAACAGGTTAAAGAGCAAACAGGTAAGTTATCAGAGATTCAGGAGAGGGGATGGATGTGGCCATAGAGTGACACTGGGAGGTCTTGTGGAAAGTGACAAAAGCACTTTTGTTGTTGCGTGTGTGCTCAGTCTTCTCTGACTGTTTGTGACACCATGGACTGTAGCCCGCCAGGCTCCTCTGTCCATGGAATTTCTCAGGCAAGCAAACTGGAATGGGTAGCCATTCCTGTCTCTAGGGGATCTTACTGACCTAGAGGATTGGACCTTGGTCTCCTGTGTTGGCAGGCAGATTCTTTACCACTTGAATCACCTGGGGAGCCCAGCTAAAGCATAACTCATTTCAAATCATATCTATTGCATACTAGCTGTGCAATCATGAGAAAATTGCTTAGCTCTCAGAATATCAGTTTCCTTTTTTATAAAGTCAGCACAATAATCCCTGCCTTATACAGATTTCTTTTTGTAAAATTAATTAAAATAATGGCTATAACGTGCCTGGCATAGTACAAATGTGATTAATGGCTGGTATGAAATGATCATAATGATGATGATAAGGTTGTTCCTTTTTTCTAGAGCCTCAGCTGAAATTAATTGGACAAATCACCACAAAGTAAGCCAAAGATGATTCGATTTAACCTAGGGAGGCTTTCTTACATGGATAAGTTTACCGTTCAAGGTCTTCTTGACTTGAGTAACATCAAATCATAGTGTCCTTTAGACAATTCCATAAAATGTTATAATAGAAAAGGTACACGAGGATACCCAATGTGCTACCAAGTCTGCCCAAGTTTTAGGACTATCGGTCAATGTTTTAACCACAGAGAAAGGTAGAACTTGAGGAGGTGGTGAGAAGAGCCGCTGCAAAAATGCTCAAGCTCTTTTTGGTCTTCTCTCATCTCTATTTCATAGCCATCGACAAAGGTTTCAACAGTCCTTGGCAAGGTTCCATGAACTCAGTGCAACTCTACCCAACTATGTGTAAAAGAACTGGCACTGATTTTAATGATAAAAAGATAAAACCCTACTTCATAGGGTTATTTTAAGGATTCAGTGAAATAATCTCAGTTAAAACAATTAGTATGGTGTCAGATCTATATTCAACACCACCCAACTGCATTAAGTATTACTTATATCAGAAAGAAACTACTGATGCAATTAAGAGGTCATAAAAAAGGGAAATGGGTTAGAACATGCATCCACTCATCATTCCTACCAGGCACAATCTGTGCACTGTGAACTCCTAAAGTCCTTGTTTTTACTGTGAACCCAAGTGATGATGCTATGGACATTTATCAAGTTCTTTGCAAACTTATTACTTCATATGGCATTAATTCTAACTCCAAAGTGGCCCTGCTTTTGAGTAACAATGCTGATGGGATATGTATTATAAGAAATGCTATTACCAAGCTCCTTAGGGTGAGTCTTAACAGTGCTTCCTTTTGTCTCTATTACTATTAGTTCCCTTGGTATTTCTGACTTCCAGCCATAAAGAGCCCTTGAAGAAGTGATTTCTCCATATGACTTTGTGCCTAAGCCTAAGAAAGATAGCTTGTGATTTATAAGAAGAAAGTCAATATTTATGGGACAACTTGATTGCAGCAGTGCACACAGGCATGTAAACAGACTTGACCGTGTTTCAGGGCTTTTTCTATCTAGCCTGAAAATTCTACTTGTTGTGATGTAATTTTTCCACAAAAAGTATTTGAATGCATTTGAGCTGCTGCTGCTCCAAGACACTTCAGTCATGTCCGACTCTGTGTGACCCCATAGACGGCGGCCACCAGGCTCCCCCATCCCTGGGATTCTCCAGGCAAGAACACTGGAGTGGGTTGCATGTTACACTAGGCCTGCACTATTTTAGGAACTGTAGGGAGATCCACAAATTATGAGGCTGAATCCATGCTTCAAGGAACTAAAAATTGGGGAGATAAAATTTACATACATGAAACAGTCAATGAAATCAGCCACCTAGGTTCTCCTCATGGAATTAAAAAAAAGATACAAAACCTCTGCCCAACTATGCTTCATCTTGGTCTACAGGTCAGGGTGTCAATAGCTGATATTGCTGCTGGCTATGCACCCACATAAACCTCAAGAAGAAATCACTTCCCATTTCTGAAAATGTTCATATGTTAAATTAGGGATTTGTAACTGAATCCTCAGTGGATGTAATGTTTATTCTCAATGTTTGAGGTCCACCATCCAACCATCAAACAGGCTCCCAGTGGTAGAAGTTGAATGTTCCCATAAATCCTTCTTTTCTATAGTATAAGGCTTGAATCCCAAATCAAGATGAACCCAATGGTTCTAATTACTGAATGGGGCAAGGCATTATGGGTGACTGCAGGGTGGTTTACATGGGACTCTGCAGGCCTCCATCTGTGGTAATTCTCTTCTCATGCTACTCTTCCTTATTGGAGGTGGTCATCCGTTTCCAAGGCTTTCACAATCATCTTCGGGGGGTGGGGGATAATCTCCAAAACTATCATAAATCTTCAGGACTTAACTTGATGTGCAGCTCTAGACCTGCCTTCCAGATGTCTACTGGGCAGCATCACTCCAAACTAGACTTCCTCAAGAATTCTCAATTCTATCTGAAGCACCAACATTGTTCTAGTCAGTTAGCTCCTGTCTGTTGATTCCACAGACATAACATTTGATCTGCATATCACCCTATTTCCCCACATTGAATCTGTCCCCAAGTCCTGATAGTGTAGCCCCCAGATGTCTGTATCTGCCCACGTACCATCTCCTCTGTAACTTTCATAGCTCATTCTCGTATCTTTTCTTCCCCAGAGTGCGCCAGTAATGTCCTTAAAAGGACCCCCTGCTTCATCTCTTCCCTTTCATCCAATCATTGTTCACAATGGGAGCAGAATCTTCTTTCTAGACTGTAAATCCGTACAAGCACGGCATCTATGGTTGTTGAATTGAGATGAATTCAAGCGCATTATCCAATCTCCTAAAATGGCAGTTTCCTTATTCAAAACATGTGCACATTAATGACTTAAGGATGCTTTCAGAGCCAGAGAACAAACAGGATTTCATTGTATTTCACAAGCATACTGTCCCAAGATTTAGAAAGAAGGATATACTTCTATAATATTCACATACTATTATATCACCAGCATGTTGGAATCATGATGAGCTTCCTAATATCCAATTTATTAATGTTATGAGTTCATATTTTATGGGGCTCCCCTGTGGAAACCAAGCAAAATTCTGAGAGTAAGGTGCTCACGCCCAGATAGGGTGTACTGCTGGGCCATCGAGAGCAATGAGGAAGCAATCGCTAAATTAAGCCCTGGTGAATGTGAGAGGGTAATTTATGTCTCAAACCTGAGCCATTTATTCCCAGTTCTGCTAACTTCCTATCAAACAATATATTTAACTATATGATCAAAACAGAAGGCTGATTCACTGGCTTTTCTAGGTTGGTAGTAGAACAGTGGCTTTCCTCCTACAGCCTTCCAAGTACCATCTTGTATAGCCACACTGAACGACACAGTGCCAGCCAGGCAAGCCACCCTGCAAGGTGACTGAATGACTGCAAGCCTGCACTGTCTTTGCTGTTGCCCATTTTTTCCCTCTGACCTTGTGTCAGACAGAGGGAGATTCCAAGACTACTCCTCTTGCCTACATCATGCCTTCCCCTAAAAGATACCAGTGACACTTGGCTACCTTTCATCTCCCATCTGTCTCCTGTGCCACAAAGCTCTAGCCATGTGGACCTTCTGGAGAGTTCTAAAACAAACAGTAAGCCCTTTCCAGTCTCTGGGACTATGCATTGGATTGGCCAAAAAGTTTGTTCAGATTTTTCCATACAATCCAATAAACTTTTTGGCCAACCTAACACTTGCTCTCTCCTCTACCTGGAATGTTCTTTCTCTAGATAAGCACATATCTGACTATTTCTCATTCAGATGTCAACTTAAGTGTCACTTCCTTTCTGGAGAGTACCCACCCTCAACACCACTTTAGGTGCTCCTTAGCCCATTACAGAGGCCTTCTGTCTCGAGTGGCATCATTATTTCTGCACTGCTGAATTGATCAAGGCAGAAAAAGAAACTTTTAATACCAGAATTTATGACCTTTTGCTGATGAAAAGTTCCTTTTGATTTTCCTGAAGCTGTAGGAGGTACAGGAGAGAAAGGGTATTAGTCAATCCTCTTTTGATAGCAAGTGGCAGACGCCTCAGTCAAATGAGCTTCAGTAACAATAGGGATTTATTGGCTCACAAATGGGAGGTCAAAGGTTATGTGTTGGCTTAAAGCATGACAAGATCTGAGGATTTGGACAATGGGAGCAGTGCTTGGCCTCTCCATCTCTTAGCTTTGCTTTTCTGTGTGTTGCCTTCATTTTCAGGCATGATTTGCTCACATTTGGAAAAGATGATCACAGAACACTAGGCTCTGGGCTTGGGACACAGTCGTGAATGGTAAGAAAGGCAAGGATCTTGCTGTCTGGAAGGCATGACTTGGTGAACGATGAACTGTCTGGGCATCGAGCCTTTCCCAACATGTCACAGGAGTAACAAGGGCAACTGTGAAGGAGCAAGGACATATAGGTGTGCAAATAAAGAAATAAACAGAGTCACTTCAGAGAGTGACAATGGCACCTTTCTGGTGGTCCAGGGCTAAGATGCTATACTCCCAATGCAAAGGGCATGGGTTCCATCCCTGGCCCAGGAGCTAAATTTCACATACAAAAACCAAGAGTCTGCATGGCGCAACAAAGCTAGACAATCCCGAGTGCCACAACTAAGACCCGGTGCAGCCAAACAAATAAATCAATATTTTTTTTTTTTTTTAAAGATAGTGAAAATGTCATTTAACCCACCTTCAGGACACCTTGTCACAGATTCACAGAGATTTTAATTCTAGCCAGTCTTTACTGAGCACCTATTCTGTGACAGCCTGTGCCAACAAGCTGTGAGCAGACCAAGGGCTGTTCCATCCTACTAGGTGAACTTCCAGGTGGATGGGGGAAATCAAGAGAGAGTATGGGTAAAACAGTCCCTGTGCGAAGTGATGAGGGGCAGAGCCAGAGTATCAGAAGTGATGGACAGGAAGAGATTACTCATCAAGGAATCGGGACAAATGCTGCTCCCGAGAGCTACAGGGATGTGGAGGAGCAGCAGTTCTCAATAAGAACAGTAGGGGAGGGAGTGATGAGCTGGATATGGGACATATTTATTTGAAGGATATATGGAAAGCAGTTACCAGTATCATTTCTGCTCCTTTTTGTTCAGGGCCTATGCTGCTAAGTCACTTCAGTCGTGTCCGACTCTGTGTGACCCCATAGACAGCAGCCCACCAGGCTCCCCCGTCCCTGGGATTCTCCAGGCAAGAACACTGGAGTGGGTTGCCATTTCCTTCTCCAATGCATGAAAGTGAAAAGTGAAAGTGAAGTTGCTCAGTCGTGTCCGACCCTCAGCGACCCCATGGACTGCAGCCTTCCAGGTTCCTCCATCCATGGGATTTTCCAGGCAAGAGTACTGGAGTGGGGTGCCATAGACACAAAAAAGTATACTTCACATACATTATTCCACTTAATTACATATCTACTGACTCTTGGAAAAGGACATGTTGTTAGTCCCAGCTTTTACATGTGGGACATAGGAACATCAGAGAGGTTATGGAACTCATGCAAGGTCACACAGCAAGTTCGTGACACCGTGGGCCTTTGACTCTCTACCCCATCTGACCCATTCTATCTTATGCCCCTGCCTTATTACAACCTATATTTTCAAAAATGGCAGCCACAAAGATCTTACAGACTCATCTTTCCATTAAAATCATTTCCAGCTGAAGAAAGGAGCAAGGGGAATGACTAAACCCCATGTTGATTTATTTTGGAAGACTTTTCACAAGACTCTTTAAGGAGCTCTCTGACAGGGCTAATTTTAACCAAGTCATTGTAGAGCAACCTTGGATTCCTCCATGGAAGGCAAAGTACAAATACAAGTGGATGACTCAGCACAAAACAGCTGTGGTTCTCCCAGCAGCCCAATACTGGCACCATAAAATGGATGAGTAACAGCCCTGAGATTCAATCAAGATTCTGAACTTGCTCAGAAATGCCCTCACATTTCGCAGGCCCACACCTGTACATACTGAGGCTGTGGCACTACTTCCCAGTCTACCCCCAGTGAATCTTCTTCTTATAATCCTCCTTGTCCGTGCATTGAAGGCAGGCCTGAGTTGGGCCATGGGACATGTCCTGCAAATGATAAGTGGCAGTGAGCATCTGTTTGCTGAGACCACAGATCACAGTGGTAGGCAGTCAAGGAGGGGCAGAAACTGCAGTAACAGTAGGAGCAGCAGCCATGGAAATCTGGTTTCAACATCTGGATAAGGTCCTTGACTTAAAGAGCTCTGAGATTACTGTTACCATGACAGAGTCGCTTAAGGCACTCTATCCCCAAATATCCCCCATGATGTTTTGCCCTGTCTCTCCTGCTGATCTCACTACCCACCACCCGAGGAATGGGGTAGGGTGTTTCTTCAGACTGCCATCTGGAGTCCAGAGCCCAGGCGATGCAGAATGTTCTCCCTTGCTTTTGTGAACATCCGCTTCAATGTCGTGCTGCCAATCACATAATCAGGTTTTCATTCCAGAAATATATAATGATCTCCTACTGAGGGCAAGATACTGTTTAGGCTCCAGCAATATAGCAGGACCAAAGCAGACAAAGATTCTTGCTTTTGCAAAAATGAGGGGGTGGGGCAGACAACAAACAATCAGAATAACAAATTAAGTTACTGTTACTGTTAGTTGCTAAATTGAGTCTGATGCTTTTACAGTATAATAAAAAAATATACTGCAATTTGATGAAAATGGGGGAATGTGAGCAGAGTAAGGGGAAATAGGAGTGCCAGAGCTGGGGTTTAAAATAAATAATAAATGTCATAAATTAAATAGGGTGGTCAATGTAGGCCTCATTGATGATGTAAGAGATGAGCAAAGGCTTAAACGAGATGAACGATTTGGTCCAGTGGGTATCTGAGAAAGACTCATGCCACACTAAAGGAACAGCCAGTGCAAAGGCACTGAGGTGGGAGCATGACTCATGTATTTGAAAAGCAGCAAGGAGGCCAGAGAAGAGTGAGCCTTGCTCAGTCAGCCTCTTAGAAAGCCAAGGTGATTGCTTTAGGCCTAGAGTGAAAACCTTTTATCAGCTTCCTCCCCCAATACATTTGAAGGAAGTACCAGAATGGAAGATTCAGTGCTATGTTCATAGCTACATCCCCCCTAAGAAAATATCACCAATTCAAAAGCTATTTGCTAATGGATGACTGGAAAAAATGAATACAAAAATCTGACTTTTATTATTACAACCAGATCATCCTGTCACCTCTCCAGTTCTTACTTCATCTTAGGCCTGGGGATCCTCAGACCTATTCCACAGGGTCCAAGGTTTAACCTATTGATGCTTCCACTGAAATAACAGACAATCTCCTTTACAGTTATCTGTGCTTTGCTGAATGGAGTAGACCATACTGTATTTTTAACAACTTGCTCTACCTAACACGATATGCTTAAGTTCCAAAGCATTTAACAGCATCCTTGCTCACTAGCCCTTCATTCTCAATCCTACCTCTCTACCACTTTCTCCTACAGAGGCTTAAATTAATTTCCTTTTGATGTCCCCACAGACCTGGAGCAAATCACATATCACCCTAATGGATCTTACCACCTCCCCTGTTGGTGGTGGCTTATTCAACAAACATGTGTGTTGTGCCTGATATGTATTGAGAACCATTAAAGAAGTTAATATCAAGGGTGAGGCCCTGGATGAGCTTTCCAGCTCTCCAATGTGGAATACAAGCCATACGATTGCTTAGTGCCAGAGAGGATAGGCTTGTCAACATCTCTTATGTAACTGCCCATGCAAGTATATGTATCAGTACTCTTTCTAGCAAACCCTTTGGAACTCTGTAACAAGACCCTTCACATCCTTTCCCCTAGTAATTTCAATTTTTGAAAGCTGGAGTAAGAGAGATAGTGAAGTGCTTACACACGAAGATATTCATTTGCATTGTTATTTGGGAAGGTGAGAGGCTGACAAACAAATCTGCCCAAATAAGTGCATATTTAAGTGTGTATCTATACAACTATATAACCGCTAGGTATATTTAGTGATATGAGGAAATGTTCATTATATAATGCTAAGGGGAGAAAACGGACACAAAACTCTATGTACCAATGTTACTGAATCATAAAAAGAATGAATTTGCAAAAAGAATGCCATTTGCAATGACATGGATGAACCTACAGATTGCATACTGAGTGAAGTAAGTCAGACAGAGAACAACAAATATTCGATACCACTTATATGTGGAATCTAAAGAAATGGTACAAATGAACCCATTTGCAAAACAGGAGTTGAGTTATAGATGTAGAAAACAAACTTGTGGTTACCAGGGGGAATAGGGGTGCATATAAACTGGGAGACTGTGATTGACATATACACACTACTATACATAAAATGTGTACTGTGCTTAGTTGCTTGGTCATTTCCAACTCTTTACAACCCCATGGACTGTAGCCTGCCAGGCTCCTTTGTCCATAGGGATTCTCCAGGCAAGAACACTGGAGTGGGTAGCCATACCCTCCTCTAGGGGATCTTCCGAATTAAGGATGGTCTCCCACTTTGCAGGCGGATTCTTTACCATCTGAGCCATCAGGAAGCCCATTTATATCTATATATAAAATAGATAACTAATAAGAATCTGCTCTATAGCACAGGGAACTCTATTCAATACTCTGTAATGACTGATATGGGAATAGAGTCTAAAAAAAAAAGAGTGTATGTGGGCTGAATCACTTTGCTATTCACCTGAAACTATCACAACACTTTTTGTTAGTCAGCTGTTGTTGCCATTATTCAGTTGCACAGTCATTTCTGACTCTTTGTGACCCCATGGACTGCAGCACGCCAGGCTTCCCTATCCTTTTCTGTCTCCCAGAGCTTGCTCAAACTCATGTCCATCCAACCATCTTGTCCTCTGTCGTCCCCTTCTCCTCCTGACTTCAATCCTTCCCAGTATCAGGGTCTTTTCAAATGACGTGAATCTTCGCATCAGGTGGCCAAAGTGTTGAAGCTTCAGCTTCAGCATCAGTCCTTCCAATGAATATTCAGGGTTGACTTCCTTTGGGATTGACTGGTTTGATCTCCTTGCTGTCCAAGGGACTCTCAAGAGTCTTCTCTAGTACCACAGAAGTGTTTTTTTTTTTTTTTTTTTAAGAGTCTATGTGTATGTATAACTGACTTACTTTGCTGTACAGAAGAAATGAACACAACATTGTAAATCAACTCTACTCCAGTAAAAACATTAGAAAAAAAAAAGAAATGCATGATAGCTGAGCTTACAAAATTTCATACTTAACAATCCCTTTGGGGTGAAGTGAAATAAAATTTTGATCAACTTTATTCTTCAAAAAGAAAAAAATAACCTCTAGGTACCACATTTTTCTAATTTTATTTTAAATAATACATAACATATACAAAATACTGGAAAGAATGCAACAACATGCCAACTTGATCTTCTTCAGGTGATTGGTGTGACAGACAGTTTGTATACTTTCCTGAATCTCCCAGAGGATGCAAAGACCTTAATTTCTATATTAAATTTTAATAAATGGTTATTTTAGAACTGCTTAAAAGTAAATAAATAATTTAAATATTTAAAGTTGGGTAATAGGTATTATTAAAAAATGAAGCCTATCTAGGTGGGGTCGTGGGATCCTCCAAGAAAAGGGGCATGTGTATTACACATGTATATTGCATTCATCTAAGGTGGAGGAGATTTTTCAATCTCTCCCATTTCCTCCTTTGAAGGACACAGTCTTCTTTGGGGAAGGTGTTTAACACTGGACTCTCAGGAAGTCAGGCCAGACCCAAGAGTGTCCTCACCTCCCAGGATTCTCCTGACCCCCAGAGGGCAGCTCACTCCCCAGGAGAGAGAAAAATCACCAAAGCTCCTCTCACAGAGGAATCTGAAGCAGCTTCAAAATAAAAAACCCAGAAAATCAATCTCAGAAAATTCTTATTCCAGTCCCCCAAGTCCCCATCCAGGGCAAGACTTTTCTCACCTGTTTCTCCAGGAGTTGGACAGTCAGAATATACCTCAATACCAATGACACCCCAGGACTTTCCTTTTCCTTACCTAAATGCTCTCCTAAAACACAGGCCCACCTACTGACCTCTCTGGTCTACATTCACACCACTTCCTACCATGGTACGCCTGGTTCTCAGTGATACCCCACTGTTTATCAAATACACCATATTTGGGTCAAATATTAATCCTCTGCAAGTGCTCTTCTCCTTTCTCCCAACAACTGTCTGTACCTGAAGTAACAATCATTTCTCCTGCACTCTCCTCAAAGCTATATGACTTACCCCATGAGGCACAGCTGATTGGATTGGAATGTACAACATGGCAATGAAACACAGGAATTCTGGTCAGTCTCTGTTGGATCCTTGAACTTGGAATAGAAAGCAGATTTAAAGTTGAGGATGATATAACCATAAGTGCACGAAACTAGAAGATAACAAAACTTCTGTGTGTGTGTGTATGTGTGGTGTAGGGAAAAGGAGAGAAGAGATGAACTTGAAACAGTGCTAAAAGCCACAGTCAGTGTCTATTTGACCCAAGATGATGAGACAAGTAATCTGAGTTCTTGACCTTCCTGTTCTTGAATCCCGCCACATGACCCAGGTCAGATTGCACTCACAGACTCCTCCAGTCTGACTGCCTCTTTTATTTAGGCTGTTCAAATGGATTCTTAACTTATTCACAGTAATAGCCCAGACAGTAAAATACAACTAAAATAATCATCTTCAGACTACAGGTTAAGCTTCATGAAAGCCTAGACGATGCCTGGCTTATTCTTCACTTTGCCCCTGGTATCCACCAAGTAAGAGGCCCTCAACAACTACTTGCCTTACTTGGGCAATTTCATGACTCAATGAGCTCCCAGTTCTTCTTAGTCAAGTTCAAGCTCCATTTTGCCAGTGGCCCTTCCCTGGCTCCCTGAATTCACAGTGATGACCTACTTACTTTTCCTAAACTACTCTGCATCAACTGTGGTCCACATTATTCACCCCGATCCTCAGTCACATGCTGTCATGAGCTCTTCTTTCCCTACCATAGCTGTGTGTGCCTACATGTGTGTTGTGCACATGCGTGTGACAGTCCCTATCACTGGTCAGAGCATAGACTAAATAAATATTTGCCTAACAAATGCAGCATGTATTCTAAATTTGCCTTTTTCTGACTCTGAGCCAGTCTTTGGCAGGAAACTAATAGTCTTCAAAGTCACAGCTTCAAGCCAGCAGGATACTGGGTGCTTAGTAGCAAGTGGCCTGAAATAGTTAATGAGTCTGAGAGAATATAGTTTGGTTACTCTCAGGCCAACATATTTGTCAAGGGCCCAGTGAAACATGTGTTGTGCTACAGTGTCTGATTTTTTTTTTCCTGCTGCTTTTGTGCCATAATAATGTTTCTACATGAAAGCTGCTTGAATTCAACTAAGAACTACTGTGTTCATTTACATCGAGAAAACAAAATTTAGATTGTAGGGTTTGGTTGATTTTAATGTTCACCGAAACAAGGTAGATGGATAGTAAAATGCATATAGAATGGAAAACATGATCTATTGCTTTCTGAATGGGGCAAATTTCCCCCTCAAAAGACTGCTCTAAATCCATACAAAAGGCAGGAACAAAGATAAATGAAAAAAAATTTTCTGATGCTACTTAGGAGAACAGATCTGAAAGTCTTTTCATCTTTTTTTTTTCCCCTTTAAAATAAAAAATAGTCATATGCCAAGCATCATTTTTCTTCATGAACCTAAGAACCTACACTCAAACTCGACAGGCTTTCACTTGCTAAATCACCCTCCCCATGCATTTATCTCAGCACCTTTGTAGAGATGATAACAAATAGGGCTAGGCTGCTTGTGTACTGCAGCTGTTTACTGAAAGCCTACACACAGCTTAAACCACAACTCGACCAAACGGATTTATAATTGAAGTTGAAAAGTCAAGGGCTGCGAAGATACCCCAAATCTCCCCCAACTGCTCTGGCCTGAGACACTTGATGTCTCCCTAGCAACTTGGGTCACCGAGGTACACACATATCCTCCATGTAGTAATTGCTTGTCTGCAAGAGCCACCGAAAATGAAAAGAAAGGACAGTTGAAATGAGGGGGAAAAACCATCTAAGACTGATTCTCTTCTGAAATAAATTTATTAGGAATTATAAGTCAAAAAGGAAGTTTTCCCTTAATCAGAATTCCAGTCATGTTCCCCTCCCCCCAAGGCCAATCTTTGGGACTATTTGCTCCCTAAGTACCCACAATGCTTAGCAATAGTGAGTATATGTTGGGGAAGATACTAGAAGAAATAGCTGAGCATTGGATACAGCCCATTTGCTCCGCCACACTTAGTTCCTGACTGATAGCAAAGGATTCTTTTTTAATAACTCTGAATTTCCCCTAGCCAGGCTGCCTACCTGTCTACAGCTGGGAGTAAAGACTGACAAGGCTGCTTCCAGTTACAGATATTCATGGGGTAACCTTCTAGTGAACACTGTCGAGGATAGCACAGATCCGTTTGCTGTAGTGCAGATGTTTTTGTGAAAACCTAACCCACCAGGGAGCTGAGAGTCGAAGCAGAATCCTTTGTCAAGAATCAGAATGATGAACCAACACCTCTAACCTGAACCAGGAAAATACACTCATTAAAAATAGAACATGTCACATTATCTACTTTCAGGGTTAACTTTTCCTCCAAACCTGAAAACATTCTCTGTGGCCAAACGGCTCCTGGTCTCCAACAGACCTAATGTCACAGCATCTGAATAGAGTCATGAGCTTCTGTAAATTGATACACAGAAGCCTGCATGTTTCCAATTTTACCCAAGGATATAGAGAAGGGAGAATTTACTGTTTTCCAAAAACTCACATGTGCTCTCCTCATTCCCTTGTCTAGGGGATCTTCTCAACCCAGGGATTGAACCCGGATCTCCCATATTGCAGGTGGATTCTTTACCAGCTGAGCCACCAGGGAAGCCAAGAGGATCCTAAAAGTATATAAGTGTAGTAAGAGTGTGACAAAGGGCAATTTGCAGCATACAAAAAGAGGTTTGTGGGTTCAAATAAAAACAAGCATATGAATAGAAAAGAATGACTGGAGCTCAGTTAATAAAAAATGTAGCTCATATTTTCCCATGTCCACTTCCTAAGCGTGTGGGTTAAAAGTAAAGTGTTAGTCATTAAGTCGTGTCTGACTCTTTGTGACCATATGTACTATAGGCTGCCAGGCTCCTCTGTCCATGGAGTTTTCCAGGCAAGAATACTGGAGTGGTTGTCATTCCCTTCTTGAGGGGATCTTCCTAACCCAGGGATCGAACCCAGGGCTCCCTCAGTGAAGGCAGATTCTTTACCAACTGAGCCACCAGGGAAGCTCTAAGGGTGTGGGTAACCACAGAGAATGAAAAACCAGCAGCAAACTAACCCTATCATTAGAAAGGTCACTCCTCCTTCAAACTTTGGGTAGCTCACCCTTCCTGAAGGCAGTCTCTAGCCACTTCTTGTTCCTGAGATTGGTTCTAACAGTAAACTTGTCACCCTCAATAGTGGCCTTTTAAACCTAAATAGCACTGCGAAGTGGTACCAGGTGCAAAGTCAGTAGAGCTTAGTACCTTTTACAGTAAAACAAGCCCACTAATTCCATCCTTCCATCCCAGATCACAGTTTATGGTGCCATTAAAACCAAAGCGTATTCCTGAAATAATCTCAAAAATAATCCCAGCAGAAAATGGGGGGGGGTGTCTAAAAAGGGGGTAATGGGATTGATTGTTATAAGTTTTGAGTCAATTTGCTTCTTGACTATTTTGAAATTGCAGCACCGTGTCCAACAATCAACCAGAGTCCTTGGAGTCTGGGTTCTGTTGCAGGTGTCCCAGCTATAAAGGCCTTGGTTTGCAGAGGCCAAGCCATCTTCTCTATCCTGGAAGCAACATGTATTTAGTGGCTGGGTTGTGGTGGAAGGATTCAGGAGAGAAATCTGGGGCCACCTTTGCCACTTAAGGCAAAGTGGGCAAGCATGACACTTGGGCAAATATGACCTTTCCAGGTCTCCCTAACTCATCTATAAAATTAAAGGTCTCCAAGGCTCTTCTAGCTTGAAATGTCTTGTGACCTAGACCATTCTGACCTGGAGCATCTTAGTTCTTAAGAAAATCTAAATTTCTTATAGAGTCACAGGGGAAGACTTGGGGAAGATGCTCCAAGATATTTCTTAATACGAACCCCTAGTGCCTGCTTTGCGGGTTAAAGGTAAGTCCCCTAGGGCTCAGTTCTGCAGCATGGCCTGGGAGCTCAGCCAGTCGGGGGAGAGAGAGAGAAAACATGGCCCGCCGCCCTTACAATGAAGGGCTCCTCTCAGTCCCTTTGTGCTTGGTCACTGTGAAGAGGGCAAGGTTCCCCTCCAAGTCTCACTCTTGGAAGTTCCCAGAGTGAGTAACTTGGGAGGGATGTCCCTCTAGTTGAATGACATCATTTTAATCTTCAGGCCAAATGGCAAAATGTGTGGCCTCTTAGCAATGGCTTCCTTATTGGCCTCCAGACTTGAGGCCACGCTTTCTTCACACCATCCTGCACATGACTCATGGATAAATATCCATCCCTGAAATATTTTCACCTTCTCAAAGTCCTGCTCAAGACTAGTACTGGCTCCCAAATGCCTATAGGACGAGGTTCCTGTATCTGTCTTCCCCATCACTCTGTGAGGTGGCTGAGGGCACTGGCCAAGCCATAACATCTTGAGATTCACCACACAAACCATCAACCACCATTCACAGCAACTGAACACAGGAAGCTGGAATAAGTGATGAGCCTGTTGACCTAAGGGGTGGATTGCAGCTAATTTTCCTTTTCTCTGTTTTGCTAACCACTATTTCAGTAATCAACACATTTCGTTTTGCTTTCCTAAATGAAAAAGCAAAACAAAACAGACTGTCTTCTTAGAATTCAAGGTAGCATATTTTGCTTTTCACTTTCAACTCAAGAGCTAATCTAGATACCAGCCATGCACAAGGCAGTACGCATACACTGTGCTGGCCCTGGAGGGGCTTTAGACCATTCAAGGATGTGGCAAATAAAGAAGCAATGATGCTATAGGAAAAATGTGGCAATAGCTTTAACAGTGGTCCCAGCAAAATGTCAGAGGAGTTCAGAGGAGAGGAGGGAGTGGGCCCATAGCCACAGAAGAAGATGCCTCATCCTCAAAAGCTTAAGGATGAAGGACCTAGGTCATTCTTCCCCCAAATTAACACACCTCAAAAGATGCTTGGTTTGATTGTGAGCAAGTATGAATGAATTTCAGGCATGATAAAAATTGCTTTTCAATGCTGCCTAATTATTCTGCATCACAGTAACAATTTGGCATCCTGTCTAACATGTCAGAAAACCTTGATGGGAATTTGTATTTTATTTCAGAAGTGCTCTGCTCACTGAGCATGGCTCTCCACTTACCACTTTGAAAATAAGCTGGATGAAATGTGCTAGAGGCTGCAAAAAATGTATTTGCAATTGGGTGGCTTAGTAAGTTGGAAATCACAACACACCATCCCATGGTAAGAAATGGCAAGTGTCCAAGCTAGTCCATTATAAATCCTATTCAACTCGCCCTTATCATCACACAAATGTGCCCAACTCCTTGACTTTTGATCCAAATGGTCATTCTGGAAGTTAAGCGAAACAGATGTTGCTATCCACGCGTCCCAGATGAGGAAAGAATCAAAGAAGGTTAAATGCCTTGCCAAAAGTCCAGCAGTAAGTAAGAAGAGGAATTTTGGGGAATAAAAATACTATGCCTTTTACTGAAGCTGGTCCAGTTACAGTATAACTGGTGACAAATCATTCTTTCTCTTTTCCTCTTGTCCTGGACTAGAACATACCCAAGACTTCAGGACGAGATACAAGAGACGGAGAGGGGAAAAGGGCAGCTCCCCAGTCTGGCAGAAACGAGTGGTCCTTCTGCCCTACAGCACCTGAACTGAAGGTTCCAGAGTCATTACTCCTTCCTGGAAGCTTGGGGGGGTGACCCCACACACACCACCACCATCAAGGGCTTGGAGTCTACAGAAGTCTTGGTCTGCCTGCTCTGGGCTACAAGTACAAACAGGAACTGAAGTCACATCAAACACTCACAGAAAGCTGCAAAGTAGACCATTTGAGGATTTTGGGCTGTAACTTGGGCAAAAATTCTCTTTCACCCAGCTTCCCCTACTTCATAGGAGCATGCCCTAGCACCCTGCATTATCCCTCATTGCCCACGTGGAACTTTTCAACAGAGATGGTACATGGGAGGATAAATTAGCTTCTCATGACTTGAAAAGAATGACGGGCCAAGTTCAAACTACGTTTCTCTTATTAGCTTTCTTCCAAATCTGCCAAGTCATCTAAGGCTTAGAGTGCCCAAGTTTTTGGGCAGGGACACTAATGGGTGAGAAATAAAAACAATGTAGGTGGCCTTAGTTCTTTCTGAAATTCTTCTGATAAAAAAGAACATACAGTACAATTGCCTTTTGTTAGTTATAGTTCTGAGTTTCATCACATGTATACATTTGCAGACCTATCATCACTATCACTCCAAACACTCCAACCTCGTGCTACCTCTTCTAAGTCACACCTGCCCCCCTACTCCTAACTCCTCACAACTGCTTTGTTCTACATCACCATAGTTTTGGCTTTTTAATAATGTCACATAATTGAGATGAATGGAGCCAAGTGGTGTGTGCATCTTCTGGATCTGCAGCAGGTACATTTGCAGTCCCTGGCTGGGCTGAGGGTTTAAGAAATACTTGCAAAGACAGTCTTTCCACTGATTCAGCTGAGTGCCGAAGAACTGATGCTTTTGAACTGTGGTGCTGGAAAAGAGTCTTGAGAGTCCCTCCAATTGGACTGCAAGGAGATCAAACCAGTCCATCCTAAAGGAAATCAGTCCTGAATATGCATCAGAAGGACTGATGCTGAAGCTGAAGCTCCAATACTTTGGCCACCAAAGAACTGACTCATTGGAAAAGACCATGACACTGAGAAAGATTGAAGGCAGGAGGAGAAGGGGACAAGAGAGGATGAGATGGTTGGATGGCATCACCGACTCGATGGACATGAGATGGACCAAAAGAAAATGACATTAAACCATCAGTGTGCTTCATAGTTAGCCCTAATTCAGTCTTCTGTTGTAGAGAGTGTAGCCCAACACACTTGGTAGGAAGCATGAAGAGTGGGGGAAGGAAATATGGCAGTCAACTGCACAAAACATTAAAGCACCAAGGGTAAATGAGATGGTGGGGCAGGGTATGCAGAGATGGGCAAGAGGAGAAAGCCCAGAAACAAGCTCTAAGGAACCCTCCCATTTAAGGATCAGTTACAGGAAGACAAGCCTGTAAGGGAGGCATAGAAAGAGTATCCACTGAGGAAGGAGAAAGAGGAGAAGGCAGAATCAAATAAACCAAAAATAAAGAATAGTCGATGGTAGATGCAATTAAGAAATCAAATGACATTGGGCAACACAGGAGGTCACTGGTGAACTGGACAAGAATAGTCTCAATGGAGGGAGGACTAGAAGGCGACGAGAAGAGAATGGGGAAAGAGCAAGGGTGGGTGGCAGTACAGACACCTTCATGGAAATGTAATCTCCTTGCCAAATCTTTTTAGTAGTTCACTTCCTGCCCACTACTTAAAAAGGCCTTTCTCCTAGCCAGATCACAGCAGTTCGAGGATGCAAATAACAGGCGTCCAGAAAATGGAGGCTAGGTGGCAAGCTCTTAGCCTAAGCACTGCTGGCTTCCACAGCCCCAGAAAGGCAGGACTTCTCTACCTGTGCTGCCCTCTGTCCGCAGCTGAGAGCCTGGCACAATCTTGCCTGCTCCATTCCATCCATTATTAATCAAATCACTGAAATCAAAAGAGTTAGGGAGAATTTGGAAGGGATCAAGTAGGAATTGCAACAAAATACTTTGGGATTCAATGAGGAATTTTTTAATGAAACGTCCAATTACACATTTCTCCCCAAGAGATGCTCTGATTTGAGGCTGAGCTTGATGTACTTCAGGGCTTCCCTGATAGCTCAATTGGTAAAAAATCCACCTGCAATGCAGGAGACCCCGGTTTGATTCCTGGGTTGCGAAGATCCCCTGGAGAAGAGATAGGTTACCCACTCCACTATTCTTGGGCTTCCCTTGTGGCTCAGCTGGTAAAGACCCTGCATGCAATGTGGGAGACCTGGGTTCAGTTCTTGGATTGGGATGATCTCCTGGAGAAAGGAAAGGCTACCAACTCCAATATTCTGGCCTAGAGAATTCCATGGACTGTATAGTCCATAGGGTCACAAAGAGTCAGACACGACTGAGCAACTTTCACGTTGACGTACTTCTAAGAAACTGTCTAATTATAAATTAGGTCCTATTCCTAGATGCCTAGGTAAGTTTCTCATGCAGAACACAATGCAGTCTTTTCTGGCCTGCTCCTTCTCCTGTGGGCTGGGGTTCAGAGCAAGGGAAATGCCAGAGAGGCTCCCATGAGAAGCTTGTCCACCAGGCATTGAGAGTCATTTGCTGAGGTTTCCCAAACCATGGGCAGGTAGGGGATGGGGGTGGGGTGGGGAGGGGAGTGGCTTAAGTATAATTTTCATTATACTTTGCTTTTAAAGGAGAAGAAAGGCTGGTATTTAAAGTGAAAGTTAGAGTCTCTCAGTTGTGTCTGACTCTTTGTGACCCCATGAATTATACAGTCCATGGAATTCTCCAGGCCAAAATACTGGAGTGGATAGCCTTTTCCTTCTCCAGGGGATCTTCCCAACCCAGAGATCAAACCCAGGTCTCCCATATTGTGGATTCTTTACCAGCTGAGCCACAAGGGAAGACCAATTTAGAGTATTTCCTAAAACAAAACCCAAAAGTCTGATGAAGATTTGCATGCTTGGTTGAGAGAGTGCCAGGAAATAATGAATCTGGACCTAGCTTGGCCTCCTGTTGAGATTGCCAAAGCTGGTAGGGATCGAACCCACACACCCTGCATTGAAAGGTGAAGTCTCAGCCACTGGACACCCGGGGAAGTCCCTCAGGTCTTTAACCAGCTGTCACTTAATACCAATGCCTGAAACTAAGGAGCACTAGACTGAGCTCCAACCTGCATCCTGTAGCCATCTGTCAGGACTCTTCTCTGAGTAACTCACTGGCCCAAAGAATGAAGTCTCCTCACCAATGGCACATCCAAAACAATAGCCTCCAAGCCCAGTCAGTCTTTTCCCTGCCAAACCTTGGGATTCTCATCTATCTTTCATTGACCAGCTGCTTTCTTATGTGCCTGGCATGGGGAGAAAGGGCTTTACAAATAATATCTCATTTCACCCATGAGACAACCCTTAGAAGTTGGTATTATTATTCTCTGCATTTCTTAGATGAGCCAATTGAGGCTGTGAAGATAAGCCATCTGCCCCAGGCTATATATGTAGTAAATATTCAAGCTACGATCCCAGCACGCCCCACACCTGCACCCTCTCCTCAGGAGCAAAATGCCTGCCAGAGTCAATAAGTAGTTTCAGACTCAATAGTCAATAAGCCAGAGTCAACAAGTAGTCAATAAGGAGGTAAATAAGTTTCTACTTCCACTGAGAAACGTGCCCCACAAAGGACACACACACACCTCCACATACCACTTTGGCAAAGAAAGGGACATTTTGGAGGCAACCTAGGAGCCTTGACCCCGGGTCAGCTGTGAATCAGCCACAGCTCTGGGTCCAAAACACCTAGTCATTTGAGCAATGAGATAATGTCCTCTTTGGTCTTTTCCCCTGGCTTCCTCAGAAAAACCAGTATGAAGAAATAGTCCCTTTCATTTGGCTGTTTCAGAGCTAATTCTTCCAATCCATAGAAAGAACTGTCTCAGCATTGTACCTCACAAGACAAATGTCTGGACAGTTAATTATCAATCCATTCTTAACTGGTCTCAACGGTATTTTCCATCTCCTTAGTTCACAATGGAGGAAAAAGAAAAACACACACACACACACACTACTGCAAGAAAAACAAAACCGCGTAAAATTTCTCATTATACGGCTTCACTGTACATGGTGCTCTTCAAGTATTTTGTTTGCTTGTTCTGCCTTTCAAACATACAACTTTTCATCTTCAAGATTGCTCCAGGTCATTTACAAGATGAAAAATTTTTATTTGAGTCTGACAGTTTCTGCAAACATGAGACCAGCCAAGATTCTACATAGCTCATGAAATTTATATCAACTTGACCTAAAAGTCCAGTGTGGGGGAGGTAAATCTCACCTATTCTCTCACATTGACTCTAAACCCTTTGTAATAATCACACTATGGGATTTTGTGGGTTTGGGTGGGTTTTTTTTTTCATCCCTGCAGTCATGAGAGGGGACAGTTGATCAAACGCTAGGCCACCTGGTCCTCTCTGGGGCATCAAAATGGGCTCTGGAGCTGTGCATGAGGGTGTTATTGGCTCACCTCCACATCCCATGGCCAGTGAGTTAGGGACTACAGATGCCTCCTGTGACCCCGACTGGAATGTGTAGTAGGGCCTGGCCAGCTCATTTTGTGTAGGCTGTGCATAGCTCATTCTGGTCAACGTGACTGTCTCCTTACATGTGGGAACATAAGCCCTACCATTAAGGCTTTGTCTCAACATTTCACTAAACTAAGAGAGTATGAACTTACCAAATATAGCTTCTAACGAAAATCACATAAAGTACGCACTGCTGAAGCTTTATTATCTGACCTACTGGGCAGTAGGTATATGTCCAAAACAGCCTGGTTAACTACAAGGTATACGAACAGTCACAGAGCCATCGGAGTAAAAGAAAGAAAAAGTCAGACACCTAAGTGGATCTTCATTATGGCTCAAACTAGAAGTGCAAGCGTGCTAAGTTACTTCAGTTGTGTCTGACTCTTTGCAACCCCATGGACTGTAGCTCACCAGGCTCCTCTGTCCATGGAATTCTCCAGGCAAGAATACTGGAATGGGTAGCCTTCCCTTCTCCAGGGGATCTTTCCAACCCAAGATCGAACCTGCTTCTCTTATGTGTCCTGCATTGGCAGATGGGTTCTTTACCACTAGTGAGACCTTGGAAGCCCCATCATGGGGTATTCGTATTCAAATTCTAATAGTTTTAGCAAAGACCATCACTGAAAAGGGGAGGAAGACAGGAGAGAGAACTTCACTACTGAGAATAACTCTGATCCTTCTAAGCCCTCTGGGACAGTGTCCAAAGGATTGACACATACTGACTGCCTAAATGAACTTTTCAAGAGCAACAGTGCCTGAGATAGTCTATAGGGAGATGCCTGAGGTCATTCACAGAAAGGAGGCTGGATTTTTATTTTTCCCATCTCCTAGGTATTAGACACATTACAGGGTATACATTTACATCATTTCATTCAGTCCACACAGAGCCCCATGAGGTAAGCATCATGGTGCCCATTCCACTGGTTCAACAAACAAATACTTGTGGAATGCCCACATGTGCCAGACACAGACGTTCAGAGTAATAAGGAACTGACTTATGGTCACACAGCCACTAAGTGGCAGAGCTAGGCATTGAATCCATGTAAATTTGACACCGAAGTCTACACATTTTCCATAAAACTATACTCCCATTCCAGCTTCCGTGGTACCCTCTGTTATCCAAAATCTCTGTACTCAATCCTGCCATCCTCAAAATTAATCAAAGCTAATTTGTGGTTTTCTCCTCCCTATCTCCTCATTAAGAAGCCCCTTTCAACAAAGAATAGGAAGCAATGCTAATTAAGCTCTTAGACTGAAAGCACATGAAAACTGAGGCTGTGGTGAAAGAGGATGGAGACCGAGGGACAGGAGTTCTGGTCCTCCTGGCCATTAAGGCATGTATGACCTTGGGTCAATCACTCTTGTTATTAAATTTTAGTCTTCTCATCTGACTCATGGGAGAAAAAGATGAACGGTCCTTCACCATTATAAGGTCATGATGGATGCCTATAAACTATGTTCAGCATTTTGTTAAGCCTAAGGGAAATGGCTTACACCTAAGCCCAGATAACCAATGACAGTGTGATCACTCACCTAGAACCAGACATCCTGGAGTGCGAAGTCAAGTGGGCCTTAGGAAGCATCACTACGAATAAAGATAGTGGAGGTGATGCTCTGAAAGAGCTGCACTCAATATGCCAGCAAATTTGGAAAGTTCAGCAGTGGCCACAGGACTGGAAAAGGTCAGTTTTCATTCCAATCCCAAAGAAAGGCAATGCCAAAGAATGTTTAAACTACCGCCAACTGCACTCATCTCACATGCTAGAAAAACAATGCTGAAAATTCTCCAAGCCAAGCTTCAACAGTATGCGAACTGAGAACTTACAGATGTGCAAGCTGGATTTAGAAAAGGCAGAGGAACTGAGATCAAATTGCCAACATCTGCTGGATCATAGGGAAAGCAAGAGAATTCCAGAAAAACATCTACTTCTGCTTCACTGACTATGCTAAAGCCTTTGACTGTGTGGATCACAATAAACTGTCAAATTCTTAAAGAGATGGGAATACCAGACCACGTTGCCTGCCTCTTGAGAAAACTGAATGCAGGTCAAGAAACAACAGTTAGAAATGGACATGGAACAAAGGACTGGTTTCAAATAGGGAAGGGAGTATGTCAAGGCTGTATATTGTCACCCTGCTTATTTAACTTATATGCAGAGTACATCATGTGAAATGCTGGACTGGATGAAGCACAAGCTGGAATCAAGATTGCTGGAAGAAATATCAATAACCTAAGATATGCAGATGACACAACCCTTATGGCAGAAAGTGAAGAGGAACTAAAAATCCTCTTGATGAAAGAGGAGAGTGAAAAAAGCTAGCTTGAAACAACAGAAAACTAAGATCATGGCATCAGGTCCCATCACTTCATGGCAAATAAATGGGGAAACAATGGAATCAGTGACAGACTTTTTTTTCTTGGGCTTCAAAATCACCACAGATGGTGACTGCAGCCACGAAATTAAAAGATGCTTGCTCCTTGGAAGAAAAGTTATGACCGACCTAGACAGCATATTAAAAAGCAGAGACACTACTTTGCTGACAAAGTCTGTATTTAGTAGAATTTATTCAGTATTTATTTAGTAGGTCAGATATTTCAAAACATAGAAGGCATAGGGAAATTAATTAAAGATGCCCTTGGTGATAAAAACTTCTGGAATCACTAGACTAGATCATCTCCAAGGGCCCTTCCAGCCTGAACATCCTCTAAAGCACTCCTGAATAGCCAATAGACCACAGGCTACATTTTAGAGCCAGGCAGGCTAATTTCAGGATGAAAGATTAAAAAGCAGCTTCTGTGTTGCTTTTTCTCAAATATGCTTAGATATTAAATTTTTTAGTGACTGAAAATCAGTGGCAATTTTCTCACTGGTATTATTCTATTTGGGAAAGGGGTAATCTAAAATTTGAAGAATAAACATTTCCCACCATCCCACTGCCACCATGGGATTAATAAAGCCATTTTAATTTTGAAAACCATCTGTCCCTTCTTTCCTTCCTTCTGGTCCTATGTACTGAATGTGTCTACTATTTATGCCATACAGTCTTCCTTTTCCCAGTTTGGCCTCCTATGGAAGGTATTCATCACGGATGCTCTAAGGATGCTGCTCCTGTTAGTGGCTGGAGGGCTGAGATGAGGTAATAAGTGTACAGAGCCCACCCACTCTGAGAAGTCAAGATTGCACCTGCAAGGAACAGCCCAGGAAAAGGTAGCTACCATGTTCAGAAATGCAGACACCGAGGATGGATGGGGAGCATCAAGGAAGGCTTGGACTTTCAGTCTTTACATCTTTACATCCATTCTTCACTACTGCAAGAGGAGACATCTCTGGGACATGCACTGAGCCATCTGAATCAAAGTCCTGTTAAGTCATGAAGATGATTTGTGTGAGGACCAATCCTCTGCTCCCCCAGC